>NW_026087411.1:88904497-90104497 GCF_022539395.1 Myiozetetes cayanensis | reverse complement strand
TGGTGAAGTAAATTCCAGGTAATAACATTCTACTCCTGAACACTGGAGAAGAGGGACAGGAATAGAGCCCAGCTCTACTTAGTCAGTCTGATAAGTTCATATATGTGGTGCATCAGGGATATGAAATACATATGATGGAGGGATATGGACTAAATTTCTTCAATCTTTCTTTATGATACCTCTTACTCTATTGAAGCAATAGAATTGTTCAGACTACAGATAGGGACAGACTTTGACACTCTGTATCCCAATGGAATCCATATCAACCAAAGCAAGCAGTACAGTGAAAGCCACTGCACCAGAAGATCTGCATAGATTTAGGAGGACCTCCAAACATTCAGAGATGTAGATCTGTGAAACACTCTGCCACACTATTGCACTAGCAAAACTTATTGCCGCATTTTTTTCCTACACTGTGAAACAGCTAACAGAGACTTACAATGTATCTGTCCTTCAACCTGATACTAGGAACTATTCGGGATGACAGGAAAAAATACAGCACAGGGAGCCTACTATTACAGAGCTTACCACTCGTGGAAATTTTCTTTTAGAAAAAATGTTAGTGTGCATCAGGGATTATTCCATACTAAATGAAAATATTCCTCAAGCGACTAAAATACCCAGCAAATATATTCCAAATTTTGAAATCAAAACAGATTTTCTAAATGCATTATTGTTCATTCACCCATGATGGCTACTGGCCGAAGCCTTGTGATATACACTGCACTGCAGCTGTTCCCTCGCCACACTCCCATTAGCTGGATAAAACTCTTCTGGAAAGTATGTTTATGTAACAGAAGAATTGATAGAAGCTAAGCAGCTCTGTAAGTGCTTAGAAACGCATGCCAAATAGGGATTTAAGTATGTGAATCTGTCTCACTGAGTGGCTTCACCTCAAAATATGTCAAGGTTTACTGATTATTATGTTTCAATATGAAAAAGTCACCTGTGACCCAGAAAAATCTGTTTATAGACAATGCTTTGCTTTGACATTTTATATATTTTTCTCTTTTGCTGTTTATTACTAGCAGGAAAATGGGATCTTTATCTCTTTAAGAGCTCATCTGCTTCTGTTTGCTGAAGCTTATTCTTCTCTTGAAGTCATAATCTGCCTGCAGTATCACAAATGGTTGCTGTGGGGAGGATTATAATGTGATAAAGGCAGAGGATCATGATTTCAGGTGGAAAATTAATTCCATACCAACAAAGATAATGTTGCAAGGGCAGAGTCCTCCGACCAAAACCCAAATGCTTACTCATTCCTGCTATGAGACTTTGCCAGAACAAAGACTCAGATCTGGAAAATTTCAAAATTTGGTAGTGAAAAATAAAGGCAAGAGTTGAAAGTGATAGAAGTTAAAAGTAAATTATGGAAGCTGCTACACCTATGATCACTGCAAAACTAGAACGGCTAGTGGTTCCTTCCAAACAGTGAAATGAACCAAAGCTTCTTGTGTCATCTGTGTTATTTATCCTTCAGTTTAGCCCAGAATTGAAAAAATGCTATTAAAACAGCAATCAAAATAAAAAAATGTAGAAATCACAAATATCTGTTTGGCAAAGACATCACTATTCTATATGTTAAGTCAATGCTCAAAGAATAGCAGAAAAATGTTACAAAATATTCAGGAAAGCACAATACATCACCTGAGACCAAATTACTGAGGAAACGTTGGAGATTTTAAAATCACATTTATAATACACTGATGTTGCTCTAAAACCATTAAGCAACTTGTAATTTCCACTATCATGTGAATGCTGTGTCACTGGGCAGTGACAAACTTTTTCTTGTTCTTTGCAGTGGGAGGGAGTTGCTCGGTAGTAGACCCTACTACCTGACTCATTTTTGTGCCTGTAAAATTCTGAAACAAGGCAAACCAATAAAAACTTCAACTATGTATTTTAGAAAATCTATCTTCCAAAGACTAAAATAGCTGCACAAATATTTACACCAAAGTATTCTCTCTTAAAGAAACAACACAGATGATCATCAGAACCAGTTTTAGATATATCAGAGGAAGACAAGAGGCAAACTGAACCTGAGATTATCTTCTCTCCAAAAGCATTCATGTGCATCCTTCTGGTTAGAGTCAGTTTGAATCCATGAAGAATGATCTCCCTAATCATACTCTACAGTCAGCAGGAATAGAGAGGTGTCTCTGGAGGCTGTTGCAGAGCCAAAGCCTAGTCCATCTGCTCTCGAGGGAACTTTTCTGTCTGAGGAAGTAGGCTAGGGAAATCAGCCTCTTCTAGCTGAAACTCATCCTTTTAAGTTTCCTTTGAAATTGTGAGGTGGGGTTTTTTTCATGGAATGAAGTGTGATAATATTGAAAGAACCTGTTCTGTCTATCTTTACACCCAAATCAGTGATGACTGTTGCCAGCCTGGGCACTGCATGCCAGAGAACACCATGTAAAATTGCTTTCACAGTAAGGTGTTCTGTAAAAAAATATCTTCTTATCCAGCCAAGTTTTAACTTCATATCTCTGATTCAGTGACCAGTTTCTTGTCTAGAGAAACACATGTGGGTTTCCTCTGACCAAAGTTCATCAGACCTCCTCTCCCTGGGTTGCCCTTTAACCCACTGAAGCCAGCAGAGCAGATGAACCATTCCCTAACAGCATCTAGTTCTCTGCCTGTAATAGGAGCCCAAGCTGACTACTTCACTTATAGAAATCTATACTGTCAGTACCCAAAATTAGACAGGATGGATCAGGCCTATGATGATTAGGTTTTGGTCTGCCTTCAATACAGTATTCATCATTCCATATGTGTTTTATCATCAGACTTCCTCCTTCTTTTCCTCCTTCTACATGAAATGATTCTGGTCTCTTCTATATTTTTTTTTCTTCTGAGATGTTTACATGTCCTTATTCACAGACATCACTCTTGCTGGATCCCTGTAATTCAGTACTCTACTCTTATAAATCCATATTACTGACATATATAATAGTAGAATGTTTCCCATCCCATCTTCTCTCTGATGAGGCTATACATCTAAAAATGGTCGTCACTGAACTGTCAAAAGTCATTCAGAAGTCCCTTTCTGGAGACCATAAACCTAAAAATTAAGAAAGAGGCTAAAGACTTTTCTCTGTAATATACTCAACTTTGCATCTCTGAACATCATTTTTGTGTTTATTTGCCCTATTTCTTCAGTGTGGTCTGATATTTGATAATCAAGTATGTCATACTCTGCTATCCTTGTTATGTTTTTGCTTATTCTCATTCCTAATTCAGTCATCATAAAACCCAGGAATTTGAAACATCCTAAAAAACTCGACTAGCTTTTGTTGGGGGTTTTTTGGTTTTGTTTTGTTTTGTTTTTTTAATTTACAGATAAGGATATTTTGAAAAATGTGTTGAACCTTTTTCATTCATTCTCTTAGTTTTTCTGTGTTTATTTTTAATTCTTCATCTGGTACTTGAATATCACCATATGAATACATCAGTGTTATTCCATGTATGCATTATTGCTTTAGTGATATGAATCTCTGACTTATCCATTCTTTCAATGCACAATTGTATTAATTCACCAGATCATTTTCCTTTCCATTCTAGCTTCTACTAACCCTACTGCCTTCATCATACATTATCTATTATTTTTATGCTTGATAAGAAACCATATTCAGTTTTCATTTTTTCCATTGTGTAAGTATTTTGTGTAGAATATATTGGGTGAACTTGAACCCAACCTTTCTAGCCAGTATGTGTTTTTGGAGTCAACAAACATTAATATCATCAAGGTAAGAGTGCATTATCTTATGTCCAGCTGAAGTCAGTAGAAATCTTTGCATTAACTTCAGTGGGCACTGGACTGCAGCCCAGTTTACCTTCTGGCAGAACTTCAGTAAATGACAGAAAAAGTGCTGGCTTGCATTAAGCCATAATTCAAAGACAACAGAACTCAACTGTGTTTGCAAAGGCCTGTAGAGATATTTTAATAAGCCTTGTAGATTAATGCACTTTTTAAGGTGCACTAATGGCTATCAAAGCCAAAAGAAGCTCAGGTAGGATATCCAACCTCATGTGCTTGCTTTTAAGGTTTTTGACAGTGGTTGTGTGTGCATGAGAATTGTCATCTATTGCCATTGTCAATTAAGGGCCTCAAGAAACAGTCTTCAAATTGTCAGTTACCGCATGTTTAAAGCTTGAAACTTTCATTTATATGCAACCTACAACACCTTAGGGCCTGAGCCATTAGAATGCATAGTATCAAACCTGTTCTCAAGACACTGGCGTTCTCAGCTGTTTTGCAGTCAGGCTGAAACAGAACTAAACCCTATAGTTGGAGGACTTACTTGAACTAAAAAGGGAGGTTTAATGCAATAACTTTATTGTATGAAATTCCCTGCACTCTGAAAGAGAGAAATCTGAGATTCTGTCTGCTACAAAGAGAAACATATATATATATGCATCTGTATTGTAAGAATAGTTTCAAAAAGTGACCCATATTGTATTATTCCCCTCATTCCTCTTCCATCATGATTTCCATCCCAAATACCATCAGTTTACAAAGAAACAACAACAAAAAACCCACAACCAACATTTATTTAACTGGCATATATGCCAGTTCTGCAAGTTCAACCCAAAATCCAAGATTCAAGTTAAATTTTCTGAGCTATTTATATATTCTCTTTAATAGTGAAGATCGCTAAGTAATGCAAAGTCTTAATTTTCTATCATAGGAAGATTACCTACACTCACTGAGTGTATTACTTCACAAACACCCAAGAAGGATGCAACTGCATTTGATTTTATCAGGATTCTTTCTTGATTCTATCAGGACTAAAAAACAGACTGCAACCTTTTTGTTTGTGTATGTGGTTCTCTTGATTTTATTTTTTTGATCTTACAAAGGGTTATTTCTATCAAGATCTGAATGAGGATTTAAAACATAAAATGTATGATTTTACATTCAATTTCTCATTCCACTCCCTCATTAGCAAGCTTTCACTGACGCTTCTTCACATGCCTTATGTTATTTTAGGAGATATTATTCTTATCTTCTAAACCTAAACTCTAAGCAGTGCTGGAACCATTTCTCAAATATTGAAGACTGTGATTTGGCAAGTGTCATATTCCAAGATAAGTCCACACATTCAAAGGCATCTAAAGCAATTGTCTTTTACATAACCTGAACAAGATTGCTCTTCCAAAGGAGTTCAAGAAATAGAACATCAATAACCTGCTTTCCAGTTCATAAGCAAGTACCTGAGTATATACATAGGAGCCTTTGTGTGAAGCTAGGTTTAGGTGTGAATTTAGAATACAGTTTCTAATAACCCATGCTGTGTTACACTTCTGTTTTACATGACATGTTTGGTTTTTCCTGTCATAAGGTCAGGACTCCGGTCAAGCACAGGTAAGCTGTAACACTAGGAAAATCTGATGATCTGCCAGCAAATAGCCAAATAGCACGCCCAGTCATGCCTCAAGATACCCCTTAAATACTCTTTCCTGTCTAAACCTATAAGCCACAAAAGCTGACCTGTTCTCCAAGCAGTCCTGTCATTCTCTGAGAAGAAGGCTTGCAGCTTTCCACTGCTGCCTTGCCTTTGCAATGGTTTGTCCCACTTCCTTCCTTGCTGTTACCACAGCACTGCAAGCCTACAGTAGGAAGGGAACAATTATTTAAGAACAAAAATAAATCAGAAAACTCCTTAGTCAGTGGTCTGCAAGGGAAAGTTTGATTTAAAATATACTAGTGCATTCCTCAGGCATGTCCCTTTTCTACCTCTGATTCCTCCATTTTCCATCTCATCATGTCTCCTCATCTTGGGCAGTGTCCAGTATACATTAAGAATCTGCCATAAGAAATTATCTTTAAATATTAAAATACAGTAAGAAGGAGAATAAGAAATAACAGAGATGGCTAAAGCATTGCAGTGCTGCACAACATCTATTACAAAGAAATTACTGTCCTCTGTCTAGTGTGCTTGTTTGAAACAAACTGGTAAGCAAATTTATGCTTCCACAGCATGCAAAGATGGGTCTGCATTTTTTCAATTATAAAATAGATGCAGAACTGATGAGAGACTTAGCAGGAATATATTAGAAAAAGATACCTAGGCTGGAATTCAGATATCTATTAAGATACCCAGATTCAGATACCAACAATCTACCTGAACGGATCTCTGCTTCAGCAGCAACTAGACTGAGCTCCTGTTATTACCAATAAAAACTTTAGTTGACACATTCAGTGAGGCTCAAAGAACCATTCAGCTCATCCTGAAGCAGACGCCTACACCAGGTCAGCTGAGGTGCTCTACAGATTATAAACTGTAAATGCCTACAGTGAGCTTATTGGGCTGCATAATGGGATACTGGTTTTGCAAAGTCACTTTCCAACTCCAGCCACACTTCACATGAAGGAAGGTAGTGGCAGCAGATCAGAAGGGAACAATGCCTTGAGCTGGCAGTATCATTTTATTCTCTCTAGAACATTATGTATTTCAGTATAGTTAATGCTATCAATTTATATAATCATCAAATAAGTCTGTAAGAACTGTGTTTCACTTCCAGCCTGCTCTACTATCTACCTTGCCGTCCTGAAGCCGAGTGCTGTATTTAAACAGCGGAGTGGACAGGGGAGATAAGGACTTTGGCACAACTTGCAAGAAACGTCTCTTTGCCCAAACATCAACTGCAGTTAGCTCCTGTAGCTGATGTGGTGTTTTCACACTTCAGTCGCAACTCATGTTTCATTCCCACTGATGAGTCAGGAACAGCAAAGCTCTGACTCTCCTTGATGCAAGGCAGTAGGGCACGAGGGAGCGCAGCAGGGGCTCAGACACTTTGCATACTAGAAGTATCCACATAACAGGTACCCAGGCTCACTGGTGAACTAGAAGCACAAGGAGTAAGCTTAAAAACAAGGCAGCTTTGCTAGATCTAGGTTTAGATCAGCTGTCTCAGCTGTGAGCCTGACAGCATGCTAACAGATCTCTGCCACACAGTGCTGAGTCCTTGCCCCAGGAGCCTGCAGGAGTCCACGTGCTCTCTCCACAGAGCCTGAGACCCCTGCAGGCTGAGAGGCTGCAGCTCTGCATGTCTGACACAACCAGGCCAAAAAAGCCCAGCTCAGCTGAATCAGATCCTATATGAAAACAGCAAGGTGACTTCACTCTGTGCTCTGCGCATTCTTCCATAGTACATCAAAGGTGCCTCTCCTTAAAGAAGTCTAGGAATGGAAGAGAGTGTGAGTGAGGTTTCCATATCCTTTGAAAACACACATAACAGCCCTGGAGCAGCCAAAACCCTGAGGGTCGCAGTACCCTGTTCATGTGGTGCTCTCTTTCATTTAATACCCTCAGCCTAAAGTGCTGAGCTGTTTCTGAAGGGGCATCCACAACCTCATCTGTCACTCTTATAATTTAACCACAGTAACTAAGAAATCAATAAAGATGATTAAGCTTCTCTTAGCTGTATGTGGTCTATGGACCCCTGCATGATCCTTTCTGTCTGTGTAAAAACAGTTTCTGTAGCAGAGCAGATGTGGTAAAACATGCTCTCACCAGAAGTATGACCTCAGCTGTTTTAATTCACTGTTTCAATCTGAGGTTAGTTTAGCTAGCTAGAAGTTCCCGTTCTGTACCTGTGTACAATGTGGCTGTTAACAGACGGATGGCCACAAGCCATGCTCCACCTGCATCCCCTTGAAACCAGGGCTCTGCTTGTGTGTACCAGGAGTGTGCCCTGGCATACAGCCAAACAGATGCAGCCTCATCTAAAATATCTTTCCAGAGATAACAGTAGATACTGAGAAGCCTGGATATCTAAATACTTACATGATAGCTAGGAGTTTATTGGAATAACTGTATTAATGGGAAACTAAAGAGTAAGAACTTTTATCAGGTAGCTTATCTTTATGCAGCAATTGTCTGTATCCTGTTAGAAAACTGTGGAAATGTGTTCATTTATAATGCAGGTCCCGAGACCATGTCTGACCACTGATACGGACCATGACACAATGTCAGTACTTTATCAGGTGTTTGATGGAGCTAGGAGGAGATCCCCTCAGCATTTCAATGTTCTGCAGACTGTCAGAAGCCAGAGCAGAGATTCAGACCACCAGAAAGCTATATAAATATGTCAGGGATTTCTACATAACACTTTAGCACAGAGAAGAGGTACCCAAGTTAACTGCTCTGAAGCTAGTTTAGTTCAGGAACCCAAGTGGTCTTGCTGCAGCAACTAGGCAATTGCCATGTTTTGTGATGCAATTACCAAACAGGCTGTTCCTCAGCACAGACCAGTGCTTGCTGGGCTATCTAAAGGCAGCACTGCAGTGACTAAAGCTGACAAAGAGTGATGGACAGACGACATATAGTAAGCCAAATCTCAGTGATACCTAGTTTGCCATGTGACAGCTCAGGGTGACATACCCTGTCTGGGCCACATTACTGGACATGTTACTGAAAAATAGACGGAATGATGTCCTTATACAGTATAACCTGTATGTAAAGTTCTCCATTCATTCCTATACATAAGTGCTTTCATACATCTAAGAAAACAATTTCTTTTCCCTTGAACCTGTTCCTTAACTCTTAGACAGCTAATGGAAAAATAGTTTAAACATCCTGGGGGGAAAGCATATCAAACACAAAGGTAAAATATTTTCAGGCTGATTCAGCTCTGCAAAGACAAGGACACATCCTTTCAATAGGTGAATGAATGTATTTTTCTGGCTAGTCCTGCATGTTTCTTGTGCTCCTTGAATGCACTCCCTCCAATCAAACAGAAGACTCAAATTCAGCTTGGAGGGTCTGCCGATTTCTCTTTTCACTGGAGTTGTACATATCTGGAGCAGTTTATAAATAGCTGCAATGCTCAGGATGAATTATTGTGCAACTCTTCAAAGACTATTCATTATTGTTTTGTAAAATATCTGAACTGTATTTTTAGGCAACTCTCTCACAATCAGCTTCAGAAGGGTGACGATTATGGCAAAGGTATGCTTACGGATAAATCCATGAACACTTTTTCTGGGCAAAGTAATAAATACATTTCCCAGAGACTGTTGTACTATAGTTTACCATCCATTGTACCACAATTGATGATTTAGAAAATCCATTTGCTCTTAAAAATTATCCTCAATCTTGGCTGACCTATTTCACTACAGTCTTGTCACAACAATAGACCGAATACATACAACATTGTAGGCACTGTTCAGTGTACTAAGAAGAAAACGTGGGGTCTGCAAAACTCAAACTCCCAAATGTTATTCCTTTGCTACAGCTGTGGTTAACACATGGTGCCAGCCCTCCCAAAGAGTCTTTTCATAAAGTATCAACTCCTGTTTGCCTTACTGGTGTGTCTAGTCCCAACTGGGTTATGTGGAGTCAGGATTTACAGTGGACTCTAAAACTTCTATGGATTTGTTTCTTAGTAGATTTATACCTCTAGGTCTCAGTGGAAGCATTCACAGGAAACTGGCCCAAAATGTATGAGTCAAAATTAAATAAATACAAAATGAAACCATGTTGCTCATGACTACCCATTGACACTGATACCTTCAGTTCCTGAGATCATAGTATTTCTTTAAAAGGTAAGATAAAGGAAAACTGTAAAACTCAGAGAAAATTTCAGGCAAAAGATTTTTTTCCCCAATAACATGAAAACCATTAACTTCTGGTTTAGCAGTTAGTAAAATTATCCCTTCACAGTCTCATAAACCCCAACCATTTCTAGATCCTGAATGAGGAACTTCCTTTTCCACAGTTCTCTACCACCAAATCAAAAGTTATTAAGAATTGTATAATTTGGATTAATTCTTTCCAGCCTAAGGACTAGAAGCTTACTTCCTTTTTAATTGAAAGGTAAAAATCTCACATAATCCCATGAGTCCAGAGGCTTCAACAATAAGGAAAACTAATTCAGAAAGAAATTTAAACCACAAAAATGGTAACACCAACATAGTAAGCAATTCTTTTAAATTGAAAGGTACAAGTGTAAAATGCTAAACATTGAAAAGTATCAAGCCCAAGCCCACAAAGTACTCAGAGAAAATTCTTCTACTTCATGAGAAACCAAACCTCTACAGAGAGCACAAGAAAAATGAAATCACTGAATCACTAACAACATTAATATTTTTAATATACATGGGTTAATAATAGTAATAATAAGAATAATACAAACCATGGATCATAGTCCCTATTTGGATAAAACTCTCACTGAGTTATATTGTTATTTCGATGTCATTTTGGTTCAGCACAGACGTTTCATTCTACAACTGATTTTCAAAATAAAGAAATAATAGTGCAAACAGCTACTTCAAAGTCTGATGTGTCATGCAGCAATGAATATTTCCGTTGGAAATTTACTTGTTTTCTTTTTAAAGCAATGGCATATCTAGGTCTTCCTCAGATTAGAAACATTAACTATTCTGGGTGTGATTCCTTTGTGACTTCATGGAATATCTATAGCACCTAAGAGATGTAGGACTCTTAAGAGCAGTTATAGTCATAACGAACTTAAGGACTGTAATAAAAATTACCTAAAAAATAGACCTGAAAAACTTCAGATGGTAGTAAATAAGTGTTAGTGGTGAGGTGTATTATCTCAGTAAACTCCCACATCTTCTTCCTGGTTAATTTTTTCTGTTATGAAGCACCTCTAACAAAGACAGACTTTAACCTACTTTATATTCATGATGATTCATGCAAATTTACCTGTTTTTGAGGCAGGGGGTCAAGTGTTTAAGTTCATTCTATAATAAGTAAAATCTGCATAGACTCTTGCTCTATTATAATGAGACACATTTTTCAGAGACATTAAAAATCAAGCCCCCCCCAAAAAAGAACTATTTGTGGATTCAATTCACCAGTGGCATATAAAATTCAAAACAGGAGAGCTGATAATAAATACATTTTCAAATTTTGTATGTACCCTCTCACAGTATAGAGTCTTATTTTTTTAATGTGGGGGTTCAGTACTAAAGGAAAGGTATTCAATAGTTCTCACTGCATAATAGACAATGAAGGCAGGCACCACAAGAGCTATGGCTGTGGCAAAGAATCTCAACATAAATTTGCACATATCTATTTTTCCAAATATAAGGCTTTCCTGGCAGGCAGTCAATCATGCAGGAATTGCCAACCGTTCTGTAGATAGGGCAATTATAATTCTCTGTGCACTGCTGCTAGACCACCTGCACGTTCACATGTGATGGAAGTCAGATTTGAACGCAGTTCTCAGGAGATGAATGCCAACTCACTGCTATTTACTATCAATTTTCATTATCTTTTATATAATTAAGAAACGCCATTTATAACTACACCTGACAAACAACTAAGCATGGTGGGATCTAGCAGATGAACCTTGTGCTATAAAACTTGGAGTTGAGATGTTACATTCATTTGGGGGGTGGGGGAGTATGCAAAGCCCATATTTTCATGTGTATAACCCTTTGCTTTCATCAACATCTTATTGGAGTTGGAAGTGCGTGATGTTTTGTGATGATATAGGTTGAGAATGTCAAATTCTGCTTTAGATAATGCTTCCAATATTTTTAATGGAAGTATGCCTGTAAATTTTTCATTAATCAATTCCCTTAGATTCATTAAAATAACATTTTACTTGAAAAAAATGGAAAATGAAAATTTAATTATGTCAAATGAGTCATTGTTTTCTCTTAAGAATCAAAAGTCTCATCAGATAATAAAGGGGAAAACAGCTCCACCACTTATTTAAAAGGGCTGTTTAGACCACAAGTTGTAGTGTTATCCTATCTAAACAAATGTAGAAAATTATGAAATAATATAACAGTTCTTATTGGTTTATTTTAGCATGTTTCACTAAATGGAAGCTTCTTGGAAATGTTTTAAATTCATCTACTTCTGACTGGGTGATACGCAAATAACCACATGCTGAAGTAATAAAAATAAATTACTCTGCAAACTTCCCTTTTCAGTGTCACCACACAGGATGGCACGTATTTCAAAAGGGTTTAACACATAAAACTTCATCTCTATCTAGGCTCAGGATTGAATGAATTTTACATGGAAACCAAGTATTTCTTATTGGGTAAACTAAATAATGAAAATAATCTTTTGATTTCCAGAGGGACACATTTGTTTGTTGATTTTACTGAAGAACTGTTCAGTCAACAACAAACCTGGGCTTTTCATAGTTTAAAGATAGGACACTCCCTATGTCATCTTCTTTTTGTGACAGTGTGTACAAATTTCAAAATACTTAAGAGTTTAAAAACTAATTGCCAATATGAACCACATTGCAAAAATATATCCCATGCACACTTCTGAAAACATTAGTCATAACTGGGTAATTTTCACACCTACAGCTGGGTAAGAAAAAAATGCAAATCATTTAAAACAAAGATCATTTTAGTGCAAAACTCTCTCTCAAGGCTTCCAGAAAAAGAGGCAATGGCATGAAGATATGCCTTAAACCAATAGCAGGAAGCCAGGCAAGAGAAATATCTAGACAGGAGCTCTACAGGGAAGCGTGGAAACAAAGTGGATACTAAACCAAATATTATTTTACATATTTTCCCAGTAATTATGCTCCTCATTCAGAATCCCTAGGAAGTGACTGGGGTTTGTGTTATACTTTCAGCACTGGCATGTAAGAGTTTTGATTCCCCTGATCTATGAATACAAAGTCACACACTGAGCTGCCTGCCAAACAGGCTTGTAGTCTGGATCCTTCTGGGATCTCCCACGGCAACATCCAAGCCAAGCAGGCAACTTCCCTGGCAAAGAGCAGGGCGCAGGTGAGGGCTGGTGGCAAAACAAGAGCTTCTGCAGCCGCAAAACTGACCAGCTCTGCACGTATTTACAGTGCAGTCAATAACTGGGCTCAGGGTTGCTTTTGGACAGAGGAAGGTCTGGCACATACAGTAAGCACAGCTTTCCTCCAAGTAACCAATACCTTTGGGAATGACACAAATCAGCAGGCCGGTTAGGGTAACACAATCATTTTGTGTTGGTGGGGGGAGAAACAGACCAAGAAATGAAAGAGGACATTATGTTTTTCATGCAAAATGAAAAGTTCACTATGTGATTTCATTAACAAAAGACCACGACAATATGTACTTGGGTAAAGAGAACAACTTCTGACCTTGAAATTGCGTGCTAAATAAATTACCTCAGAGCGAAAGTGATGAGTTCTCATGACAGCATCTGGAAGGCAAGCAGAAAGACACACAGGCTCCACCAGTTCCACCTCGCATTTCGCTCCGGCTAACGGGTTTACCCCGCCGCTCGCCCTCTGGGGCACACTTCGGGACGGGTCTGGCCCTCCCGGCGCAGCTGGCAGCTCCGCCCGGCATTTATATTTAATTCATCGGGAAGAAGTTCAGCATAAAGTTCTGCTGCACTTGAGAGACCGGGCAGGGCTGGGGGATTCCCCATCCCTCACCTCGCTCCCGCTAGCCGACGTTTCGCTAAGGGATGGGTGGAGACAAGGCTGCCGCAGTCCTGGGCTCGGCTTGAATTCTCTTTAAAGCCTTTGCCCGGCTAAACCGAGGCAGAGCGGCCCTCCGCTGGCAGAAACCGCGGGGTGGGCCGGGGACACCCCCCGCCGCCCTCGGGGACCGGCAGCATCTCTTACCTCGGCTCCTTGAGCGACCTGAAAAGACGGATTTGATGGGATGCCTCCCTTTCTGGAGCCTGCGGTGCCAGCAGCAGAAGAATAAAATCGTGGCAATGGTCCCCAGCAGCAGCAGGAGCAAGAAGAGGGCGCACTGGATGCTGTAGGGTCTCAGCAGGACCAGGAAAGCCGCGGCAATCATGGCTCAAGCGCCCGGCTGCCCCTGTGCGTGCGCGGGTCTGCGGCGAGCGGCGGGGGGCCGGGCAGCGCCGGGCAGCCTCTCCCCCCGGCAGCGGGGCGGGCATCGCCGCCGGCACCGCGCTGCTGGAGCCGGCAGCCGGGCGGGAGGCGGCGGCGCGGGGGAGGAGGAGGAGGAGGAGGAGAAGGAGGAGGAGCGGGATGAGATTCAGGCCGTGACTCAGCAGCCGCCGCCGCGGTGATGGTTGCGGTGGGGCTTCCCCTCGGCGCCCGCACGGCTGCCGGGAGCGGGAGCGCGGCGGGCAGAGCAGGAGCGCCCGCGGGCACCGGCGGGCGGGGCGGGGCCGGGCTCCGCATGGCAGCCGGGCGGGCACGGCACGGCGGGGCGGGGCGGCGGGAGGAGGAGGAGGAGGAGGAGGTGGAAGAGGAGGAGGAAGGTGCCGCCGGTGCCGTGAGGGAGGAAGGATCGCAGAGCGGCGCATCCCTCCAGCGCGGGGACTCGGCCGGGACGGCCGGTGACATCACCGCTGGAGCTGCGGCAGAGGGAGGCGGAAAATGGCTGCTGCGAGGTACAGGGGGACCCCCGGGGGAAAGAGGGGCTTCGGCCGAGGGGCGCGGGGCGGCAGCGAGTGCTCGTCCAGGTCTGTGGGCGCTGGCGGGGGAAGGGGCTCTGTAGAGGACCCCTGGACCCGAGGTGCCGATCGCGGCGTATTTCGTGGCAGAGCTGTGGTGGGGGAAGGGACGGGGAAGCGTTAATGAGATCCACCCTGACAAGGTGACCAGGGCCCTCGTGCGATGCTGCCCCGTGTCGCCGATGTCGGGATTTAGGCGACAGCTGTGTAAGGCAGGGCCCGGGCAGCGCTCCGGGACGCGGCCCCGCAGAGGGCTGTCAGGCTGCCACCGTGTGTGCTCTGCACACTTGCCCAGCCGTGTCCTGCACGAAAGCCGCGGGGAAGTTGTCTGGCGCAAGGGTTGGACAGAGCAGCACCTGCAGGGACCCTCTCGCTGCAGGAAACTGCAGCGCGCTGCAGCCAATGTCATCGCCCGTGCCCTTCGCGTACCGCCGGGCCGGAGCTGAGGCATCGCAGGCAGCATCGAAATCCTGGCATGTGCAGGTTGCTAATGCAGATGATAACAAGAGTTCACCTATGTTGCTACCTCTGTAGCTGTTACTGTGATACTCCAGACTTTCAGAGACTGTTTCAGAGGCCTTTGGAAGTGCAGTTCTAAACTCCCTCAACACTGTTAAACATGCACAAAAAAACCACTTGCTGAAAATAAATCCAGGTACCATTTTGCAATATTGCATTTGCCTGCGTTACTGGGAAAAAAAGGTTTATTCAAGGCAAAATTCATGTGCTTTTCATGCATCTTTGATGTCAGTACATAAATCTGAGGAACATTTCCAAAGCTTTACAGAAATAATTAAAATCTCTATATAAATATTGGAATAACATTGAAATGTTACAGCTTTATATGATTGCCATGAAACTATATATGAAAAACATATGTGCAAATTTAAGTTAAATTACAAAATATGCAAGCTGCAAGTTCAGAGAGGGAAATATATCTGTGGTAACTTAAACAAGAACAGGAAAAATAATCTATAGATTAGCAAAACTTATTTATCACTGAGATAAAAACATTGTAACACTTTACTGTACCCTTAAGGCTAGGGAAATCCATTATCATTGAAAGAGCCTCATGATACCAAGTTGGGGAGGGCAAGTAAAGAAAGAAAAAAAACATAGCTTTTAGGTCTGTAATATTTTATTCCAGGAATTTTGTATCACTTGGTGCTATACACTAACATAGTGAGCCAAAATAGTCTGTCATATTACTTTGTAAAATGGAAAGTTGCTACATTGCAGCCATGGATTCAAAGCTTTCCATCACTGCCTAGGAACTGCCAAGTGCTGTGAGGTTGTGTTACATCACGTGGTGCGATATTGAAATCTTTCCTAGTACCGCAGCACACTGCAGTAAAATGGTTTTAATGCAGATTACCTGGAGATTATTCAAACGGTTCATGTTACTTCACTGGAACATGAAGCAAATCTGTGTGATCCTCCTGGCATGGCACTGCCCTGCTGCAGTGCCGTGCTGCAGGATATTGCAGGAGGAAACTTTTTGACACCTTTAGCTCTGCACTGGCTCAGTGTTTCAGAATGGGATGATAGAGCAAATGTAGCGTGGCAGTGGCTGCATGGTAAATTGCAGAGAACTGAGAGGGAATGGTTCTTTTCACACTGTTCTCATTAAACAGTTCATAGAAATCATCTGACAGACAAATCTGAAGTTTAGCTCTTTAGTTTAAGGTTTACATCCTTTCCCTTCTAAGACTTAGAGCTCACTGGTGTCTTGAGAATAATGTTTTTCCAAAGGGGTATAATAAATTTCTTGACAACTGCTTAATTTATTTTTCAAATGCAAAAGAGACTACAGTTTAGTACAAGAAATGCTGACATGCATGATTTTTCTCAGAGCTGCTGCTACAGGCTTCCGAGTCAACTGTCTCATATGTATACCAAACTGCTGCTATGGCTTTCTTTGTATTCATTACTGCTCCATGTGTGTTAAATACTGCAGGGTTTGGTAGCGTGGTTAAAATATAACTTCCACGGTGAATAATGTTGAAGTTGCTGAAGTTATTTCACATTAAAAATAAGCAAATTATATGTGAGATTTTTTTATCCCAGATAGTATTAAAGAGAAATTAGGATAAGTTTTTTTATGTATAACACTTTTAATCTAAGCTTCTTTACAGAATGTTTTTCCTAAACTTTTCCTAAATCTTAAGGAGGATAAACAGAGAAGAGAAAAGAAATGAAGAGAGAAGGTTAAAACAAAACCTCTCAGCTGAGATTTGACCTCAGAAGGAGAATCCTGGAGGTGAAGCTATTGCAGAGAAGAGGAAGTAAAAGAAGGTAACAAAGTCTTGAGACTAACTGTGATAACAGTATGTGGAATGGCAGGGGAAGTCAGAAGTTGTTGAGAACTGGAATTAAGTGTTTTATAATCTAAGAAGGTAGTTATTGATCCTGCAATAAGTAAGGAGTCCTGCTGCCATTTCAGAGTACGCATAATGTGGCTGCACTTTTGCAGAGGTGTGAGCAGGTGGGACTTAGTGTCCTGCAGGTGCTTGTTTTGATGGGGATCACAGGCAAACAGAGCAGTGACAAGGTCACTGACATAGCTGATGTTTTTGGCAGGAGTCTGGGAAGCAGTCTTTTACTTGAGCAATGCTGAGGGAGGAAGTGGTGATAAGTACTTAGCAGAGGGATGAAAAAGGAAAGTTCTGCTTCAGAGACTCCACAGAAAAGGTGACCAACAAATGTTTGCAAGTGGAGAGGAACAGGAGGATGCTTCTGTGGTTGCAGTTACTCTTGGATGCAGTTTACTTATTTCCCCAATTTGTGTGAGGAAGGGAAACAGCATGAAACTTATGTCATATTTCTGCAGTTTAATGTAAGAGTTGAGTAGGGAATGTACTGTAGCAGCAACAGCCCTCCTGCAGGGAGACAAGGCAGTGTTGACTTCAAATATTCTTTCAGCCAGTCTTTCATAATAACCTGTTCTGACTTAGCAGTCCTGCCCAACCCTTACCCTGCGTGCAGACTTGCAGTACAGTCTCTGGGCCAGTGCATATTCCTTGATAATTTAGGTGAGAAACCATGTCTGCAGAGATCTGCTGACCTCCCCCAGTGTGAGCTGCAGGATTCAAGGGCATTCCACAACTCTGCGAAGGCACCTCTCTGCTCCTACAGACCTCAGTCTCAGACCTCATTTTGTAACTGTAAGACTTCCTGTATCAGTGAGCTGAAGGAAAAAGGTCACATGCTGGATCTGGTGATGTGGACATAAGAATAGGAGATGATACATGGGATGATTTCAGAAGAGTTACTGAGTAAGTGAAAGGGTAAGATCGTCTCCTTTCACCGGTTTGTAGTTATGCTTTAAGGACTCTGTTTGTAGTATTTAATTATAATTAAGTCAAATATTCTGCTTAAATGACTACTTACCTGGCTACAAGGGTTTTCTAATCATCTAATACTTCTTAACACAATATTTGTTTTTTTTCTAATCAAACAGGAACCAAAGCAAATACAGCAAAAACTAAAGAAGCAAGCAAAGTAAATATAGAAAACATAATAGTATCTGAGTGTTACCAACTTCATTTAATAAAATAATTGACTATCCCACTTTATATTCTACTCACAGATTACATGCTGCCCTCAGTGTGCTTCCTAGCAGCTTAAACATGCCACATGAGAAGATGTTGTGAGAGTTTCTGGTAGATGATTAAAGCTTATAAAATACTTTCTTCAGCTGAAAGAATAACATTTTCCAGCTTGATACAGGCATCCCCTTTAAAAAAAAAAATCTCTTACATGTAATGGTATGTTCTAAACTCAGCAAGGTTATTGCAAATCTTTGTTCTGCAAAACCTGTTAAATCGTTTGCCCCATACCATCCTTTGCATGCTTGGAAGGTACACTAGCATTAGTTAATTCTCACAATACCCTTGAAGGTAGGTAAATGTGTGTTATTGTTTCAGATTCTTTAAAAAGAGAAGGTGAACTAGAAAGGTTGTATGATTTACCCGAGACCAAACTGTGATTCCAGTGCTACAGACTAGACTCCTCCATGACTGGAACATTTTGTCATCTGTAGGTGTCTTAGGTGACCATGTAAAACCAAATTCTTGCCAGCTTTATATATGTAGAGGTAATTGTCCTTATTTTGTGAGTTCATCAACTCACATAACTTGCATATTTTAATTCCCTCTGTTTATTGGACTGAGTGTAAATTGAATGGAGAATGACCCATGCAGTTGTACACTCATGGCTCACAGTGCTGCTAGAAAAACGCTGGCAGGAATTCTGTGGGCATAAATTGACTTTGCAGACAGAGAGGCTGATCTTGAGCCTAGATGGAAATATACTGCGAAAAGAAAAGCTCCTATGGCGCTTTTTTTTATTATTATTACAGCAGCAGTGTGCCCCTTTGTCCTTGGTTAAAATTTGCTCTGTATTCATTTTTGGCAGTGTTTAATGTAGCAGTTGTCAATCTGAATGTGGCCTTACATCCCAGAGGGAATTGCACTTCAATAGTATTTTTATGTATATAATTAGAAGTTGTTTAAGGATTGTTTCAGACTGATATACAACACTGGTTATTCCACCCATATCACTTTATAAAGTTAGGTTTAACTACATAGAGTAAAAAGGCATTCAATTTTATAGGAAGGGAAAAAATACCTCTAATAAGTTTTACGGGTTTTGTCCTTGCAGGGAAGATGCCTTGCTGTCAATTTTCCTAAGTGTATGCAGAATTACTCTTAGTTTAAGTAATATTCCCTGAAGAAAGGGGACAACATATATGTCTCTTTTTCTAGCTCATGACCTTTAATAGTAACACAGATTTTTTTTTCCCCTCTACCTACCAAAATGCTGGAAAACCAGAGCATTTGTGGAAGAGCTTTGGAATAAAAGAGTGGGCACTTTGAGTATTAACTAAGCATGACTTCTTGTCTATCAACACTCACCCATGACAGCCAATAAAGACATATAAGTAGAGATGGTTAAGATGCTGCTAGGTTATTAAATACTGACCAAAAATCAAGCCTGGAATTTCCAAGCTGCTATTTCACTTCTATGCTTTTAAAGGGAGAATGCCACAAATAGTAATACTTTGGGGCAGCATGAAATATATAGCTTCTGCCACCTTATAAAAAGAGTAAGATACATCCTCCTATAAACTCTCATATCAGGTTATCAGTGGGTTTGTTTGAACAAGTCCAAATTGAAAGTACATTAGTTGCATATGGAAAGTATGCCTAGTAATTTTTCAGCCTTTTAGGAAGAGGTTATTTGAATCCTTGGGCTCGTATACAGAGCAAGCACACAGTTTTGCACATCAGCACAGATTTGCTTGTGGTGAAACTTGCCCTCCCATAAACATCTTTATACAGGATAAGTGAATGCATCGCTGGTCTTTATAATTTGGGAGCTGTTATGATGTGTTGTGTTGGATTACCCAAGCCAGGTTATAATGAGTACAGCCAAGTGTTTGACTTTACAAAGCCGTGCTGACTTGTTTCTCCTTCCAGGCTACTTACTGCTTCTAAGTGTTTAGATATATTAATCTACATGGAAGGAACTTTCATGTGATTATTCAAACTCCTGTAGCTCAGATATCTCATCCAGTTCAATAAATAAAGTGATATTTTTGTTGGTCTGTATATTAATACATTTTGTTGTGCATGACATTTGCGAACAAACAAATTGAAGTGACTATTAGTTTTCCATCTGTCAGCTGTGAAATAGCTATTTAATAAAGATACTAATCTGTGATGTAGAATTAAGATAACTTCCTGTGTCTTGTTATTTGTCATCTTGTTACCTTTATGTGAATCTTTCACTAGATGTGGGATTAAAATACAGATAAATAAATGTGTGTGGTTTATAGGCATGTGAGGTATCTAGACACTTATTTAAGCTCAATTTAATCATCAGGGCCCAGAGAACAATTTGTTTCCCTGAATTTATGTGTTTGGTGCCATTTGAGGTTCCTGGAGTTAGTAATCACCCTCATAAGCCTGGAGGAGGGTCTAAGCCCTCTGTGAAGTCTGTGCCCATTGAAGAGGTAGTTGGAGGCCAGGCATAATAATTTATGGTATCTAAGATTGCACCATGCATTTATTTTCAGGCAACTAAACTGAGCCCTACAGCATTTGAAAAATGCTGAATTGCTCTCCAGGGAGCTTTAATTGTGTTCAATAGAGACTTGACCTTTACAACTATTGGAGTTGCTGAAGGCTGAGACATCTCCAAAAGGGTGACTGCTGTGATAAAATACCTTGGGGAAATTTGCACTTCTGGAGTGGCAGGTGAAGGCCAAGCAGAATGACACTGATGCTAGATGCGTGTTTAGGAAGCCAAGTTGATCCCTAGATCTCCAGTGATTATAGTGATAACTTAGATACCTGGTGCACCAGTGACACCTAAATGTAAGCATCTCAGTCTAGAACTGAATCCTGTACTGAAAGCCAAATAATGATGCTAGGTTGCTATCTTGAAATTTATTAAAATGAGTGCCATGTTTCAGGGTTAGTTGAATAAATTATTCATTAGAACAGAAGTTTAGTACTTCCAGATATACTAAATATACTTGCTTGAAATTCATTACTCATCTTTTCCTATCACTCAATATCATAAATAAAAGTAATGGTTTGATGCAAAAATCAGAGCTTTACCAATAAACGTCTTCAAGCTTTCAATTTAAGCCACAGTCCTACAAAAGATTTCGGCATATTTAGATACTAATGTTATTTTATAGAACTTCTAGGTTCCTAAAACTCACAGCATGGAGGGTACTACTGTGAAAAATAATAATGTCCTCGTGAATTCTTTGGATCACTCAATACATTTTGGAATGTGATATAAGGTTTGTGCCAAATTCTCTGTATGATCATGTAAGTTGTGAATGCTGCTGAGGCTTTGAAGTCAAGGAGATAATCTGTGTAAATAAGGTCAGAGATGTTGCTTTACCATGAATAGCATCACTTTTTAGAAAAGTATATAATCGGAGATATATTTCATAGCTAGTCACACCAGGATAGTGATCTATAGACAGGAAGTGACCTGTTGGATATCAGGAATAAATCATATAGTTTTATCCTTCCGTTGGAAGACAAGTGGGATCATTTCTGTGCATTTTTAGTCTTGATAGATGCTCCCCCAGATTCCCAGCTGAATTTGGAACACAGCGGTACTGATGATTCTGGAAAATCTGTATTTCTCAGCTGAGAGCAGCAGATTTGTGCTTTTGAATCATATTTTCCGATAAAATGACTAAGATATTGGACTGTAAATCTCTTGAGCAGTAACAACACTTTTGCATTCTTCTGACAGTGCCTAATTCCACTGAATTAATTAGTAAATCTTATACTGATTTCAGGGGAATAAGATTAGAACCCACTACAGAGCATAAAACATATTTAAATATGATCATATTTTCCAGCATACACTTGCTACTGGGAATTCTGAGACTTCAGTGAAGCCCGAGTTTTACATCAATATTGTATTTAATGTCCTGACAAGTTCAGTGTAAAATGCCACAGTCTAAGTAACACAAATCAAATCTGTGATTACCACTTATTGTGTTGAATTGGAAATAAATAGTTTTGTATGAGGTAGATTAATTTCAAGACCAGTAAATGGGTTTTGGTTTGGTTTTTTTTGCCAAGGAACAATGAGATTATTGAAGACTGAACTTCAAGAGTATATAATATAAAACCTTGGGACATAATAAAGTACTAACTTTACTATGTGTTGCATTAAGGCTGTAGAAATTTGGCAGAAAATAAATTCCCTTGCATTACAGCTGTTCCTCAGAAATCGAAAGAACTGAGTGTGTCAGGGCTTAATTTCTGATTAGAACTGATTCAGCACTATCCGCCTGGTAAAGTTCAATGAAAATTCCCATGATCATAGACTCACACACAATGCAGTTTACCAATTTGATACTATAGGTCTGGCTGAGTTCAGTAAGAACTTTCACAATCCAGATTCATGGGTGGTATGGTTTATTGAAGCATCAGGAAAGCAGGTTCAGGATTGCCAGTGATAAATGTACTAACTACAGAGTGTTAATGTATGTTGCTACAGAAGATATAGTAACAGAGATCCATTAGTGATATAGATATATAGAAATACATATAAATAAAAAAATATTCCCAGGTCTGCTGCAACGCTAGTTGAAGGCACAAAGCTCACCTAGAGGCATCCCTTCAGGGAAGGAGAAGAGACAATCCGTGTTTCCCCCTCTCTCTTTTTTTCTTTTTTTGCCCCCAGACCCCTCTTCTTTTATGTTGGAGGTGAGGTTTTGATGATTATCATACACGTGAGACCTGTTCTCATTTTGTCTTCATTTACATTCTCAGGGATGTCAAAGTCAATAGGCAAATAGGGCTTAATGAAGGTCTTGGTTGCTTTCAGTCAGAATTTCTAGTTGACACAAAAGGTACAATAAACACTTTGATTCTCCTCCATCCACTAAGGTGGCAGTAAAGGCTGTCTGATCTTTGCCAGAGAGTCTTTGAGTACATCCTTATCTCCTTTAAGGACCATGTTTGTAACAAGGCTGGTTATGCTCAGTGGAGAGAAGGCTCAAGGCTGGTACAGAGCTGTGGGTGCTCTCCTGTGCTTCACTGAGACAACACTGGGTGTGAGACCTCCACTTCACCCCAGCCATCATTCAATTCTTATGTTTTGCCAGAGCCAGGTGCAAAATAAGCAGGGACACATCTTGTGTTTTCCTCAAACCAGCCTCATGGGTTTTTACTGGTTTAAGGCAACTCTGCAGCAAGTCTGAGAGTGTTCTACAATTACATATCTGTGTTGCATGGCTGTGATACAGTTCCTTGACTTGTTGAAACCAGTGGCAAAGCCCTTTTTTAAGCCATCAGAATCAGACCCATCGAGTGGGTATACAATCTCTTGTTGTGAACATGTAATATTTTTCTCTGTGTTTACTGAAAGGAAAGAGAAATAATGATCTCAGCATGCCATCTGTCAGCTCTCTGGCTGAATGGAACAGTCTATGTCAGTCAAAGGGTGAGATATGTCTTTAAATGACCTTTGTGGATTTTGGTGGTTTTTTTGTCGTTGTTCTCGATTTTTGGGATGCTTAGTAAAATTGTGTACAAATTGATAGCATTTGTGAAGGATGTGAGGTATTAACATATTTGTAAAAATTAAGAGTCCAATTGGAACTTTAAAATTAAATGGCTCCTTCCTTTTTTTTTTTTTTCCCTTCTACAAATGACCTAGAACAGTGAAAAATCATAAATTTGAATTTCAGTACTTCTCAGATAAGTAACTAGTGTTTTCAAATAGAGAACATAGCAGAATTAAGTAACTTGCAAAACGTAAGTGACTTTCTAAGGTCATATAATTGTCTCTGTGTTTAGTAGCTGCACATGGGTAATGCTCATGAATGATTTTGTATCCTCCAAATAAAGCACTGACAACAAAGCATTCAGTGTCAGGAATCTTACTTGATGACTTGCAGAACTGTGTTATAGAGATTTAAAACAGAGAACCAGATACACTTTAACAGACTTCATATGCCATCCTTTTGGCTCCCTATAGCAGAATGTCTACTGGAATCTATACTACTATCCAAACCCTATTCAAAAATTGAAAAAGCTAATATATTATGGGTTGGACCTGGCCATCTTTGTAAGGAGTCATACCTAACCCCATAGTCACTGAATAGTCAGTGGAGAGAAATAAGCTCTCCCAGACAGTAAGTCATCTGCTGTCTTTTAGACATGACTTTGGGTGAGATGAATCACCTCTCTTTCTGCAGTGATTGAGCCAAATGTGGCTAGACAACCTCTCACTTTTAAGGCAGTAGAAATCTGGTGAGGTTAATGCCAGTCCCCAAGATTATTTTTTGTTTGTTTTTGGTGGTATTAATATTGTATATTTTGTCTTTGATCTGTTTTGGCAAATAAAACCTGTTAGAGAGAGGCATTTCCAGCAGTCCTGACTCAGCCAAGGTTCAGATGGCCTCCAGTGTGAGAACAGGGTTAGAAAACACTGCAGGACTTCTCTTTTGGAAAGTGAAGTGTTTTACTTTTCCTTTCCCTCATTAGTGACGTTTTGTTTTACCTTTCCATTCCCTTTAATCACTGGCTAGAGATGATGCCAGCGGACAGTTAGGTGTTATCCCCAGAGTCCATGGATTGTCACAATAAATTCTGTGAAAAGACATAGTTTCATTAATGTCTATTGCAGGAGCTGAAGCCATTGCTCCATAACAGAAAAATACTAACAATCAACTACTGCACTCTGTTCCTTTTATTTGGCAATGTAATAATTTCATCATTTTACCCATAACACAAGCAGTTGGGCTTGTTCCCAGAAGAGCTGCAGCAGAGGAAAGGGGACGTGGCCAGTCACTGTTGCTGCCCCACAACTGCTTTCCTGCCTTGGTCCCTCAATAAACAGCAGGAACAACAGGATTGAGCACAAGCTTCAGAAGGTTGACGGGAAGCTTTCAGACTGCTGCTGAGAGCTCAAGGAGTGGATTGATGCCATCCCTACTCCATGACTATTTGTGAAATCCATTCCTTATTTCTCTCAGCATACTGTGTAACTTACATTTTAGCATGGCAGCTGTTAAGGCCCTTAGTGAAATCAGTTTAGTTGTTTACTACTACACCCTCCCACCACAGGCAAGAATCTTGGCAGCTCAGAAGAGCTTTATAGATGATGTAGACAATTTGCTGAGCTTCAAGTCCTGCCATGACCATGGTAAAAATTGTTTTTTTTAGCTTAGAGTGGCAGGATGGATTTTCATGGATCCAGGTGTTTGCCTGGTGTAAAGACTATGCAGGAAATTTTTTTGTCCATGTGCTTCACAGTGTCTACCAGGCTGCTGTCATGGGCTTTGAGCATCCAGAAGTCCACATGTCCATCGACTCCATTAGGCTGTTTAACAGCGTACACAAGTCTGATACTTTCCAATGTTGGCACGGTGTGCACGTGAATAACCCCAGTGCCTTGGGGAATCAATACTTACCCTCCATTCTGTAAACAGCCTGTGTATTCAGTGTATCTGGGCTGTCTTGCTAACCCTGTACAAGTTTAGAACAGAAGAATGTCCCATGGCTCAGAGAATATTTATCTCAATACAGAATGAGAGACAACAGACAGACTGTTAGAGGACTGCAGGGAAACATTAAAAAAATATAAAAGTCAGTCAATCAGTCGTAGCACGCTGGCAGTTCCAGCTTTGCTGCAATCTGTTGCTTTTATGTGGGCTTTTAGGAGGGTGATGAAGTAACTCGCAACTGCCAAGGCCAAGGGCGGAAAGCTCAAAGTACTTTATTTGAGAATTGAAGAACTAGAGAGCGGAGATTCCTGTGCTGGGTTGATCAGAGGCAGAAAGTGACACCTCCAAGCCAGATGAGAAATGTTAAGCTGACTTGGGTATATACTCAAAAGCATTTTGGAAAAGAAGGAAGAATACTGATGCCCAATGTGATTGCATACACCAGCTGGTTTAAACCCAGTATTTTGTTGTTATAACATGTGGTTTAATTTTGGACCTCACCTCTCCCTAGTGAGACCAGATCTAAAACATTTTGTTCCATTGGGGTTTGTTTTGTCTATGTGTTTATCCATTTGAATGATCCCCGTCTGTAGTATGAGGATCCATAGAGCATGGATCAGTAGCAGAATGAGGCCTCCGGTGATTCATGCTAGGCAGAGATATTCAGGCTACTTTCTCTCCAGAATTTACATGGGATGGATGCTTCCTGGTCTCTCTAACACTTGAAAGAAAATTAATAGCAATTATTTTCTTCAGTGGAGCAATACTTAACAATCCCTCTGCTATCACACTCAACACATTCTGCATAAAATCATGATTTAATACTGTTTTTAATGGTGATTTCTTACGCTTGCTTCCTTGTATCAGTAAACATGTTGACAAGACTACAGCTGTCTTTTGCAAATTCAGTCCACCCGTGTGTAGAAAGCCAGCTCTGTTGAGGCACAGCACAGACATGGGGAATAGTGACGAGCTGAGCTTCTGCAAATGAATTGACATTGCTTCTTAGAGCACTGCAACCAGACATCCTCACTTTGACATAACAGCCCCACATAATTCTTCCTTTCTAGCTCTGAGTTACCTTTTTGACAGCCTCTGCACGAGGCACTAAATTTGCTTTTGACTGATTGAGGCCAAGTAGATCACAAATCACATGGTCACATCTGGCAATACATGAGTTTTCCGCTCCGTAAAAGTACTTCACCTCTATAAACTGACCATATGCTTGCTGGGAAGATCAAGGTTTGACAAAATCAGATTTTCTATTTTTATTCATTTTATCTGATTTAATAATTTTAAAGTAGAAAATACCTTCTCTGAGTATAATGGCAACACTTAAATGAACTGGTTATATTTCCAGTAGAATGTCATAATGTATGTTACATTTCACACTTCCATGAAAGTCATATCAGCATAATTAGAAAAATAAAGCACAAATTATTACTTTTCCTGTCTCCTGGTATAGAACTTCAATGCTTTAAAAAGCCCAGAAATATTCCTTTGCTTTTAAAGTATTGTTTTATGAAGCAAATAATTTAGCTGTATATTTGGGTTTGGGTTCTCCTTGTTGCTATTATTATTCATGAAGCAGTATAGCTCTCTTCCAGTCCTCAGCCTGTCATTTCTTTTGTATGTCAAGTTTTCCACTGCCAGGATGTGTCAGACCTCACCCAGTTGGTTGTTCTGAGTAGTTCTGGGTTGGTTTTCTGTCCATGATTAATACAGCCCTGGAAGTCAGACATCCCTCTTAACAGTATCTATAGCTAGTACTTTCCTTCATTCTAGGGAAAGTTTTTATCACACCTACATCTTTTAGTCAGAGGCTAGATGGAAAACTTCTGTTGGGGCAAATGTAGAGTAATAGAGATCCCAGCCAGAGACAGATTAAGCATAGTAGTAATATGGAAGCCAGGGCTCTGCGAGTGAAAGCTGTTTTCTGTGCATAATTTTGGAGGCAACTGTCTGATGTACAGATATTGAGCAGATGTACAGGTATTGACCATCTCCCATGTTTCAAGGGAGATATAACTCTTTGCTTGGCTAGTTTTCACTGTTCTTAGCCCGGATATTTTCATACAAGGTAATTACCAATATCCAGGAAAAGGAGGGTTGGTTGGGGGTTTTGTAACATTTCTGTGGCATGACACAGTAACTGCTGATTTTCCTACGTTGTCCTGCAGGCAGTGTCTGTGTGACAAGAAAATCACGTAACAATGAAAAAATTCACACTGTTTGATTTTGTAAATGATAATTCACTGCAAATTGGAGAGACTTCATGGATACAGGACCTTCCCAGTGATGACCATGAATTAGAAAGACTTCTGAAGCCAAACGAGCATGTGCTAGTAAACTGGCCTGTGGGAGAAAGGAAGACAGAAAAGCACCTGGTGAAAGTTGTGTACATGAGTGGTGAGTGCAGTTCCAGAGCATTTATCTGCTACAAAATCTAGTTGTAAGGTATTGCTACCTGATTGTCTGTGCTTTGGCCTTTTTTATCCAATCACTTCAGATGATCCCCAGGAGCTGGTGGAAATGATGCAAAAGATACTACGAGCAGATGAAATTACAAAAATACAAGTCCTTGGAAAAGGCAAGAGGAAGAAGATAGAAATGATATTCTCAGAAAGTGAGGACAGTGACCTGGATAAAGAACAGGTGAGTTTCTGTCTTTTTGTGTTTGATATTGGTAGGCCCATAAAGGAATGAAATAGACTGTAACTATTGATTCTTCACATTATAACACACAAAACATGTTTAGTAAAGGTAAGACAAATACAGGTAATCTTCACATGGTACCTCAGCACAATAACCTGTCAGAGTAATTAGTTAGGCCAATAGATTTTGTCCTTTGCTATTTAAAAAGAATGTTATTCAAGAACTGGATGCTCTGCAGCTCCATTACATTTTCTCCCGTAAGACAGAAATCTGACCAGGGTGTAAAAAAGGGAAGGGACCAGGTCTTCTGAGCTGTGCATTTTGCCAAGATCCACAGTGACAAAATGCAGAGAAGAAAAACATAAAACTTAACAAAAAGTTACATACATAATACTGACTAAGAATATCAAGTGCACAGTGAATAAAAGTTTATGTTATACTATGAGTTATAGTATACAGTTATACTGTACTGAAAGGCTCTATAGGAATGCAAAGGCACTGTTATGCACTTGTTTACAGGGGAAGATGAGGAAACATATAAAAAGAAAGAAATCATTGCAGGCATCTGCTCCTGCCAACATCCTGAGTCAACTTGAAACATCTTTAATTAACAAACAGGTAAACATCCATCTTCAGCAATTTTAATGTTTTAAGCAAAAGCAAATTGAAATGTATTTGTTGAGAGGGGCATAAGAGTTTTGTTTTCGGGAAGCTTAGTGAAGTTTAAAAGACACTTCCTTGGAAAACTGGTGAACGGAGAACAGAGACAAAGGTGCGTAGCAGTTACATATTACATTGACCTTTCATTTTTAATTGTAACAGGAATAGTAATAGCTATGTTCAGTAACAGTTTTTATTAAAATGCACTGAGTCTGTTTATAAAAGAGAATGCTGTGATTGAGTCAGATATTTTAATGTTAGTTTCAATACTTTAATTTTCTGTTGTTGTTGCTCTAGATAGCATGGTTATTTTGGTTTTTTTCAGAGAGAACCATACTCAGAAAGCAGCTTTCTGTATAGTGAAAGCAGCAGTGATGATGAAGAGCCTTTATTTCAACTGTCCAAGGTAGAACTGTGTGCCAAAATTAAAAGTCTCAAGAGGAAGCTGACAGACACCATGAGAGAAAACTGCCGCCTAAGGCAGTCCCTGGTGATGCTTCAAGGTAATATCAGGAGTATTTTGATGAAAGGAAAACCTGTAGTTTGATTTATAAGAGGCCATTTGGCTGGAAATTATGGATACTCAAACACCTGACACGATCAAGGCCTACCATTAGCATCAAAGTCTTTGATACATGGCAACATTTAATTTCAGCAGCACTTTACACGGAGGCCATGCAATCATAAACTTAGAAATGGAAAAATCTATCTAAATCCTGTCAGTTGTTCTCAGAAGAACCTTTCCAAAAGCTGTGTATAACCCTCGGCTAAGCTCAAACACTCCACTGACCAGTCCAACTAACCTCATTTATTAGCAGTCTTACTTGATCTATTGGAATTTTATTTATTCTGGAATTATTTAATTTCTAATTACTTTTGTAATTCCTCATTATTGATAATCTGAGTTAGTTCCAGGTGCACCAAATTTAATCCTTTCCCAGAGGTGAACCATTTTGTTCTTCTATAAATTACTCTGTAATAATATCCATAATAATCCATATAAATGATCACTTGGTGATCATTTCTGAAGCCCCTCTCACTTGTTCCTGTCCCTTACTCTGGTGCAGCCAAGACTAAATCCAAAATTTCAAAACATTAGTGAATTAATAATGTTTAAAGAGGATTTGCTCCTTCCCTTGCCAGCTACACTGTACTATCCCTAGACAGCCTAGTATCTGATCTTTTTATTGTCATATGATTTTGCAACTGCTTATCAGTTTCATTGCTCACCTGACTCCTCTTTTATGTTATTCATCTTGGTTTGAATCATTCATCTCTACCTTTTTAAATATTATTTGTAAGCATTTTCTTAGTGTCTGACAACTTTTCTCACACATTTAAGTCCATTTTTCTTGCATCTTAAGCACTTGTAGTAGTCTTTTACAGTATTTTCGGTAACTTAGTGATTCTATATCTTGCTGATTCATCATCCCTTGCATCCTTTTTGTTCTGAATTGATTTTTCTCTAATGGACTTAATAAAAGTTTATATTTGAAAATAAATATTACTAGGAAAAAAGGTTATTTAAAACATATTCATTATAGATTTAAAAATGGAGAAGTCTCTGCAGTCTGTGTAACTTCTTTGAAGAAAAAAACATCAGATATTACTTAGCCCATATTCAATAGCTTTACAGACTTGTAGAGATTTTGAGATAGTAAAAAGAAAAAAGAGTGCTTAGTGCCATGATGGGCATAAACTAATAGTTCCCCTTAGCCTTGCACAGAACTGATCTATTCTAGAAACTAAGGCCAGATCTTCACAGGTGGGGACAGTAGAATGGTGGGAAAGCATTTGGGAGAAGAGGAAAAAAGTATGTTGAAAAGTCTTTGCTGACTACTTTCGTATTATGACACAAATCTAATTGCAAAAATATACATGCTTATGCAATTCGAGCCTGAAAGGTTCAATTACTATTCTACCCCTGACTTTCCATCTGATTTCAGTCTTGCCACAGGCAGTCACTCATTTTGAGGAACTGGTAGGGATGGCTGAAGCGCTGCTCAAAGGGGGAGTGACATCATCTACGTCCAGTCTGCACTCACATGCTGTTTGGAAGGCATCTCACAATCCATTAGCAGATCCCTGTGCAGCCATGCATAGTAACTCCAGCTCACCAGTAACTTTGAATGTGGAAGATGAGGAGCAACAGACTGAAAAACAGGTCAGTTAAAAGGCAGTTTCAGGCACAAAAATGAAAACTTTATACAGTACGAACTTTACTATTATAGTATAACAAATATAAAAAATAGACATCAGCAGAAATTATTTTGTCATCATTCTGTTGATTACGTGACTAATGAGCTCCTTCTGAGCAGAAAGCTCTTTCCATGGAAGGCACTAGGTTTCATCCTGTACCTCTGAAACTTCCTTTAATTTTAGTGACCTCGCACATCCGTGTCTAAGGGCAGAATGTGGAATGCATGAAGAAAATGCCAGGGATAACTTCCATTCTAATGGTTTGGATGCCAAAGGAGAATGGTAGTGTTTTAGAGGGAGAATCTAAGAAAAATACCAACAGTCTGTTTAAACTGTTAATTTGTAATTGGAGGCGGGTATGTTTCTGTAGTTAAGTAGAAAAATACAAGTATACAGAGAAACTGAGTTAAGAAGTTCCCCTATTCTCTGTAATTATAACAGAACATGATTAAGAAATCTGAGGCACAGCATCTGTACATGAAAAAAATTCAAGATGCAGCCAAAAGAATAATTTCAGCTTCTGCATGCACAATTTACATAAACATTCTTATGCACTGGGTCATGCTAATCCATTCAAATCATTCTCGTGTGTTGTCGGGGGGAGCTAAAACCCAAAGAAGTCTATTCAAAATTATAAAGTTATGATGTTTTGACTGCTTATTGCAATACACTAAATTTGACCTAACATCTTCAAAGAAATAAAAAGACCTAATTTTCTAAGCAACCTGCCTTACTTAAAAGAGGTGGCTCACAATTGCTGATTGGGAGAGTTCAAATTCTTGGGCTGTACCACTGCTGTGTGTAGAAGGCACTCTCAAAGCTCAGTACCAGCTGTCACAGTTCTTAGGGCATGTCTGCTCAGAGGCAGGAATATTAGCTTGGGCATAGTGCCATGCTACTGAGGCTGTACAGAAACCATGCCAGAACTGGACCATGGCCAGCCTGCATGGAGTGCAAGCAGAAGGATTTTGATATGTCTGAACATGTCGTGTCTCCACTAGTGAATAATAAGGATTGCTTGGTGAAGGGTTTCCTAGGGTAGATGGGGTCCTGGAAAAAAATTAAGGTGTGTCTGTAGTTCCAAATGCTGAGTGGTATGCAAGTTTAGTGTTAATCTCAAGTACGTCATTTGCAGAGATTACGTTTGAAATTGTGGTTTAAAAATAGAAAATTAAAAACATAATTTCAGCAGTAATACTATATAATATTTCTAGTAAACTGCAATAGTTACACTTATGACCAATTTTGTTTTCCAGTTCAAGATTGAAAAGTGGCAGATCGCACTTTGTAACAAGAGCAAACCTCAAAAATTTATAAATGACTTGATGCAAGCACTTTATACACATGAATACATGGCTACACACAGCCTGACAGGTGCAAAGTCCTCCTCTTCAAAGGATAAAGCGGCAAAACCAGCTATGAATCAGAATGAAGTTCAGGAAATCATAGGTGATGGCTTGTTAACATTACTCAATGTGGCACTGCCTTGACAGGGGGCTTTCTCTGAGGGAGGGGCTGTAATGTTTAATAGCTGGTCAACTCAGGTAATGGGCTGTTTCATATTTCCTTCTCCAGCTACATAGTTTTTTAAACCGTCTGTTACAAATACTGTCAATGAAATGCTAAATAGTAGTATTTCTACTGTGTGAGTTTTGTGGGGTTTATTTATGTACCTACTCAGGCACATTGGGATACACAGTGATATTGTAAATCTCTTAGCCTTTGAAAGGTTAATCTATGACAATCAAATTTGGAGCATGGTGATAACAGATAAGGGAAGGCATAAAGAGGACACACGAATCAAATTTAAAATTACGTCTGCTGTGTTCTGAAGTTAGTGAATGTTATGAATTCTGACATTTTAAATAGCGCTAGAGGCAGAAGGAGACAATAAGTATAGAGGACAGGAATAGTGATCAGAGAAGCAAAGAAAATTTGTTCTACGCTGAGGTTTAAGGCAGAAAATATTTGATGCATAGGACAAAGAATAAATTCAGATGGAAGTAGCAGCTTTAAAAAAACAGTATTTTGTGAGGACATGAAGCCTGATTTTTACTGGATTCACACCTATAGTTTAATACTTGAACAACATACCCCAAATCTGTTATCCCTTTCCCATCGCCAGTCCCGAGGATTTCCCCACTTCTCTCAGTTCCCTTTCCAGCTTAGCTCCAGTTCCTGTACCCTGGTCCAGTTTTCTTGAAGTTGGACAGTAGTTTCAAAGTTATCAGTCTTTTCCTTAAGAACCTAGCTAGAGAAAAAGGCCTAAAGTCAAGAGAGATAAAAGGAAACAGTGTGTAAGATAGTGAAAATATATTTAGAGGCAGTAAAATGAGACTATTTCAGATTGTTGTATGAGAAAAATGAAAAGGATTTTGTCGGTTGAGAAGAATGGTTGGACTCAATGAACTTCATAGTCCTTTTTGACCTAAATGAGTTTATGATTCTAAATGCTAATAGTGACTTTTCTAAAGGTGGATTCTGGGAAAGGATCTAGGGAAAACTGAAAAAGGTAGCAGAGAAGATAATCAGGACATAGAATACAGCATGCTGCGGAGAATTCAGTGACAAAGCCTATAAGAGAAAATCAAAGAAATCTGTTAAGGTAGAAGAGAACACTCTGGAATTAGAACTGAAAAGTGTCAACATTATATAAGAGAAAAAGAAAAATTAGAAGGAAGGCTGGGAGTTCTAGGACTGTAGAAAATGAGTTAGCAGATAAGATTATTTAAAGAAATGGAAACTGTAGGACTTCAAAATAAAATGAAATTATAAAGGGTGGGGAAATCCAGGGGAGTGAGGATGGAGAAGACAGGAGCAGGAATCATATTCCTCATGTCGAGTCCTGTTAGTATTGCATTCAAAAAACTTAGCCAGGCAAAACAGAAGGGAAAGTTTTAAAAAAAGAGACATTATCTGCAAATGAAAATTAATGAAAAAAAGAGTAAGATTAAGAGGCATGAGGACTGATGAGGGTAGGAAAAGGACTCTCTGATCAAGAACAGAACAAAGGGTGGGAGGATTAGCAAACACAAATCACTCTCTACAGGAAGCCCTTGTGGCCCTGGAGTTCCTTTTGAATCTGCCAAAAGCAGGCACAGCAATATGGAAGGCACAGAGAAAAGCAAGAGCTGGCATCTGCAAAATATGTGAAGGAGTTTGTAAAGACAGGGAAGTAACTAGATCTGAAGCTGAAGTCACTGGAAATTTAAAAGGTGAAAGAAATTGATTTTAGATCACACATCTCTTGTTTCCTTGATCTGAAGGCCTCATTTATATGATCTCTTTATTTTGCAGGAATCACAAAACAGTTGTTTCCAAACACAGATGATGCTTTAATTCGGCGAATGATGGGACAAAAACTGAACAATTGCACCAAGAAGCCAATTTTAAGCAAAGATCTTAACTCAGGTGCTTTTCAGAAACAAAGCTTTTGGTAAGTCTTGAAAAAAAAAATTAGTTTGTAAGGTGTAATTCCATGTATTACTCTGTGGTTACAAAATCTAAAAGCACTCTTAAAATCACAATGAAAATGCATACATATATATGCATTACCAAGTGGATAAATATTTCCATAAACTTGTACAAAAAGTATATGTTCCAACCACAGTCAGCAGGGGGCGCCGTCAGGTCACTGGAGATGCAAAATTTGTAATGTCCTGTACCATTCACCAGGTGGCGCTGTTGGGTCACTGAAGGTGTAAAAAACTTGTAGTGTCCTATTGTAGTCACCAGGTGGCGCTGTTGGATCACTGGAGGAGTAGAACTTGTAATGTCCAGTGCCCGTCACCAGGCGGCGCTGTGAGATCCTTGGCTGCCGCCAGGTGGGGGGGGGGAAGAAGGGGAAGGAAAAAAACAACAGCAATAAAACAGAAAGTTCTCCCAATGGAAGAAAACTCACAAACTTCAGCTGATTAGGGTCCGTTGTAAGCAGGGCTGCAGCCAGCCAGAGTTCCCCTCCGACAGGAAAAAAGAACAAAGGAACCCGGCAGTGTCTGCAGCCCGCAGCAGCCTCTCCCCGGCAGAGAGAGAGCTCTTCCCCCCCCCCAGCCTCCACCCCCTTCCAGTCACACACCAGCCAACTCCCCCCTTCGTTGTCAAGGAAACAAATCTCGACCATTAGGGGCTCGGGCCGATTCCTTTGTTCAACTAAATGGGCAATATACAGAGCACACACACACTGGCAGGAGGAGAGGAAAGAAAAAATTCCCTGCTAAAAATACGAACTATGACATTATCCACCCCGAATTTTTTTTTTCCTTTCCCATGCCACCATACATCTATCAAATTGAACCTTTTTTTTTTTAACTCCACATATACATACATCATTCTAGACTATGTACATATTCACAAATACATATAGATACAAATACGAGTAGAGTTATGACCTGTTTACCCTAAGATAATCTCTCCTTGGGGTATGCACCGGGTTTCTCCATCTTCTTGCATCACCCACCATGTGCAACCAGGTCCTTGGGCAAAGACAACTCCACGAATGGATTTGCCTTTGCTCGAGGCATGGTTAACCCAAACTGTTTTACCTAACACACCTCTCATGTGAACCACTGGGACCTTGTCCCCATCTACAGTGTGAAGGGACTCTGATTGGGCAGGGCCGGCTCGATTGACAGAGCCTCTAGTGTTGACTAACCATGTAGCCTTTGCTAGGTGTTGATCCCAGTGTTTGAAAGTCCCTCCACCTAATGCTTTCAGGGTAGTCTTCAACAGTCCATTGCACCGTTCAACCTTCCCGGTAGCTGCTGCATGGTATGGTATGTGATAGACCCACTCAATGCCATGCTCTTTCGCCCAGGTGGTAACTAAACTATTTTTGAAGTGTGTCCCATTATCTGACTCAATCCGCTCTGGGGTGCCGTGCTGCCACAGGACCTGTTTTTCAAGGCCCAGGATGGTATTTCTGGCAGTGGCGTGGGGCACCGGATGCGTCTCCAGCCATCCAGTGGTGGCTTCCACCATGGTGAGCACATAATGCTTACCTTGATGGGTCTGTGGCAGTGTGATATAATCAACCTGCCAAGCCTCCCCATACCTGTATTTATTCCACCATCCACCATACCATAGGGGTTTCAGTCTCTTAGCCTGTTTAATGGCAGCGCATGTCTCACAGTCATGGATAACCTGAGAGATAGCATCCATGGTTAGATCCACCCCTTGGTCTCGTGCCCATTTGTAGGTGGCATCTCTGCCTTGATGGTCGGCGGCATCATGAGTCCATCGTGCTAAGAACAGTTCGCCTTTGTGCTGCCAGTCTAGGTCCACCTGTGACACCTCAACTTGTGCAGCTCGGTCTGCCTGTTCATTGTTGCGATGTTCTTCATTGGCTCGATTTTTGGGCACGTGGGCGTCTACGTGGCGGACCCTCACAATCAGCTTCTCTACCCGGGTAGCAATGTCTTGCCATATATCAGCGGCCCAGATGGGTTTTCCCCTATGTTTCCAATTGGTCTTCTTCCATCTGTCCAACCACCCCCACAGGGCATTGGTCACCATCCATGAGTCCGTGTAGAGGTAAAGTTTTGGCCACTTCTCTCGTTCAGCAATGTCCAATGCCAACTGGACAGCTTTGAGCTCTGCGAATTGGCTTGATTCACCCTCTCCTTCCATAGCTTCTGCAACTTGTCGTGTGGGACTCCATACGGCTGCTTTCCATTTATTTTTCATCCCTACAATACGGCAGGAACCATCAGTAAAGAGTGCATAGCGTATGTCTTCTTCTGGTAGTTGGTTGTATGCTGGGGCTTCCTCTGCCCGTACTCACCTGCTCCCCTTCTTCTTCTTCTGCTAGACTAAAATCCTCACCTTCCGGCCAGTTCGTGATGATTTCTAGGATCCCAGGGCGATTTGGGTTTCCAATGCGGGGCGCTGCGTGATCAGAGCGGTCCATTTGCTCCAGGTGGCATCAGTGGCATGATGAGTAGAGGGCGTCTTCCTTTGAACATCCAACCCAACACTGGCAGCCGAGGTGCCAGGAGGAGCTGTTCTTCTGTGCCAATCACCTCTGAGGCAGCTTGTACTCCCTCATAAGCTGCTAGGATCTCTTTTTCTGTTGGAGTGTAATTGGCTTCCGACCCCCTGTAGCTTCGGCTCCAGAATCCAAGTGGGCGGCCTCGGGTCTTGCCAGGCACCTTCTGCCAGAGGCTCCAGGAGAGGCCCTTATCCCCAGATGCAGAGTAGAGCACATTCTTCACATCTGGTCCTGTCCTGACTGGCCCAAGGGCTACAGCATGGGCAATCTCCTGTTTAATCTGTTCAAATGCTTGTTGTTGTTCAGGACCCCACTGGAAATCATTCTTCTTGCGGGTTACCAGATAGAGAGGGCTTACGATCTGGCTGTACTCGGGATATGCATTCTCCAAAACCTATGGCACCCAGGAAAGCTTGTGTTTCCTTCTTGCTAGTTGGTGGGGCCATTGCTGTGATTTTATTGATGACTTCAGTCGGGATTTGACGACGTCCATCTTGCCACTTTACTCCCAGGAACTGGATCTCTCGGGCAGGTCCCTTGACTTTACTCTTTTAATGGCAAACCCAGCTTCCAGGAGAATCTGTATGATCTTTTTCCTTTCTCAGAGACCTCTTCTGCTGTGTCCCCCCATACGATGATGTCATCAATGTACTGCAGGTGTTCTGGGGCTTCACCTTTCTCTAGTGTAGCCTGGATCAATCCGTGGCAGATGGTGGGACTGTGTTTCCACCCCTGGGGCAGTCGGTTCCATGTGTACTGCACACCCCTCCACATGAAAGCAAACTGCAGCCTGCACTCTGCTGCCAAGGGAATGGAGAAGAATGCATTCGCAATGTCAATAGTGGCGTACCACCTCGCTGCCTTAGACTCCAGCTCGTACTGGAGCTCCAACATGTCTGGAACTGCGGCACTCAGCGGCGGGGTGGCTTCATTCAGGCCACAATAGTCCACAGTCAGTCTCCATTCTCTGTCGGACTTACGCACAGGCCAGATGGGGCTGTTGAAGGGGGAGTGGATCCTGCTGATCACTCCTTGGCTCTCCAGCTCACGGATCATCTCATGGATGGGAATCACAGAGTCTCGATTTGTTTGGTACTGCCGACGGTGCACTATTGTAGTGGCAATTGGCACTCGCTGTTCCTCAACCTTCAACAGTCCCACAGCAGAAGGGTTCTCCGAGAGGTCAGGTAGTGAATTCAACTGCTTAGCAGCCTCTGTCTCCACAGCAGCTATTCCAAAAGCCCATCTATGTCCCTTGGGGTCTTTGAAATACCCATTCCTAAGGTAGTCAATGCCCAGGATACATGGGGCATCTGGACCAGTCACAATGGGGTGTTTCTGCCACTCCTTCCCGGTCAAGCTCACTTCAGCTTCCAGCACGGTCAACTGCTGCGACCCTCCTGTCACCCCAGAAATGGAAATAGCCTCTGGTCCCACATGTCCTGAGGGCATTAACGTACATTGAGCGCCAGTGTCAACCAAAGCCTTATATTCTTGTGGGTCTGATGTGCCAGGCCATCGGATCCACACCGTCCAATAGACACGGTTGTCCCGTGCCTCTACCTGGCTAGAGGCAGGGCCCCTCTAATACTGGTCTCTATCCTGCTCGTCACAGTTTTCCGTCTGCAAATACCGGCGGGAGGTACCTTCTAGTGGGTCAGATCCCTGCCCACGGGATACTGGCACTGCACTCACTTTCACGGACTTTGTTTTTCTCTGGTCCTTCAACTCTTGTACTCGGGCTGCCAAGACATGGGTAGGTTTCCTGTCCCACTGTCTCATGTCTTCTCCATGGCCAGATAGGAAATACCACAGCTCAGTTCATGAGGTCTCTCTACCCTCTCTAGTTGGGGGGTGCCCGGTTCTCACTGGTGCCACCTGGGAGCTGTTTCTCTCAATCTTTTCTAGGATTTTCTCCTGTTGATCTTGTAATTTTGTAGCTATGTTAGTCAGGTTATTGATCGAGGTCTCTACGGAGGAAACGCGGGCTTGTAGTGATCCTTGGACCATACTGTCGTACATCCGAAGTTTATTTGCTATAAACGCCACTGGCTCACTCTTTTCCCCAGCCTCCAATGATGTCAGGTAACTGACGTGTGCAGATGGCCCGATATGTATGAAGGTCCACCACATGTATGGTGTAAACCTAACCTTGTCAGGATCGTGATTAGCTTGCATATCCCTTCCAAACAGAACCTCCAACAGTGCCATTTCCCTCAGGCGTCAGATCCCCTCCTCCATGGTATTCCAGCTTTTCACCAAATGGTCTGCCTGCAAAGCCTCTCTGTAAACGAACCTCTCTCACAGCGCCCAGCAGCCGTGCCCAGAGAGACAGGGGCTTTGATTCTCTCACAAATGCCTCTTCAATGCCCACATCCTGGGCAATAGACCTCAAGAACCTTGCTTCACCGCCATCAAGGTTTATGGTATCACCCGTGGAGTCCCAGACTCGAATCATCCAGATCAGTATGGGCTCATTCGAGTGACGAATGACATCTGACAGTAATTTCCGGAGGTTGTCATACGATAAGGACTCAGTGATGATTTCTGGTTCCGGGTTGGCTACCTGTGAGGGTCCTGCCTCCCCATCATCATCTACTGGACGGGCTGATTTGGTCTTATATTTCCTCTTTTGGATAGGGGCAACCTCCATTGACTTGTTTGATTCCTTGGAACTGGCCTTATCTGGAGTCACCCTTGTATCAGACCTCTCACTTTCATCTTTTCCTTTTCCCTGTGAGGGCTGCACCATACTGAGCACCTTTTGGTAGGCAACGGCTAAAGCCCCACATGCATCTACCACCTGCCTCTCTATGGGTTTACCACGACCTCTCTCCCTCACAGCTGTTATTATCTGTGCAGGGTTTAGGAGCTGTTCGAGAGTGAACTTCCATGTTGTAGGAACTGAACCACTTTCTAGAAATTTATCCACGTCCTCCCATGGCCCATGCCATTCGAGGTTTTCCACCTCTGGGGCTGGTTTCTGTGCCCATTCCTGGTAAATCCTGGGCCTAACTATGAATATTAGATATGACACTGTGGCAAAAGATATGACACCTTGCACGAGAAGCCCAAAAAATAAAATGTCTCTTACATCTAAAGAGAGTTTAAATTTCTCAGAGGCTATTGTAGTGGAACCAAAGGGAAAATGTATGAAGGGTTGGGCGAATATACTCCCCTGTGTTTCTCCGTAGGAATAGGTGCCATTATCTTTAAAACCCCAAAGGAGACAGTGTAGGCTAGAGCAATAATATATCCTTGAGAACATATCCCGAAGGAAAATAACAGGTACTGAGTTTGCTATGTCATAAAGGCAGTGCGAGATCTCAAACATACTTATTGCAATGAGGGTCATAATGTCTGAGCTGAAAAACATCGACAGGTGGGACATAGATTTCAGCATAATTATATACCACAGAAAAGCAGTGATCTTAGACTTCATGGTGCCTACAGGTTCACAAACACATATAAAGTCACACAAGGGCGGTTATTCTTTTTCCACTTTTCCTCTCTCAGGCCCCACGTTGGGCGCCAAAAGATGTCCCAGTTTAAATGAGACAAGGGTCTTTTGCTGAGGATGGATTAGGAGGAAAAGACCCAAACTTCTCTTTCCAAGCAATTATAAATCCAAAATTAAGAGGCTTCGATTGAAGGAAAACAAATTATGGAAAAGGGAAAATAACAGCCCTTTATTAAAAGGTATGTGTGTATTAACAGGAACACGAAAAAAAGCAAGTAAAATAACTAAGTAATACTCCTATACCCACCAATAATCCCCTTCAAGAACAAAACCGATAAACCGGCAAAAGGAAAATAGTTCAATTTCTTGCACCCTTTGGTGCAGTTCCAACCACAGTCAGCAGGGGGCGCCGTCAGGTCACTGGAGATGCAAAATTTGTAATGTCCTGTACCATTCACCAGGTGGCGCTGTTGGGTCACTGAAGGTGTAAAAAACTTGTAGTGTCCTATTGTAGTCACCAGGTGACGCTGTTGGATCACTGGAGGAGCAGAACTTGTAATGTCCAGTGCCCGTCACCAGGCGGCGCTGTGAGATCCTTGGCTGCTGCCAGGTGGGGGGGGGTAAAGAAGGGGAACGAAAACAACAGCAATAAAACAGAAAGTTCTCCCAATGGAAGAAAACTCACAAACTTCAGCTGATTAGGGTCCGTTGTAAGCAGGGCTGCAGCCAGCCAGAGTTCCCCTCCGACAGGAAAAAAGAACAAAGGAACCTGGCAGTGTCTGCAGCCCGCAGCAGCCTCTCCCCGGCAGAGAGAGAGACTCTCCCCCACCCCCAGCCTCCACCCCCTTCCAGTCACACACCAGCCAACTCCCCCCTTCGTTGTCAAGGAAACAAATCTCGACCATTAGGGGTTTGGGCCGATTCCTTTGTTCAACTAAATGGGCAATATACAGAGCACACACACACGGCAGGAGGAAAGGAAAGAAAAAATTCCCTGCTAAAAATACGAACTATGACAGTATGTAATACAGAAGCTTAACATTACAGCACAAAAAAAGTTATTGATTCTTGACAAAGCAGCACAAGACTATTAATTTACAGGAAAAGAATACAGAAGTAAATGTATAGAGTTGCTTTGCTGAATATCTCTGGTTTTAGGTTTGGCATTACTTACTTTTCTAATTATTCTTTGGCTCTCCAGAGACCAGTCAGTTCCATTTTCATGTCACCTGCTCTGCCCCAATTAACCCACAAGTGAAGATAAGGAAAATCCCACCTATTTTGTACCTACTGATAAAAGTACCATAGGAGAGCTAAATTAGCAATCATTTACTGGCATAAGAGTCTAAATTATTTGGACAGAGGAATTATTAAATAACATTCTACTTATTATGGGCATTTTTACTTTGTGAATGAAACTACTCAAAAACTGCTGGTGAAGTCAGCTATTGGCATAGTATTGTTTCCACATATACCAAATGCACATATCACAGAGTGGTTGAGGCTGTGAGGGACCTCTGTAGGTTGGCTGGTCCAAACCCTGCTGCTCAAAGCAGGGTCTCCTAGACCAGCTCGCTCAGAGCCATGTTTGGTTGAGTATCTACAAAGATGCAGACTCCACCACCTCTCAGGGCACCCTGTGCCAGTGCTTGGTCACCCTCGCAGTGTTTCCTGATGTTCAGACAGGACCTCCTGTGTTCTGTTTCTGCCCATTGCCTCTAGTTCTGCCACTGGGCACCATCTCTCACTCTCCCAGTCAGACATTAATGCACATAGGTAAGATCCTCTGGAGGCTAAAACAGTCTCACCTCTCTCAGCCTCATCTCAGGAACAGGACAAAAGGTGAACAAGGAACAGGAGAAGAGATTAAAATAGGAAGACAGGGAATAGAGGTTTGTACTTACTTAGACTTTCATTGCTGAAGTAACATTTTTCTTTACTCCTGGTTCAGTTACCTCCTGCATATTTGCAATTGTAGGACACTTCATAACGGAATAAAAACAACAAAAAACCACCAACAACAAACAAAACCACCCCAAGGTGTTTGACTATGTTATGACACCATTGTTTGAAAAGTGGCAGTGCTTTACTACTTAAATTCCTCTCTAAGCCACCTGGTAGTACTCCATGGACCACTAGTGGTCTGTGAATGACTATTTGAGAAATATTTAGAGAATATTTGTTTGAAGACTCTATATACACAGGTTTCCCCTCTGGAAACAATAAACAAATGCACCAGCCTGGCTAAAATAAAGTTTATCATGTTAATGCTTTTCTTCTAGACATGAGAAGACTTAATAAAACAAAGGTCCTCTGTATTTGTAACATACAGTGTGCAGTGATTCACTATAGTATTTTCCCTTGTCCTTGACACAGGCAAGAAAAATAACAGCACAGAAACTCAGACTTTGTCTTCTTTGAAAGTATTAAATCTTAAATATTTTAAATTTTAAATCTTTACCTCCATCAGATGGATCCATAAATTTTGCTAATTCCTGAGTCTTCTCATGTACACAATATTCCTGAAGCCTTGACAGGAAGATCTTGACTATACTATAACAATTCTGGACTGTTTTTTAATAGTGCCTATAGATCTTCCAATTTAAACTCAATATTTTAAAAATGTCTTTATGTCTGTTATTGATCAGTACTTATTTAAAATCCAGTCCAACATCCATGGAAACCAATTAACATATTGCCTGCATAATCTCTCTTGAACAGATGCTTTTTAGAATGGATTTATAATGAATTCATTTTACAGCTGTTAAGAATTTCCTCACTGTAAAAGCATTTAAGCACCGTGTAAGTAATCAAGATAAAAGCGGTGATTCCTTTAACTCAGATGACACACATATTCTCTATAAGAAAAGTAAGAGAATTTAAAAGTGCTCATAATCTCACTGTTACTCCTGCAGTTCACCTTCCAGCAATGAAGTACAGAGAGGGGTCGAGATAACTCTGTTGCTCAGTATCTTTAAACCAGTTATGCACACAAGTTACTAACCTTTAAAACTGGTAATACTACAGCTTTTATCTCTTCTCTTGCTGCTAATTCTTCCTTGCCCACCTCCTTCCCCTTTCCCCAGAATACAGTTACGATTCAAGAGGAGAAATTTGGAGTCAAATCCAACGAGACAAACAAGTCACCATCTCAGATCCATAAGACTGAGGAAAAACAAGGAAAAGGGCAATGTGACAATGAAGAAAACTATTTAACTAGCTAATAAACAAATTCTGCAGCTCAGAAACTAAGAACAGTACTAATTGCACATTTAGTGTGAATATCTCAAACTTATAAATTGTCTCAACAGCGGTTCAACAGCTGCTCCTCAGGGCATCATCTCTTCGGCTGTTCCTCCCAGTACACAAGACCAGCAGGATGATGATTCACCAGCTGCTAATGCACAACTTCAGCAAAGTGACAGCTGCCTGACTCCTTCACCTCCCTCCCTAGAGGGTCAGCAGGAGTGTCTCAAGCCCACTGCTTCTAAGGTGGAGTCTCAACTCTCAGGCAGTTCACCAGCGCCCTCTCCCAACCAGAGTTGTGGACAGGATCTCAGGAACTCAGACAAGGAATAACTGAAGGTATTTCATACCAGTTCACATTCTCAACAGAGATTAAGTAGTAGTATAAAATAAAAAAGAAATATCTAAATGGTAGTATATATAGGGTACTGTCCAACAGTATACAGAGATAGAACCCTGAGAACTTCGTTCTCAAACAAACAAAAATCCCACAGTCTAGAAAAGAAATGAAGGCATATTAATATCTTTGGATTTAAGATATTATAAGATATATGCATGTTATGCAGTAATTCAAAAAATATAAACTTGTTCTGAAGAATACAAATAGAGTTCCCCTTAGTTAGAAAAAAGCATTATTTAAAGTAATACCAAAAGAATGTATATGAGGAATCTTAATCCCCTTCCTTTCACCTTGACAGCTGAGAGAAAGCTGCTTAACTGATCAGAGGAAGCTACTGTATATTAATGCAAAAAAGAGATACTGATATGAAAAGAGAATAGAAAGATTTCTTAGTGAAATGAACACTATGGCCAGCTCAGGATTAGAAAGCACAGGGCCACATGAGCAGAGAAGAAGAAATAAAATACGTATTTAAGGAAGCTATTAAATTGGAAAGAAGGAAAACATTCTTAGAGCAATGAAACTGCAACTCTCAAGATGTTCACAGCAAAGAAGCAGCTGATTTTTAACCTCTGAAAGTTAAAAAGGCAACAGAAGAAGTCATATTCGCTTGTAGCTCAGAGAGAAGACTTCTGTATGGGCTGGGGTAAAAATTAAGTGATTTGCTATCCTTTTTCATCTCTCATGTCTGACAACTCCCTGTAGATAGGATCAGGAAGAAAGCAGGTATGAAATATGTTAGTTCTAGTCATGTTATTAACTACCATCTATAAAATGTAACAGAAGGATGCTATGTACATTTTGTATATGTAACTCTATGTACAGCATATATAAGAATGTATATAGGTAATCATATTTTTGAAGTGAATTTCTATCAAATAAAATTAAACATTACTATGTCTTAGATCTGTTTTACTGTCCTTACTGTCTTCTGGGCCTTTTCTTACATCAGCCTCTGTTGCACACTCTAACAAAGTTGGGATTTTTCTCTTGCTCATTTTTTTTAATTATTTTTCTCTTTTTTTTTCTTTAATAACTCTTCTGAAGCCAACTTCTGCAAAGCCTGTCAGTTTTAGTTGGGGAAGGATTTGGCCCACCATACAAGAGTTCTCTAACCTTAAAGTTATCACAGCTGATAGTGCACAGCTGCAGCTGTTTGGGAGGTGTTGAAGCACTTGGGCAAGTACATGGAGCCCAACAGGAGTAGCTGCTCTCCCTGTCGCTGGTGCAGCACTGCAGATCACGCTGTATTTTGTGCTTGTTTATTCTGCTGACTTGGTAAGTTGTCCAAGGAAAAAACCAGTGGGGCTGGCAGCTCACCACAAGGAGTAAACAAGGATTTCCATGGTAGAGTGGGGGCCCTACTGCTAGGCATGGGCCAGGGAGAGACATGAGTGTTCTGGACAAAAGGAACAGCATAAAGAAGGAGATATTTTAATGTTTTACCAAAGGGTAAAAAGGGAGCAAGCTGCAAAGAGCCCGTTCCTTCCTTTCTCCTAAAGTATAGAACTGATGTTATCCCACTGGATAAAGGAAGATAAAAGAAGCTTTTACATAACTACCCAGTTAACAAAAGAGACATATTCCTTGCAGTATGACCAGAAAGGAAGAAAATACAACTGCTTTTCCAAAATGACCCTGACAAACTCTGAGAACACAAAATTGAAGACTAGATAATCACAGATTAGAAACTTCAGAAGTAACAGAAAGGGAGAGTGTTAGGATCCAATTATTAAAGTTATTAGAGAGATTTCTCTGCTGGAAATAAGGTGCAAGTGAGACCATATGCCAAAGTCAATAGTATGGGTTTTATTTAACAGTAAATGAAGTATTCAAGGGGGGAGAGAGAGAGATAAGGAAAAGGAGGGGATGGGGGGATGAAAGTGACAGAGAAACAGATTAAGTAGAAAAAAAGATATCACCACTCCATAGATTCTGACAGCATCCCATTGGTGCTTTCCTTCTGGTCTTCTTCGTGGTTGCAGGCTGTATCTACCAAGTGGTGGAAGGAAAGAGTCCACAAAACTCCTCTTTCATGGGGTTTATATTGTGTGGAGGCTACATGGAAACACCCCTGGACCTCCCCTGGATGATGTAATACCGGATCATAGGACATTTCACGAGTCTTTGGCACCTTGTAAGATGTTTCAGCTGTTACTTATGTCAGTGTAGTTGAATCAGTCAAGGCCCTTTAGGGTCCATCATCCCAGCTGAACAGCTCAGCCTAGGTGTGAATGTCTTCACTGCTCCCCAGAGGGTTTTCACAGCTGAGCCATCATATAAGGGAGGACATTGGCTTGACAAGAAGGACTATCCCACCTTGCAGGATTTGCCTCTTATCAGCCTCTTCCCTTATCTTGGAGTCCAGTTTGTAGCTGCAGGGACGCACATCCTTCTGCACCTGGGAAGCCACTCTGTGCATCACCAGCAAAGCAGCCATCCAACTGTGTGAGCCATCAGCACCAGTCTCTTACAGCACCTGGGCAGTTACTGCAGGTGGTCAAATGTTAGCAGTATAACCTCTTACACTTGTGGGCACATACTTCTCCTTTCACCTGGGATAGATGGTCAATGGTAACTCCTTATCTCAGGGTCCTTTTGCAGTCCAAATTAGTAGGCATATTCAGAGAGGGGTGGGTTTTGGTAGATGAGCAGCTGTTTCTTTGCAGTTTGTTACACTGGACAAAAGTCTTTTGGTGATCTCAAAAATGTTTAAGCCATTAACCATTTCAGTCTCTGCCACAAAGCTCTGGCCTGAAATGTAATGCTGCTTCTCCCAAAATTTGCACTGAAATCAAAATTATTGGTGATAAGTAAACGTGTGGTGTCCCAAAGTGTAAAATTCTTCTTATATGAGTGACAGAGGACATGTTATTTGCAATCCTCACAACTGGAGAAGGCTGATGGCTACTGCAGAAGAAACTATATACTATATGACTGTATGGTATTTATTAACTGTAGAGTTACTACTGAAAAGGTAAGGAATACTAAAAGTAATACTTGGAACTATTTATTTCTATTAGTGCATATTAGATTGAATTTGAAGCTTACCATGGAAAAGAATTTGTTCATTGTTTATCATGAAATGCTCAGAAGAGCACTTGCTTTCTAAGGCAGGAAGAACATTGAGATATGTGAAGAATACTGAAAAAACATACTGTTGAATCAGGGGGTTTAATGCATGTCAAGTTCATGTCTTCCCTTATTAGGGTATACAAAAGTAGTCAAAAAATCCTGAATTTCCTAGATCAAGAATAAGTGGCAGTATGCCATGTTGATACCAGAGGGAAATCAATGGTTAAAAGGGCAATCAGTATTTCACTTACTTTAGGGAGCAAAGAGAGCAACAAGGAAGTTTAAATATGTTTGAATTTAGATCACAGAATCATAGAATGGTTTGGGTTGGAAGGAACCAGTTCCAGCCCCCCTGTCATGGGCAGGAACACCTTTCTCTAGGCCAAGGTGCTCAAAGCCCCATCCAACCTGACTTTGAACTGTTCCAGGGATGGGGTATCCACAGTTTTTCTGGGGAACCTGTTCCAGTGCCTCACCACCCTCAAGTAAAGAATTTCTTCCCAATATCTAATCTAAACCTACTCTATAATTAAGGACACATAGTGACTACATGGAATTAGTTGCTAGAGAGCATTACTAAGTTTATAAAGACAGTCTGCTCAGAAACAGCTTCCACATTCTATATGATACGCAGACCTCATGTGGATGTTTGAACTTGCTCATGAAAAGCTTATGAAAACCCCTGCCTCTCCTCTCCTTGCCTCCCCTCTCCTTCCCTTCCCAACAAGCTCTACATAAGAACATTCCTAAGCTGGCTCAAAGTCTGAAAACTGTGCTTTCTATGGAATTAGATGAAATACACAAATTTTGGAATTCAGAGTTTTGTTAGCATGTTGGAAATGCTGACATGACTGCATAGCAATTCCCTTCCTATTTTTTTTCCTTAACTGTATTGTTTACATACAAGGAGGAATTTTGGATTGCTCATTGCATGAGTAAACATTTACATCAATTACTACTGAAAAGTTCATATTCAAATTAGTGTCATCTTCACAGGGTCTCAGAGTTTGGAAAAATAATATCACCTTGCTGTTTTAGTAACTTGTTACTATGGCTCCTCATATTATCTATTCTCAAGAATCAGAAGTTATGAAGTGCAAAAGCAAGCCACAAACAGAATGACTGCTATCAACATTCTGTTAGCAAATTTAAGTTATAAATGCAAAATATTAGAGTTTAAGCTGCAACAGTGACTTCCATTTTCCAAGTAGTAGTCAGATTTCCATTATTTTAGCTATAAAATAAAACTGGTCAAATCAGTGTTGTTTATACAGTTCAACAAGGGTGATTAAGTTGTACAAATTTGTTAATGAGTATATAATGAGTAGATATAACTAGCAGCTCAGTACATCCATCTCCTGTCATAAAGCTGTTTTTTCATTCATATATGGAAGAGGCTTTAAACTAACTTTTAAACTCTGTGTTTTCAAGAAAAAGTGCACCAAATTAATGCTTACATTAAATACCACATGATATGTTCTTGCTGATAGTTGTTTATTCACAAAGCTCACATAACACCAAAATTTTACATGCAACCTTGAATTCTTTCTCTCCTGTGTATATAGGATTTGATAAGCACACACCAGTGAAGTGCTTTGGGGGTGTGCAAGCAGCTCTTTTATACTGACACACAACTCATAGGTGACATTTGCACTGTTCAGCTTACTCAAAGCCAATGCATTGAGTAGAGATGATTCATACTGACTTTTGCTTTAGGTGGCTAGAAGTAACTACATGAGGAAGCAGGAGAGCAGTAGCAGATAAACAGCAAGAATCATGGGCATGGGGGTCTGAGTGATGTTTTCCTGACCCCGCCAGTGAGGGGAAATGAGGAGAAGGGCACTAATAGGACAAATCAATAATTGTTTGCAGAACCTGTGTTGGTGACAAGGATTTGAGTGGTATGACCATGGGACTATGCTTGCAGATCACTGTCTGCTTGAGAGAGATGAGATCCACCTCACTAAGCAGGGCAAAGCTATTTTTACCAGTAGGACCGCTTATCACACAAGGAAGGCTTTAAACTAAGAAGTAAGGGAGAGGGAGAGAGTAACCAGCAGCCCTGTGAGGGATTGATGGACAAAGAGAAAAGCAAAGGGCATAGGGTAGTGTGACAGGAACACACAAAACAAGATGGGGCTTAAGAGGGGTCACCTTCTTTGGATGTAAGCAAAGAAATGTCTACAAAACACCATAATGGAGAAATCCCCCAATCCCTTTCTAGGCAGTCAACATTCTGAGGTGCCTTTCTAAAGTGCATGCATATTAACGCATGCAGCATGGGGAATAAACATGATGAGTTAGTTCATGTGCAGCTGCAAGGCTATGATCTTGCTGGGATCACAGAGATGCGGTGGGATGGCCTCCGTGACTGGAATGCTACCATGAAGAGAGACCAGCTCTTTAGGTAGGACTGGATGGGACATCAAGCAAGAGAAGTTGTCCTTTATGTGAAAGAGCGGTTGGAGTGCATGGAGCAATGCCTGGGGATGGACAGGGAACCAAATGAGAGTTCATAGGGGAGGATTCAAGAAAGGACAGGTAAGGGTGACATTATAGTGGGTGTCTGCTACAGGTTGCCTGACCAGGAAGAACAAGTAGATGTGGTAGAGAGATAAGAGCAGCCTCACATTCTCATGTGGGAGTTCAACCATTCAGATGTTTGCTGCAGGGACTGTATTGCAGGGCATAAGCAATCCAGGAGGTTCCTGGAGTGCACTGACAACTTCTTCCAAGTCATAAAGGAGTCAGCAAAGACCAATAATGAGCAATGCTTTGTTGGACCTCATAGCAATAAGGGGATTGTTGGGAATGTGAAGCTCAAGGCAGTCTTGACTGTAGTGACCATGAGATGGTGGAGCTCAGGATCCTGAGGAGAGGGGAAGTGTAAAAAGCAGGCTCACAACACTGGAGAGTGAATTTTGGCTCTTCAAAGATCTGCTTGGAAGAGTCCCATGGGGTACTGCCCTGGAGGGAAAATGGGCCCAAGGAACCTGATTAGTATTTAAAGATCACTTCCTTCCAGCTCAAGGAGAGTTCATCCCAGTGAATAGGAAATCAGGCAACAATGCCATGAAGACTGAATGTAGATGAACAAGGAGCTCCTGGTCAAACTCAAATACAAAAAGGAAGCATACGAAGGGTAAAAGCAATGATGGCTAACCTGGGAGAAATACAGAAACATTGTTCAAGCATACAGGGATGAATTTAGGAAAGCTAAAGCACAACTGGAATTGGATCTAGCTAGGGACGTCAAAGACAAGAATGGCTTCTGTAAGTTCATAGGTGACAAAAGGAAGACTAGGGAAAATGTAGGCCCATTGCTAAATGAGATGGATGACCTGGTGACATAGGACATGGAAAAGGCTGAGTTGTTGAATGCTTTCCTTGACTCAGTCCTTCCTAGCAAATCCAGCCATCAGAAATCCCAGGTTCCAGAAATCAGGGGGAAAGGCAGGACCAAGAACGATGTACCCTTGGTGGGAGAGGATCAAGTCAAAGAATACTTAAGCAAATTGGACATATGCTAAATCCACGAGCCCTAACAAGATGCACCCACAGGTACCGACAAGAGCTGACAGATGTCATAGCAAGGCCACTCTCAATAATCTTTGATCATGGTGGCTGGGAGAGGTGCCCGAGGCTGGAGGAAAGCAAATGCCACCTCCATCTTCAAGAGGGACAGGAAGGAGGTCACACAGATAAGGTCAGCCGTATCCTGATCCCTGGGAGGTAATGAAGCAGCTACTCCCAGAAACCATATCCAGGTACTTCAGTGTGAAGAAAACCATTGATTCATCAGTATGGAATTACCAAGGGAAAATCAGGCCTGATAAACTTGATAAACTTCTATGATGAATTGATTGCCCTGGTAGATGAGTGGAGCAACGAACATTGTTTATCTGGACTTCACTAGTGCCCTTGGCATCACCTCCCGTAAGATCCTCAGGAAGGATCTTTGCAGATGCCCGAGCTGGACAGGACCTCCCGGAGGCGGGCTGGGCGCCGGCAGGCGGAGGGGCGATTTTCCCGCCTCCCCTCCCTTCCGCTGCCAGCCCCAATGGCCGCCCGTCCTCCTCCTCCTCCCCCGGAAGCGGCGTGGGGGTTTCCCCCTCCGAGCAGGAACTCGGTGCAGCCCAGCTGAAGGTAAGGCGAGAGAAGGAGAGCGCCCGGAGCGCCGGCCGGGGTCTGCGCCATGGCAGTGCCGCCGAACGAAGGCACCTGCCATGGGGACCGCAGGGCGCTGCGGGGGCACCTCCCGCTGCCGGCGAGCGGCGCCGCGCCCGCCGCAGCCCTGCCCGCCGCGCCGCCCTCGGGCCGCGGAGGAAGCGGGGGCGAGGCGGGTCGGGACGGCGGTGCCTGCGGGAGGGGGCGGCGAGTGAGCGGGGCAGGGGCGGGGCTCGGGGCCGCCGGTTTGAGCACAGCGCCCGCGGGGCTGTGCCCGGCGAGCCCGCGGGGCGGGGGCCCGTGCGGGGCCACAAACGTGAGTCAGCACCGCCGCCCGCCGGGCAGGGATGCCGGGGCCGCTCCACGGACGGGGCTGGGCGGGACGGCGCTTGTTTTGGAGCAGGAGGTTCAGCCCTCTGGGTCTGCGGCGGACCTAGAGCGGCCCGGAGCAGCCACCACAGCCCCGGCTGCTCGAAACGTCCGCGCTCGCCCGCGGCTGTTACCGGCCCGCCCCGGCTCAGTCGTGCCTGGGCCCCGCTAGGCTGAAGCTTGGGCCTTGGCTCTTGCTGGGGTTTCAGCCTCAAGCATGTTATTGGGCTGCTACACTGCAGCGGTGGCTGCTGGAGGAGTATAGGTGTTGGGATGCTTTGTAGGTTTAGCCATGTTTTGCGTACTTGGAAAAATACAGCAGCTTGATTCGAGTCTAAGTCGTTTATTTCTTCTCTGGGTATCAGTGGTAATTGTCAGTGAATGAGAGACAGGCTTGTTGAGTGCAGATAGACTGTAAAGCCAAAGCAGGCATAAAATGGAAAATGCTGTATAGTTAAAGAAAAGAAAAAAAAATAAAATGCTATATCTTATTCTGGTTTCTGTCTATTTAGATAATGGAGTCTCGTAGCTCTGTCAGCCTTCACAGGAGTAAATCACCAGCTTCTGAAAGTGAAGATGAGATTGAGTTCGTTGGAGTAAGTAGATCTTGTACTGGAAGCACGCTGCTTGTCGTAATTAATACACTCTCAATAGTCCACTAAAACAGGAGGGGGACTTTGTTTATTCTGGTGATTACATTTTGATGGAAAGCATTACTCTTGAATTTAAAGATAATTTGATTTGTGAATCTTTGTATCAGATAACAAGTCAGTCTTAAAGGTTTATGTGTCCTTTCTTGGAAGAGTATAAGATTATGTCCATTGGTCCTATAGAGAGAATAAGGATTGAGTATCCCAGCAAGTCATTGGGGAATTACAATGATCAATGACATATATAAGAAGTCACTGTAGAGGACTTTCGTAATCATTACATAGTACTTTGCTTCATGATATAGTCCCACTTATGTTAAAAACACTGTACTTGGTTTAGAAGAAGAGGAAGGAAATCATAGGTTAGCGGCCTTAAACAAACCTCCTCTCAAGGTATGAAGCGCTCTATAATAGCTACAGTACAACACTTAATCTGATACTGACATATCTTATGTGAATGTAACTTTAAGACCCTTTTATCTATTGGATGTCCAATAAAAGCAGAATGTTTTTCATGCTGCTTGTGGTCTGGACTCAATCTGTCATCAGTGAAGTGGTGCTAAATGGCAGGGTTACATAGAAACATGGAGTTGTTCAGGTTGGGAAAGATCATTGACTCCAACTGTTAACCCAGCACTGCCAAGTACATCACTAAGCCATGTCCCTAATTAACTCAACTGTTAACCCAGCACTGCTAAGTCTATCACTAAACCATATACCTAAGTGCCACGTCTACACATCTAAAGATGTTTTTCTTGAAGGACCAAGTCATATGAATAAGATCAAGTGATTAATTGATGCCAAGATTATTAATGGCTGGTCTCCTGTGGATTTGTCTCATTTTTGACAATATGCTGAACAATAACTAGATTTTTTTTCCCCCACACTATTTTATATGGTGGTTGATTAAAGCCTAAGCTCAATGTCCAGACTTTTTCTGCAGGGGTATTTAGATGCTCGAGTGTGAAGGATTTTTGCAAAGATTTTAAATAGTTGAGTATCTCAGAGACTTCTTAATTTTTTAGTTGATTTGGTCAAAATTAACTAATGAGTTCAAAGTTCATTATATACACGCAAGCATTCATGTGTGTCTGCAGCAGAGGATTTGGGGGTGTTGGTGAACGAGCTGGCAGTGTGGGCTTGCAGCCCAGAAAGTCAGCTGTATACTAGGCTGCATCAAAAGCAGCATGGCCAGCAGGTCGAAGGAGGGGATTCTGTCCCCTCTAGTCCACTCACAAGAGACTCCACCTGGAGTGCTGCATCCAGCTCTGGGGTCCCCAGCATAGAAAGGACACTGACCTGTTGGAGCAAGTCCAGAGGGGGGCCACCAAGTTGATTAGAGGGATGGAGCATCTCTCCTGTGAGGAAAGACTAGAAAAATTGGGATTGTTCAGCCTGGAGAAGAGAAGGCCTCAGGGTGACCTAGTTGTGGCCTTCCAGTACCTGAAGGAAGCCTGAAAGAAGGATGGAAAAGGACTATTTATATGTAGTGCGTGTAGTGATAGGATAAGGGGAAATAGCTTCAAACTGATAGTAGGTTTAGATTAGAGATTAAGAAGAAGTTCTTTACGGTGCAGGCAGTGAGGCTTTGGAACAGATTGTCCAGAGAAGTTGTGGATACCTCATCCCTGGAAGTGTTCAAGGCCAGGTTGGATGGGGCTCTGGGAAAGCCTAGTCTAGTGAAAGGTGTCCCTGTCCAGGGCAGGTGGATTGGAACATGATGATCTTCAAGGTCCCTTCCAACCCAAACCATTCCATAATTCTATTATCATGATTGTAAAAGCTTCATTTTCTTCAAACTGGGCAAAGAATGAGGAAGCTAATATAGCTTGGAATGCATAATGATTGAAGGGCTGCTGGAGCACCAGGAGCAGTAACTGAAAGAGAACTGGAAGAAAAGAACTAAAATCAACACTTCTACTTTCTTTTTATTTTGTTGGCTTTCCCTGTGGATAATACAGATCGTTTGTGGTCCTAGTGACAGTTGCTTCCAAGGGAGGCTGCTCGATATAGGAAGATGACTGTGCTTAGTCTTTTGCAGGATTTATATCCTGGGGTGAGGAGCTTACTGTTGTCATTGATGAATACACGGGGAAAGGCATGTGACCCTGGCCATCACCTAATGTCAACAATGCGTCCTCAAATCTCTCATTTGCTTCGAGTGAGGTTGACTTTAGACTTTGCAACAGGATTTCCAGACTACTTGGCTAACTTTGGATCATCGTTTCCATATAGTAATGTGTATGGCTGGAAGTATATAGGCTCCATAAATGTTGCATATGCATGCTACCTGATTGCATGCACCTCCTAAAGACCCAGTGCACAAGATGGTACTGTATAAATGGAATTTGAGAAGCCACTGGGGTATTTCAGCCTGTGCTCATTTTGATAGACAATAAGCAGTTGTAGGCCATGTGATCTCTGTGGTTTTCTTCCTCTTTTTTTTTTTTTCTTCTTGACAGTTTGGTGGGGTTTTTTGTTTCTTTCAGTTTTCCTTGTTTGCTTGGTTTTTTTTCCATTTCATTCAAACTGGGCACACTGTATTAGGGTGTTTGAATTCATAGTGTAGAGCTATGACGAAAAGTCCTCATTTGATGGAGCAAAGGCAATCTCTGCTGCTGCCAGAGTTTTTTAGCTTTTACAGTCAGTTTCATCCTCATTCAGGAAACTTAAAACTATTCTTAGATAATTTCCATCTCTGAAGTAGAACTTGCACTCAAGTCAACCAAGGACTTGAGTTTTTGTATTTGCTGGGCTATAGAAATCAAAACTTTCGAAGTGCATGTTGTTTCACAATGTTGGTCAGTTACTCAATCTGAAAGTTGGAAGTCTCAATTGGGGCAGAAATTTGACACAAGTCATACTATTTGTGCTCTAGCACAAATAGTACGACTTGTGTCAATTTTTAAAATTTATTTTATTGTAAAGTTGTTCTATAAGTGTGTTTACATAGTGTATATACACTTTGTGCTCTTATAAATATTTGTCAAAGATAAGTTTGTGGTCACATACATGAAAGCTAGTTTCATGTTTTCTGCATGCTAGTGTGTGTATAATTATGCAAAAGTTTAATTGTGCTGTTCAAGTAAACTGGGTATTTGGTCTGAATGCAATTAAAGCTAAAAACTGAACAATTAAAACACCTTGCATGATTTATCAGTGGACAAGGTGTCTGTTAGGTAGGCCTGATTACCTAAAGATTGAGTGAAATGAGGGAGGGGAAGAAAGAGACCACAGTGGCGGTGCTCATCTTGTGGGGAGTTACAAAGTGTTGGACAAAGCTATCTGATCCACAGTTTTTTAACTCTCCTACAGTGATGGAATCCTCAGAGTTGGCACCATCTTTGTGTTATTATTTAGTTGAACCAGTTGGAAAAAAACAAAATTCTCATAACTTTGAATTTGAAACTCATCCTCTGTGGAGGTGAGCAGTACACAAAAATTGGATAGAAAAAGGCACAGAATTTGATGAGGAAAAAGAACATTTCATGCGTGCAAACAACATTTAAACAAGTATAATATTACTTGCCTTAAATTTACTATTCTGGTCACTAGAACTTCCTAGACTTGAAAGCAACTTATTCTGCATTTCATCTGTCAGTTTTGTAAGTTTTATTTAGTTGCTGAACCCAGGGAGTAAATAAACACAAATAGATAAAATCTCGGCCTTTGAAGAAGGTACAGCTGTTAGGATCAGAGCTGAACATTTTAAAACATATTATTGAACTGATTGGATAGTCAGGTGGTCTGAGTGTGTCTTTGAACTCTTACTTGCTAACACCTGTTTATAATAAAGATTTAATTTCTTAAGAGTTGTACAGAGACTGTCAGTTTCTACAGAAATAAATTTGTAAAGGATTTCTTTTGTATTTCATTTAGAAAGCCACGTTATCTTTATTTAATCATAAAAAATTAAGCACTCTTTTGGGGTGATTTGAGGCCTGCAGCTTGATTCATGTAAGCTTTTGTTATATGTCCAAAATATCATTCCTCCTCCTTGCTGGTGACTGTTTATGCCTGGCCAGCTGAACATCTTTACTGCCTTGAAAGGTGGAACAATGTAAAGAATGAGACGCAGTAAGAGCAGTAGAGATGACTGCACACTGCTTTTCCCTCCACTGCTTCTCGTGAGGCAGTAAGTCTTCCTACCCTGCTCTACACGGTTCATTGTTAATATCGTGAAGAAACTGCCAAATATATGGCAGAGATGGTACTGTACCTCCTGTACCTCTTCAGGAAGTCCTTCTGCCTGGAAAACTTAACTTTCTAAGAAATAAAGCACAAATATGGAGTATACTCTGGAACAGCTCTGTGGTATCTGCCAGATATATTGCCAGACAATATGGGTGACCGTGGATGTGAGTTAGGGTCACTAGGAATATTTTTGTTTGGTGTATGTGGACTTACTCATTCTGTTTCATGTTCATTATATTAATTATTTAGTTGGCATGTGATGATGCTGTAGCATGATAAGGGTTTGGGGTTTTTTGGCATGGCATCATGTTATATGGATATAGTGCTTCTTTTCTTGTCTTTAAAAACTGAAGACTTACAGCAGTGAGTATGGATGGAGCTCCACATTTTTTTTAGTACATCTTCTTTAAAAAACTTACAACCTGTGTGCTTAGTTTGGGTTACTGACTCTAATTTTTCTTCTGTGTTTGCTTTTTTATGTTTGTGCCAACTTTCTACTCTCTACTGGAAGCTTGTTAATAGAAATGGTAAAATTGGTATGATTGGAGAGTGAATTGGAGACATCCTAAGGAGGAGACAAAAACTGATCAGTAACCTTTAGTGACTCACAGTGGAAATGGAAAAGAGGGACAAAAGATGGGAAATGTGTGTGCAAAAGGAGCATATGGCTGTCAAGCTAGGAAGAATAGAGAAGACCTGATAGCCAGGGTGGTTTGCCCTCCATATTCCTGCATGGAGTCCTGACCAGGCTTCCTGGATATCTTTGAAACTAGATGCTGGACAGACTGTTTGGACATGTGTCTTTGTGCTTCCCAGTATGTGGTGTGAATGGGTAAAATGTGTTTTCTTTTAAAATAAAATGACCTCCCCCTCATTGTGATTCCAGTACAGAGAAGACACTTGTGACCTGCCTGTGGAATATCTGCTTCAGGGCTTAAATGTGTATGAACTGTTTCCCACTTTCTTAATGTTTGAAATGCCCAAGGAGTTTAATTTTTTGTGTATTAAGTCTGGCTGAGATGAAGTTCATTTTCCCCATAGCAGCCCTCACAGTGCTGTGCTGTGCATTGGTGACTAGAAAGAATCAAGGCACTCCCCAGCATTCCCCCCTCATCAGTAAGGATGGGATGGGCAAGACTTTGGGAGGGGCATAGCCAGGACAGCTGACCCAAACTGACCAAAGGGATATTCCATACCATGTAGTGTCTACTCAGTAACAAAAGCTAAGGGAAAGGATGGTGGCATGAGCACCCTGATAAAGTGGGCACCCCTGCCCATGACAGAGGAGTTGGAACTAGTTGAGCTTTAAGGTTCCTTACAATCCAGACCATTGTCTGATTCGCCATTACATCATTTGTCTTATGGAGCAGCGTGTACTGAAGCCCTACATCTTGGGAAGTGGCTGGTCATTGCGTGATGATGGGAAGCAGAGAATGAATCTTTTGTTTTCCTTTGCTTCCACATGTGGCCTTTGCTTTTGCTTTATTAAACCACCTTTACCTTGACCCAGGAGGATTTTTTTTCATCGTGTTTTGTCCCTGACCTTGCTCTGCTGAGGAGGCGAATGATAGAGTGGCTTGGTGGGCACCTGGTGTCCAGCCAAGATTAGGCCATCACACTTTTGGAATTGAATTTGTGTTTTTAGAAACAAAGCCAAAACAAACCCTAAAGAAAAAAACAAGGAAAAAACCATTTACCATTGCATAGTGAAATCTAAGGCCATTCCTGTCTTGGTAACAGGCTGCTACCTTATTGCAGGTTGCGTATCTTTAAAAATGTAGGTCTGAGTTGATTGAGAAGGTGAAGAATATAATGTTATTAGGCAAGCCAAGATTGTTGATTTATTTTTTTTCTACATGATATCTATGTATTAGATTTTGAAGACTTGTTTGCATATTTTACCAATTTTGTGGAATAGTCTGTTTAGTGGAAAAGTTGCCATGCCAGAATTTCCTTTACTTCAGCTTCTTGAAACCTTGGTGAAATGCTAATACTGACAATGTGCTATAATGCATGCAACATTTTATCTCCAAGGACAACAATTCAGTGCTTTTGCATGTGTAACACTTTATTCCAGGAAGGACCTTTAAGACCTGTACTTGAATGTATTGATCTTGTCAGCAGTGAGGATGAAGAACCTAACAGCAGTTCTTACGTTCATGTGAGTATGTTGTAATGTATTTTAGGAGATCTCAGTTGAATAAAATAATTGCTCTTCTGTATTTTTTCCTATTGGTTACTTTTCATAAAAGCCTTATTAGAGATATTTTTAACAATTAATAAATAAATAAATAAAGTTGAAGTATTTTAGTTTTTTTCCTTCTGTTGAGTGGAAGGCAAGAATGCCAGCACTTCCATTTTTTTCCAGAGCTGTTTTTTGCCTCCTTGAAATGTGCTTGGGACTTTTATTTGTCTTTCAGTCATGTTAGAGAGTGTGTTGAAGAAAAAGATCGCTTTACAAGCAGCCTCAGAAGTCTCTGTGTCCAGTTTCTAGCCTACAAATGTATCTGGTCTACTCCCAGGCCTTTTCTTTCTAAAATAACTTTTTAGGAAAAATGTATAGGTTGTAGGACCTTATTCCAGTGACAGCCTGGTTTTATCTCTGCCTAATCCTTCCTAATCCCTGCTAAGACTGTATGAGTCAGAAGCAGGTTCTGTTTGTCCCCTGAGCTTATTGTGTCTGCTCTGTAGGGCCTTTGAGAGAGGCGGTGATTAACCCTACGAGAGTTGGTTTTGGTGGCAGCAGCAGCCATCTCTTGACTTCTGCTTTATAGTGTTACAGTAGAGGATGTTTGTAATAATACTGATTCTTAAGGAAAGGTGCATCTTCTGTATATTCACAGGCTGACTCTACACTGATGATTGCTAGAGCTAGTTGTGTGGTAGGAGCAAATTACAGTGTATGGCCTATCCATTATGCTAGAAAAAGCTAAGGATCTACCTTTCTGAAGATAGTAGGCAGTGTCAGAGCAGTAATTGTTTCAGTTCTCAGTTTTTCAGATGGTCTACATGTTGGCTTTCAAATCAGTAGGGATTTTGTTTACTTACTTAAAATAATTTTCTTAATTTTTCTAAGACACCCAGCACAATCATCCATGTTCCTCTGCTTCTTTGGTGAGACTAGTGTTTATGATGAATTGCCTTGAATAAGTGGAGAGGAGGGTTGTTTTAGCTGCTGCTTTAATAGAAGTTACATATGTTGATAAATAGGAAGAGAAAATCAGCAAGGTAGATCATGGAACTTAGGATAAGAGTTGGAACTTGGGATAAGAGTATCTGTACTGAATTATGTCCTGATGCTTGGGCATCACTTTTCACTGTATTAGTGCCTTTACTTAACCACCAAGTAAGTGTTTACCTTTCCAATTGTAGAGACCTAAGCGTAAGGATCACATTGACTATCAGAAAGAACGAGTTGCATCAACCCTGGATCGACTGGCACGACATGTTGAAGTAGAGAAGCAGCAAAAAGAAGAGAAAAACAAAGCCTTTAAGGTATTGGAAGTATTTTGTTTTGGTAAAATTGCATCATAAAAGGCCTTGTAGTCACAAGTGTCATTTTTTCACTACTAAATAAATAAAATGATTGGTGAGCCAGACCTGGAACTAGCAACTAGGCTTCTGCAGCATCATTCAAAACACAATACAGACTTTGTCTCTTCAGTGGCTTTTAACTGATAAATTTGCTACTTTTATTGCAGTTCCTGAGGATAGGAAAAAACTAAATTCATAAAAATCAGTGGCAAAAACTCGTTCTCTTGTTTGTATATATAGCAGAGGAACCGTAACATCAATTACTCTTACTGACTAATTGAAAAATAAAGAGTTATCACAAACAGCCATGCAGCAAGACTACTTATTTACTTGCTTTTGTCTGAGATTTTTGGGAAACTGTTTGCCACATTAAGTCTCTGTATTGAGTAATATTTTATAATGTGATAAAATTTTTTGTGTTTAAGGCATAATTTTGAAGTTGAATCCTATTAATTGCATTGGGCAGAGATTTGAAAGGCTTGTACTTCTTACTTCTATTACAAACTGGGAGATGCAGTCAGTAGGCTTAATGGAAGGGCTGCTCTCAGTGGGAACCTGGACAGCTTGAAGGAACGGGGATTACAAGAACTTTGTGAAATTGAACAGGGACAGAGTCAAATTCAGGATTTGTGGCACATGCTGACTTTCCAGCCTAATTTTCTCAACACTTTTAAAATCACATGACTGTACTACAGTTACAGCTTTTTATAGTCTACACTAGACTACTGAACTGTAATACAACAGAGTAAAAGGCTGTTAGATATAGTCCAAGGTAGCCTTGAAGTCTGGAGGCCTACATCCCTCTCCCGTCTCCTCTACTGAGAGAGAATTTGGCAATCTGTTAATGTCTCCACATACCATTTTCCATATGTCAAGTAATGTCAGAGGTAACTGTGTAGCTTTCAATGTACTTTGAGAATGAAAGTTAAAAAATCCTTTGTTAAAGATGAATATTTTCCTCCTGGGTGGAGGAAAATGCCTCATCAGTTAATGCAAGTTGCAGAATTAAATTTAGTCTTCAAAGTGAAGATGCTATTTTTTTTTCCTTGTCAGTAGAACAAATTGACTCTTTGGTTTCAATAATGATTTTGTGTTGCTTTTTTAAAACTTCATGATGATTTGTTTCTCTTTATAAGATTATAATCTTATTTATATGCATGCTTCAGAAATTCGGTAGTTGCAGTAAAAGTAAATTAATAGACCCAAGATGCAGCTCTTGAACTTTGGGGAAAAAAAAATTACTGGTTTTTAATTTTTTTAATTGCTTTTGTGTTCTATCTTTATTGTGTTAAATAGAAATGAATCAAGTTGTAAGATTTTATTTTTCCCCTCCTTTAGGTTTTTTGTGTATGGTTTTGTTGTTTTTTATCTCGTGTTTTTAGAAACCCATATGTAAGTTTTGGGATACATACTTAATATTTAATTTTTGAAAAAAAAGTTGATCACCACCTTGCCTGGTATGTTTTCCCTCTCAGGAGAAAGTTGATTCCCAGTATGCTCACGGGTTGCAAGAATTAGAATTTATTCGGGAACATAGTGATACAGAAGCTGCAAGGTTATGTGTGGACCAGTGGTTAAAAATGCCAGGTAAGTGTACAAAACTAAGTTTCAGTGAATGTTTCTAAATCCTGAATTGGAGAATAGAACATGTAATAATTCATTGAGCTTGCAGGTGCCGTGTGCATAACCAAATCCTACAATATTAACTTTGCTAGCATGTGGCATTTGAAAGTTCTTAAACACTCATTTCCATAAAATCCATTCTTCTAATGCTTTCCTGCTTAGGAAATTTAAGATACAAAATCTAAAAGTCACTAAGGCCACATTAACAATTTTTATAAGAGAAGCTACTAGAAATTAAAAATATTGAACTGCTGCTTAGGAAGATGTCTACATACATAAGTAAGTGTAACTCCAGGATGTTTAATGAATTTCAAATAGTGCCTGGATGAAGGGTGTGAAAGTGCTTAAAAAGTTACACTGCTGAGGATTGAAGAAAGTGAAAGAGCAGACTTCCTGAGTAGGATTGTACATTGTTAGTTTGCTTTTAAGAATCACTATAACTTGATTTTTAAATGCTTTAGGGCTTGTGTGTTATTTGTTTTCTTAAGCCTCTATAATTTGTGTTCTGGTTAAGTATGTTGTTTTATAACACAGGTCTGAAACCAGGCTCTCTTAATGGTGGAAAAAGGGGTGCTTGTAAGAGGGCAGCTCAGACACAAGTCAACAGCAGTCCCAAATGCTGTCCTGTGATGCATTGCAACAGAGAGTTTGATAATGTACATCTTCTTTTAGGTCACCTTCAAAGGTAAGGACATAGTGCAAGAGCTCAGTGCAAGATATCACAGTGAAAGAATATGCTCTAACTTAGAACATCAGCATCAAGTCTACTTTAAACTGCCTATACTGACATAGTTCCATTTTGAGAGCCAATTAATATGTTACACAATTTACATAGATGATGTGATGAACTTCACAGGGTTTTTTTTCTAGTTTTGGGTGGGTAAGGGGGTTGTTTGGTTTTTTCCGTTCCGAATTGATTTCTTGTTGAGCATTTTATAATACATGGTTTTTTTGAGAAACAAGATTTCTGTTCTCCAGTTCTGAGAGTTCTCTGAGTCCAGTTCTCCAGGTCAGACATCTGTTCATAGCTTATGACTGCTAGTCATAAGGACTTAATGTGTCTGTGGTCAATTCCAGCAGATACTGCCTTTTAACTAATGAATGTGTTTGTGGGGAAGATGGTAAGGTGAGAAACTGAGGGAAGTGTCACGGATTAACCCCAGTAGGCTACTCAGCCTCACACAGCTGCTCACTCACTCATCTTGCTGGGATGGGGAAGAGAATGAGAAGGTTAAAAGTGAGAAAACTCTGGGCTGAGATAAAAACAGTTTGATAAGTAAAGCAAAAGCTGCATGCACAAGCAAAGCAATATAAGGAGACTAACAGGCAGAGCTTTTTCACATGTAATAGCTCGAGTGATGTGTTTATCTTCCCTGCCATCTCAACTTCCTCCTCCTTCACCCAGCTTTTGTTGCTGAGCACAGTGTCTTATGTTATAGGCTGCCACTTTGGCCAGGCGTGGTCAGCTGTCCCAGCTGTGTCTCCTCCCAACTTCTTGCCTACCTGCAGCCTCCATGCTGGTGGGGCAGTCTGAAAAACAGACTGAGCAGTCACTGCTCAGCAATAACTAAAACATCTCTGTGCTATCAACACTGTTGTTTTTAAATCCAAAACGCGACAACCGTACAAGCTACTTCAAATAAAATTAACTCCATCCCAGCCAGAAGTAATGCAGGGAGGTATAAAAAAAAAAATTTAAATCCCTCTGTGGGAAATTGAGGCTTTATTACTTCTTTTAAAAGCAGTATGGTTCCTCTGCAGAGTGGCCCTTATAAAAGGTAAGCTGCAGGGAGATTCACCTCTATACAAGGTGTTTCAACTGATACAGTTAATAATAGGGGGAGAGAGGAATTTTTACAGTTTAGGTTGATTGGATAGGGGTTTTTGTCCAACAACTTCAAAAGACAGATCTTTTCTCATTAAAAAAAACCCTTTTAACTATTTAGAGGGGACTAGTTTGTTAATTATTTCTTCCTCTCCAGGTTTGATCATTCTCCTTGTGACCCAACTGTCACATTACATGGACCCCCAAATAATGCTGTTGCCTGTGTGATATGCTGTGAAAGATTTTCAACCTCTCAGCAGTATAGTGATCATCTTTTATCTAAGGCAAGATCATAAGGATAAGTAACTCGCCTGACTGAATGTAGTAGAGAGTTTTCAAGACACATAATTATGCATTGATTTTTTGGTTTTGTTTTCTTTTTTAACCCTCTTTCTCTCCCCTCTATTCTTTTAGTCTTAAGACAGTTTAGTTTTTTTTTTCTTATTCTGTTGTGTTTCAAACACCTGGTGTAGCCTGACTGTATTCTCTTTAGATCTGATCATTAGATTGTACTTTTTGGCATACTTTCGAGAGGATCATAGTCTTGAGCCTCTTGTCCCTCTGTTGGTGGTGTTGAAAGGTCTTCCCTTTTTTCACATCTTCAAAACTATGAGAGATGAAGGCAGCAAGCAGCAGAAAGGAGCTAGAGGATGGGGGAAAGAAGCAACAGAATGAGAAAAGAAACTTGGGAGATTCAGATAGCACTGTTTTGTCTGTTTCTAACCTCTCCAATATAAGCATTGAGTTGTGAATATGAGCTAGTAGTGTTGCTTTTTTGTTGTTCACAACATTGAGTTGTGAATATAAGCTAGTAGTGTTGCTTTTTTGTTGTTGGTTACTCTCTGTCTCCTGTTCATAACGTGCTACTGTAAAACCTGAGTTGCATAACAGATGCTTAGCTGTTACCTTCTGGGTGTGTGGTTTTATTTAGGCAGTCTGGTATTGGACTGCATAATGGATAGCATTTTCAAAGTTGGGTGTTTTAATAACAAATATTGTTGAGTACTCGGTCTCCAAAAGCTGTGTTAAGTTAGGGAAGTTGTAGACATTCTGAAAATCAGAATAATTTTAGCTTGTAGTAGTAACTCCTGATGCATGCTCATACCTGACAAGCTTGAAAGATTGCAGCGTAATTTATCCCTGCTCTTTTTCCGTTGCTTCCAAGTTGTGTGCCTGTGACATGTCCAAGGGCATTAGCAGGAGTTTGCAGCCAGGTTTGGGGAAAGGAGTGACTCTTGCAGCAGGCAAGAATGGATTACTTTGGTGTGGAAGGATGGGGAGATAATACTACTCAAAGCTATGGAAGAAAGCATAAGCATGTAATGAAGATTCATTGAGTGACTTATAAAGGAGCAAGCAAAAAATATCAGAAGTAAAACAAAGGATTTTTGCCCTGGAGGCAGAGATCCAAAGTTGATGTAGAAGGCAAGGAAGATGGAAGGAGCTGACTTTTCTAAAAGTCATGGACCTGTCAGGCTACTCTGAGGAGCAGCATTTTGAGGCCAGCAAGATTAGGGAAGAACTGACATCAGGAAAAGCAGCTGCTTTGGTGATAGAAGGAGCTTTTTCTGTGAACCAGGATAAAGGGACTAGCTAAGAATTGGAGCCCATACTCTCTGGGGAAGGTGCTTGCATCTGCTTGCAAGGTGGTACAAAAAGGGGATGGAGAAGTTGCTGGAGTAGTAAGGATAGATGAGTTGCTGGGTTTAACAATGGAAGTTTGGCCAATCCCTTGTGTCTTATGAGCTGAAGTGCATAGAGGTAGGCTGTAAATAAACATAGATGTGGTAGCTGAAAACCTAAAAGTGAAAATACTACCACAGAAGGGCAAGTGGAATGGAAGGACATGAGGAGAACTGGGACTGGTTTCTTTGCTTAATTTTTTCCTAAATAGATAATTTTCTCTTCCAGCTAAATGAAGATGATGGCCATAAAAAAGGTCTCCCTCCACAGCATATTCAGTGTTTTGCATGCCCAAACTGCTTCCTCCTTTTCACGAAAAGTGAAGAGTGTTTGCAGCATATGTCAGGAAAGAAACACATCCTCCAGAATTCTCACTTGAGTGGTATGTTGCTACTAAGTGTACTGCTTTTAATTTCTTCTGATAATTCATCCTTATGATATGAATTGACTTACATTTTTCTGCTGTTTAAAAAAGCTTAAGGTTTAAAGTTTGTTTTTAATGAATTGTTATTTTTCTTTTAAGGTCTTAAATGTGATGCTTTAAAATTCATGTTTTTGTGTAGAAATGGTTCCTTTATCACACTTACTGTAATGAGAAGCCACCAGGTCTCTCACATAAGCATCTCATCCTTCAGTGACTCTATGCAACTGCTGTCCTAAATAAGTTTACCTTTAGCCTGTTGATAGAGACTTGGACCAAAACAAAAGGATTTCTTTTTCCGTACCAGTGAGACTGGCTGTGGAGTTCCTTCTCCTTACTGTACTGTCTGTAGTCTGCTTGGAGGCTGTTGTCAGTGTCCTTGGCGTTGCCGGTGACAAAGACCTGTGAAAATTTCTTCTGTGTATATTTGCGAGTTTAGCCTGGTTAGCTGGGACAGTGCTGCTTGTCTGATGGCTTGCACTGACTTCATTGCTGCTGAAGGCTGAAATACTGGTTATGTTGTGAGCTGGTAACATCCTGAACCACACTTAAAAGAGTTCACAGGAAATATCTGTGTGATCGAGGGCTTGAAAACAGGAATGATGCTTGTCATAGCTGTACTGACTTTTTATTCCTGACACAAGCAAGAGGCATTGAAGCATTTACTTTAATGTTAGCTAAATGGCCAAGACAACTGACAAAGATGAAGTTGACTTCTTATGCAGGAAGTGGCCGTATTTTAGATATTGTAGTGGCCATATTTTAGATATTTTAGGTTTCAGGATAAACCTGTGTGGCCAAAAGGATCGGTATAGTTATTTCTCATGTTCATAACTATGTCTTTGACTTCTGCCCTCCCCCAGAGTGGCTGCAGGAAGTGTGCAGAAAAGATAGGCTTTGAAGGCATTGTCCTGCAGGTTGAGTCAGTACTGCCATCTTTGTGGAAGTGGCAGTCATCTGCATGGTTATATGTTCTCTTATGTATTGAAGGTCTAATGTACTTTTATTCTCAAATAGGTTATTAATTCTGAATGTGATGACTGCAGATGCTTTTAAATTCAAGTCATAGATTTTAAAAAGATTCCTGGTGAGCTATTGCTTTGAAAAAATTAAAAGCACAAGTTAGTGGTTTTTTTTCTTTAGAGGCGGATAGTTCTTAGCTCAGAACAAAAAATGGAGTGCTCCAGTTTTTCCTTTGCGTTGGTAGGTCTTCATGATTAATAATTACCAGCAGGGTCTAAGATCTGCCAGTGAAGTTCACTGAAAGGCATAACGTCAAATTACTGCCTGCTGATCATCACATCTTACTAAACTGAAAAATCAAAGAGAATTTGCCTCCTAAGATGCAGAACATGAACAACATTTAATCCATAAGCAATTCCCCATTCTCTTTTCAATAGAATTTTTTTATTCTGATGGTACCTGAATGTAGATGTGGAGAATGTACTCTGAACAACAGAAAGTCCTGCATCTAAGAATGTAAGAATTAACAAGGATGGGAAAGAGAGAAAGAGATGGTCAGAGTATGTGGAACTTGTCAAATGAATTGTGTGCTTTTTTTTTTTTTTTTAAGTACTCTATGGCTTAAAAAAAATATATATGTGGTAAGAGTAGTCATCTGGTCATAGATGGAGCAGAAGAGGATCAATAAGAACCTTCCTAAGAGGCATATCTGACCTGGTGTTGTAGAAAGAGGAAAAGGGAAGTAGAGTCAGTCACTGAGTATGAAAAAGCAAGATCCAAACAGATTCAGAAATGAGATTGTAACAGAAGTTTAAAAAATTCAGTCTTTTTAGTTAAAGCTTCCATAGTACAGTTACTGTGGGCCACCTGACACATGATAACTTGCTTTCTGAACCATGTGACAAACAAATAACAGTGGTAACTATGTCATCAGAGAGCTGAAATACTATGAAAGAATTTGCACTTTCTACCATTCCATTTTATAGATGAAATGAAGCCTGGCCGTCCTCTACCTTTTCCAACCTATGCGAAGAACCTTCTGATATCTCTGTGCAAAGAGGTTCCCTTCCAAGTGAAGTGTATGTCCTGCTACAAGATACTACGCTCGCATATGGAATTAACAGCTCATTTCAGGTTTGTGAAAGACAGCTGCCTTTATAATGTGAACACCCATAGATCAGTGGCAGATAGGCAGATGTGTTTTTAGTGGTCCTAGTGGATTTCCAGGCAAGTAGAGCCATCAGAATGTTGACTTCCTGAGTAAGCTATCAAAAGCCTGCCTCCCTTCATGTCTTTTACCCCACACTGCAGAATGCTGATCATTGTCAGGATCCTTTATTTTCTGTAATGGAACAACATAACTTGGTGTCTGTTCTGCTGTTTCTAAGTTGACAGTATTTGATTTTGAAAATGTATAGAATCAACAACATAAGCATCAATCTTAGTGCTGGCTTTGGAGATTAGCACCTAATTCTCTTTAAAGTGCAGAGACTAGACACTCATTGCATGGTTTTGTTGGCAAGCTAGTATACAGAGGACACTATTTCCATGCACTGGTTCTGTAGCTACTAGGTAATATTTCAAAGTACGTCCAGAAGTTTAAAAATGTTTCAGGTTATGATATAACTTCTTTACGTTTTTTAATCCATTCTAGAATGCGTTGTCATAATTCTGGGCCTGTGGCATTGTCGAAGAAAAGCATCTCCCAAGTTGCAGAGATATTTAAAACAAAAGGTTACTGTGAGAACTGTGATGAACTGTTTGCTGATAAGAATCAGATAACCCAACATAAACAAACCACTCAACATAACATTAGAGTTTTTACTACAGTGGAAGAGTCCATCTTGATGTTCTGTCATATCAATGGAAAACAGAAAAATCAGTCTTACTTGTGCCATATTGTGGATCGGTCAAGACCATTGCTTAAAAGACATTTGACTTCAAATGAGTCTGCCAGTAAAATGGGGTCTAGTCCTTCAAAAAGGAAGAGTGATTTTAAAGATAACAATGAAGATAATGAAGCAAACCAAAGTCAAGGTAGTGCTTGCAAAGTAAAAGCCTGGTTTTGTGAATGCCTTCGAAAGTTTTTTACGGAAGAGCTGGTAGAAAATCACATTTTATCAGCAAATAGGATCTGTCACAAGTGTGCTGTGTGTGGAAAGCTTGCTGAAAATTCAAGCATTATCCGTCTCCATATGAGTCGATTTCATGGAGGAGCACACTTGACTAATTTTCTTCTCTGGTGCAGAGCATGCTCTGTAGATCTTAGAGAAGAGGACATTATGGGACACATAACTGAATTTCATGGTGGACATAGTTACTATTATGAGCAAGATGTAGAAGATGAACCTATGCCATCTGCTTCTGACACAGCATGCATTTCTGCAGGTGAAGATAAAGAATGCATTCCTAGCCCTATGGAACTCTCCCCTGAAAGGAGTCCTATTGCAGGAAAATGGCAGTGCCGCATTTGTGAGGAGATGTTTGAGTCTGAAGAGAGTGTTAAACAACATTGCATGTCCTTAGAAAGCCATGCATTTCACAGGTACTCCTGTGGCTTATGCAGAAATCACTTTCGGAAAGTAGGAACACTGGAGCGGCACTTCCAAGAGCATCACAATCAGGAGACACAGACTAAATATTTCTGTGGCCTTTGTGGTCACCTCTTCTTTGACACAGAAGAAGAATTTCTAATCCATTATAAGGAGATTCATAGCATGGACTATACATTTGTGCCTGAGCAGATGGAAGTATCAATAAAAAAAGAGGAGGACTTCCTCCCAGTCGAACAAGGAGACCTTTTAACCTGTGGTTGCCGGACAACTTACGTTTCCAAAATAAACAGGAAAAATGATTATGAGAATTGTCAGAAAGCCATGCTGGAAAAAGGAAACTTATGGTTTCGATGCTGCCTGTGTTCTGCAACGGCACAGAATAGTGCTGATTTGAAGAGTCATCTCAAGAGTCACACATCACTGAAACCTAAGGGAGAGATGTATGTCATTAGATGTGCTGCATGCAACAAAAACTTTAATGATCTTTCCAGTGCACATCAACACTATCACATGAAACACTGCTTCTTGCAGAAACCTGATATATCAAGTCTTGCATCAGAGTCAGAAAACCCAGTATTCAAGTTCACAGCAAGTGGGGCTTGTCAGGTCAGAAAACCTCACAGGCTACAATTTCAAGCATCTCCATCCAAAACTCAGGACAGAGCACAGTTGTCTCCTCTGCAGAGACCAATAGAGCAAAAGAAAGAAAATAATGAGGACTTGGCACACTCTGAAGAACTTGGTGAAAGTATGTAGAAAACTACTTTCAATATTAGAAAAATATTATTGTCTTTAACACACTCTGTTTTAAAAGTCCTCAGACTGAAACATTTGGTTTTCAAGTTATTTTGGAGCATAATTTGGTGTTAAAAGGAAGAGGACAATCAAGGACCTCAGAGATCCAATGCGTAGAAATCTAAAAGTGATCTATATTACACATTCAAGAGAAACTTGTGTAAATATTTATGATCCTGGTAGTGCTTTCTGTGTGGGCAGTCCTATTATATCACCATCTCCTCAGTTTTCTTAGCTTGCCAAAAAGCACTATCATCTGAGAATTTATATTCTCAGTCAATAGTGTGGGTTTTTTTTTCCTTGAACATGCAAATTTTTTTTTAAGTTCATGATCACTTCTAAGAATGACATCGAGTATGCTGTAGGTGTACCTTGTGTTCAGAAGTTGGAAGTGTTTCATCTTAATCACTAGTGGTGTCATAATACTTTTTATGTTAGATGTACAGCAAAAAGTACATACCTAAACATTTTACATTTTATGTGCATGCAAGCAATGGAATGTCACAGATACTTGTTAAAATGTCTTGGTGCAGGACAGCAAGCTTTCTGTGCTTACCACAAAACTGTCCAGCTCCACACCATCATATAGCCAGATTCTACTTTTATGTCTGGTTTGTGGGTGATTAAATGCTAATTCAGTTTATTTTAAAATCTATGCAGTTGCCAAATAGGACCATGTTTTGTAACTTTGCTTACATAACAGTTGAATACATGAATTTACAGAAGTGTATCTCAAGTTAATGTGTGTTGATTGACCAGAAAGTCATGTGAATTTTAAACGTGGGGGTTTTTTTATCCTATTGATAGATGGTGATCTTCCTGATCTTGACTACCTGAGTACCATGACCCACATTGTGTTGGTGGATCTGGACAACTGGGGAAGCTTTTTCACACAGCTGCCAGCTAACCTGAACCAAGGGACATTTATCTGGGGCTTTCAAGGTAAAAAATGTTTGAAGGCAATTGGAAGATAAGATTAACAAGTCTACTCATTTACTTGAGCAGAGATTCCTTGAATCTGAGAGAATGAAGAGCAGGAGCAAGCAGCCACTAAGGCTTCTTAAGTTGCAGTGTCACAGGCACCACGTAACAGAACTGTTCTTTAACTTCTTAAACTCAGTCTTAACCTCCACTGCTCTTACCATTCTGTGTAGAATATTGTTCCAGAATTCTGGCTTCCCTGTTAACTTCCTTAAACTGTATCATATTAGGTTTTCATAATTATCAGGACCAGGCATAATACTCAGAGATTATTTTAACTCCCAAGTCCTTCTCATAATGCTGCTGCCTTTTTTTATTTTTTACTTTTAGAAGGCATGATTTTGCATTCTTAGACTTTTTTAATTTAGTTTAGTACAAGGTGATTGATGGAACTCATATTGTCATGAGTTTCACAGAATCATAGAAATGTTTGGGTTGAAAGGGAAAACGATCGTGTTTTGCAGAGTCTGCCAACAGCATCCCTTTGCTGTTACTATTTTCCAAGGTTAAAATGCTGGTTTGATTCAGTAAGAAAAAATTGTTTGAACCCAGGGATGTCTGAGCTGTATTGTCAGAAATTTCTCTTCTCTGACTTAAGGAGAAATATCATAGTACAACCTTAGTGTTACTAGTCTGTTGTCAGGAACTTCTAGTAATAATGATACTCTTACCCAAAGGTACCTTTGTGCTAGTTAAGACTCTATGCCCCTCTAGAGATGTTCCAGACACAGGTGCCTGATGGCACAGCACAGCCCACATCAGCACCACTCCATTTCTTACTTCCTGACGGGTTTGCTGCTTGCACACTGCCTCGTGGGAATGGCCCCTGATGCACCTGAACTAAGAAAAACGTGCTGAGGAGTTACGTGTGATTAAAATGGGCCATATTTATATTAGAGAAGAATTTAGCAGTTTATTAGTGACAGCTGTATTGTTTTGGAGCCTGGGAGCACTAAGTCTCCTCGACACATCTGGATTTACTGTTGTAGATACCCTCTCATAATAATAATGGTGTGCACAGTTACTTGAGGCATGCTAGTCTTGTTTGTTTAGTCTATGAAAATATAGCAACATCCTTGTCTCTTCTATTTTTTCCTGCATTTCCCGAACAACATTTCTGAATCTTTTAATAATTTTTAATATTTTTTTATATGATAAATCTGCATAATTTCTGTTTTTCTTATTGCTAGTACAGCCTTAGCATTGCTTTGAGTTTTTCCATTGTATTGTCCAGACTCTGCATGGTTTCTGTCTTCAGATACTCAGTTGTCTTCATCCATTTGTGGGCATAAATAATAAAGAGACTGAATACAGTTCTTTCCTTGTTTTCAGTTGTCCTGGTCAAATGCTTGTTTATTGTACATTTATGCAGCCAAACCCCAGGTTTGGTGATTACAAGTCTTTCCCAAATAGTAGTGACTGAGGCTGTCACAATAGAATAGAACAAGTTGCAAATAGCATTTTTTTCTCATGGACAGATACCACTATATCATTTCTATGTAGACTCTTAATAGAGCCCCTGGTGGTCTAGTGGTAAAGGCGCCGCGCTATCACCGCGGAGACCTGGGTTCGATTCCCGGTCAGGGCCACTCCCGGGCAGGTGGGGCTCGTTAGCCCTTAAAAAAAAAAAGGCAACCCACCTACGTCCTAAGGACCTTGCTGCCACCGTCCAAGCTCGCTTGGCCCCGGCAGATGAACCTTAGGATTAAAGGGTGGGCTCAGTTCCGCGCACACTGTGTCTCACCTAAAAAAAAAAAATCCAATGCGCAGGCTGGAAGGTGTAAAAACCTTCCCCGGATCTTCGCTCGCGAAGACTGGCCATTATTATTATTATATATTAAGACTCTTAATAAATCTTTATCTTTGAGATAATTTTTGATACCTTCTTCTTGCCATTAGGCTGAAAAGGGTGAAAAAACCCCAGGAGAAATCTACTGAGGAATGGTTTTGTTTGTTGTACTGGGGGTGGCCGTGTTGGCATACACCATCCTCTGCAGCCTGTGCACTTGAAACTTAGTTTCCCATGTCCTCACGTGAAGTGCCACCAATGACTGCTTTCATTTTTCATTCAAAATCCTTTCTTACATCCAACCACTCTTGTCAGCTGGCAGATAAAGCAACACTTTTTCCTCCCCATTGCAGATCCATTACTTCTTAGCAATTGGGAATATTATGAAATTTTCAGTTGCTCTCTTCAAATTGTCCTTTCATTTGTTTGCCTTTTTATGGTATCATAGTAACTGCAAGCTCCTCTGGTTTTCCCTCTCTTCTTGAAAGACTTCCTGCTTCTTTCCTTTCCCTTGCAACTTGTTTCAGCCTGGTATTGTTTTCTGTCTGTAGCTGACACATTACTCAGCTCATTTTTACTATCCAGATATTTTCTTAGCCAGTAGCTACATGTTTTAGGATACTGTTGAGAAAATTTCTGTACTTTTTTTCCCAGTTGTAGCCTCATTTTGCTTATCCTTGGCTGCATCCAAGGGTTTATTAGGACTCTAACATTTGTTTCAGCTGTTGTTCCAGTGCTTGGACCTTCTTTTTAAAGAGTTCTGGTTTGTGGTATGTTAGTCAGGTATAGCATATCTATCTATCTATCTATCTATCTCATATATCTGTAATGCCTGCAGTACAGGTTCCCCTAAGAGAAGCATTTCTGTTAGTTGTACTGTGTTCCCAGAGTTCCTCTCCTTCTGCCCATTAACCATAACTGTAGTTCAAACTGGAAAAAAAATACATTCCTGAGTCTAAAAGTACATTGTATCTAGAAGATAAGATTTTCAGAATTAGAACAAAAAAGTCATACAAAATTGAATGAGTAGTATCAGGCTAACTACTTATAATGGTTTGGTTTTAGGTCTATTCCTGGTAACCAGGTCGAAACTAAGGAAGTACCCATATCCCAGTATTCCATTTTATTCTTTACATAAGCAGAAATATAAATAGAAGGGGGAGGAAGTTAGAAGTTAGATCCCTTCCAGCAGAGTTGGAAAAAGCAGCAACCTTTCCCTGTGGTGGGGCTCCTTCATGTGGGGGTAGGCCTGTGGGCTTTTGAGAGGCTGTTGCTTTGTTCCCGACCTTGAGAGATCTCTGCTTTCTTAAGGAAAGTATTAAGATTTCATTTGCTAGTTCTTTATTGGCTGGGTATATCTGGTTTGGTTTTGTTTTTGTCTTTCCCCTTCTGTTTTGGGGTGTTGGGATTTTGTTTTTTATATATCGTATTGTAACTGTATGTAAGTGTAATATATATATATATATATACACTGCTATGGCTTTGTTATTTCGTTTTTGTTTTTTTCCTTTCTTTCCTCTGTGTTCATAAGAAGGTGGGGGAGGAAGCTTTCACTGTGGTGTTGGGCACTTGGCAGGGGGCCAAGTCCAAACCACCACACTACTCTTTTTTTCTGTTTTACTTTCTAACTAAAGAACAGGAGGTTGGGAGGAGTTTGGTTATATAGGGGTTTTTTTAGCTTTCACATTGGTCAAAATAAATTCTGCCTTTAAAGACAGATCTACCTTTGCTTTTGCCTTCTTGCATTCTTAATTCATAGAGTTGTGTTTGCCCAAACCCATGGTTTGTTTGGGGTTTTTTATTATTAATTTTATTCTTCTTCACTGTTTAGGAGGATACAGCAACTGGAAACCTCCAGTGCAGTGCAAAATTTACAATTATCTTAAGAGGATTGGATGTTTCTTTCTTCATCCACGTTGCGGTACCAGAAGAGAAGCAGCAGACTTTGCTCTCTGTGTTCATGTAAGTTAGGGCATGCTGTCTGTATTGCTGTGTCTCTGTACCCAGAGGAGAGTGGCAGATGATATCTGCTTTTGGTGTTAAATACTAATTGCAGGTGAGAGTCTTAGATTCTTTTCATAAGACTTATATGTCCATTATAAAGAATGATAAACCTGTCACTGGACTGAGTGGAGGCAGACAATTGAGAAGTGATTTAAAAGTTAGCCCAAATAGGACATCGGTCTGTTGTGGAGGAGAAGGAGAGCTGCTTAGGCAATGCAGAATGAAAAAAACCTACAATTCTTACAGTTTCTCTTTAACTCCTGTCTCTCTCTCCAGGTAGCCCAAATGTTAGGCCATCTTTACAGTGGAGTTGAATGGGTGCCAGTTTCATAGACCATGTTGAGCTGACAAGCAGTGCTTCTGTTCAGTAGACCTTGAGCTTTAGAAGGGTTGCAAATGTGCAGGTGAAGAACAGGAACCTGGAATACCATGGGGACTTACGTTCTTTATGTAGAATTATAGAATTGCTAAAGGTTGGAAAAAACATTTAATATCATTCACTACCACCGTGTTCACCATTAAACCATGTCCTTAAGTGACAAGTGACCCACAATTTTTGATAACTTTCAGGGATGGCAACTCCACTACTTCCCTGGGCAGTCTGCTAAAGTGCTTTACAACCCTTCCAGTAAAAAAAATTTCATAATAGCTAATCTAAACCTCCCCTGGTGCAGCTTGATGCCATATAGTGCTTTATCAGTTAGATAAAACTACTAATACCTAATTATATAAGCACATTTTGCAACAGTGGTTGTATGTTATGTTTCACTTTCTATGTTATTCTTAAAATGCTCTGGACAGATGACTTATTGTATGTGGAGATTGTTCTAAAATGCTGCTTTTTAGGAATTTGTTCCATACTCTACTGTTCTGGTAGTCATTATCTGTATCTATTGTTGTATGTAGAGAAGAAATGCAGGATCAAACTTTTGAAACAGTACCTTTCACAGTGGTATAACGTGGCTTGGATCATAAAAGCAGGAGTAAATTGCTGTAGAAAGCAATGAAGACCTATCTTGCACAAAGCTAACCAAATGCCACGAGAGAAGAACATGATCTCAGTTGAATACTTGTCATTTGTTTCCCTACAGGCTGGTCGTCTGGATGAGCACCTGCCCAAGCAAATTCCTTTCACTGTACTTTCTGGAGATAAAAGCTTCCTGGAACTGGAAAACCAGTTTAAGATGACCCAGCGGTCAGCTTGCATCCTAAATCCTCACCACATTGAAGGAGACATGATGTGTGCCTTGCTAAACAGCATTTCAGATACCACAAAAGGTAGAAAGTAAATATTAAACACAATTCTTCCAGTAAACTGATAGTTCTTTCCAATAAAAGACTTGAATCCTTATGCTGGTAACACAAGCTGTTGCTTGATGCTTCTTGCATTGTACTGGAATTTCAATGAACTATAGATCAGAAAATAATTTTGCTTGGAGCAGGTTTTGAAACCAGACTTAATTAAGCATTTTTATTCAACATAAACTCTGTTGTCCCTGTATTCTTTATTATAGTGAGAGACAAACTGTTGTTGGAGTCTGAAAACTCCTTTCTAGTTAAAGAGAAGCAGCACTCTTGTGTGCACATTTGTCAATTTGTACTCAAATCTGCTTAGCTTGATTTGTTCTGGGTCCAAAACAAATGAGACCCTGCTAGAGCATCGTTATTTCTCAAAATATTTCTGCCTATTTTAACTCTGATTGTCTTCCTGGCTACTTCCTATAATTGACAACTGTCTTCACTGGCACGACTCACACATCTATTTGGAAAAAAAAAAATTCACGAGATGTTTTGAAGTTCTCTAAAATGCCAGATTCTAATGACATGCTAAAACAATCACATTGGTTTTATACGGGATAATCAAAGATGACTGAGCCAGCTCATTTTCAAACTAAGGATACCCGAGCTGAGATGAGTTTTAATACTTGTCAGTATTTTAAAATAGCTTGATATTTTCCTAGAAGACCTGACATTTCTCTGTAGACATGTTACTGCTTTTCCTGGCTTCTTGTTTTGTTTTTGTGGGGTTGTAAATTGTGGGCATATTACAGAAAGCTGTTTCTGAATTAGGCATAACCTTTTTCTGAAAAAATACACTGCTAGTCTGGATACAGGTTTGTGAGAGCTATCAGACTAAAGTGAAGTGAATAGTGAATTGGCATTGATTGAATAAAGGGAAAAAGAAAGATAGGATAATGAAATAGTTTCCTGAAAAAAATTGTTTATGATGAGCTGGAATTGATTTATGTGCTTTTGATACAGAAAAGGTGCTTATAGAGTTTTCTGGCCACTGCAAGCATTTGCTGATCTAGATTTTTCAGCTGGATGATGGAGGTATGATTCCCAGCCAAAATCAGCCATACCAGTAAAATTCCTTGGCATAATTAATTACAGAATTGTCACTCTCATTAGTGCAGTCCATTTTCTCAAGGGGAAGGGGTTATCCATAAAGTGACACATCCCCTGGTATCAATACAGGCTGGGGGATGAACTGATCAACATCAGCCCAGCTGAGAAGGACTTGGGGGACAGTGGATGAGAGGCTGAACATGAGCTGGCAACGTGCGCTCACAACCCAGAAAGCCAACTGTATCCTGGGCTGCAGCACAAGAAGTTTGGCCATCAGGTCAATGGAGGGGATTCTACCCCTCTCTACTCCACACTCTTGAGACCCCACCTGGAGCACTGCAGCTAGCACTGGTATCTCCAGCACAGGAAGGACATGGACCTGTTGGAGCAAGTCTAGAGAAGGCCACAAAGATGATTAGAGGGCTGGAGCACCTCTTCTAGGAGGAAAGGCTGAGAGTTGGATTCCTTCAGTCTGAAGAAGAGAATGCTTCAGGGTGACCTAAGTGCAGCCTATAGGAAGGATGGGGAGGGAGTTTTTATAAGGGCATAGATAGGACAAGGGGGAATGGCTTTAAACTGAAAGAGGGTATGTTTAGAATAGGTATTAGGAAGAAATTCTTTACTCTGAGGGTGATGAAGCACTGAGTGGTGGTTTTCCAGAGAAGCTGTAGATGCCCCGTCCCTGAAAGTGTTCAAGGCGAGGTTGGATAGGGCTTTGAGCAACTGAGTTGGATAGGGCTTTGAGCGTAGTGGAAGGTGTCCCTGCAGGGGACTTAGAACTAGATAATCTTTACTGTCCTTTCCAATTCTATGATTCTATGCATTATTGCATTCCCAGTACAAATTTTTTTTGTAGAGTATATAGAAATTTCTAGATTGATAGATCTCTTCTAATGTAATTATAGTTGTATAACTGTAAATTAATGTGGGCAGCTGTTTTTGCTTTGTGGTCGTTGCGTATTTTTTGGGAGGGCTGTAAGCAGTTGATTTAGCCTGTACAGGCTTCGTTTCTTGTATGGTTTGTTGTGCAACTTAACAATATGAGACAGTGAGGATAGGGGAATGACTGTTTTGCTATATAAGCGTACTCTGGCTCCCTGCCTATGTAGTTCTGCTGTTACAGCTTTATTCACCAGTGTACATTGGCTCAGAGGTGATGACTTTGATCTAACCCTTTTCTGCGTATAAATAATACTCAAGTATTCTTTTTTATATTGGTTTTGCTTTTGGAAGTCTCCTAATTTAACCGTTCTTTCAATGTCCTTTACTAAGTTAATATTTAATTTACTATTATGGTGATTGGCACTACTCAGGGGCCACACACCTTAACTTGCTGGCTGGCTGATTATTGTGCATTCCACTTATCTGTGTGATCACTGTTTAAAAAAAAATATAATCTTTGAGCAGAAAAGTCATGGAATGGCACATGATTCCTTTGGCTGTTGTTATTCCCTAGCAAACTGGTAAGGAACAAAAATGTCTTGATCTATCCTTGGTCCCGTTTTTCAGTCAGTGTCAGCAGGGGGGGACCCAGACAGCAAGAGCTGCCTTTGTCTCCTCTTTCTGTATTAAAACAGAACATTAGAAAATTCAGTTTTGGTAACAGCCCTATATTTGCTGCGTGGTGGGATGGTGTTGTTACCAAGAGTTTATAAAATTTGTCTTTAAAAAGATAAAGCCACTGCATAGCACACACAGCGTGTAGCTCAGCAGCATCAGCCATCGTTTCCAAGTCTTAGTGTGGCAAGAGCAGTGCTGGAGGGTTGAGATGGAAAGTTGTGCAGTGTATCATAGGCTGGTATAACTTGTTGATCTATTACACAAATGCAGCTGAGTGTAAGGAAATGTAAACAAGAATTGCTTGCTTTGTGACTTTATCAAGCCTGTGACTGTTATTCTGGAGGAGAAATAAGTTAGAAACACTTTGGACAGAGAATCATGTTGAAAAATATAGGACCGTTGTTGGTATTGGATGAACTGCAAAATGAAAAACCTGTTTCCCTGAATCAGCTTCACAGAGCTGTCATTAGCTTCTGAGCAGCTGGGTTGTCATTAGTTGTCATTAGCTTCTGGCACCTGGCAATCTGACAGGTGCATCTTGTGAACCATTTTACTATGTCAGCAGAACTGCTGTGGGAACGGTGGTACGTGAATTCATTTTAAAATAAATAAAAATAAAAGTTCCTGCATATGTTGCAATAGGATATTAACCATATGTTACTTTAGGTGAGCCTTGGCTGTAGCAGATGCATGAATTTCCTTTGAGGCATGAAAAGAGTAGGCAAGAGATATAACCTTGTTTGTTCTCTTCTGCTGCTAAGCCTGAGTTCATAAATGTAGAAGGTTTTTGCTTTTATGCTAAAGGCACAAGACACGATGGGAGCTTCATGCATGTTTTAATAGAGTGGTTTGGGGAGGGCAGAAGGGAAGAGTTTTCAATGTCTCCCTTTGTAACAAAAAATTTGTAGCACACAGAAAACACCATTATTCATTGTCTACGTCTTGACAATATCGTGTGTCTTGAAGTGACAGCTTATACTTTTAAGGAGCAGTGGTTAGTGTTGAGGCCAAAGCTGATGGTAGGTTAGGGACTGTCATAGCCATCCAGGCACTGGCAGGAATGCCACAACTTCTTGGTTGACAAGTTATTTTTGTGTAAGTTGATGGTTTTAGCTTAACTGTATTTCTCACAGTCATATTCAAATGAGATCCTTTAGTGACTGAGCTCTTATGTGAAACAGACTCTTTTTAATAATAAGAGGAGCATATTTTCTGGAGTATTTCTTGTTCTTTCTTTTGAAGAGCCAGTCTGTCTCATGAGCATGTCAAAATCGGTGGTGTAGTGATGCAGTAAGTTGTCTGCCAAATAGCCACTGCACCTCTTTCAGTGACCCATAAGGGGTATGTTTCCACTGTGCTCAAGTGGAGTTGTCAGCCTGCATCTTCAGTCTGCTACTATTGCCTGAAGTGTTTAAGTACTACCAAATGCAGCTTATGTGACTTTTTATATTTAGAAAAACAAGATTTCAGTTCATTTTGATAAATGCTGCTAAGCTCCCACTACTCCAAAAATCTTTTGGTTTATATACAGCCTACAAAAGAATTTAAGAGGATGTAAGAATTAATTTATAGAAGAAATTGAGAGGAGTTGCTTGCCTTTTCCATAGTAAAGATTTTCATGGGTGTTGAGGTCCAGTATGAATCCATCTGTCCCCAATCTGCGCTTTTTCCAAACGTTCACTTAAAACACACTGCAGATGACTAAAGATAGGTTACAGCTTCCAGCCTCCACTTCCCAAAGAAACTGAGTGTGAAGAGTATGAACATCTGCAGTGTGATGCACCATGAATGAATTATAGTTCCTGTAGTAAGAATCTATTCCTTTATTACAGCAGCCACAGCCTATTGCAGTAGGGAGTGATAAGAAAGTCACCCTTCAATTGTAACCTTGTGTTTAGCTACAACAGGAAGTTACTATTGCCTTTGGTATGTCAGTGGCATTTCTTGTGTGCATCTTTGAATGTATGAATATGCCCTAGGGAGAAAGCAGTATATTGAGACCTAAGATAATGAGTCTGAACTATAATTGTAACCAAGTGGATGAAGATGGGAAGACTTCACCAATCAGATAATACAAAGAAATCCTCAAGGTTTAATTTTATTGTGAATTTGAGGTGTCTTAAGATGAAGGTTAAATGAAATTCCGAGTGACCATCGTGATATTAGCCACAGTTTCCAAGAAGTGGAATTGGAGGAAAGTGAAGGATTGAGAGCTTTATTTTTAGTTGTGCTACACTTGAATGAACAGATGAATGAGCATCTGTAGGGAGAGATACATAGAGGGAAGCTTTGGGTTGCATGGAGGAAGAGAGGTCTTGTATGATTGTGAACCCATCCGGGAGTAGCTGTATTTGCACTTACAGATGATGTTACCTTAATGAAGAAACAGATTAAAGAAGTAAGTATTGGGGAGGAGTATGTGGGGAGGATCCTCTAGAGACACACTAAAGAAGGAATAAAGTAAAAGATTTTAGAAGCTAAGGGAACAATATTTTTAAGGCAACATAGTTGCACATACCAAACATCATTGCTGACAAAGGTAAGGAGGAGGTATTGATTGTAAGTTTTTGGCTAAGTAGTTACTAGGATCCTGAATGAGGTAACAGATAATATCCTTAAGGTAGCACTAAAACTCCAGACACCTGCTGTAAAAGGAAAAGGGCCAGTGGTTGGAGAGACAGTGAGTTAAGTGTGATGTGAATGTCACTGCACATTGGGAAAGAGGTAGGTGAGATTGGGAGTTACTGAAATGACTAAGAGAAGGAGCATTGCAGGAGAGAAAAGTGAAGGTTAGGGTGTGAAACCACACAATGAAATGGACAGAGGAGCTGTGTTGTGTGGCAAGGGAACAGGATGAAAGCTGGGGAAGGGAAATCAAGTCCCTGGTGAGACACAAGAACTGGTAAACCTGATGGAAGTTATTAAAGGTATGGTGGTAGCTGGGGAGGTTGCAAGAGAAGAGAATTACATATACTGGTAAATTATCCTGAGCTGCGTGGGCAATTAATCCAAATTCAAGCTGTGGCACTTTGATGGCAGGACAGCGGGTGGCGCTTGCATTCTGTGAATGCTACCAGTCTCTTCCCAGAATAGGTTTCTATGAGAGACTCATCAAACATCAAAAAAAATCACTGTATTTGCTCCCATCTATAGGCTTAATATTTTTAATCTCTGAGCTTTATATTCCTCCAGAGTTTGCCTTCCTGTTTTCTGATTCTTCCAGCAGGAATATGTCGATATATGATGACAGTAGTGAGCAGTAGGATTTCTTTTGAGAGAATAGGTATAGTCAGAGGTTGTTAGCTTATGTTTATTTAACAAAATGTACTAGAGAAGAGGGTCTATCTTAAGATCTCTTGACTCTGAAACAGGGCAACTGCTTTTCCTCTGACCCCAGAGAGCTGGGAGCTGTAGCATGTGCTGAGCATTTTGACAAGAGAGACAGGATGTGTCTGATTACTCAAAATTAAAAATTCCTCATCAGAAGATGCCAGCAGTACCAGGAGTGTATGCTGATGAAGTGTGGGCTGGATGAGAAAAATGAAGTGGATTGAAAATTGGCTGAATGGCCAGACCTGGAACATGGTGAGTTCAGATGGGGGCCAGGAACCAGCTGCGTACCCCAGGGGGGTCCATACTGGGTCTGGTCCTGTTTAATGTCCATTAATGACCTAAATGGTGGGGCAGAGTGTCCCCACAGTAGGTCTGTTGATGACACAAAAATTGGTAGTGGCAGTTCATACACCAGAGGATTGTGCTGCTATCCAGAGGAACCTTGATAGGGAGAAGTGGGCTGACAAGAACCTCATTAAGTTCAACAAAGGGAAGTGCAGAGTTCTGCACCTAGGGAGGAATAGCCCCAAGCATCAATATATGTTGACCTGGAGTCAACCAGCTGGGAAACGGCTTTGCAGGAAAGAACCTGGGAGTCCTGGCGGACACCAAGTTGAGCATGAGCCAGCATTTTGCTCTAGTGGCTCAGAAGGCCCACAGTTCCCTGGGCTGCATTAGGAAGATTGTTGCCAGCAGTTTGAGGAAGGTGATCCTTTCGCTCAGTAGGGTCATAACTAACAAATTTGGAGCTCCCCACTACATTGTGTTTTTGGTAATACTCAAAAGCTCTCTGGACATTGTCCTGGACAGCCAGCTAGATGATACTGCTTGAGCAGGGAGGCTGGACAAAATGACCTCCAGAGGTCTTTTCTAACCTCTGCTGTTCTGTGACATTGCTTGACCAGTCCGGTGGCCTTTTATGATGGTCAACAAGGGAAGGCTGACTGATGCAATGGGCCTAGACTTCTGTAAGGCCTTGACACAGTCCCAGCGTGACATCCTTATCTCTAAATGGGAGAGATGTGGATTTGATGTTTGGACTTGGTGGTGGATAAGGAATTGGCCGGATGGATCCAGCCAGAGAGTAGTCAGTGGCTTCTGTCTAGGAGGAGGCCAGTGATGAATGGTGTCTCTCAAAGGTCTGTCTTGGAACTAGTGGTCTTCAATATCTCTATCAATGACACAGACAGTGGGACTGAGTGCACCCTCAGCACATTTGCAGATGACACCAAGCTGAGTGGTGCAGTTGACACACCTGAAGGACAGGATGCCATCTGGAGGGACCTGGACAAACTTGAGAAGTGGGCCCATAAAGACCCTCGTGTAGTTCAACAAGTCCAAATGCAAGGGCCTGCACCTGGGTCAGGGCAATCCCAGACATGAGTACAGACTGGAAGAGCAACTTATTGAGAGTAGCTCTGTGAAGAAGAACTTGAGGTTCTCATGGCTGAAAAGCTGGACATGAGTCAGCAGTGTGCACTCACAGCCCAGGAGGCCGAGAGTGTCCTAGGCTGCACCAAAAGAGGAGCAGCCAGCAGGTGGAGGAATGCAATTGTCCTCCTCTACTCTGCCCTTGTGAAACCCCACCTTGAGTGTTGCATCCAGGTCTGGGGGCCTCAACACCAGAAAGACATGGAGCTGTTGGAGTGGATCCAGAGGAGGCCACAAAGATGATCAGAGGGCTGGAGCACCTCTCATAACAAAGACAGGCTGAGAGAGTTGGAGTTGTTCAGTCTGAAGAAGAGTAGGCTCTGGGGGGATTACAGCCTTCCAGTAGTTAAAGGGGGCTTATAAAAGAGAGGGAGAGGGGCTTTTTACATGGCCAGATAGTTACAGGACATAGAGGAATGGTTTTAAACTAAAATATGAAAGATATAGATTAGATGTTAGGAAGAAATTTTTTACTCATAGGGTAGTGAGGCACTTGAACAGGTTTTCCAGAGAAGTTGTAGATGTGCCATCCCTAGAAATGTTCTTATGTCAAGTGGACTTATGACAAGAAATGAGTTAGGGAGTGATTGCTTCAACTGTTCCACCCATGAAAGGTATAAATATTTTTAAAGCAGTCTAAGATGTCTTCCAGACTAGAAGATTAAAAGGATGGTTAATAAGGGAGAAGCCACTTGTGAAAAGCCTTTTGCTTTTTCCTCCCTTTCATTAGTAATTGTGCTGACTACTTTTTTTTTTGGGGGGGGGAGGTTGTGTGAATTTTTCTTTCCTTTGCTTTGTTTGTTTTGAAAAATGATGTAAAAAATAGTCTTTCTTCCGCCCAGAAATAGTAGGCAGCTACAGAAGGGGTTCAAAGTTAGTCTGGCAAGTGACTGGAGAAGGACTATCTATTTCTGGCATCTTTTGGGGCTGCTGATCACTGTTTGACACCAGCTGTTGGAGTTTGTATTCCTGGAATTGGGAAAGTCAGTAAGGTTGCTGCTCAAACAGATTATATGTCAGGGATTTCAAAACAAATTGTGGAAAGTGTACCTGACACTTTGAATACCTAAGCTGAGTAATTTAAAATACCAGAAGTCACACAGTCAGTAAATTGGATGGTCATATTGGAATGTTCATTGCTGGTTAATGTAATCAGAAGTACATCAATGTACTAATATATGTGATGACTTTATGGGAAGTCTTTCTGTTGGTATGACTGTAGGAGACCTGGTTGACTGCTAGTGCTGTAAGACCTCATTACAGAGACCATCTCCCAAAATAGCAATAGCCTGTAGCAGGAGAATGAATATATATTGTGACTCACTGGCTTACTTTTTAACCTGTATTTTACCAAGGCTCTGTTTAATTGGAAAAAACAACCAACCAAAACAAACAAAAAAAAACATGAAACAAAAAACCAAACACCACCACCTTAGATACACAAATCTCTCTTAGATGCTTCAAAATAGAGCTGTCATTCTGGAGCTGGGAACCAGCCTTGTGAAGAGTGTTTTTAAGAAAGGGAAATGTGGTGGAGTTTTGGCTGAGCTGCATTTCAGTGAATTAGCAGATTAAATTAAGTGCATCAACTTTCTGATTCTATGGGACTTGAAACAACAACATCTGCTGAATTGCACTGCTCAGTTGAGTTTTAGCACACCATTGTTCAAATGCAGTATTTGGGCAACAAAATACAGCTGTGGTCATTTGTAGGCAGAGACATGCTATAGCACTTCTTCCCATAATTAAATCCTTGATACATTTTACAGAAAGTGAGTAATGGCATTTTTTAATAACTGAATACTAAAAAATTGCAGTAGACACAGTAGCTTCTGCACCTATTATTTCTTTTTACTGCTTTAAAATTATATAAAATTGAAGTAGTCTGCCTGTAGATTTTGGGGAGAAGGGAAAGAAGGAAGCTGAAAAAATAACTCTATCTCTTGAGTTGCTGTCTTAAACTACACTATAATGTATATTTTTATCTTGATATTTTAGTTGATAACAGGTGTACTCTTCAAATCTAACCGTCAGTGTTAGAAATGCAAGAGAGGCTGTTAATGTCTTTATTAGAAACTGTGTAATTTATGTTTTGTTTGTGCATTTAAGGTTCAGACAGCGAAGAGGATGAAGATATGAAACTAACAGTGAAAAGGAGCTTAGAAGAAGTAAAAAAACAGGAAGGTCTGTTAATTTTTGCTTTTCTGTGTTCAGAAGCACTACTAATTTTGGAAGATATAGAAACTAAGCTTACAATCAGTTTTGCAGAAAGTGACCTCTTAGCAATACTGTCTGAACTGTGCTGGACAGTCTTGAGTAGTGAAGAACACTGTGGTGAGTTATAAATTAAAAAAATTCTGAACCTGAAAATTATGCCAGCAGACTCAACATCTCTTTCACTGGGGCACAAGAGAGTATTGTGCAATTCAAGACTTGACTGAGTTCACTTTGTACCAGTTTAATATGACTGTGTTTTCTTAGAGCAGAACTACTGACTAAATAGTTGAACTTTTGAATAAATAATTCAAAATTATGTATCATATCTCAATAAAGTGCTCTGGTCTCTTGAGAGCTGTAGATTTATGCAGAAGTTTGAATCAGCAGTAAATCTCTCTATTCACATCCTATCTTACCTTATTTGAAACTGTTTTCATCCTTTTGCTGTTGTGCTTATTGGTGATGTTCATACAAGGCAGTCGTGAATTTTTGGTGACAAACCACAGTGCACTTGGAAAATAATGTATTTGCTTAAAGGCTTGATTCTGCCCTTCTACCTGATGGAAATAAACCAAACTTAAAAAAAAAAAAAACAAAAAACAACCAACCAACCAAACAAACAATACAAAAAGATCTGTGCAAGCTCAGTGATAAAACTCAGTTATAAGTTTACCAACTGATACTAAATACTGTTGTTAATTGTCCAACATTCATCTCCAGCACACTCCAGGTGTGCTCAGGTCCCCCTAGTACAGGAATAGCAGTGGCATTTGGTGCATACAGGAGGACCTACTTGTGATGCTGCAGTGCTGAAGGCATCTGACCTTATGAAGCAGCCTGGCTAAGGATGAGTCACCATTTGGACCTTATTCTGGATTTTTGCACAGTCTTACTGGCTAAATGACAACATATTTTAATGCAAGCAGCTGTCTGCAAATGGTTTTCTGCTTTATTGTGGTTTCAAAAATTTTTTTTGTTTCTGTGGCCATGGAATATTTTTCTTTCAGAAACTCTCTTTATCAGTAGTACCGGATTTTACAGGAAAGTCCAGGTGTGTGATTGTGGCTCTGCTGACATGAGAGGGCATTCATTGATACAGTCTCTGTTCCAAATCTCAGCCTTACGTACAACAGCCCAACAATAATTAAAGTTTTAAAATTGTTACTTTTGTCATAAGAACAGACTGCTTTTTTTTAATAGGATGTCCTTATGTCCTGCTAAAGTAGAGGAATAATTCAAGAATGACAGTGTGTCTGAAAACTGCATTTATTTTTCCTACTATACTATTGATTTTAGTATTTTTCAGTGCATCCATGCCTTGTCTAACTTACGATATTTAATCCACTAACATCAAACAATCAGTGCCCAAAACTACCTAAATGTAATGCAAAATCAAAGTTTATTTTCAAGTATCGTGAAAGTTGTTTAAGAGAGATTGTTAACAAGTCAGATGATTACAATGCAGTCTTTTCCCCCACCATCAAAAATGCTACAGTACAGCCCTGATCTAAACTATTCTTACTGTTGATAGTGACTTTTTCTCTACCTGTCTAGCCTTTCTACCAAGAGTGACAACAGTGGTGCCAAGTCAGAATGTAGGTATGGGAATATCTATGGATAAGGAACTGGAATGAGAAAGCTGAAACCTCTTTGCTTGTTATCTTTGTGTGTGTGTGTTTTGTTTTAATGCTTTGTTTATTTTTGTTGGTGCATACACATGGGTTCTAATCTTGCTGTTATTTTGACCACTAAATACATACTTCCATCATGATCCTAAAGTAATCATTGGGCTGTCCCTAGTTAGTACAGTGGAAAGTTGTAAAGGTATTTTCTTTATTTTGAAGTGTTGGAAAGATAGCATATAACAGGAGGGAAAATATGTTCATCTGTTTCTCTGGGTTTTTTTGCTGTCTACTGACATTGCCCACAGAAGTAATTTGTTGCTTTATGTACTAATATTGAGATAGTTGTGTTTATGGCCGGTTATCAACTACAGTTTGAGATTATAATTTTTTTTTTATTTGTACAGAGCAAGATGTAGAACTGCAAGAAGCTATCAAGAGGAGCCTTGAGGAAATGTAAATGAAGATACTTCAGTACACTAACACTATGTCATCAGAACTGCTTACAGAAATGGAAGCTTGTTCATCTATTTACAAGGGTTCAGAAATACCACTTTAAAAACACATCTGTATCTGAAATAGATTTATAATCTGATGTTCTCTGTCATACTGATGAACAGCCGGAGTTTATCCATATTCACTGCACTATATTGTGTATGATAAAAATAAATTTTTAAGCCTTTGCATATTTGTTTCTAACAGGTGATGACTAAGTCTCTCCAATCTATCTGTATAAGTTGTTGCCTAATTAGTAGGCTGGTCTTACTAGGTATTTTGGGGCTCCTGGTTCTTTTTTTTTTATTTAATTGGTTCTTGTATTTAGTTTTTCTGTCACAAAATGTCATTGTCTTTATTTACTTTTTCATGTGGTCTTTGCAACAGATAAAAATAGTAAACTCAAGTTATCTCAGATTTGCCTGGCTAATCTTGTTATAAAGAGAAGCTTAGATCCGAGATTTATATTGAACATATGGCCTAACTCTTGCTTGTGGCTGGTCTTACTTCATAGATCATAATTTTGTCTCTGTCCTTTAAATGTCAAAGTCAGGACCACAGGCTGTACAGTTAGTTTGCCAGCTTTATTTTTTCAATAACAGCATGGTAGAGTGTTGGATTTGATGGCTTCAAGTTTGATGAGTTCAGTTCCTCTCCCTGATCTCAAGCAGGAACAACTTTTGAAGGCACCTTCCTAGTTTCTGTTTGAAATAGATCTGAGAGAATTTAAACTGTATTATTTCTACATACTGTGGTCTTAGCTCCCTTCTGTTCATGAAGAGGTGGCCTTGGATAAATTAATGTAAATGTGCTAATTATTTTTGTACTGTCCTTATTTTAGGTGAAAATATTTCTGTGTTTAAAATTATCTGTCATCTTTCTCTTTTCTGTTTAAAAATACCTATGCAAACTGTCCAGCTTTACTAGCCTGTTATACTTCAGTTAATGATTGTTGTCAGTCAATAAGAAATTTCAATGTAATAAAAGTCCAGCTTAATTCTTCTTTTAGTATTCATTCCCCTGTGAGTTTGCTTCTGCCTGCTGTACCCCTAATATTTATTATACAAAAAAATACTTTTTGTGGAGAGAAAGACATGGGGAAGGCTGGATTTTTCTCACTATTCCAAAGATAATAACTACAGCTGTTTGTCCTCATGGTTAGAAAAGCTGGAAGACTGGCACTGGTTTATTTCCAATCATGATTCTGATATAATTGCTTTCACTGAAACAAGTAGAATAAATGAAGAATCTATGAGATATCTCAGTGTTCATTAGCAATCATACAGCTTGAAGAAACTGCTCGAATGATAGAAAATTGTTTGAAAACTTACAGTACATTTGACTCTGGCACCCAAGTGTTACAGAGTGAACGGGACCTCTTAAATGTTTTTCCCTTGTGTCTGCTGCTTGTTTTCCAACTGCCAGTCTCAGAGTAATTGTACTCCTGATCTAATCTAGGTGTGTAGTTCATACTGCTGCTGCCGAGGAAGCCCTATTCTGGAAGATTTTGAGTTCCCTTGTAGCTACTGACTCAAGCTAAATCAGTTCCAAAATTTTTGACACCAAGTGTTTCTAGCAAAGGGTGGAAAGAAAGAGAAAACAATTTTCATCCTCAAAATCTCGGTCCAGGGTACAGAGGCTGTTGGGCAGTTCTTTTTCCATGTAGACCCTAAAGTTGCAAATTCCTTTCACATGAAAAGATGTTTCAGCTTGAAGAAGTTCTCTGTTTGGCTTAACAGTGTTTAAAGCCTGGGTAGATGGTCTTCTCCAGAGTCTGCTATGTAACATAGAATTTGATTATGTGCTTTATTTCTCGTAACATTCTGTCATAAATGTAAAGGTTGCTCATACCTGACAGGCTATGACTTAATTGGTTGTGTTAAAAAAAAAAAAAAAAGCCCTGTGTACATACATATCCTCTATAATTGAAGCTGCAATTTTTAAACACATTGTATTGGCCTTGTCATCTGTTTATCAAAACAAGTAGCAACCCCAACCACTGCTTTTTTGGCTTTTATAAAACAACTTAATATAAGTTCTACTTTCTGTATTCTTTTTGTGGTAACAGTAGTCTCCAGAATTGGCAACATCTTGAAATCTGTCCTCATTTTCCTTGGTCTCTTTGAGGTTCTCTCTTAACTATGAAATTTTTCTTTGTGAAGTTTTCTGCCATCACAGGCTTGTGATACTTCTGTTTCCAGAAGAGCAGAGAAAACTGGATTTTTAAAACATGGCGTGTACAGACATGTGACTTGTTACTCACCAACATCTTGTGGTTGAACACCTTGTTCTTCAGCTGGAAAAGGTGTCTTGTAAATGTGTTTCAGAATTTAATGGTTTTGGCTGGTGAGTCTTGTTTAACTGGCTGAAATTTTTGAGGTTTGTCCTGCATGTGCTGAGAGATCTGCCTGCGTTTACAAGCACAACTTGTCTGTTAAAAGAAGCTTGCCCAGCATACTTTATGTTTGTACTAGAAGTGATTTGTCCTGCCCTTTTTAAGAGAATTTGCTTTTGTGGTGATGTTTGAATTCATCCTTCGTTAGTCTAAAGTAATTCATTAGTGCTTTTTTGTATTTATCTTTAATGGGGAAAAAGTCTAATCTCCACCAGACTACCACCAGCTGTTCACTTTAATGCTCTTAATTTCTGTTTCGTGCATACATTAAGTTCTACAAAACTGAAAACTATGACAAACTGAGATTGGTATAAGGCTTTTACCTTTGTGTGCCACATTCTTTCTTACCAAAAAAAATCCCTCTTTTGGTCATATTCAGAGACAAGGTGAGATACCACTGCAACTTTTGTTGAAGTCACTGGAGCACTGAAGTGTTATGCCTGCCTGATTGCCTCTGCTGTTTAATAATATTTTTAAAAAAGAGAGATTAGCTTATTGTAAACTACTTGCTTTGAATATATTTTTTGGGTAGTGGATTAATTTTCTTAGCTTTTCAAGGTATACAGAAATGACTACCACTGTTCCTATAGTGGTCACAGAATGCAAACCTTTACCAAATCTTTACCAAATATAGTGAAGTTCATAGAGGTATGAAGTTACGCCATCGTCTTTCTTAAAAGGAAAGTGTTCTATCATCTGCTTGTGCTGTCCTGGTTATGTTTACAGTGACTGCTGTAAATTGGAAGGAGGTGAGGAGGATGAATGATGAACTGTTTCAAAATGAATTCAGAAAAATTGGCTGACATTAGCACAAAGATACTTTCTGGCAATTCTTTCCAGCTAAGCAGCTTTATGAAAGTGCATCTGCATTTTCCTTTGCCACTCCTAACCCCTTCAAGTTTCCTGTAGAAATTCTTAATTCAAGTGGTTTGGAGCTTCGAAGTAACTATCTGGGTCAAATAATATGATCTGAGATATTTAAAAGTGGATGTGAACAAGTCAAAAATTTATGGCAGATTTTCTGAATGACGAATGTGCACTTGAATGGCAAAGCTCTGCATGCCTGGAAATTTAATGTAAAGTTCCTTTTGTAAATCTCTGCAAGTTCACTTTCACCGTAGTATCCTAATTTCTGAAAGTCCTTCCCTTTGGTTTTTTGCTCAGAGCTCCACTGTCAATCGGCCGAGCATCTGCAGCTGTACAGAAGTTACCGGCTCATTTATTAGGCAACTTTCCTCCAGTGAGAATGAACTGCTGCATACCCCAAAACAGTCATACCAGCTCTCAGTTTGCTCCTGAGGCAGAGGACTGCACTCAGACTTCTGGCAGGTTTGGGACCTTGGGGCTTGCCTACGCAATAAAACAACTGCAGCATGTATAGGCAAACTCAGGGCTAGTTTTAATTAGCATTGGTAACAACAGTAGTAAAGACACAGCAGCACAGGTTCAGCAGGTGTGAAGTAAGCGGGCAGACATGTATTTTGATTGAAAACATCCCCTAGAAACTCAGGTTAGTCCATCTTATTTGCTATTGTTACAGTGCTGGGGAGACCGCAAGCTGGTTTTGGTTGGCTGGCCCGAGCTATGGCTGCATCCTTCTGCTATGCATGGGAACTTGTATTTCCATAACACCTGCATACAAAGAAGGTTCTTGAAAGAATCATAGAATGGTTTGGGTTGGAAGGGACCTTAAAGATCCCAGAGTTCCAAGCCCCCTACCATAGACAGGGATACTCCTCCTAGACCAGGTTGCTTAAAGCTGCATCCATCCTGAACTTGAATACTCCAGAGATGGGGCATTCACAACTTCTCTGGGCAACTTGTTCCAGTGCTTCACCACCCCCACAGTGAAGAATTTCATTCATATACCTAACCTAAATTTCCCCTCTTTCAGCTTGAAAAGATTAAGTTCCTGTAGGGGAAGGCAGGAAAATAATCCTGGATGGCATTTCTTGGGTGTGGACTTTTCTCTTTGATCCTGTTCCGTGACAGCTCATGTATAAGTGTCAGGGTATGTGACAAGGTATATATCGGGGCTTGGAATAAGGCAAAGCCGGAACTAAGGTGCTATTTAGCAGCATGGCAATTTGCAGTGCTTTTGGTGTAGGTCATCTCCTTGGCTCTGTAACTTCAACAGGTACACCAGATGTCCAAGACCTGGGAAAGTTGCTCTTTGTGCTTCCTTAAGGGACTTTGTGCATGTGACTGAGACTTCTGTACATTGCTCTGTTTTGCAAGCAGCACCCATTTTTTATGACACTGTAGTTTAAACAAGGGACAGCCAGTGGTTTCACTGCTCAGGTGGGAATGCAGGAATGACGGGATCCACACTCTCCTCATGTTCTTCTCACTGGTGCCCATAGCCAGAGCAGGGCTGTGCAGCCCTTCACATGGACACAGCTGTGGAGAAGATGAGGAGAGGAGGGTGTTGGTGTGGCAGCAGCAGCAGCCCTGACTGTGCTTCACCACAGATGGCAAGGAAGAGTGTGAAATATGTGCTCAGTTTCAGATGTGGGGGCCCTTCCTCCTCCCATTTCCCTGTGGCCCTGAAGGACCCAATTCCTGCCTTTTGTGTCCACAAAATTCTCCCAGTTCAACTGTGAGTCACTTTTCTTCCTCTAGAGATGGACTCCCATCTTTCCAGCCCAACCACTTATTATTTTGGAAAAGTGAAGACTACTGTCCCTTTACTTACCTCAGCAAGAAATAAGAGGGGATGAGAGCAATCTACCATCCTAGAGAGGAAGAAAAGCAGTTTTCAAGGTCCTTCCAAGTTTCTAAATAGGAAAATCCTGGTTTTCACAGACAGTAATGTCAAGGCTTGTCTGGGGAGGTCATTTTCACTTTCAAACTTGCATTTTTTTCCCATAGTTTTTGCTATTCTTCCTTCTAGGGTAAAATGTCATTTTGGTGTTAAAGAGGGTAAGCCAAATGTGATATGTTTGGACACATACAGCTGTTCTGTGCCTGTGTTTCTTTGCAGCTTCTACCTGTATGGAATTAAACCCCTGTGCCAGGAAAAAAATGTTCAGAGCTGTTTACATGCTTTTCTGCTTTTTAAACCCAATCTAATTGATGCTAAATAAATTGGCATGGGAAAGACAGAAGGATCCCAGGGAAAAAAGGGCTGCAAACTATGTGTCATAGTTACAAATGGTTTCTGTTTGAGGTGTGAAATGGATTTTAATTATCTTCTATAGAGACTGTAGAGAGATGGATGGAACAATCGTTCAAATGAAGTTATTTCCATGAGCTCACAGGCAACAAGCCTTGCTTATCCAACCATGTAAAACAAAGAAAACTCAGGCAATTAATTTAACGAGAGTACTTGGGACATGATATCATTCCGAATGGACGAGCCTGAGAAAACAGCTATTTTGAATCACAGCAGGATACACATACAAAACAGTATCCCTGTGCAACAAAATCCCTCTTAGCTGGGTGCCAAAAATTGGACTATTAGAACCATGGAGTATTTGCCCAAACCTGGAGTTTTGGGATAAGCAAATTCCTTTTTTAATACTCACAGTAGTGGCAAGTAAAGCCTATGTATGACTTGAATTGCTGGTGCTTGTGAGAGAGAAGGTGCCATTTCATAGAGTCAATTTAAATATGTTCTTGGAACAAGTCATTACTAGATGTAGATCCACTAGCTTGGCTACCATTTAATAGGTTTATCTTTTCTTTCTAGCACAGAAAGAGAACATAAAACACTTTTCTTTCCAGTAAGCCTTTTTGTATAATCTTGGACAATAGCAGCTGTTGGAACAGCTTCTTTTTTGCAGATAGTCAGGGGGCTCTTACAGTTGGCAAGAGAAAGATGCACTATCAGTAGCAGTATCTAAAGTTGGGTTTTTTTTGTTGTTCAGCTTATGCTTGCAGTAAGAGCTGCTTCTGGTTCAGCTTTTCTCTCCCCTCACAAAGCTGCTTGATTTTTAAAGCCCTTCTTCATTTTTTCTCCTCCTGTTTCTTGCATTTTCTGCTGTTTTCAGTTTTACATCTCACTTTTTTAATAGCTTTACATAAAAATAACCATTGTCTGGTTGTGGGTTTTCTTGCCTTCTTTAATGAAAGAGGAAACCAATGAACCAACCATACAGATCAGTTCTGGAAGGCAAATCCTCATACCACCAGTTCACATCTCGAACAAAGTTATATAGATATTGGAAACCTCATTATTCCTCCTGTAACTTCTAGTTTAGCAAGAGCTGGAGTTCATGGTGCTTTTGCCTAGTGCAGGTTTTGCTGCTTTTGTCACAAAGGGGACTGGGGGACAGCAGCAGGGGCAGCTCGGGGTCTGTGCCCCCAAAGCCTGCAGAGAGAAGCAGGGGCACCACACGGCTGCCGTTTGTAAGAGCACCGTGGTGTCTGTGCAGAGGTGCCACACGTGTGTCAGGGGGTGTGGTGGCTGGGCACCTGTGTGGGGCAGGGCACGGGTGGCACTGCGGTGTTGGTGAAACAGGGAACACTCGTCCTGCTGCAGGTCTCATCCTGACGTGTGGCCCGTCTGTGCCCCGCTCGCCGATGAGCTCAGCCAGCCTCCATCCACGTTCGCTGGGGGGGAGGCGGTGTGCCCACCGAGCCACCCCAAAGTCGGCTGGGGACAGAGACATGAGAGACATGGAGCTCCTGGAGCAAGTCCAGCGGAAACCTACTAAGCTGATCAAGGGACTGGAGAATCTCTCTCACGAGCAAAGGCTGAGGGAGCTGGGCCTGTTCAGCGTAAGAGATGACTGAGAGGGGAAGCTCATCAATGGGTCTTCTCAGCCAGGCTCTTCTCGCTAGTGCTGAGTAATAGGACAAGAGCAGGTAGAAACTGATGCACAGGAAGTTCCACCTGAATATGGGGAAGAATTTCTTTACTGTGCAGTTGACCACGTACTGGAACAGGTTGCCCAGAGAGGTTGTGGTGTCTCACTGGAGATATTCAAGAACCATCTGGACACAATCCTGTGCCATGTGCTGTGGACCAGATGACCCACTGCTGCTCCTTCCAGCCTTACCCATCCTCCGCTGCCCCCGGGCCGCGCCGGCCGAGGCGAGGCGACCCAGCCCGGCCCCGCCGCGCTGCGTGAGGCGGTGCCCGCGGGCCTGGCGCGGGGGCGGGGTGGCCGCGGGGGCCGGCGGCGGGGCGGCTCCTTCTTTGGCCATGAGCGAGGTGCCGGCATTCGGCCGCCGCCGCCGCCTGCGGGACGCGGTGAGGGAGCGGCCGCAGCGAGGTTCCGCCGGCGGCAGCGGGCGGGTGGGATGGCCCAGGCCAGGATCAGCGCCAAGGCCAGCGAGGGGGCGCAGCAGCAGCCGCAGCAGCAGCAGCAGTCGAGCGGGCAGCTCCGGGGCCGCTTCTACCGCTCCACCTCCATGGCCGACCGCTCCAGCCGCCTGCTCGAAAACCTGGACCAGCTGGAGCTCAGGTGGGCCCGGGGCCGGGCGCTGGGAGGGAGCCGGAGCCGTCTGGCCCCGAGCCGGTGGCTCCGCAGCACGGAGCCCTCCCCCGGCGGAGCTGGGCAGGGGAGGTGAGGATTCCTGAGGGGTCCCAGGGAAAAGGGTCCCCCCTCATCGGCGGCGAAGTTTAGAAAGGGGAGCAGCTGCTCTAAGGTGAAGTAGTGTGTCCTGGAAATACTCGAAAATAGGAATATGTATATGAATGTATGAAAACTGACGTTTTCAGAGAAAGCGCCAAGGACTGCTTTGGATTTATTACCCTTCCCGGTTTGAGGAGTCTTTATTTAGCAGGCAGGGGATCGGCTGCGTGCTGTGACACGGCGTGTACGAGCCCGCGGTGGGTCGTGGCTGTCCCACCTTGTCGCCCCCGTCCCGCATCTGTCGGGCAGGTGTTTCATAAGAAGATGCGGGAAATCCGAGGATAAAACGTGGTGGCTTTCGGAGGCTCTGGCAAGCCTTTAAGCTGCAGTGCTGAATGCTGGCGTGTGAGGGTTTGTGTCTTCCAAACCTCCCTTTGCACTTACTGGTTCAGCTGTGGATGTTGTTACCTGTGTACATATCCATCTCTGGGGTGTATTAAATTCTGTAGCAATAATGTGAACAGCATTATATTCTGTATATTAGGGGTATATTAGGTGTATTTTTCCAAAGTTATTGCAATGCTATGTGAATTTCATCATTGTGCCAAGATACGTTTTCTCCTGCTTGACGTTCCATAAATAATACCATTTGACTTTTTTTCCCAGTTTGGCCTCATGAGAGATGATTCCTTGCCTTTAATCATCTTCCTTGTTCTCTCAGCTCTGCTTAATTACACAGTGTCCTTTCTGAGGTGGATAGATGTGCAGGATGCCACTGATTCACCTCCTCTGGTACTGTTTCAACACACCCTTTCCTTCATTACAGCTGCATATTGATCAACGGCTTTCACAGAACCACCCAGAATGTTTCTAGGACTTTCCTGTAATTAAAAGAGCTCTGTGGGATGCAGGAGTTGCATTTTCCCCGTTCTACCTACATTGCTTTGCATTATTCAGGAGTGGACTTGATGTGCTGTTATATTAGCCTTTCACTTAGCTTGATTAAATCTCCTTGAAGTCCTTCACAGACTTCTCTGAATTTGACTAAACAAAATCACAGTCTGCAAACAAGTCTTACTACTTACATACAGGTCTAGTGCATGATGAATATATAATCACAAAATGAGCATCAGAATATGCAAAAATGTGTTTTAAATTTGCTGAGTGACTCTGAAAGAAAACAGACAGTTTGGTTAGCCAGAAATTAAACCTCCAGTTAAACTTTCAAGTCTTTCAAATTGGCATAGTTCTAAATGCAGAATAGTCATTAAAAAAAAAAAGTCAAACTAATTTGATAAAAGTCACTCAAGTCTTATGGTTTTTTTTCCATGCACAGCTAATCAACGTGCCTCATTTCAAAGTTACGTGAATGACAGCAGGAAAAGCTTCCAAACGTTTTCATTCTCCAGCTGGTTTGGTTTAACTATAGACCCTTGAGATATTGCTTGTAAATATAAGTGAAAAATTGTAAAAGTGAGCGACAGCCTTTAATTAAACCCCTCCGCAATCCTCAATTCTCAAGTTGCTTAAGATCAGCCAAACTCTGAAGCAACCATCATCTCTTTGGAAATCACAGAATCAAAGAATGGTTTGGGTTGGGAGGGACCTCAAAGATCGTTTAGTTCCAAACCCCCTTCTGTGGGCAGGGACACCTTCCACTAGAACCAAGGGGCTTTTTCCAACCTGGCCTTGAACACCTCCAAGGATGGAGAGTCCACAGTCTCTCTGGTCAACCTGTTCCAGTGTCTCTGCACCCTGACAGTGAAGAATTTCTTCCTAATATCTAAATCTACCTTCTTTCTGTTTGAAGCCATTGTAAAATGCTCAGTTTGAACAGCCTTCCTTTCTCCCTTTCCCTCCACTGTGAGAGCTTATTTTCCAAGAGAATGGGGTATTTTTGCACCTCCCTGACAGGTGTTTGTGGAGGGGCTTTCTTTCGCTTGGAAAGTGAGCAGAGAAGGGGAATTAATTTGGCTGCCAGGGAGGGAGTACCCCAGGCAGGGGTGGCAAGGGGGCAGGTGGCACGTGTGCCCCTTGTCAGAGCTTGGACCTTTGTGTTGCCCTGGCTGCCAAGATATCTCGGGAGCAGCTGGAAGGGGGGACCAGAGTCTCTCATGTATGAGTCACTGAGTTCTGGTGGTTAAGTGAACACGTAGTTCTAGGTGTGATGATACATAAGTCAGACTCTTTCTGGTTTGGGGCTTTTTTTAACTTAATTTTTCATACTTGTCTTGTTCTCCTTCGGATCAACCATACTCCCCCACTATTCATGCCAGTGTTCACGGGACTGCTCACCTGCAAATGGACATTCAGCTGAAGCACCTGAGGATGTCAGAGTGAAAGCCCCTGCTTTGTCTCCGTCTAGTGTGCTCAGCTCCATTTCAGAAAAAAGCGGCTTCAGATATTTCTTACTTCCTTTGAAGTAAGAAATTTCCTTATCTGCACCTCTAGCACATGGACTTTAACAGTGAGCTGTTTAAGTCACTCGGTAGTTTAAAGGACAGAGTTATTGCAGCTGTCCTAAGAAAGCAGGTGTCGAGTTTCTCATCTGGAAACAAAAGCGCAGGCTGGTCCACCTGTTCCTCAGGGGAATGCTCTGCTCATATAAATGGTATGTAGCAAAGAAAGGCACTGCACAGCTAATTGCTCTTGGATGGGGAAAATCAGAAGTAAGGAATGTATTTTTCAGTCTTAGGTAATGGATGGGCTATTTAGTTGATGTTCAAATTGACAAATACACTCCAAGTAAAAATATGATTGAATGTTTTCATCTGTTAGAAAAAGAGCATGCTGCTGCATCGAAATAATTGGTAACTAGGCATGAATATGAGTATTTTGTGTTCTCTTTGCCTTCTGTTCTTTGGCTGGTTGTTTTTTTGAGACTAGAGTTGTTTTTCTGCTCCTTCCCACAGCAGTCACCTCTGTTAGAAGTTTCTCCTCCAACCTTTTTTTTTTTCCCCTTTTTTTGTTGCCCCACACGAAGAAAGTAAAGATTTACAGAAACCTGTGAAGTTAAGACACATTTTAGGAAAGAAGTTATCAGAGCTGACTGCAAGGTTTGGTCCTGACACTCTTGCAGCAAGTGAGGGAAAGGTGTGCAGTCCCTGCCGTGCCAGGGTCTCTCCTGGCCTGTAGCTGGAGAGCCAGTGGGACCCACCCCAGCATGGGTGGCCATGGTACAAACCAGGGCAGCGAAACAGAGTGAGGCTGTGGTGGGTCTCTCACCTTGGTAAAGCCACCCAATATCTTCTCTGGAGCATTATTTTCTTGAGGTTGGTGTATGTGGTTTCCTTTTCGTTTTTTTTTCTTACTAGAACGCTGTTCTGAAATGACCCTGTCCCGCTGTTGTGTTCCACTCTATATTGCAGTTGAAAAAATGGTAAAAATAATTCTGAAGAAGCAATTATTGCAAATAAAATAGTTCTTAAGATTTGGTTATGAACTTTCTGTAAATTAATGTAAATCAAAGTTCCAGTTGGTAAACTGTGGGTTTGTTTGGTTTTGGTTTTGGGTTTTTTTTGCAGTATACAACATTAATTCTGGTAATTTGGTTTTAAGGTCCTACCTCATATACCAAGCTGGCTTTTGGGAGAAGTGATATTTTAGGCACTCTCTTTAGAACTGTACCAATTCAAGATACATCTCTGCAATGCAGTTTTTCCACATTCTTCTTAGGATCCAGGAAAGCCTGTGGAAATCAGGGGTTGATCTGTCTACTGAAGTCAGAACTTTATAGTTTTTAAGTCAATGCAATGATATACAGAATCTGATTTAAAAACACTATTAAAAATTAAATTCTGCACTTCAAAATTTTTATTTACAGCTTTCCAGCAACCAAGACACATTTTTTTCAATTGTGAAAATACTATTTTTCAAAAAAGGCATGGCAAGGCATTATGAAAATTTTGCTAGACTTCCTAAATTATAAAGTGCAGACATCTGAAGTACGAAATGACTCCACCTGCCTCATTGCTCTTACTAACTAGTCCAAAATAATAATTAAAAGCATTTGCTCTCGGCAAGAATTTGCATTGCATTAACTTTTCCCACTCCTCCTCAGAGTGAACATTAAAGGCAAGGCCTGAAGCCCGTGCTTTCACTGACTAAATTAGGCTAAATATTTTGTTAAACAGAACCATTTCATGAGCAGGCTGCATGTGAAGCGTGACTATTTATATCCTTAGATGCTCCCATTCTTCTGCCTTCTTTCACCCTCTTTTCTCTTCCTGCTCTTTTTCCGAAGTTATCGGTCCTCAGCCAGCCTGTGAGGAAGGAGCAGCAGCTCTATGCTTGTCTCAAGAGATACATGTTTTTCTGCAGAGGCAGCAGAAAGACACCACTGTCGCAGGGCAGCACGCAGTAATGTTGAAGAGCGCAGAGCATCTAAGAGATTTAACAATGTTTTGGTTTGTTTGTCCTTTTCTGACCGGGTTTGATAAACATTTCAGGATAGATGGATGGATTCTCGTGATGCAGCTAGACCTCTTGAGCTGTGGGCTGCAAGCGTCTGAAACTGTCAGCCAGGTTCATGTGATCCTCTGCTTTTCTGTGGGGCCTTGGAATGCTGAGTTGATGGCTTTGGTGCAACACTTGCAGCCAGTTTCAGCTTGGCAAGTCCTCTGCAAGCCCCTATTCTCAAGTCTCCAGGGAAAAGCCAAGGGAGTGGAATGTTTGCCTCTTTTGTACCTGGTCTTCAAAATGTTGCATTATAGTTCCCACTTGTTTTTTTCTGTATTACTCATCTGAATGAAAAAGCCCTCTCTTTAAAACTGTGGCTGAAAAGTAGACATGAATTAAGGAATTGGACTCAGATTTTTCATGTGGCATTTCTCATTGCCCGTGGCAAGCTGGGTCTGTGCCTTGTGCCATGAGGAGGGCAGACCATGGACACTGAACCATGCAGCTTACTGAGATCCAGTAATTACAGGGACAGCAATTCCTGATGGACTTTTTCCTTGCCCTCACTGCCTCACATGTGAGTTTCAGCACAGAGAACAGCACTGGAGTAGAGGTCCGGTTTCAGGAGGAACTGAGTTTCGTGCTTCTCTGCATGCCCAGAAATAGGAGCTGCTCCCACAGAAGCTTCCTCCCTGTGAGTCACTTCATGGAGCATTGCTCCATGGAAAGCACCAGTGACAGTGGGGGCAGGCAGTCCAGTTTCTTCTCCCAGTGACCAAGGCACACCACTTGTTGGGGAAGTCCTTGTCATATTAATAAAAGTGTGTGAACTTTGTCCCTATTAATAAAAGTGTGTGAACTTTGTCCCACTCACAGGGTTTTCTCCTTTGTGAAAGGGATTGTTCAGCTACAAGGTGGCATTTCAGTTTTCTGAGTGTTTATTGCTTTGCAGGTGGATCACACGGGTTCTGCACTGCTGGTCTGGGGGCACCTCTGGGAGCCAGGGCCCTTTGCTGCCTCCATCCCTGCAGCTGCCACTTTCACTGCCAAGTTCCCTGATGGACTCGGTCCATTTCTCTTCTGGTTAAGCAGCTGATAAGAATTGCCAGCTGGCTGTAGGACTTGTGCTGCATGGCTGTATTACCATAAGGCTCTTGGTATCCCGATTAACTGCAGAGTAGGACAGAACAGCACTATCAGTAAAATAAAAATTGAAGGCTTATTGAATTACTGTAGTGAAATCAGAGAGTCTGGCTCATGGATAATTAAGAAATGACTGTACTTTTTAAGCTGAAGTTTAAAAATAAAAAAATTGGGAGCTATATAGGTGAACAGCTCTTTTATTATTTAAACATTTTGTTTGGTTCAACCATGTACAGGGTAGAGGCTTTCCGTGACGCAGCATCTGCTATGGAACAAGAGAAAGAAATCCTGCTAGAAATGATCCACAATATACAAAACAGCCAGGATATGAGGCACATCAGTGAAGGTGAGAAGCTGCTTTGCCATACCCTCCAGCTGACCCAAAGTCAAACCAGCCTGTCCCCTGGGAAGCAGTTCAATATGATTCCTTTCTGCCAGTAAAGGTACAGCACTGGAGCCAACTGAGGCTGTTAAGGGCCACCCATTACCCTGAGATCCCCTTTTCTTAACTGTAAATTCATGCTGTTTAGGTACATGAACTACCATTCATGTCATTACTATATATATGAAAGCCCATACTCAGTTCACTGATATATTTTCAAAATGAGGCTTAATATAGCTCAGCAGAGGGAGAGGTGTTGATGATGATGATTTAAGATACTTGAAACTCCAGCATTTTAATGATTTTGACTACTGGACAGGTTACAAAGTGCAAAGCCTGCAAGAACCTGATGATTAAGATCACTGTCGTAGTTGTATGATATGCGGCTTTAAACACATTCCCTAAACCTAGTATTAGGTACTTTAAATTGCTGGTTTATTGGCTCTTTGAGAGTCTATATGTCAAGTATGTTGTGTCCATGTTTTAGAAAAGAACCTATGCTTTCAGAAAATAGAAAACCTTTTTTTTTTCAAGGTCTGTAGTTTTCTCTCTATGGTGTTCTGGGATATTGTCTCAATCTCTCCCTCAGTGTGGCACAGTTCTGTTAATGAATGTTTCCTGATAATATTGTATGCTTTGCTTTAATGTGACACAGTAAGCATTGTGTCAGCAGTGGAAAAGCATTGCTTACATTTTTAGTAGAGCTTAATGCCTCATTTCAAATCAGAAGACACTGGCTTCTGTGAAATGAATAGGACTTTGACAAATGCAAAAAGCTCATTTCTGGCTTCTGGAAATCTTGTTGATTGTCACTTATGTAAACAAACATTGTTTATTACTAAGTTATAGCAGTTTGAGTGTCTTGATGATGCTATTTGCACAGGAATGTATTTGCCTGTAACCAAGGATACATTATTGTTTTCAATTTAGGTGAGAGAGAAGAACTTAATTTGACTGCTAATCGCCTGATGGGCCGAACCCTCACTGTGGAGGTTTCTGTGGAAACCATCCGGAATGCCCAGCAGCAGGAATCCCTACTGCATGCCACAAAGATGATTGATGAAATCGTCAATAAACTTCTAGATGATCTGGAAGACGCCAAAATGCGCTTAATGTCGCTTTATGGTGCGTGCACATCTGACGTGCCGGCAGGACCCATCGATCAGAAATTTCAGTCTGTGGTAATTGGATGTGCCATTGAAGATCAGAAGAAAATCAAAAGGCGACTAGAGACTCTCCTCAGAAACTTGGAAAATTCTGAAAAGTCCATCACGTTGTTGGAGCATCAGAAATCATCTGTTCGACAGTCTTGCAACAGCAAACAGGATTAACGCATCCTCCTGGCTACTTCTGGCAAATTGCAGGATGAGCAAGTGCCCATAAAAAGCACACAGAAGCCAAGAAAAAAATTCTCTGTATGAGCACACGCGTACGTACACATACACGTGCACCAAAGTATCCTTGATTCCAGGTTGCAAGCATTTAATGGGTTTTGGTAGCATTGGCATTTTCTTTTGGCAATAAGGAACGCTATCTGTTCCTCTGTAGAGTCAATACCGCTCTGTTGCAAATTGTAATTGTGCTTCTGCTGAACTCACAGAAACTGTCAAAATCTAGCCTTTCCTCCATTCTCCTGGGTTTTTTTTAAACTAAAGTTGTTTTGTCCTATCATGAGATTTCAGCTTTTCTCTGCTGTATACGTAGTGTGTGAACCAGACTTTTGGGGGACAAGAGACAAATCCTGGCAATAAATCAAAACCATTAATAAACTGTTTATGGTATTTTCATAAACAACAGAGTGTCCTACTCATTACTATTTGTAATTTGGCAGTTTTTGAATACTTTGAATAAGCAGATCACAATACTTTCAAGAGACAGACAGATACCTCCAATTTTTAACTGAGGAAGTGAAAAGCAATATATGCACCCTGAGGTCAAAACTGAGGCTAGAAACGAGCTCTGGCTCTTGTAATGCCCTCTCCAACCATCCTGCTTGGCTTGCAGTAACTTGAGGTTGCTGTGTATTTCTTTAAAAGATAACAGAAGGGGGAATTGTATTTTATCAGCTGTTAACACCACAAATCCACTTTGCATCATCATCTGTGAAGCCACAGAGCAAAACAATTGACTTCTCAACTGGCAGACACCGTATTTGTGTCTTGTGTATGATGGTACTTTTTATATCCAGCGTTACTTAACTCTTTGTGTGAGTGGGTTTTGGGTTTATTTTTTTCCTTCCACCCTCAGTCCCAGTAATTACTGCTCATCATCACCATGCTCTGTGGCTGTGGGTCAAAACTTGCAGATTTTAGGGTGTGCCTGGAATTTTGCAACCCCCTGTAGCCTGTCAGTCTTGCACTATTTCACCCAAGGATGGGGGTGCCCTGAGGGGGGCAGAGACTTCTGTGGCTCAGCCCTCAGCCTTCTGAACTTGGTTCAGGTTAAAGCTCAGCTAGAAGGGGCTGCAGTGATGCCACCAACCACAGCTGTCTTGGTGGCAATGAGTGTTACAGCTGGAGCATCACACCTGGATGCTCCCAGCCTATGGAGGGAGCGCTTCATGTCAGGCTCCTTAACAAGCAACACTCTGGATATCCATGGTTTTAAACTCCTTGGATGGGAACAAGGGCTCCGCAGGAGAACTCAGAGCTGCACTTCTTGGAAACCTCAGGTCACTGACACTGCATTTTGTTTGCAGAAACAGCACTTCAGGTGGGTGCTTCAAAAACAATCAAAGTTTCAGCTTTGAGACTGTGAAAAGTTTGTAAGAGTTTGGTGAAATTAATTCTATAATTCCACTTTAAAAAATCTTCCAGCTATTCAACAGTAGTAAAACCCTTTACAATAATACACAGCATGAGTTTTATCAGAAATCATGCTGTGCAATAGTTAAGTTGAACACAGCTTCTTGTTGCTTAGAATATTCCTTCAATATTTGGGGTTTTTAAGGCCATATAGGGTTATTCAGGCAAAAAGCATTGAGCTTTGTTTTCTTTCTTAGGTGCTCACAGTTGTACCACTAGCTAAAGGAATTTTTATTTTTTATAGCACTTGTGCTATCATAAAATAGTTGGGTTAGAAGGCACCTATAAAAGTCATCAAGTCCAATGCCTCTGTAATGAGTTTTAACACATTGCCAGTTAATCCTTATTGGGGTGTTAAGCAAGCAAATTGTTTTTCTGTGTGCAAAACCACGTGCAAGAGGAAGCAGGAGTGTGTTAGTTCTGATGTTCCTCAGATATCTGGTTAAAGAGCCAGACACAGATGCTGCCTCGTGTTTTAGTAAAAAAAAAAAAAAGAAAAAAACCAAAACAACATAACCCCCCCATATAACATATTTACCTGTTTCTTTTCAGAAAATGCATCAGGTATCTTTAATACATTAATAATAATTTAATGCCACTTCATTGTCTACAACCATTGACTTAAACCCTGTCACTGTATTGGCCAGACCAATCATGAAAAGAAAAATGACCAGAAAGAGCAGAACAGAATCCATATTTTGTATTTCAACCCCAGGTGAAGAAATCAGAGGCAGGAGCTCAGCATTTGTATTAGACTGGAGTGCCCATACTTGTTGCTTTGAGGATATCTCATATGCTGCCTTGCATCCCAACTGTTGGCAACACACGGACTGGAATCAGGCACACAAATTGCTCCATCAGATTGAGGTTGCACAGCTACAGGGTTATAGCAATTTTTTGAAATTTAATATACTGACAATTTAATATAACCACAAAAGTAACAGACCAAACAGTAAGCAAACAAACATGTTTTAAGTTGCACAATGCAACGAGTGTCACTTACAAGAGAACAGCAGAATTAACTTGTAGGGATTTTACGGGAATGGCATACACAGAATACTCAGTTTTAAACACTGATTTTTCTACTTGAGGATCTATGGTATGTTGACCTTTTTTTTCTAAAAATCTGTTACATTTACTTGAGATCATGATGGTGATAAAACCAGTTACATGCATTATCTGTTTTAGCCACTCACATTTAAGTAATTTATTAGTAAGATACATCTTTATCCTTGCAATGAGGGTGGTATTTCTCCTGGTCCAGATTAATTTTTTGGACCAACTTGAGTCAGTTCAGCAGAACTGATGAACTATTTATCAGTATTACCCTACTACTAGAAACCTGAGAATGAGCCTAGTTCAGTACTAGGACTCACCTGGCTTTGAGATGACTCCTATATAAGACTTCAACATGGAACATTAAGAAGCTTCTCTTATTCCATTATACCTTCTTTCACCTTTAATCTAAGCATTGCTATGTTTGTCATTTTGTAATTTTGATTACCTGTTTGCATGCCGTATTTAACAGAAGTATATTCTTCTGTCAATATTATTTGTGCATTAGAAAGAAAATACACACAGCTGTTGCTTCCTACAAAAAGATGGCAAGGTCGTGTTGATGAATTCAAGTCTGTTGGACCATCCTCGCTCTCTTAAGTTTGCTACAGTTAGTGTTCAGGTATTGCATCTTCAACCCAAGGTCTATGACTACAGTGAGGAAAGCAGTAGGGGCTCAGGTACCGTCACTGGACTCTGAGCAGCACGTGTGTTATCTTGCTGCATGACAGAACTCCCACACAGGGTCTGCAAATCATGAATGCAGATCATTCATTCTGTTGTTACGTGGCAGCTCTCAACCTGAAGGGGTGAGTTAACAGGTTCAAAGCACAGGCTCACTGAGTCTTACAGTGTACCCCTGCGTAACTCCCAGAGAGTGCTGCCTGTTCAGCTCCTCAGTGCCCTTTAGTTTAACGTACCTCTGCAGATGTGATGCAAAACTACGTGTCAGATACACTGCAGCCCAGTAATGAAGAAAATAAGAGGTCAAATTTTACTGAAGCATAAGAAAATTAAACAGGAAGACAGACAGTGTGGTAATTCAGGCATTTTGACTACAAAAGGTAAGTTTTCCCTTTAATACTGAAAATAAGAAAGCTCCAAAATTGTCTTAAGTGGAATATTTAATTTTCTTTTTTAAATTAACCACACACACACAAGCATAAAAATCTTAGTGTGATCACTCTTACAACTTTGAGGTTTGTTATTTCCAGTTGGAAATACATCCCTAGCATTACCGCTTTGCATCTAACGATGTCCCACGTACTGGGAGAACACCCATTCACTGAATGGATACAACACAGGAGTGACAGAGCTGTAATGTCATTGATGCTCTTTAGTGAATCTTTATTTCACTAAGGCATTAACAACTACTGAAGCTTTCTGCTAATGGCAGAGTTATCAGCCAAAAGCAAAGAATTTAGGCAAGATTCAGATAATACAGCCAATGAACTGTTCAAGAGGTATAAACATATATAGGAGTGCTATGAACATGAGTCTCACACAACAAAACACTGTGTCTTGTGGCAGGAGCATCTGTTGCTTCTTAATCGAGGCTGCCACGGGCACAACAGAGCTACATCATCACTACATCTTCCCATGCAGTCACAGGGATGCACAGAGAAGGCTCTGCACCTGTAGGTTTTGCTCACTAAAACATATGATATTTTAATAAAAACACCTTGAGTGAAGAATGGAGCAATGGTTGTAATAAAAATTATTCACGTGGGACAACACAAGTGCTAAAACGTTTAGGCACATCTCTTCATCCAAAAGGCAAAAGTTATGCCACTGAAGAGTGTTGTGAATACCTAAGGGTTCCTGCAATATGCACGTCATCTGGTTTATACCTACACACTAACCCCAGTAGGATATAGAACCAAAATTTGCAAGCAGCGTATATGCAGAGCACTTTGCAGACAAATGCTAATTTGGACAGTCTCCATTTCAGTTGTATTGGAGAATAAACACTGCAAAGTCACAACAAAGAAAGAGCTACTTTAGATTTAAAGGGGATTTAGATTTATGGCAATGAAATTAAAATTCACTGTTACCCAATGCTGCGAATAACTATTCCTGCACTAAAGTATATGTACTACATTTCAACATATCCTAAATTTATCAAGTCTCTCAAGTCCCTACCTATGAAAATTTCTGCTGAGTTTTCAGTCCTTAAAACAGTGATTTATAGTGACAGACTTTAAATACAAAAATCTATGTTAATAGCACAGTGTTACAGTACGGTATGTAATAGTACAAATGGTCATTATACGTAATAAAGACTTCAGTATGCTGTACAAAGTCAAGGCAAAAAAAGATGTTTCAGACACTTTATGGTTTTGTTTCTTTTTCAAGAAAAATTAATTAAAAATGTAAAACTAGCAACAGACAATGAAAAGTTTCCATATTAAAAACAGTTGTCAAAATTCTTAATGCATACACTCTACCCTAAGTTGTAAGGTGGCCCCATGATGTTCAACCATCTTATCCCAAGTACCATACTTCTTAAATTGTTAAGAATTTGACTCCACTTATACATACAGTGATGAAATGCACTTGTTAAAAAATAAAGGTCTTTATCCAAGAGAAAATACAGGAAACATTACAGTGAAGAGCACACGGTTTCGCTGCAATAGCAAAAGGGATGGAGTAACTTGAAGGCCGCCTTCTGGCCAGCAACAGGAGATCTCTAACAGCTGGTCAAAGAAACAACTGGACTTGGTAGAAAGGCTAATACAGTAAACAGAAAATACAGAGTTCAGAGATCTTTAGTGTTTGTGCATAACTTGCCACCCATTTCTCTCCCTGCAGACAGTGGGAAAAAGAATACATTTCAGTTTTCATACTCAATGACTTAGAAACAAAGTCACTCAAGCTCTCTACATGAATTCACATAGTGAAAAGTCCTTCCTTCAAAAATATACAAGATCACTCATTTTCATTCTCATATACCATTTAAAAAACTATTAAAACTCTGATTTTTTTTAAGCAGCATATTTTGCATTTGTCACTGGCAGGCTTGTAGAAATCTTAGAAAGTTAAAATTATATCATACCATACAAAAACATGTAAACAAAATGGATAGTTTTTAAAAGGCATGCATGCTCTTGAAGAGGATTATAAAGTGTTTATATTTGCTAAATAAAAGGTATCTTGCTTAGCATTTTTAAAAGCACCGTAGTGATTTAGGAGCCTAAGCCCAAATAACTTTAAATTAGATTTGGGCTCCTAAACATCTAAATAAATTCTGTAAAATTACTGAAGCACTCTGAAAATTTTTTGCCATGTCTCTGATCTTGCAGAATTAGATTTCCTTAACCAGCAGCTAGCTTTGAATCTGAGACAACATTCAAGAATGTCTCATTAATATAATCAGCTGCAAGTTTTTGGATCCTCCATAACTTAGTTCATGGTATTTACGAAAAAGTTTTCTATTAAGACAAATACTTTGTGACATCACTTTGCAAGTTCCTTTTTCACAGACAACACAGGATATAACAATCAAATTTGAACAAGAGTATGATTGTATGCTCCTTCTGAGTAGCTATTAGTGTCATTTGTTCAACCTGTTAAGACTGAGAAAAACCGACTCACAAAACATCTGTAGCATAGCATTAGGTAAAAAAGAGCATTTTTGGCACCATACATTTTTAAATCTAAGCTTTTAGGCCCAAAGTATAGCAAGTTCAATGTACCCAGTGGCAGCTGGGAAAGCCTCATCTGAAATGCAACATTTTTAAAGGACAGCTGGAAGATGCTATTTTATGATCATTAGCTGATCTCCAAGTAATGCACACTGGAACCAAGCCTAAATATTCATCCCAAACGTTGACATATATACCTTAGAACACATATATATATAATGCAAGGATCTTGTACACACAGAATTGCCAGAATCCATATTGATATGGTCAGGGATAAAACGCAGTTGTGTCTTTTTTTTCTTCATTTATCTTCTTAGTGTCCTGACTAACAAATTTTAACATTTTCTTTGAAATTTAGCTGCACAGTTGCTACGTTACCTTGGGCCACAGAGTTACGGTCTGTACCTATGCTTGTAAGTATTATCCTCATGTTAAATGTGCTTTGCAATTCAGCAAGACCTAGTTCATAGCTCTGTAAATAATTCCTTGAAAAAGGAAAAGCTTGCCTAATTTTTACAGTGCCCAAGGCAGCCACGGTTCTGTGTGTTGCCACCAGGTGTCTCACGTCACACAACAAACCCACGGCATCAGCAAGTTCATTTAAATCCCACAGGCACAAGATTTGCTAAAGCACTGGTAAAAATACCTCTACAGCTGGTTTTATTCTGTATTCAATTGCACAACTTCATCCAATTCACTGGGTTGCTTTATTTCCTTCAAAAGTGGTCTAAGGTATACTGCAGTTGCTAAAAGGACTTCTGTTTTTCTTGGTCCTCTGTTTGTTGGGTTTAAGGTTGATGACATCTCCACCATTAAGAGTGCTAGAATTTTGGTTGGAGTGACTTCCACCAGCTGTATTAAAAACACCTACAGAATTTAAAGACAAGAAAAGTATTTGTATTTCTTTACTTCCTGGAGCATAATACATTTAACACTTAAGAAGCAACACCTGCCAAGGCACAGTACTGCACCTCAAATGCATACGCTAGTTTTTAAAAAGCTTTATCTATTTCTGGGTCAATTTTGCAGATAAATTGGAAGCAGAGACAGCTGCAATTACTAGCCAGGCAGTATTTACAGCTGGCAGGCATCTATGTAGTTGAAGGGCAGCATATGCACTCATCTGTGTATGTTACTAACTGCACAAAGTTATGGGTAGTTGAGTAATATAATAAAAGAAAAACATGACAATTTTAAATGCAGAAACTTTGCTGATACAAAGGTAAGTAAAAGACCTGAATGAAAAGGTTTTAAGGGCTTGAAGGAAAATAAACAAACTGAGTCAGAAATGCTTTAAAGAACTACAGAACTTCAGTGTTTCCTTACAAAAGGACCTTCTGATTACATGCCAGACTCTTTCCTGTGAGTCTCATAAGTCCACACCAAGATGAGCAACACTAATTACATTTAAAAAACCAACAAGCATCCTTTCTGAAGTCTTTGCACAATCTTGTTTAAGTGAATTTAATAAAAGGACACTTGCCAAACAGTAGCTAGAAACTTTTGTACATCAGTTTGACGGTCTTGTAACTTTTAAGTCACAAAGTTATTTTACAGAAGGAAAGAGATGATATCCTAAGATAGGAAGGTAATAATTAGACCCTGATTCACCCTGTATTAGTTCCATAAGGAAAGAGATGAGAACACAAGCTTTGATGGAACAAAATACTGTTTCAGGGGTTTTCTTTATTACAGTATACATACCAATCTTGTTACTGCTTGTATGTACTAGTTCTGAATCTTCAGCTGTTTGTTGCTTGAGCTTTTGAAGATACTTATCAGCCAAATACTTAAAAACTGGAATGTTAAAAAGAAAAAAGGTACAACACAGAATGCTTAAAATCTTAATAATAATGCATTTGTATCAAAATTCTGCATAGTGGGAAAAAAGTGCATTCAGCATTGCAGGTTTAGCCCAATCTGGTGAGTGATTCTCGGCAGGCCCGTATACCTGGGCAGAATCCAGCTTAGTCCAGTGTCTGCCCAGGTCTTACAGTTTGCACTAGAGTCTTGCATGTAAGCGTCTCAATACTCCTTTAAAAAAGCTGGCACATGTATATTGCCAAAAGTTCCGGTTCACGCAACTTGGAACTTTTAAAAGTTGTGTAGGAATTTAATATATATATATTTTGTTTGCAAGAAGCCTTAAAATAATAACAGTCATGTAAAGTAAGTCTATTAATAAAACTTGGCAGCAACATTTTTCTAATTAACCAATGCTACCCTCATTTCTATTGGGGAATAAAAAGTTGACCTAGAAATCTGAAAAAATACATAACTAAAGCAGAATTTTCAGAACCTGTTCGTGTTATGATTATTTATATTTGTAATTCAACTCATGTAAAGATGCTCCAGAAGCATTTTACGTTTTCTCTTGCAGACTTTTTCTCAAGGTGAATGATGTTAATAGAGAAGAAACAGTCAGTTTACTATTAAGTTTAACTAATTAAACAAAAATAAATACATTACATATTAGAATTCATGATTATTTAAACCCACACCACAAAAGACAGAGATTGAAAATTATAATAGTACTCTTATGAAATTAAATATATGCATTAAAAAGAGGTACTTGGGAACTAAGAAAATATCATCAGGAGAAAAAAGGCTGCACAAAATGCAATCTTTTAATTTACTTTATTTAAATATAACTATGAAATAATCACTTACATCAATTATTTATGAACTTATTAACAATTACAAAATAATCTGTTCAGTAATTTGTATATTGTAATAACTGAACTTATATATACATTTTTTTTAAAAGCTCAGTGTTTACTGACAGTCATTAGGACTCAACAGCCTTAACACATTGGCACTTGTAAATATTGCAGTTATGCACTGTGGGAGGGAAGGGAAAGATGTACACAAAGAAATGGGCCTAACACACTGATACCAAGTAATTCCAGCTGTGTTTAAGGCGTGCTGCTAAGGAATATAAAAAGGATTGCCCACAGTGTGCAATGATGTGGGAAGTAACAGACGGGCTCTGAAGTAAGGGGACACAGTGCAGTGGGCAGGACAGAGGCCCCCCCGCTGCACCTCCTACCTTCAGTCACATTCAGGTCTTCCTTCACAGATGCTCGGTAGAACCTCACTTTTAGCTTTTTTGCCAGTGCTTCTGCCTCCTCACTGCACAACAGAAGACAACTTTGTAAATCCTTATCTGTTTCACTTGTCAGCATTTATTCTTATACACAAATTGCTTCACGGTAAGTTAAACATGACAAAGTGGGTCGAGAAACTCAAGACAGTCAAAAAGTACCTGATCCTTAATTTCTTTACAATATCTCCATTATAAAAAGAAGGTATTTGCACATGGAGTTTCTTAATGACCCAAAGTAACCACTTTTCAGTATTTACTGACTGCATTAAATAAAGCTTCCCAAGGGTTTGAAGGTGCCAGTGAAACCAAAAGAAAGGAGGCTGTAGAGTCAGAACTATTACCACTGCAAAGTCAAAGCAACAACAAAAAAAGTAATCATTAAGTATATCTTAACGAAGCAGTATGCTATGCAATCAGATGATGCAGAGATGAAATCAAGAATTACTTTTTTCTGTGAAAAGGAACTTTATGCTAAATTTTATGAAAAAGCTGAAGAAACATACGAATTCTTCCCTGAGAAAAGTCACATCATCAGAAAGACTACGTTACTGAGGCAGATTCTGAGTATTCTCAGCGTATTCTGAGAACCAAACCTATGTGACATACCATGAATAAAGGAGAAGTTCAAATGCAATTTTGCTTTTCCAGTGGAAAATCCTCAGTATTCTTTGCAGAGGGAGTAGAAGCTGATTTATGCCATCAATAGCAAACAGATAACAAAGCAAGCCAGTGCAGGAAACAACAAAAAAGAAGAAATAATATAATCTCTCAGGAAGATGGCAGAAATAAAGGAAGTGGAGAATGAGAAACTTCGCCATGCACTACCTTCTACATGATATGCTGTGGTAAATAAAAATTAGCGTTTGTTAAGCTGATTTTACAGCAAGAATGAAATTGGTCATCTACACAAAGGCATAATGAACCGACAATAAAACAACAAACCGCAAGAAAGATTCAGCAGCATGCAGTTTGAAAATATTACCACCTACATATTTCTATAGTTATAACATTCTGATAAAAATTAAAAAAAAACAAAGAAGAGTGAAGCAAAGAATATTAAGATGCTTTTTCAAATGGCCTGTTTAATACTCCCATCATTTTAGCATGCATTCACTACACAAGCTAGACAATGTGCCTTCACTGGTGCACAGCACAGTTTAAAAGTAGGTGTGTATTTTAATAGGAAAGTTATAGTTTTAGAATTTCTGATTTAAAAAAAATTTTAAAAGGGGCGTGAATCATATCATGGCACAACCAAACTTTTCATGTTAACCCTCTATAATTTTTGGCTTCAGAAGGTGATGTGAAGCAAACAGAAAGCTCCTAGTTTTGCAAGCAGATCTGCCCAAGTATCTCATGCATCAAAACTCATCCCGTGTGCTTCTAGGGCATGTCTGGATGCAGGGCACAGGTTGGACAACCCAGATACTCTTATGTATTCACCAGAAACTCCCACAGACTTCTGTTTTTAAAATTCATGTATACAAGGGGCACATATTGATCTTTAAAAACAGTATGATAAAACTCCTACTTCTTTATGCAAGAGTCATCAAGAAGATCAATCTTATTCTGCACAAGAACTGTGGGAATGTCTCCAACTTCGGTCACAACTTTTTCTTTCCAGGTAGGGATTGCTTTGAAGGAGTCTCTGTCGGTGGTAGAAAACACAAGAACACAAGCCTGGGCTCCTAGAAATATACAAAAAATTACAAATACAAGTAAATACAAATCAGCTGTGAAACAATAAAAAAATCCACTATAATGTATTTAAAATATGAGGGATTTTTCAAGTTTCTCCCATAAGGTGCATTTTTATCGCTAGCTTGTGCCAAACCACCGGTCATAAATTCCCCAAATGAAAATACACTGCCATATTATTTGCATTATTATGCCCACTCTTCATGATGGCTATGGGTCTGTTACCTTTAAAGCTAATTACAGCACGGTGAATATATGCAGGGGAAGGGAATAGGAGGGGATGTGGAAAGGCTGGTAGGAAGGGAAAGGGAGGTTTCTTTTATTGCTCACTGTTTTCCAGGCAGCTTAATGGAGGCCAGAAGGCAAATATTTTTCCCATACGCAGTATCTGTAAAGCACATTTCATGTTACTGTTTGTGGTACAGTAATTTGGATTTTGAAAAGCAGAAAACTTAAAAGTTTTCGGATGAAGTTGTGATTATTTCAAGTGAATTGTTTAGTAGCTTTTTGGAGAAAATAAGTGTATTTCTAATTCACGCTCATTCTATCAGAGCACTGTGATAACCCCATGGATACTGAGAAGGTACTTCCACAGCTAAAATATTAGTGTGTGGTCTTCTGACTGTCCAGTAGCCCTTGGTTGTTCTCAAGAAAATAATTTTCTTTGCACATAAACACGTGCTGAGACACTTTATTATTTATATGTGTTCAATATATTTGCTATTTAGTAAGAAAGTGTAAAAGTAATAGATAGCTAATGTTTTAAGACTGTAGTATAATCTTGTGGTGAATATCTCAGATTATTACATATAGCATGAAAAGTTCTTAATCAGTATGAATTTTTTTTATCTGTGAGTTTCACCAAGTATCCCCCATCCCTGTGTTCTGTTTGTATTTCTTTGACACGAAGCACTCAAAGTTCTCTTCTTTAATCATTAATTATGAGCTACAACCAGAACTATTACCAAAAAAAAATCTATTAGTTGACAAGTTGCTTATGAAACATAAAAAGGTCAGAGGACTGTAACATCCTGAACAGCATGGCATAAATATTATTTTATCTCTAAATGAGGTGATTTTATACCATAGTAATATATTTTTCCCTGCCATCAGGCAATTAGTTTGCAAGAACTGAACAATGGAATTTTGCCAAGTCATTCATCTCTCTCACATTAAAAAAACAAAAAAGAAATATTTCAGAACCATTGTTAAATTATATGCAAAGAAAACTTAAGTCTGCAATTTGTAACTGGCTAAACAGATAAACTGCCTTTACAAGAATAATACAGTTTATTTTATGAAATAAATACATTTTGCTTATTACTCTTGTGTTAAGGTATTCAAGGCAGACTGTACTAGCAAAAGCTGTGCCTAATAAACTATCTTTCTAGGATGACTGGTAGATTTTTTTTCTCCCTTGGATTAATTACTAAGGTTTTGGAACATTTACAAACGTGTCTTACAGAAGTAGTAAAACACTTTTAGAGGGAAAATATAAATTCGCATTTGATTGTTTGAATGTCTACATTCTGCCCGGCTTCTGTGCAGATATTTGTCTCATTTCATTCCATGTTTTCTAAAGGGCACTACTATGCATCCTGCAGAAAGTGGCACATAATTAAGAAGGGATCTTGTACGAAGGGGAAAACTATTTAAGAATTGAAAAAGATGAACTAAACATTTTATAAACACATTACATTCTATGTATTTCAGAGATCTGCTGACGAAAAAGATCCAACAACTACCAAATAACAAACATGGTATTTTCACCTCTATAGTAGGCCTTGGTTATTGCATCAAATTCTTCTTGACCCGCAGTGTCCCATAACATTAGCCTGACATCTTCATCATTGACTCTGAAACAAACAGCACGGTTTTGTGATCGGTACTATAAAAGGAACAATTCAAAACAATTGACATGAAAATACTTATGTATCTACAGCATAAGTAATCCAAGTCAAATTTAACTGGATTTAAACATAATGTAACTTACTATTAATACATTCACCTTCATAACATAATATGGCAATAGTCCCTCAATTACACCATATGCTCTTTACTGAGCATATGATGTAAGTGGTCTGTATTACATTTTCCTCTTCCTTTCCTCCTCTTCCTCTACATGGAAAAATAATATAGACATCAAAACAAAACTTAGGTGCTTGAAGAATGGTCCTTTTGTCTTTTTAATGATCTTACAGAATTCATGGGATTGTCTTACTCCTCATTACCATAGTATTTTCCACTTTATCAAACATAATTGTGTATTACCTGCTTATACTGCATAAAGACATTATTTTCCACATTTTTATCTACATTGGCTAATAAATTTGTGTAATCATTTTATCATAAGCAGTTTTACTTCTTCCGCAAGAAATCATTAAAAGCAATTAAAAAAAAATAATCAACACGTGGTAGAATACAAAGGAAACTTGTCAAAGAGCTTAGTATGACAGAGGTTCCAGATTTTATTTATAATTTTAAATTCTGGATGGAGAATAAATGATACAATTTTAGCCCACACTGCAAGAGAGAAAACAACTCCCTTTACTGTACTTCAGAAACAGCAGGCTTTGTCCTCCAAATCTTTGTAAATCTCAGGATTACAACAGAAGAAAGAAAGAGAGAGAAAGGTAAAAGTCAGTAGTATGTCATCTGTTTAATACATACTGGATTTGTCTTTCCAGGAAATCTACACCAATAGTTTTCTTGTAGTCTTTTGTAAAAATTCCCTTGCAATATCGCTGAATCATACTGGACTTCCCAACAGCTCCATTTCCTACTACTACCACCTTGATGGCCACCTCCATATCTTCTTCCAACATCTTTGTGTCTCAGGCGACTCTCTGGTTTATTCAGGAAACTGTTGATTCTGCCAACGAAGTAAATAGCTATTATGTTCATAAAAATGCTGTCGATAGAAAGCAAGAGGAAAGATGATCACACACATCAGGGTGCATATAGATAGTACAATTTATTTCTGCCTCAGTCACAGACTGTTTAAATGATCTCAGACAAGTCAGTTAACTAACTTTGATTTGCCACTTATTAATTAGAAATTAACAAAAATCGGAAATAGAAAATAATTTGTTGGGCATATTGAAAAGCTATTCAAATTTTGGTGGATTTTTTTTTTTCTTATGAGGAAGAAATGGAAGCAGAGTATCACAAAATCATAGAATCATTAGGGTTGGAAAGACCTCAAAGATCATCAAGTCCAACCATTAACCCAGCATGGCCAAGTCCACCACTAAACCTTGTCTCTAAGTGTCACATGTACACATCTTTTAAATACCTCCAGGGAAGATGATGCAACCACTTCCCTAGGCAGCCTGTTCCAATGCTTGATAACCCTTGCAGTGAAGAAATTTTTCCTAATAAACCTCTGCTGGCACAACTTGAGGCCATTCCCTCTTGGCTGTCGCTAGTTGCCTGGAAAAAGATGCTGGCCCCCACCTGGCTACATCCTCCTTTCAGGTAGTTGCAGAGAGCACTAATGTCTCCCCTGAGCCTCCTTTTCTCCATGCTAAACAAGTCCAGCTCCCTCAGCCACTCCTCATAGGACTTATCTCTAAACCCTTCTCCAGCTTCGTTGCCCCTCTCTGGACTCTCTCCAGCACCTCAATGTCTTTCTTGCAGTGAGGGGTCCAGAACTGGACAAAGTACTCGAGCTGTGGCCTCACCAGTGCTAAGCACAGAGGGACAATCCCTTCCTTGGTCCTGATGACCACACTATATCTGATACAACCAGGACGCCTTTGGCCTTCTTGGCCCCTGGGCACACTGCTGGCTCATGTTCAGCTGCCTGTCAACCAGCACCCCCAGGTCCTTTTCTGTCAGGCTGCTCTCCATCCACTCTTCCCCCAGGCTGTAGCACTGCCTGGGGTTGTTGTGACCCAAGGGCAGGACCCAGCACTCAGCCTTACTGAACATCCCACAACTGGCCTCCGTCCATCAATCCAGCCTGTCCAGATCCCTCTGCAGAGCCATTCTACCCTCCAGCATATCAACACTCCCACTCAACTTGATGTAGTCTGCAAACTGACTGAGGGTGCACTAGACCCCCTCATCCAGCTGACTGACACAAATATTAAACAGGGCTGTCCTCAACATTGAGCCCTGGGGAACCCCACTAGTGACCAGATGCCAGATGGATTTACCTCCATTCACCACCACTCTCTGGGCCTCTGCCCCTCAAACACTAGTGTGCCTCCCCCAGGTTTTTTCTCTAGGGAGCCTGGTTTTATTCCTTTCCCCCTTCAAATCCAGTTTAAAACTTTCAGTAAGTCCTACTAACCCCGTCAAACATCTTTTCCCTGCTTTGAGACAGGCATAACCCATCTGTTGACAGCAGGCTTGGTGTTGTGTAGACCCACTCGTGATCAAAATCCACAAAAATTCTGCCTGTAACACCAGGCTCTGTTTCTTTCCTTTTTATTCTCTGCTACTGAAAGGACAGAAGAGAACACTGCTTGTGCTCCTGATCCCTTAACCAGTCATTCCAAGTCTCTGAAGTCTCTTTCGATTGCCTTCGGACATGCTACAACTTCACCCTTGCCTATCTGATAAAAGCTAAGTTTCCCTCGCGTTTTGCTGTGCCGGGATATCATCACAGTAACATTTCGCAATTGCAGAGTGCCAGATTTACCTCCCAAGAGGCACGTCACCCTCCTTTCGAAGGACGGGAAAATACACCCCTCTTAAAGGCTCTGCCCATGCCCCCCTGGCAGCCCGTGCTGGCAGAGCTGCGCTACCCGGCACCCTCGCTCCGCTCGCCCAGACAGGCGCCGTTTCTGGGCTGCCCTGCTTGCATTAAACGCCAGCCGACAGCCGTGTCTACCCAGTGCTTGGCAAGCCCCGTCAGCGCCGGGAGTCCGGATGGCCATTTTGGGCGAAGACGGAGAGAGCCGCCCGAGGGTCTCCGTGCAGGGACCCGCCGCCCCCTCCCGGCCCCGGCCGGGGGCCACGCCGAGGGCGGAGGCTCGGCCGCCCCGGTCCCTCCCGCGGTCCCGGCCCCGCTCCCCACCCGCTCGGCCCGGGATGCCGCGGCCGCCGCCGGGTCCGGTCCCCGCCCGCCCGCGGCCCCTCTCACCAGCCGCCTGCGGGAGCGGGCGGGCAGCGCTCCCTCCCAGGGCACGGCGGTGCAGGGGCGGAGGCGGGGGAGAGCAGACGGAGGGAAAGCGACAGGCAGCAGCTCGCTAGGGCCGACCCAACCCGGACGCACATCCCGGCTCCCCCGCCCGGAAACGCCGTCAGGACAGGGGGCGCCGCTCGGGGAGGCGCCTGCCCGCTGCCTCCGCCCCCGCGGCGCCCAGAGCCCGCGGAGTGGGGGCTGGCTGGGAGACCCCCGACCGGCTTTTGCGGTAGGGTCCTTGTCCGCCTGAGTCGGGCCTGAAGTGAGGGAAATGTTGCTTTTAAGGGGTTTTTGTTCCTGAGGACAGATACGGACAAAGCTGATCTCCCCGGTATCCGGGTGCATTCATCCCTGTCCACTCCCTATCCGCCGACCTTCTTCACCTCATCCTTCACGGAAAACAGTGTGATCAGGACTTTCCTCAGGATATCACTGAGGGCAGCTGCCGTTCCTGTGCAGCTTTTTTTTGACCAAGGTGTGCCCATCATCGTGGCACATGGTCTGCCAGCTCCCAGGCTTTATATAAAACAGGGTATGGTAAGTTTTGGCATGACTGTGGACATGATAGTCTTAAAATCTGAAGATGTTCCCTTGTTTTGGTTGGCTTGGGTTTTTTTAGGTTAAACTGACAAGAAATGCCCCCTGTCCTAAATCCGCTTTCCATGCTGCGGAACACACCCCTTGGGCTGGGCTGGCTGCTCTCAGTGCCCCCCCAGCCCTCCTGCTACTCAAGTGTGGCCGATTAACACTCGGATATTGCCAAGTGTGGGTTGCTGAAACCTGCCCTGCCCTGCCCAACTGAGGGCTCTTTATGCCTGTCCTGTGCCTCCCAAGGCGACATTTTCACTCTAGAGTCAACTAGTGTTGCCTGTGCCTAAATAAATACCTTTCGGATTAGCACATTTTGCAGCTGCATCCCAAAAGAATAGTTAGATTTTGTGCATGGTTTTTATTTTGAAATTTCTATGCTCATTTTGTTAGTACTGACACTGGCTTGTAGTCTCTGAGTGTGTCTGATGCCAGGGCTTCTCTGTACCAATAGGCCTTGAACTGGAGAGCTCTAACATTATGAGACATTTGTTACTTGCCTAATACCAAGTAACACGTTAGAAATGTAACTTATTATACTTCCTTGATTTCACCATAGGAAATGTGAAGTGTGTGGGTGGGATTCATCTCACTAAGACCTACATTGTAAACATTGCTATGATATTGTTCACCTTCACATGGGTGTCAAGTATCCCAGGCAGATTGTTCCCCGTTCCCTCTGTTGACTGGAAAAGCAGCCTGTTACCACTGCTGTATAAGGTTAGAGGAGATATAGCCTATCTTAAGTGCCCTAATTTAGTCAGCAACTTAGTCATGCCTCTAAGTAATTTTAGTTTTAAATTTTCTCTTCTTTAAATTCTGTATGTTGGGTAATGGTTTTGTGAAGTGTAAGGCTAGAACATATGCTGTGACCTGTCTGCCCTGTTGGCGATGCACAGATATTTCTTTTTCAAGCCCCAGCAATTCAGTGAGGCTAAACCATTCCAGCATGCTGGATTGGGTATAATGTTGGGAATATTGGGTATATTCAGGAAATTATTCTTATCATGTCCCACAAAGGAAAGAGAAAAATGGAGGAACTGATACATTCATAGATTTCAAAGCTCTAGCTTAAACATAATTTGATGACTTGTGGTGGGATCAGCCAGCAGTGTGACTTATTTCCAACTAAAAAATTATATCTCTTTAAAATTTGTCTAAATTAAAATTCCACTCACTGGATCTTACTACGTCTTTTCATGGAGACTGGCTGGTACCTATTCTTGGATATCTTTTCCACTGGCAGATACCAGGGTACACATCAGCTGGGAAACTTCTCTTCAGCAAACCGGATATCCCAAGCCCTCTGAGACACTTATCACAATGCTAACTTTTCAGCATCTAGATCACTTTCTGTGACACACTTTTGAACACTTTGAAGTACTTTGATGTTGTAACTAGATACACCAAATTAGCAGCAAATCATAGTGTTATAGTAGTAGATATACAGAGGTGAGACAAACTCCTACCTTCTAGTTTGTCTTCCCCTTACAAACCCCCAAAAGGTCAGGCTAATCCCTTTTGCCATACCATTTCATCAAGGTTTCTTATTCAGACACTTTCCTGTATATTCTTCTGTGATTAGTGCCTTCCAAGGCATTTTTTAACATGAGTAAGTGGTTGGAATCCTTTTTCTCCGAGATGTACTACAGTGCAGCTAGCTACAATGAAATTATTTTGTTTGACTGCAAGACAAATCAAATTAATGTATTACAGGAAAGTACTGTCAACCTTTATTAAAGTCCTCTCTTTGTTAATAGCAAGCTTTACATGAATATCACTGATAAATCAATAAAAATGTTAAATCATCTTTCACCAAGAGTCCTTGGGAGTCCCATCACAGTAACTCTAATTTCTGCTTCCTCCATAATCACAACTATGTTCTGAAACCTCTCAGTAAGCCAATTCAATGCATCTACTGCATGCCCTGTTTTTCCCACACAGTGTGTGCATTTCAGCAAATACAATCCTGAAAAAAACCAACAACAACAAAAAGAGACAGCAACTTCTTAATATCATGTGCTTTCTGTGAGAATATGCCGCATGCTGGACTTTTAGTCACATATTTTTGTTAATGTGATGAAAATATTTCCATTTATATATGTTTATTTTTTACTATCTTAAATCCTTCTAAAGCTGAATTTTAGGCAATTTGCTGGTATAGAATACCTTGGAGCTGAACTGCACAGTAGTTAGTCATTAAGAGTAAGATTGTACAGCCGAAGTACAATGTATAAGGTCAGAGACACAAGTGAATGGTGGTGCACTCCTTTGAGTGGATGACTAAGCTCACCAGTTCCCACAAGCTCCTAAATTTACAGGGGTGACAGTGGACCATGCCGTAACAAGTCATGCAATGATTTGCAGTGATTCCCCATCTCAGCATTCTCTCCTCTGCACTCCAACGATTGACAGAGATGAGGCTGACACTTGCCAAGAGACGCTTCTCTACAGCTCAGCTACTCAGACTCATGGATGCAAACCATCTGGACTTTTCCAAGTGTTTGAGTTGGAGGCCAAGTTTGCCTCTCAAATCTGCTGCCACTGATAATTATTCTTTTCTCTCTCTCTCCTATTACTAAGAGCTTTGCAAATTTACAATTTTGACATACCATTTTATTCTGACCATATTTGTTGCCACTTATTATTATTTTTATAGTTTCTGCAATGTCCTTTCTATGATATCAGAAGAACTAATTTTCCAGACAATGCCTATAAAGAATCACTAGAGTAGCCTAAAATATAAAATATCCCAAGCTTTTACTTACATTCCAAGCTTACATGTCACACCCAATATAGTGTCCTCTCAAAGCAGTTTTATGTTTTCTTTTTTTGCCTTGAACAGAACCTCCACTGAAAGTTGGAAAAATATACAACTCAATCACAGGAACATTTAGGTATGAATAAAAAAACCAGCATTCACTTGAGTGCCACAGTGTAAAAGTGTCTGTAGATATTTATTTATTTACATTAAGCCTATCTGGGAAATATTTTAATCAGTATTTGCTTTCATTTTGATTCTGTAAGTTTATTCTACAAATAATCAAATTTTGTTTGACATCTAAATGAAAGAAAAGACAAAAATAGATTCTTAGAAGTCATACTATTTTTCATTGCCATTTATTTTTATTTTTCATACTTTTCACATATATATCATATTCTATTTTAATTTTCATATATTCCACCAATTTATCAAAATATAATTTTTTTACCATGTTATTTTGTATTTTTTGAAGCTGATGATTGCATGCTACATTCTGACATTGTCGTTTTGTAATCCTGTGGTTGGAGATGTCAACCAGATCAGAAAAAGTAAGATATGTTGCATTGAAGCATTTCTGTGGCTATTTTTGTAATTCTAACCATAGTAATGTTTTAAGACTGCAGTTATTAATGGATTGTTACATAAATTTTAAATATGCCCAAACCAAGTGATCTATGTGTAGATGTCAAGAAGCCTTGGGACATCGACAGTTTTGAAGATGTTTGAAGACACTTCCATCACTTTAGTCTTGAGAACTTACTATGAAAATACATACAATTAATTAAAACAAAGCTACCCAGAGATCTAGATTGTGAAGACTTTTTCATGCTACCCAGTGTCATTTGTAAACATTGTTCAGACTTTGTGCAGAACTGTATTTTAATCCTTATGTGAAATTAGAGGAAAATGTTCCTGTGAAGTGCAAAACCTTCCTAATGAAAAGCCAAGGCCGTTCAGTAACTGGAATCACCAGAATACAGTAAGTTATAGTTGAGATCATTCTCAGAGGCAATTACAGGTTTTACAAAGATAGTAATTTGCTTCTTTTGTTCATAGATACTCTGTCATTCATCAACATTTAGTTTCCCCCACATTTTTCAAGTTCTCTTTTGAGTCACTGAAGGCTTTATAGGAAATAGATCATTTGAGAAATACCTTGCGTGACTGTATCTATTTTGTGGTCTTGCAGTGGCAAGAATTAGAGAAAAAACCCACACACATGTGTGTGCCTATAGCTAGGCAATGTATTTACCTGGCAGCCAGATTTTTATTATTTGAGAAATTTTTCAAGGACTGGAATTGTTCAAAATTGTCACATTAGTAAAACTGGAAAAGTCCATTTTGTGTACAATGAATTAGGTGTGTCCAGACTATTGTTGGAGTAAGTTAATTTCTTATGTGAGACTGATATGATCTTATCCATTATTTTAGACCTTCTCTGTTAGGTAGAAGGTGTAAATTTACTGTATTGAGTAGTCAACATCTTTATATCTTCAGTTTTGGAACATTAGTTCTCCACATTACAAATCTTGCATGCTCACGAGTGTCTGCTGGAAAGCAGTTTAAATGTGGACTGCCACACTGTGAGTTGTTATCCCAGATACCTCCGTAAGTATATTTGCAAAATTTAACAGAATCTGTCCTAGAAAAATGAACTCCACTAATTGTTCTCTTTACATAAACACCAATAAAACTGTTGAGTATAAACAGAGATGCCAAAATCTATGCTCTCCAAGAGTGATATTTTGCATTAGAGCAATCAGAAAACTCTCAGGCGTAATTGTCAAGAAAACCATCTCAAGGATAGTAGATGAGTTTACTTCAAAATCTGTAGAATTTTCCTTTAATTCACTCTGAAATAAACTGAGTGTAGATATTAATAGAAAATAAATAATTTAATAATAAGTTAGGAAATATACAGTCCTGAGAGTAATGATGAGTCTTTCTATGCCTATGTACTTATTTCTATTGTTCTCAATGTATTGTGTACTATACCTTAAAATTCTCTAGGTTTATTTTAAATAACTGATGAAAAGAGTAACAAATACAGGTTATTTGATTTAAAAAGTTGATTCTTACATCCCAGTGCTCACTCTATAACGCTGGGGTTTTGTATATTTGCCTTTGAGTAACTGCAGATTTCTTAGGAATTTTTGTGTTTGTGTTTATTCAACATGATGAGCTTGGAAGGAAATTTATGTGTATTGAAGTTCATGTATATGCATTAATTGAGGTAAGATGTGCTTTAGTCAGACCTTCTGTCTCTGCCCAAGTAATTTGAATCATGTTTTTACCAATATCCTGGAAGGACGCACTGGAGGGATAGAAGATATGAGTTAAATCAGTCAGAAGAGGAATGTGAACTAGATTTCAGTTTTCCAAATTGTAACTATAAGCAATGGACAAGTAAGCATAAAGAACTGCCAAGATGCTGCCTCGTGCTTTATATGAGGTTGGAAGCTCACCAAATGATGACTGCAAGGGCACATGGTGGTTAGTGTCCTGTCTTACCGTCCTTGAGGGCAGACAGCTCATATAACATGATGAAAAGAGCGGGCTTTGGTATGAAATCTTAACTCTTCACCCTTTTCACCCATGTACTGTGTAAGTTTTTAGCATATTTTCTGTTTCTTTATCACCTGATTGGCATTTGCTTTCTGACTGGTATCACCATATTGTGTGTAAAGGGGCCATGCCCATCACTGTCGCTTGGCTTCTAATTTGCCCTTGCTGTGTCTGCTGCCAGTGAGGCTGGCAGAGTTTCAGCCATGCAGGGCTAGTTAAGGACCATCAACATCCCATAGAATAGGGCAGACAGGTAGAGTTTTGCATCACAGACCTCATCTTCTGCCAAAGCAGCTTAGGAAAAGAAGGGCCATATCCAGAATGCTGTACCCTCTGCCCTGCAGCGACAGCATAGGGCTGTCAGAGCTGCTGTCAGATTGCCATGAAAACAAGACAGAAGCCATTGTTTTCTATGGAACTTAGCCTGTCCAAATGCTTGCATTTTGCTGGGGGCTAGTTTGGAGGCAGCAAATCCACTGCTGCTTTGAGTCTTTGAAGTCATTTTACAGTCCTCCAAGGATACACATCACCTCAGAAAATGAAAGAAAATATGTAGGTAGATAGGTGATTAGAATCCAAGGTCTACGGTACTACGTGCCACTTCCTTTGTTTCAGCTACTCCCTTCCTGTCCTCTTCTCAGTAGTGCATATTCAGAAGGGGCTATAAAAAAACCCTCATAAAGATGCTAAGAGAGTTAGATGTTGTGTGTTCAAACCCTGTCCAGCTGCCATATGACTGGAATCCAGGGTTTCCCAGGTCCTGGGTTGAGTGCTCAAAAATCTGACCTTTATGTGAAAGACCTTCTCTGAAGGCAGCTGATTTTTAGAATCCTGCTTAAAACATGACATTTTGAAATGGGAATTAGCTTTGGTGCCTAAAGCCATTAAAATAGACCCTCATGGAAGAAAATGTTTTTGGTACACTTGTTTCCATGGCCTTTGTGCGTGCCTGGTTCAGCCATCACACAGTGCTAGCTCCTGCCAATCCAGACTGGGGAGTGTTGCTCTGGATCACTTTCTGTCTAAGGTTAGGCAAACACTGACATTTTTTTGTGACCTTGATCATAGAAAGGTTTGAATGGAAAACGAAGATGAAAGGTAAAGGTCCAAGAGAAACCTTGAAGCAAGGCCCCATGTGCACCCTCCATGCTATGCAACCTCTCACCCAGCTTAGGGACCAGCTGGAGGCCAGCTCTGGCACAGGGCAGCTGTGTGAGCTGGGATCAGGCTGCTGGGAACACAGCTGCAGGATGCTTTTTTTTTTGAGGTTTCTTCTTTACTCTTTACTTCTTACAAACAATTTATGGAAGACTTTTTTTTCATCTCAGACTTTTATCCTTTTTTACCTGTATTACTTCTTGGATTTTTTTTCTGGACTGTTGTAATGCATTTAGATTTTATATTGGATTAGGACTGAGAATATATCTATCTAGCTGATTTTAGGAAAATAATAAAAATAATTCATAAGGTAGAAATATATAGAAGATTGGAGGTCTATGAGTAAAGTAGGTCTTTTAATGCTTTTGGAAATATCTGTCCAAGAAATCAGAAATCACAGTGAAAGGGGAAAACAAAGCCTGAAACCCATGAAACCGTAAGTTGCTTCTGAATATCAGCTCACAGACTTATTTTTGCTGTTTTCTACAGCTGAGATAGTGTTAGAGTCTTACCTCAGTGTTCATTACAGATGTTCACGTGCATTGCCAGATGTGGCTTAGCTGCAGGTGGCAACTCAGCCCAGGCAGCTGCTCACTCACTCCCCCACCAGTGGGATGGGGGAGAGAATCAGAACGCTAAAAGTGAAAAAATTCCTGAGTTGAAGTAAAGACAGTTTAATAGGGAAAGCTAAAGCCACACAGGACAAGCAAAGCAAAACAAGGAATTCATTCACTGCTTTCCATGGACAGGCAGGTGTTCAGCCATCTCCAGGAAAGCATGTGTAACAGTGACCTGGAAATACAAATGCCTTAGCCCTGAATGTCCCCACTTCCTCCTTCTTCCCCCAGATTTATGTGCTGAACATGACACCATATGGTGTGGAATATCCCTTTGGTCAGTTGGGGTCAGCTGTCCTGGTTGTGTCGCCTCCCAGCTCCTTGTGCACCCCCAGCCTTCCTTGCTGGCAGGGCGATATGAGAAGCAGAACAGGCCTTGATGCTGTGCAAGCTTTGCTCAGCAAAACCAAAAACATCCCTCTGTTATTAGCCCTGTGTTCATCACAAATCCAAAACACAGCTCCATATTAGCCACTGTGAAAAAAATTATCTCAGCCAAAACCAGGATAGCACATCACTACAAATCTCAGGAAAGCTGATGCCTGTTCGAGTCAGCTACATAACTTAAACTTTCCATGCAAAATAGACACTGATAAAATTAATGTGAACTAAAATGTCCCTGAAGAGAGGAGGAAATTACTGCCTGAGATGTTTACTTGGAGGCACAGTAACTGGGCAGAGCAGCTTGCCTTGCACAAGGGTATTGTCTATAGCTCCTGTCAGCAGAGGGATTGACTTTCTCTGCCAGCAGCTCTGTTGAAATTGATACAGCTCACACTTCACTTCCTCGCAGCACAATGAATCACTGAGCTCCTCCTAAATAAGCAGACCATAGGTTCAGAGGAGGCTGTAACTAATATGTGGAAAACCACCAATGACTGACTTGTAAAAATAATTTGGGCTGAAAAAGTAATGCCTATTCTGGTATCAGTTGGGTTAGAAATTGTATTTAGACAAGCATATGGTTATTTTTCTAGATTAGAGATGAGATTTCTTTATTTTGAGAACATGAGTGTTTGTAAACAAGGGGATCAGCAGATCCAGATTCCAAGTCTATTCCTCTTAACAGTATTTTCTTTTGGGGTTACACTGTGCTTTATAACTGTTCCTAAGTCCACAGGAGCACAGCACCCAGATGATATTGCTTATCTCCACTATTGGCAAATTCACTCTTGTAAATTCTGCTGTCAGAAAGTGGAAAGAACCTCTTTTGAGCCCAAGTTGTATTCTGAGTCCCCATTGTTACACTAAACCTCCTTCTTCTAACACAGCATGTGTTACGAGTGGTGTCTGTCCTATGGGGGCCCAGTGATAAAAGCCTTGTATTTGTTCCCCCCTCCATTCCATACACTCTTGTTCCCAGAATGTACTGAGAGTTTTGGTTTTCTTACTGAATTACTTTTCAAACTTTCCTCTGTAGTGGTTACCTTCACAGACCCAGATTGCATGTACAAACTGAATCATTTATTGAATACAAACTTTTGTATATATAGGGTTTGGGGAAGGCAGGACAGAGAGGGTACGTTTTCCATATGTTCATAGCTGGGATCAGGGGGCAGAGATACACAGAGATGTATTTTTCTTCAACAGAAAGGCAAGCAGTTTCTCATTACAATTACAAAGATTGATGGGACAAAGCAAGGCCATAAAGATTTACTACAGGAGACAGCAAGCCCTGTTAGTTTTGCTTATCACTAATAAATGTAAGAACTTCAAGGACTGAGGGAAAGCAGCTCTTCATCCCAGGGTTTCTTGATGAGATATCTTGTTACCTCTACAGTGTCATTAGGAATTTGCATTCCTTCACTCCTCCCCCTAGAAAGGCTAATGAAACTCATTAAGTGCCAGTGTTGGTTTGGAGAGTCTGAACAGTTGAGGATAACTAATCTACATTCAGGTTTGTCCTTCAGAGCTTTGCTGCAGTACAGCCTTTACTAATAAAGCAAAGACATATTAAGCTCCATAAATAAAATCTCAAAAATCTGTTCCTCAGGAAAGAGGCTACTCAAGGGCTACTCAAAAAATGTTATACTGACTATCTCCTCACCCCTGAAGGAAGAAAAAAAGTAAAATTTACTATCCAAATGGCAAGGGTCAAGAGCCCAATATATCTCTTTATCATTTTATGACATTTTAAAAAGGTGACTGGTAGACTGAGGAGTGCATTTTTATTGTAGAGTGGCAGGAGAAAATTAAAAAATGGCTCTATTAAATGTTCTTCCTAGCTTAATTAAGATACATATAATGAAGCACTTCATTTGGCTGGCTTTTATAGTCAGTGGCAATGGTAAGTCTTTTAATAGAGAATAAAAGAGAATCATAGAATATGCCCTGTTGGAAGGGACCCACAAGGATCATCAAATCCAGCTCCTGGCCCTGCACAGGACCATCCCCAAGAGTCACACCATGTGCCTTAAAGTGTCATCCAAATGCTTCTTGAACTGTGTCAGGCTTGGTGCTGTGACCACTTCCCTGGGGAGCCTGTTCCAGTGCCCAATCACTCTCTGGCTGAAGACCCTTCTTCTAATATCCAACCTAAACCTCCCTGACACAATTTCAGGCCATTCCCTTGGGTTCTGTCACTGGTCACCACAGAGAAGAGGACGTGTTGTGTGAGGAGGTGCTGTGGCACAAAGAGTATTGATTATCTTGAAATTTCATGTGTAGAATATTGAAGAGATTATTTTTTGGTCATTATGTTAGACTTATAACTTGGTTATTTTATCTTGCAGTCACAATAATTTCCTACTGTTTATTTTCATGTCTATATACTGATATTTGATAACTTCAGGTTATATCCATCTTCCTTGGTAACCTCCTTGTGCTTCCAAAGTGCATATTTTTGCTCATCACTTAGACAAAACCCACTAAATATAAAACCATTAACAATACTAACTGTCTTTTCACAATCATTATATGTAAAGAAGGCTCTTTGACATCTGAAACAAGATATTTACATCACTTTAAAGACCAGTAAATGCATTAGAAATAGTTTAAGGAAGTAAGAGCAGATTATGGCATGCCTGTAAAGAAAAATATCAAGTATTTGCATTTATATGATACATTAAAACAAAGACATTATTCTGCAGGCAGTGGAATTAGGAAAGTGGGGTAGATAAGCTTAACTTGGATGGGATTCTTCAAATCAGTTAGGAAAGTTTGATTTTTGGTATAACAAAACAGAAGGGAAAAACCTGGCTACAACCTCCTCTCAGGTAGTTGTAGAGAGTGATGAGGTCACCCCTGAGCCTCCTCTTCTCCAGACTAAACAATCCCAGCTCCCTCAGCCTCTCCTCATAGGACTTGTGCTCAAGTCCCTTCACCTTATGTTTCATAGTGTCAGTGAATGAAGGTTTTGTTATAGCCTCCCTAATGTTTAAGTAAACTGAGGACTGGTAAAAATGAAGCTTATATGAGACCGTCTTTGCTTTACTTAAACACTATGAGGATTATAACAAAAAGTTCAATCATGTACTTAAGGATTTTCTTCCCTGCCATATGCTAGAGAAATAAAGACCATAATTTTAACAATCTGAGAAGCTTAAATTCTGTCAGGAAAAAAAACACAAAACAACCTTTATTCAGTGGGCTGATAAACACCACTAACTCCAAGGGAGATCAGTGGAAGCTCAGCAGGGACCTTGACTCTGAGGAGCTGTCTGCTGTGTTTTTCAGCCCTTGACCCAGATTTATCCCTTCCTGCCCAAAACATGGACACCTAAACTGGGAACTTTTTGTATGGGTGTCAGAAAAAGACAGATGTACAGGGGAAGAGTAATTCCAGAAACATATAGAATTGTTCTGTGGGTCTGCTTACTGCTCCTGTTGGTCACAGGATCACAGTATGGCTGAGCAACCTGTGACAGCACTCACACTCACTCTCACAGTGAAATATTGTTTCCTTATGGGTCCTGAAGGGACCTTCTGTTTTTCAGTTTGTGCCCAGAATTCCTCTGGTCCTGTCACTGGTCACTCCTGAAAAGAACCTGGCTCTGTGCTCTTTGTAACCTCCCTTCAGGTATCTATATGCATTGGTAAGATCTCCCTGAGCCTTTTCTTCTCCAGACTGAACAGTCCCAACTCACATGAAAGATGCTCCAGTCCCTTGATCATGTTAAAGGCCCTATGCTGGTCTCTCTCCAGTATGTCCATCTCTCTCATTTGCTGGGTAGGCCAGAATAGAGACAGTACTCCAGGTGTGGCCCCACTAGTGCCAAGTAGAAGGGAAGGATTTCCCCCCTCTACCTCCTGGCAGCATTCCTGCTAATGCAGATCAGGATAATGGGAGCCACTTTTATGGCATGGACATACTGCTGTCTCATGATCAACTTCATGTCCACCAGGACACCCATGTGCTTTTTTCAAAGCTGCTTCCTGGATGGGTGACCCCAGCAGGTACTGGTGACTGGGGTTGTTCTTCCCCAGGTTCAGGACTTTGCACTTGTCTTTTTTGAACTTCACGAGGTTCCTGTCAGCCTATTTCTTATTTATAAGAAAGCCATGAGAAACAGTGAAATAAAATAAATTTCTTATAAATAAGAAATAATTCAGATAATGAAAGACTATACAAGAAGGATGTGTTTGTTCTATTTATATTTCCCTAGGACAGAGCATCTATGCCTAAGTCATTCCTGATAGACATTTGTCTTGGTTTTAATAAGCTCCAGTAATGAAAACTTGGCAAGTTTTCCCAGGCACTTCTTTACTCTGAGAAGGTTTTTCCTGATGTCTACCCTGAAATTTTCCTTGCTGTGATCATGGCTTTTCCTCTGTGATGGTTTTTGAAAATTGTCAGGTTCCAGCCCTTCCCTACCAGTCTTCCCTTTATTAAGCTAAACAACGCCACTTTATTATATATTTTTGATGTTGGATCTTTGATTATACTTGTTACACTCTCCAAGTTTTCTGTATGTTTCTTAAATATGATGACCAGCTGCAAGCCCATATTTATGGCCTCACTTGTGGTCTGGGCTTTTGGTGGTGATGGCTCCTACTGAAATTCCAACCCCAACCCCCTCCCAAAAAAACCACAAAAGAAACTGAAATACCTTGAGCTGAACAGCCATAGAAAAGACTCACCAAATATTGTGAAACTTCATTCAACTTCATCATAAGAATGCAAAAGACAGAGACCTGGGATTTAATATGAAGTAGAAAACCTCAGCTTGCTTCCTACATCTCTGAAATAATGTCTCACCTGTGGTGGTGCATACCCCCTCCTTCCTGGGCCGCCCTGCAACTTATAAATTCTCATTAGCCCTCAGCCTTGATTAATGACTCTTGGGCACTTAAGCTCCTCTTGCGCTTATCAGAAACACTGTCTGTTCCCAGGAACTTCTGTTTCCTTAGAAACTTCTGTTTTCTAACAAATAGCCTTGGAACATTATTTTGTCTGAATCATAGCCCAAGTGGAACAATATTATTGTTACTGAGGAAAATTCAGTAATTACCGTCTTGGATGGGCATTGTGTCCAGGGTGGAGATTGACAGATGACTAAAGTCAAACCTTTTGTGACCTTATAAACTGTGGTCCTAAGTGAGGGTGCAGCAACTCCCTGTGTGTGGGATGCCTCTCAGAGCTTGCCAGCTCTCAAGACACTTGGAGAAACATTGCTGAAAACGGATGATGGGACCTGGACTGATACCCATCCCCAACTCCTCGAGGCTCAACCCTTACCCACTGAGAAATGCCAAGTCATTTGATGTGTTTCACCTGACTTGAGGGGAATTTTTAATAGATACCTTTGTACAAACTGTGTCTACATGTGTTAAGTGATTTAAATACCCTTTAGCAAGTGTAGTGTTTATGTTGTAATCTCAGATCTGTAGTTAAATTACTGCTGTGCTTGTAGAAAATCCTATTGTATCATTCGTTAAGTGTTAAATTAGTCAATGATTAAAGGCTGTTAAGCCCTTTAGATATAACTTGTTGACTGAGTCTGAAGCGAAGTCTGGACCTTGGCTCCATCAGGAGTTTAGAAAGTAAGGGGTCCACTCTGAGCATTGTGACTTTGTGGGAGAATCCCCCTCACCCCTTTGCACCCTTACCCTTTTGTGTCCCTGGTCTCCAAGTAAATAATTCTAGATTGATTCTAATATGATTTCCCTTTGTGTGCTTCATCTGTGTAGGAAGTAATAGAGTGAAACTTGCTACCAACCTTTAAGTCATGCTTTTGCCAATTTATATTAAACCTGCTTTTGCTAATACTTTTGATGGTGATCCTTCAGCTGACCTAAACCACTCATTCATGACAGATAACTGTGATTTAAAGCTGTGTCTATGTAATGCTGTTTCCTTGCAGTCCCTCTGCAGAGAATTTCATATGTACACTGCAAAAAAGCAAGGGTGGGCATCTATTTTAAATTTGTCATTTTGACTACCTCTGTACTCAGCAGAAAGAGAGAGGACTCCTGGAGGGTGACTCATCTTGGGATAATGTAAGTATCAAAAAATACACTGGAGATCTTTTGCTTTCTTAGACCTCTCTCTCTCTTCAGTAACCACTGAGGCAGCCAAATAAAGTAGCTTAAATTAGACACTTAAACTTTAGATGGTTTAATTAGGTGAGTGAAAATAATTAGCAACAATATTCTGTTGTGGAAATTCTCATTACTACTGTAAAAAAACCACCAAACCTACTTCAAAAGATGACCTCATGAAATATTATCCTGCTGACTGCTTTGTCCAGTGTAACACAACAAAAATGCTTGTAAAAACAAAATATGCAGAGTTGTGGGCGATCTACTCTGAAGTGTACCATCTACTATGAAGTGAACACACGTTGCAACTGATGACCTGTGGTGAATCTGCTGAAAATGCCAAGGGTTGAATCACTGCAGTATGAGGAAACTGGCTGGTAGGAATTAGCTGAGATTAAAAACAGAAAGTTGAAAAAGATTTGCTTCAATCGGGTATCTGCAGGACAGACCTAGAAATGTGCAATTTCTCCCAGTTTACATAATCATCACCAATGTTTTATACAACACATAACCCATGGATTTGATTGCTCGATAATACTGAGGTCAAGAGTCCAGCAGGTTTCTGAAATAAGTGCACATCAGTTGTTATGGCCCTTATTTTGAGTTGGTTTGTTAGGGCATGTGTAACTCCACCAATACTCATGACACTGGTGACGTGACTGAGTAGGTCCTGAAGTAGTCCCTGGGCCAAGCAGTCTTCCTCTCTGTTTTAATTTAGAATTGCTGGCACTTCGCTGTGCCAGTGTTTTCCCTCTTGAATCCTTGAGCTGCTAACAATCCTGTCACACTGGTACCTGTACTATTTATTTTCCACGTCTCTGTACAGACTCACAGCTGGTTTTTGACAGTCTAAGCAGAGGCTGTGCAGCTGTGGTGTCAGGGTTGGCCTCTGGGTTCTGGTGCACAGACTGCCAAAGCCCTGTGATGGGAGAGCTTGCAGCAGGCTACAGAGGCTTCACTAAACTGCATATACATTATTGAGGTGATAGGAGAGAGTGAACTTGGAAAGGGCACGAGATGCCATTCTTCAGAGCATGAAACAGCTAAAAAGTAAAGTTGGGAAGAAACCGTCCTTACGTATCAGTTCTTCCATGACTACTTACCTCGTGGTTTCTGTGGAAATTTCCTTTTCAGCATCTGGAACTGATCACTGTCAAAACCAGATTGCATTAAGTAGATGCTTGGTCTGCTCCTGTATTTGCAACTCCTGCACTTTGCACAGATACATATATTTGTGTAAAAAGACACACATGTGCTCTGCATTGCCCTGATGTTAGTGAGCAGGCAGGGGTAGAAAGTGGTTTTAAAAGATGGAACGATGTCTGCCAATGTTTTTCACCAAATAGTTCAATATTTCATTTATCAACATTACAGAAGGAAAACAACCTAATCTTACTTCACTAGTAGAAAGATATCTATCTGTTCCCATATTTGTATTACATTTTTTTATAAATTATGTCCTTGGTGATGGTTGCATTGTCCCCATTCCGTGCAATATTTTGTGGTGAAGACAGGAACCCACTATTTCAGTGGTAAATGCTGTCCACACAGTTGCCCTCTGCTGGCTGCCTTTGCAGACTATTGCTAATGCGACAGCAGCAGAAGAATTTTCTGTTTGAGTCATCAGCTGTTAATGGTAAATTCCAAGTAATATAAGTAGATAAACATCTCAGAGATGGAAAACATTCAATGTCTCTGAAACTGACAGCTAAGTAGAAGAAAGAGACATAGAGGTATTTTCACCGGAGGCAAGACAACTGAAATCATCTGTCACTTTTGATAGCCACTGCCTGGGAATCAGGGTCCAGGCTATGCACAGCAGATGCACTATGATCTTCAGGCACCACAGAAGAAAAGGAGGACCTAGGAAACACGAATAGGGAAGAGGGTGAGGCTGTGTCTGAAATGGAGAAGAGGACTGCAGGCATGCTAGGGGAAATTAAAAATGGTGATCCATAAAAAGGCAAATTGTATGTATTCTCCTAAGCATAGAGTAAGTGCTGTACTTCTAATGCCATAGAGAGTGTAGGAATTATGCCAGGTCCCTGATACTTCAGGGAGATCTTCTTTTTCCAGTGACCTGTTCCTGCAGACTGAGTGGGTCGTTCTCCATTCCCATCTGGAACAAAGCTACTCAGAAATCCAGCTTTCTACACCACAGCAGGTACTGCTAGCTTTATACCTACACAGAGCTGGAAAGAATAGTTTTGAAACATCTGTGTGGAGTAATGGGGACAGAGAGGAAAGGATAACATCTTGTTATCTTTTCCCTTCTGTTTTTACTTTATTTAAATTCTCAAGTCTATCTAAAACTCCAGAAATATAAATACTTGTGTTATAAATACCAGTGTTATAAATACCTATAACAAGTACAAGACACACTATCTTGTCAGGTTTTGCTCTCCTGAAATTTTGGGCTATTAATCTACAATTCTAATTGCAAGGAATAAGCCAAAAATGGAGACAAGAAACTGGCCAACCAGGTCACTTTTTAATATGAGCTGGAACTGTTTTAGGTATCAGACTAACGGCAAAAGTTTAGCCCGAATATGTGAATGTTACCTCAAAATGTTCTTCCAGCTGCCTGTCAAAGGTTTTTTCTCTTTTAAATGAGATTCCCAGTGCTTGATAGATTTTTTTCATAAATTTCCATCCTGACTTTTTTTGTGGCTCATGTAGTATGTTACCATCCTGTCCTCTGTGTCTATTGTCCAAAATTGTAATAGCTTGTCTGTACTACTACTTTTGTTTTAAATGTTTGTTTTCATCAATCCTACGTAAAAAAAATAAAATAATAAAAAAATTCCTTCATTATGTTCCTAAACTTTCAGGAATTATTAAAGTGCAAAGAAATGAAAAAATGTGAATAATTCACAATTAATATTCTTTGGTTTTTTCTTTCAGTCTTGGCAACAAAATTAGGCAATAAATATCCCCTGTAACACTTTTAGGTTCTTGCTGCAATATGTGAAGAACATTTCACTGGAAGTAACTTTTTATTAGTATGGTAACAGCGATAAAAATGATAGATTTTTAAAACCTTAGTTTTGTAAGATCTGCTTTAAATTCTGTATTTAGCTTGACAATATTCTCTAAAGATATTTAAAGGCCATTTCCCTTAAAATAATGTATTGTTCAAAGGTTAGAACTTCAATGTTTGGAATGTTGATGAAGCAAGCCTTATAATACAACCTGCTAATTAACATCAACCAGGAACTGATCCTGTGCCTCTTTATGCTGTTAGCATGTGGAATAAGAAATAGCAATACTTTGCCTCCCAGGGTCAGGATGTAGGTGTTTTTATAACATTTGTCACAGAACTGATTGCATATCAAACTATTTTTGGTGTATTTTGAGTTATTGATGCCAACCATCTTTCAGACACGCTGGTTTGTGTGTGCATATTGAATTGCTTCTATAAGAGTATGGCTCTTGCACAGAACTGCAATACTAACAACAATAAGAAGAAAGAAAGATAATCCTTTTTTTTTTTTTTTTTTTTTTTGAATAGCCAGTTTTAGGTAGTTGAAGAAATCTGAGTAACTCAGCCCTAGTCAGGCTTGTGTAGGAAGCACAGCTGGACTCCAGACACTGACTCACTCTCCAATTACCATTACCCAGATTTTTTCCAACAAGCTCTTTTCTGCCAATAAATCTTCCAGCTTCTCATAAGTACTGTCAGGCTGAGATCACATCAATGTAGACATAAAAACTAAATCTGTGTCCCCGCCCATAAGGAGAAAAGTAAGACAAGAAATTTGGAGCTAACTAGCACCAATAAAAGCAAAAGGACAACTGGGAAGCATACACACAACTTAGGAACTTCTTTGTGCAGATCACAGTGGAAATATTCTGTCTGTGTTTACCAGGCTGCTCTCTGTAATTCTTCTGTATTTCCGTTGCAAGCAGGAGAGGAAAGAATTTATACTAAGAAAAGCTACCCATAGTTAAAAGCAACAAGACAATAACATTTGACTTTGTAAGATGTTACAGCTAAACTGCAGGGAAAAAAACTCCTACATTTTGATAAACATCTTAAAAGAAACCATACTGTCTACTAGCCCTAGTCTTGCTACTGTATGTGAAAAAGTAATTATTGATGTGAAGGACTGTTTGCAATGTCTTGCTCCAAATTTCAGATATGTAATATGTTTCATGTTCTTGTGACCATAGCATGTGGGCTTTACTAAGTTTTGGCACCACTAGATCTCCCTTTTACTTCAAGCTTACTCCAAAAATTTTGGATTTGAGTTTAAATGAAAGATCCCAAGATTCACTTTTTCCTAAACCAGCTACCTTAGACTAATTTTAATTGTATGGTTCCATACAGTGGATGAATTCTATGACCTGTTGTATATAGGAAGTTTAAATATATTTCCTTCTGGCTATAAAGTCTAATAAAAAAACAAAGCAGAAAAATTAAATTGTAGAGCCTTTTCTATTGTTTCTATTTGTGTGCCGGAGCCCCTGGTGGTCTAATGGTAAAGGCGCGGCGCTATCACCGCCGAGACCCGGGTTCGATTCCCGGTCAGGGCCACTCCCGGGCAGGTGGGGCTCGTTAGCTCTTAAAGGCAACCCACCTACGTCCTAAGGACCTCGCTGCCACCGTCCAAGCTCGCTTGGCCCCGGCAGATGAACCTTAGGATTAAAGGGTGGGCTCAGTTCCGCGCACACTGTGTCTCACCTAAAAAATCCAATGCGCAGGCTGGAAGGTGTAAAGACCTTCCCCGGATCTTCGCTCGCCATTATTATTATTTGTGTGCCCAGCCTCTTTCTGTAGACCAAGAGTAAGCACCTTACAGTCAACCCATCATCAGTAGAGCACAATTTAAAATGGACAGTTGTCACTGATGGAAAATGATCAGACAATCACAAAAAGAGAGTTATCTCATTTTTAAGTATTTTTACAGATATTCAAAGATATTAGCCAGTTCTCTTCTCAGACCTATGCCTGGAAAAGATAATATCCCAAAGTAAAAATATGGATGACAAACAGTCTAGTAGAGAGGCCCAACAACAAAACCAAATTAATATAAAAATTCTATTGGTCAGCCAGGCATTTTTTTCAGTCTTTTTGAAGATCAAAAATGCCAGAAAGAATGAGTTCTTTTGCTGCTAATGAAAACTCCTCAATATTCAGGCTATTACACTTGAACATTGAAGAGTCTGTCATAGCAACCTTAAAAAAGGAAGTTAATGAGTCCGATTTGAGCTTACTGAGGGAGACAGTAACCTTATGAGTGAATGCAGATATTTTTATACCAGGCTCAGAGGAAAATGCTCAATAAAAATCACAGAAGTAAAACACTATGAAAAAGGATAAATGCAATGGAAAGTTATGCTACTCTTTTGCCTCCACCATCAATAATCTGTAAGAGCAAATGTATTTTTAATTATCTGAAGTGCCATTACCTCCTCCCTCTTCTTCTTACACATCACATCACTGAATTTTCAGAAAAGCCCTTTGTCTGATGTGTTCCTTTGAATTTCAGTACTGTCAGGAGATAGCACCAGGAAGGTGCTGCTGTTGCCTACTTGGCGTATGCCTACATTTGGAGGGGCAGAGAGCTGGAAGGTGGGAGCTCTGCTTCTCTTCCTGGGACACTGAACTCCTTGGATGGCAAGGCTGAGGAAGAGCCATGATAAAGAAGAGGATCTAGATTGTTTCACCTGCAACTGCTGAATGGGAAGTGCCTGGAGATGCAGAATAAGCAGGTTAGTAAGTGTGATGCTGGTGAAAAGAAGTGTGGGAAGAAATAGGACTGGCTGTGGGGAGGGCATGAAGTGAACCATATATGGTGACATTATTCAGGACACCAAGATGGTTGGTGATGGGGTTACTACTATCACTTCAACTACTGCATTACTGTTGTGCCTACAAGTGAGGAAAGCCTGCATGTATTTGGAACTGGGGAATTTCTGCAGGCAGTAACACCAGTGCTACCTATGCAGAAGACAGAGAGGGGGAAGGAAATACAGGGACACATGCACACACGCACACCTATGACAACCCACCCAGACAGGACCAGAGTGGAAATGAGCATCAAGAGTTCCTGGGGTCTAGAAACTGTCAGAGTGGACTGAGTTGTTCTAAGTGAACAAGAATGGTAGAGGAAGTGATTTAGGAGGTAGGGATGGCAGCGTAACCAGCATACTTCTGAGGACTCCTGTGACTGTCTCTCCCATTCTGAGACTGCATGCTCTGTACTCCTATCCTACAGCTTTGGCTTTCTTATTGCCCTGTGTAGAATTTTCAGGCTGCCATGGTATTCAAAGCAAAACCAAGATGTTCACAGGCCTCTAGATAAATTAACACTCTTGGTTGTTCCCTGATTGTATCTCTCTTCCCTTCTGCAGAGTAATGGGATCAGTTGGCGATGGATGGGAACACAGAGGATGTTATACCTAATATATAAATACATTTAGTTTATAGTAAGAAGGTGGCTCAAGAATTGGCTAGTATGTTTGTTAGCCATTTTCATCCCATATGTCTTGCTGAGGCAACTTCCAATTAATTTGGAATTTTGCTTACATGGGAAATGTAGTAGTTACCTCTTATGTTGGTATCTATTCCTAAGGGTGAAGAAGACCTAGGGAGACATTTCCCCCCTAATTTGCACGTAAGTTTCCACTTCTAAGCATCACTTGCATTTGAAAAAGACCACAAACCCCAAACAAACTTGAGGTAAACAAAGGGAAAACAAATCAGCTACCTATACATCTAAATTTAGGCAGGCTAGATGTCCTTTCGGAGGCCAGCAGGATACCTACCTCTTTTCAAGTATTCCATGGGAAACTATTCCCTTTAAAAGAAGAGCTTAAAAGGTAGGTGTAGGTTTAGTGTCTAGATAAGGCATATTGGATATCACCCTGATGTTTATATTGGGGCTTTTCACTTGTAATGGTGTAAGTGCTCAGAGAAGTCTAACGCAGAGATTTATTAGCAACTGGAAGGTGGCTGGCTACTTACTATTAGGTTGGAATTTTGCAGGTTGTTTTACGCAGTGACTGGGTATTTGAACATTCAGTGTGAGATCTACCTGTCAGATAAATCTAAGAAGGTTGTGAAGATATATCTAGATTTTCTCTGTCTCTGCACCAGGGTCTTGGACAGGGGATTTGGGGAATACATCCAGGATTCAAAAGTCCTGTGTAAGTGGAGCAAGAGAGATTTAGAGTGTCACAAGGGATGTGACCATTGTTCTTCCCCACTTAAATAAATTAACATTGAGAGTGTATTCCAATTAAAGTAGCCCTTGAACCTCTCTTCACTGAATGATTCATGCTTTACTCACTTCAGAGCCTGCAGGAATTTAAAGGCCAGCTCAGAACATTTACCCTGCTATTTATAGTAAGTACAGAGGTACCTGTGCATCATGGTCAGAAAAGAAATCTCGGTATAATCCAGATGTCAAACATTTAAAGAAGTAATAAAAAGCATGGGGAACCACAAAACAGAAAAAAGGAAAGAAAAGTTGTGCTAGAAATAACATAAATGCACTAAAAGAAAAGTGTAAACTTGTTAAGATTTCTGAAGAAGTCTGATCAGTAAAGGAATAGAGTTAATAGAGGGGAAGTATGTAAATAAATATTTTGAATAAACAAAAGTTAAAGCAATTATTCAAGAAGAATATTTTAAGAGGTGAAAACATCAAAAAACGCAAGTCATGAAGACAGTATATCTAAAGACACAATTACATAAGAATTCTGTCAGGTAGTAAATAGGATTGTCAAGTAACAGCAAGAGCTGAAGTGAGCCAGAAGCAGAGAAGGGACATTTTGTGCTCATCTCTGCTATCCATAGATATCCAAACATCCCAGACATGATGGATGAAGGGGACAGCTTGAGAGACTAGGTACCAGCATCTTACCCTTTTATTAGCAGATGTAGTTATGCAAATAGAGAACAACTGGGCTCTGACAGATTAGCACTGGACACTGCGAGTGAATATAACAAATATATAACAAAAAAATATAACAAAAGTGAGAGTAGCAACTGTGCAATGATATACATTTAATGCCAATAATGATTTTGCATGTGAACACAGGCACGCTGCTGGAACAACCACAAAACCATGGCTGAAATGAAAAGAGCAAATTTATTTCATTACCTTGCTAACGGGAGGATCACAGCTCAGTCCATGCTGGAGGGCGTCATGATTGCTGTTTGCCCCAGTTTGTCAAGGGCCCACACACGCATAGTTTACCATCATGCTGTGATCTCCCCTGAGCTTTTTTATGACCTTTGAGCTTTAATCTTCTCTCTCCTGAAACAGGGAGATCAAACGTGTCCATGAGACTGCCTCCAAGTCTCTCAAAACACCTACGTTATCTCTACACAGAAATCTTCTCAAAACAGACAGAGAATAAACAGCAGTAGGCGCAATATACGGAGTTTCTCACACTGTTATTCTCCAAGCTTTGGCATTCCCAGCTTCAAGGTCACTTGAGCAAATCTACCATCCTCCTCCTCATTCTTCCACTTTTAACCCTTTCCTCCTAACAGTGTGTTAATTAAGTGCTAAATTGGACTGTGTTTGGATAGGATGATTGGGACAGTTTGACAGGTGACCATATGGATGTTGTTGTAAAACATTTGTGAGGTGGGTTTTTGCAACATCAATAATTCTCTTTAAAATACTTAAAAAATCAGACCCTACTGGTTACTGTGGGAGTGCTAAAAATATTCTTAAAAAAAAAAAAAAGTAACCAAAATGCTATAGTGAGAAGTATTACCATCTGTAGGTCTCAATAGATGCATCAATAAGAAGGTTTGAGGCGTGAAATTAGGAGAGTTTTATCAAGGTGATAAATTTTTACTTTTTTTTCTATTTTCTTTTCCCAGTATTTTTTGTGTGTGTGAAAGGATAAGGTCTTGCATTGTAAGATTTATTTAATTCCAGTAATATAGTATTTAAGTCTAGCAATATAGATTCTTAATTTCTGCTGAAGTAATCTTATGACTTTTTTGCAATACTCTTAGTGTTACTAGTTAAGTGAAATTCAAAAGAACCAAACAGGGTAGATCTTCACCTAATTACAGACAATTTGAGACAATATTCAGCAATAAAGGAAAAAAACAGAAGTAAAATAGCAGGTGTAGACATAGCTGCTGAGCTGTTAAAAATCAGCAGGACATGGTTCAGTAGAAATAGTGATGGCCAGCAAACTGCATACCATGATTTCAAAAGGTGTGGTGCTGTTTACGTGCCAAACCCTAAAACATGAACGGAAATTAAATTAAAATGAAAAGCATTGCTGTTTTCTGCTGTACTCTTCAGCACTGTCACACTTCTCCCCCTCCAGTTCAGGCCGGGTACAGCAGTCCAAACAAATGTGGGAACTCTGACCAAACTGCTTGGCCTGCCCTTCCCTGGATAGAGCACTGCCAGTCTCTGGATATTAACACACTGGTCAAGGGCAAAAGCTGATTTTTGGCAAATACTAGGTGGATTTTGGCAGATGGACTCCTGTTCCCGAGCAACTCATGTTGCAGCCAGGTGTAGAAGGCAAGAAACTCTGTGGGATGAGTAGTGTCTATTTGAAAAAAATGTTGCTTTGCATTAAAGTTGATTTATACACATATATACATATAAAGATATGAACTTGCTTTGGGTTAAATATATTACATAATTATCACTATATCAAAATATATCAATAGCATGTGTTGTTTTTTTTTTCCCTGGGAAACTACAGAGCAGTCCTGGAGATTGAAGCTTGACTTTCTATCCTGTTAAAATGTTCCCATGGCCCCTTGGCAGAGTTTGGCTCGGACCGAAGAGCACACTTCACAGTCTGAGGATTACCACGAGCCCATCAGTGTCCTCTGTAGGCGATGTGGATGTGGCCGCCTTGTTTTGAAGGATGGAGTGGATTATCCCGCATCAGCCGAGCTCAGCACCGTGTTTAATCTGCTAGTACAGAGGCAGGCTGCAGCTCCAGGCTCGCTGCCAGTCCGAGTGTTTGCTAAAGCTGCAGTCGGGTTATTTGGGAATGTCTCGGGTGTTGCCCACGAACACGAGAGCAGTGTGTGTCCTGGTCCAGGATCATTTCATTGCTCTTAACAACTTGCCAGCATAAGCTACTGATTTTCCTCACTTCGTTTTGTGAGCACAAACGGTATGTCAGCTCTGGTTTGCCACCCCTTTACGCTCTGAATTGGTTGCAAGACCATTAGCCAATTTTTCGGGTAGGGGAAAAAAAATCAGCGAGTAAGTGGCATTTTGTGGCAGGGACATAAAACATGACATAACCTCAGCTGCAGCAAAATGGTTAACGCGGCAGCAGAAACAGCAAATCTTGCAGTATCGTGGGAAAATGTACAACTGTAGAGGAGCGCAGGACACCCCCACAGGGAAAGCCGCCATGCCGAGTGTGGGCACCTTGTAGTGAAGCTCCGCCCCCGTGCCCGGAGCCGCCATGACGGGGGGGGCACCTGACGCCGGGGCCCCGCCCCCTCGCAGCCGCCGGCCAATGGCAGCGCGGGAGACAGGGCTCGTCGCGGAAGTGGGCGGGGCCGGCGGAGCGCGGGAAGCCGGGGCGCGGGCCGGGCTCGGGTCGGTGTTCCCGCTGTGTCCCGGCGGGCGGGGTCGGGCGGGACGGGACGGGACGGGACGCGGTCGGAGGCAGCTCCGGGGCGGTGGAGATGGAGTTCTCCAGCCGAGCGAGGCAGAAGCATTTGCGTCTGGCTGGGGACCGGCGGGAGCTGTACCCTCACAGCCTGCAGTTCTACCTGGAGCCCCCCACGGAAAGCATCTCGCTGGTGGAGTTCGAGAGCTTTGCCATCGACCGCCTGAGGCGTGAGTAGCGTCTCTCCCTCCTTCCCTCCCTCTCTCCCTTCTCCTCCCTGCCCTCCCTCGATGCCTTTCACCGTTGCTGTCAGGCCGTGCGTGTTTTTGGCGGGCCCGGGCGCTCCCTTTGCCCGGTGTGATCCCGAGCTGTGCTGCTCGTGTTGGCAGGAGCCCCGGCTGAAGGGAAACGCGCTGCTCTGGGCATTCCAGGGAGCTGAGGCAGATATCACTGTGAGCGTTCGCTGTAGCTGTCGGGACCGTGTAGTTTTGGTTTACATTGGTGGTTTTTATAACCACGTTTCACTGTCTATGGATGTTGGCACATACTTGATGTCTCTCAGGATTCAGGTGGAAGCCAGGATTCCCATGAATTCCTGAAAACTGCGGGATCCAAGGTGTCTGTCGTTACGGTGGAAGCCGATGTTCTGAGAGTGATTCATGAGTTAGCTGACTCCCTTTCCTTGTTGATTCTATGGATCCCGGAGTTGGGACAGCTGTTAAGGACTCGTGGGCCACACTTTGTCCTCCACATTTCTCATCCTTTTGCTCTCGTACCGCTAAAAGCAATTCCTGTGGCCTTACCCTAGTTTGTGCCTTTCCCAAGCTGTGATACATTTAGATTTCTTTTCAACATATTCTCTCTAACACGGACCTTTTCTTTTTTTGCCCAGTGCTCAAAGTAGTTGAAAACCTTGGCGTGAGCTATGTAAGAAATACTGATTCGTACAAATCTAAGCTGGAGAATGAGCTCCGGAAACTTAAGTTTCCCTACAAAGTAAGTAAAAATCGGAACATGTAACTCTCTCGCACTGTATTTTCTTTACACCATTCCATAATTATGAATAAAAGTAGAGGTGATGAAATGCTATTTCTAAAACTGAAGTGCTGTCATTTTGTCAGAGATGTAGTTTTCCTTTTAGGATATATATTTCTTTCTTTAGGGTTACCTCCTTCCTTAATAGTTTGCATTTATTGCCTAAAAGATGAGTTTAGACAATGTTGAACAGCAATGGTAAATTAATTGTGAATTTTTAATCTGGGAGAAATTATTTCTCTAAAATAATAACAATTATCTTCTGTAGGCTTTGGCTGAGGATGATTATGAGGCAAGAAGAAAAGATCATATCTCTCATTTCATACTACGCCTTGCTTACTGCCAGTCGTAAGTACTTTTTGGATTATGGTGTACTCATTATTAATTTTAAATGTATACAGATACTACAATGCTTTATTATAGACATTACAGATACTTTGGAGTTGCATGGCTACTAAATAGAAAGATATGCTCAAACAGAGTTTTTTTACTAGGAACCTGATTTCAGCTGTGATGAAAAGGGATACATGGGATCAAAATTAGTATTTGGATTTGTAATAATTAAAAAAAGAAAACTTTTGGCTTTTATACATAGAGCATTGATTTAAGTTTCTTCATATCTTTTTTTGAGATGAAAGCACATCAGCTGTTAAGTGTTTGTTAGGCATTTGCAGTGATTAATAATATAATTTAGCTGCTGTATATGCTAAAACTATTGATAACTGACCAAAAACCTGACTGTGTAAATAGGCTTTATATTATTGTACAGAAAGCCTTGCTTCTGCCAAACTAAAAATATCATCTGAGTTTGAGGTTTCCTCTACTGACTCTGCTTTTTGTCCAAATTCATTGCTGTGGATGGTTGCAATGCAATTTTTTTGTGGTGTGAGATCTCAAGCAAAAAGTAAAGTACATTCTTTTTACTTCTCCTGTAGTTTTTGGATTGAATTTTAAAGGCTGTCAGTGCTTTATGTCTGCTAGCAGCTTTGTTATACATTAATGTGAACTCCTGACTCTTTCTCGTTGCATCTTTCTTAAAATTAAACGTGGCAAATATGAAGTGAGTACTGCTTTGAATTGTTAATTCAATTGCACTTTAAGTTGCAATATAGTTTATTTAAATTAGGTGAATGTGGTAGAATACATATTATAGTGATAGGTGATGTGATGTGACTGAGGTGCTGCTATGGTTGGATACAGATTTGTCAGCAAAAAACAGACCAGAAAGGTGACCAGAAGTGATTGTGGGAATGTGGTCTAAACCAAAATATGGAGCTGAAGTGACTGAGCCTTGTCTTTGAAATGGGTTTGGGTTCCTGCTCTAGAACATCTGATCAGAATAGGAAGTAGCAGAGGCCTCAAACCCTCACCATGACAGGCCCTGGTTGACTTTTAAACACCCTGAAATCTTCTGGATCATTTACATGCCATCATGTTATCCTGTCAAAAGGCATCTGGGCTGTGCTGAAGACAGTTTGTCGATGTATGTGATCGATGAACCAGCTAGATCTGTGATGCAGGTACCATGAGGAACAGGCTGGGGATATGAAGATCAATACCAGCCTTCACTGCATTGACTCTGATAGCCTAGCTTGAAATCCTGAAAGAGGGGAGCAAGTTAAATAACAGAATTACGACTGAAAGTCCTTCTACCCTTCTGTATTCTACATGTATAATTTGTGACTGTGAATAACAAAAAAAATGTAATACTGGTTTCTTTCTAGTGCCTGTGTCTGTTGTGTGTACTTTTATAAACTCCCTTAGTCATACTGGTCCTGCAAGAAATTATCTTGCTTTACCTATGTTGTAAGTTTACCAAAACCCTCTGAAAGATAGTATCCTTAAGTAGGCTGAGTACTAAAAGGCCCTTGAAAATGTAATGTTTTGTATTATGCAGCTGGTGGCATTTTGAATAGGTAGTTTGGCTTCCATTATGCTCCCTTGTAAATCTTTACTTTAAACAGTTATTATTTATCTTATTTAGACCATTACTTTTCAGTGGGAGATTAGATGCTTTGAGAGTTTTGGTAATGACACATTTGAAAAAAATTCTGCTCTTATGGAGAATTTTCTGGTGGCAAGAATCTGATCTAGAATTCAAGAGGTATCTATTTTTGGGTCAGTCTGCAACTTCAGGAAAAATGAGTTTGGGTCAGATTCACAGAAGGCCACCTAGCAAAAGCCTGAAGATTGGGTATTAGGCTCAGGCATGGAATTTACTGGGCTTTGTCCTCTGTGCTGAGCAGGGAGGAAGGCATGTGAATGACAGTGGCTAGTTAGCTGCCTGAAAGGCTACCTCAATCAGAAGTATCCCAACAGGGACTTGGCTAAACGTTTACCCTTGTCAGTGGTGTGATATTTTTACCCTCCTGGCCTACTTATCTATAATGGCTTTATGGGAGACACTGTTCAAACCCTGTGTTTCAGGGAAGTATTTTAAAAATTAGGCTGTAAGCAGGACAGAGGTGGGCAGCTTTCTGAAGGTGAGTCACTATGCAGAAGTGATTACAGTCTATTTTGGGCCACAGAATCAGCAGGAAAGAGTCTGGCTTTATAGTCTAGGGGGAAAGACCCCTTTAGAGGGAGGAGATGCCATGGATGGAGCTCTGGAGCACTCTTTAAACAACTTTTTGTGTTCCAGCTTATATGCAGTTGGTTGATGGTCCATATCAATAAAGCAGCTTGTAGTCAGTTTCCACTTTTGCTGTTTCTTTGAAAAGGTGGATTTAGTGGTTACTCCTAAAATGGAAAATAGTGACTTAAGCACCATGAGGTGACCCTGTACCCAGCATTCTTTATTCTCTCTCAAAAAGCAAATATTTAGGGATGAGATATTTCTCTAGTCTAAAACTGGCACGTTCACCAGAAGATAAAGTTAGAAGGCAAATAGAATATATTATGCTGCAAGTTTTTGTCATACTAGGTCAGAAAAATAAGCTTGGCACAAATCATTAGGTTAATTGATGAGGGCTGTTAATGTAAGAGTGATTGAAAAAGTGTGCTTACATAGACATAGCTGCAAACTAGGTTGAATTCAGTTCCTGTGTTTACAGGCTCCTTTTCCTGAATAGGGTCTTTTTCGGTTTCCAGTTGGCCAACAGTGCCACCCAGGGGTATGAATTTACGTCGATTTTTTTTTTCTAGTCTGTATCTGTCCTCACTTATAAATTGAATTATTTTGGTTTGGTTTTTACATTCTGGTCAGTTAAATTTGTAACGTAGTCATTATCCCTTTCTTTCTTCTGCCTTCTCAAATCCAAGACTGTAAAGCTTATTCCCTATAAGATAGGCTGTGTACAGTCTGAATAGAACACATCTGGTAATGTCACTTATATCTCTCAGGACCAGGAAGTAGAATAGTCTTGTATCATTTGTTTTCATGACAGATGCATATCTAAAGACAATTTTATTTGCATGTTGGACATGACTACATTTTTGCTTCTGTATGTTGCATCTCTCTTCACTTTAGCAAATTGACCGTGAAGAACCTTGTAATTCACTGGAGCATAATCTTCCCTTTCCTTTCTTAAGATGGAATAAATAAATTTTGCCTCTGCTCTGACAACAAAACTTTTTGATTCAGAAAACTATCAAACATACTTTTATGCCTTTTTTTTTTAATTTGATTTGGTCTGTGTTTCATAACAAGGACATAAGTGCTTTTTCCAACTTAGCAGGGCCTTTTCACTACTTACTGCGGGTTTTTTTTTATATGATAAATTAGACTTGTGTGCTTAGATTCCTACCTCTTGTGTTGAGCAGCGTTTACTTTTGTGTGTTTTCTGTACCCATGATGCCCTTGCTGTCACTTTTTGGAACTTAAACTCTGAGGAATCCTCTGGTGTTGTTTGCCTAATAAAACAGTGATCTGGCCCATGCCCAGGGTTTTCCCAAGTCAGTATTCAGTGGTTGATAACTCAGCTCTGGTGTTATTGTGGACTGTGAGCTATTAATCTTAAGTTCCAGATTTATGAACATTTGCATGCCTTTCTTAAAGTACTTCTATGTTAATGCTTCCCAACAAATATGCTCTTTTTTCCTATCCTTCTCTGAGGGTTAAAGAGTATTTCCATTCCAATCCCACCCTCTCAAGTGCTGTTTCCTATGCAAAAGAGCCTGTTCTTTTATATTATTTTTAGAGCTGGGAATCTGTGAGCTGGTTTTAACTCAGTTGTTGAGTAATCTGCACAACAGGAAGTTAAGTGGCAAAACCCAAAGAGATATCCTTTATGTCTACACTTCAATGACCTGCAGCTCCCTCATGTGCAGCAGCAGCTTGGTTAGTCTAATGACAGTGACATTGCTTTTCAGTTAAACTTGGGGTTTTGATAGTAAGTATTAATACTAATATGTATCTGAAGTGAGAGTGTACAGTTTTTTACACGTGAATAATGAGGATAAGATATGATTTGTCTTTAGAAATGAAAGTAAATAATATTCCAGTGATGATGATCCTAGGAAAGTCAGTTTTAAAGTGTATGCTTGGGACATGCACAGCAGCATAAAGTCAGCTCGTCAGCTGTAGGAAGAATCCAGATAGGCGTGTGTATTAGACATAACAGTAATATTTTCCTGTTTTGGTAACTTCAGTATGTAGGTGGGATTACAGCCTTTGATCTGCTTTCCTGAAGGAAAGGAAGAACAACAGACTGGCTGGCCTCCAAAGTGACTATAAATAATTGTGTTTGTGATTTGTTTTTCATAGTGTGTGTGTTGATATTTCATTTGTTTGTTTTCCCACTTAGGAAAACAAATGCAGTGTGAAGTTGATGGACTAGGAAAAGAGTAAAATTGTCACATCCTAGGATTTTGTTACTGTCCAAGATGACCATAGAAGAACTGCAACAGATCACTCATTAAGACATTAACTTCCATTTTAAGTTGCACAGATTATTATTAGTATGTCCCAAGCACTGAAACTGTCCACAGGTTTATACATTTTATACTCTGAAACAGAGCTTTTCCATCTGGAATTACTTTGAATAATGATTACTTTTTTTCGAGCTGTATTTCAAGCAGAGGTATTGTCTGCAACAGCACAAACGACTTTGTTGTGATTCATGTGTTCCCAATGGAAAAAGGTGTTTAGATAGTCTAAGGAGAACGTGTAAGACTGCAGTATTTCTCTACTCTGTGAATTGCCATGGCAGTGTCCCAGTGGTAGATCTTGGAGGACAGTTTAGGAGAGTGCCCTGTGGTGGAGAGGTACAGCATCATCTTCATTCTCTGCTTGTACATACAGAGTGGCTTTTGTTACTGGCATTTTGGTACCTATCTACTATAGCTCTGAGAAGTGTGCTGATGCCTGGGAATCTGAGCACTGGGATGTAAAGAGTTATTATGAAAGCTTAGAGTACTTGGAGACTTACTGTTGTTTTATACTGTCTACGGACTCCTGTCCCTGTGTTCTTATTTGTTCTCCTACTTGATCACCACCAGCTGCTAAACCCAAGTTTATTGCCATATATTTTCCTTTTACCTGTTTCCAGGCTATTTGTTGCCTAGAATAGTGAACGCTATTGTCATAGTATCTGAGATGTGTGTGTGTTCCTTCAGCTGGAGATACCCTAAAAGTGAGAGTTAAAAGAAGTAGCCTTCAAAATGTATTTGCCTCATCAGATCAATTGTGACATTAATTGTACAATGAAGAAATTCCATGTTGTGGAAAAAAAAAGTTTCTTTAAATACCGAGGGAGAATGCATCTACGATTGAATATTCTTATCCAAAACAAGTATGAAATGAGTACCATTTAGGAGACTGACAGCTTTCATACCTACAGAGCAATTTTCAGTGTTGAGACTGACTACCTCTGTTCTTCCAAAACATACTTCTTTGTGTATTGTCTCTTCAGAAGTCTTCTCTGATTGAGTGTGCATTACTGAGGATTTCCTGCCTTCACTCCCAAACTCTCTAGTTCATGGGTTACATCCCAAAGTCAACATTACAATTAATGCTGTATTCACTAGGTTTGAGGTCTTTTTTGTAAGGAAAGAGAGAATGCATATTCAGAAAAGGTATTATGCTTTTTTTTTTTTCGTTATTCCTTTGCAGTGAGGATCTCAGGCGTTGGTTTCTTCAACAAGAAATGGATCTCTTCCGGTATCGGTTCAACGAACTAACTGAAAGTTTAATGCAGAAATTCCTGGAACACGTTAACTTATCATTTGAAGCTGTAAGTATGTTACTTTCTGTATTTATGTTGCATGTGCCTGTTGTTTTTTAAAATTCTCATTAAGATCGTTTTAATGCTTGTGTTTAAAAAAATAAAAAATGCAGTTATGATTTCAAATAAAACCCCAACCACACAGAACTTCTGAACTTGGAGAATAGTGTGCGTGCCACAGAAATGAGGATTAAGTCATATAATTTTTTGCCACACCAAGTCTGCTTCAGTCAACCAACATAACTGAAACAATGTGTAATTACACAGGTAAGTTAACAAGGTTTACAAAAGCTGATAGGAGGTATTTTTGAATCAAGATTCTGGATGGATTAGATCATAGAATCATTGAATGGTTTGAGTTGGAAGGGACCTTAAAGATCATCTAGTTTCACCCCCCCCAGCTTGGACAGGTACAGCTTTCACTAGACTAGGTTACTCCGAGTCCCATCCAAATTGGCCTTGAACACTTCCAGGGATGGGGCATCCATAGCTTTTCTGGGCAGCCTGTTGCAGTGCCTCACCACCCTCACGGTAAAGAATTCCTTCTTCATATCTAATCTAAACCTACTCTCCTTCAGTTTGAAACCATTTTACCTTGTCCTGTCACTACATGCCCTTGTAAAAGGTCCCTCTCCATCTTTCCTGTAGGGTTCCTTCAAGTACTGGAGGCCACAGTTAGGTGACCCTGAAGCCTTCTCTTTTCCAGGCTGAACAATCCCAATTCTCCCAGCCTTTCCTAATACAAGAAGTCTTTCATCCCCTTAATCATCTTGGTGACCCTCCTCTGGACTCGCTCCAATAGGTCAATGCCCTTCCTGGTCTTGTCTGTCTTACCTGGCCATCTGGGCAAATAACACGCAGGTTAAAATTTTAGCCTTACTTTCTTGATGAACTGTGTCATAATTTACCCTAGAGGTTTCAGTAATAAGAAAGCAATGGCTGTGTTTGATTCTTATGTGAAGTGTATATACAATCTGTTCTCATCAGATTATTGACTTCTCCTGGAAAATAATTTTGGTCAAAATATGTCTGCTCATAAGCTTTCCTCTAGAACTTTGCAATCTACTGACTACTCTTAAGATGCTACAGAAACTGAAGGAAACCACAGTGACCTGGGGACTTTATACATTGTTCTCTCCCTGAATACTGACATCTGGAAAACTACGTGAAAACTAAAAATACATGCATTCAATGAATGCTTAAGATAGCTGTTGAGGACATAATTAAAATTTAAGAATCCAAGCATGCAAATCTTCTATGGATTGCTCAGGAATGTAACTGACTGTGTCATTGTCCCCATGGGTACACATGGTTGTACGTTTGTGCATGCTAAAAAACATTTTGATTCTGCTTGTTTGTGCATATTATGTGAGCTAGTGGAGCTATAGATATATAACCAAGACTGTGATTTAGCTTAAAGAAAACACAAAAAAGACTGGTATTAAACGTAGTAGCTAAAAATTACCTGATGTGTTGAAGGATTTATATATAATTTTAAGAGAAATTATGTACAATTAAGTAGCAGTTTTATTGTTACATAGACCATAAAAATGCACATACACATAAATTATACTGCTTTCGTTTAATAGACTGTTTGATTTTGTTGCATTAAGTACATGCTTTGAAGAATGCAGAATATAAGTTTTGTCCCAAATTCTGTAAATGCTCTTACTCTGAAGTTGTTGCTTTCTCATTAGAAATTAGATTCAAAACTTTTTTCCCTTTTGACTTAAACTCACTCTGGCTCTTTAACAACTAATGAGGAACCTTGAAAATGACAAATCTGTGTAGACAAACAACTGTTGTTTTTTAGATGTTTTAAGGTTATTAGAAAAGAGTTCCTGCTATTACGTACTGTTTTGTTTGTCTGAGTAAATGAAAGGAAAATGTCTATTCCAGTTTCTGTATTAATGATTTTAACAATATTTTGCAATGCAGCTATGAACTGTTCCGTTAGGAAGCTCCAGCTTTGCCTGTAGCTCTGAGTAAACTTAAGTTAATAAAAATTGATGTATAGTCATCACTCTACTGAAAAACTTTTCTCTTAAAATACTGCTTAATTAGAAGAAAAATATTCTAAGGTAGGTGGCTGATGTACATTGTATATTGCTAGATTGAAATATCTGGCATCAGTGTATGCTGAGGATGAAATAGGGTTTTTTCAGCATTGAGAATAACAGATGGGCTTTCCTGGGTCTTGGAGAGACTATTAGAAATGCCATTCTCTGGTTCAACAGACCTTTCAGTGAACGGTGTGCTTGTGGAGCTCTATTTCCGTTGCTTATTCCCCAGCCTCATATTCTCCTGTCACAGATCCAGTATTCAGGCTTGTGAGAATAAATTAATGTTTGCAGGTTGCTGGAAATAGCTAGGAGTATGGCTTGGTTCTGTGCTACTGAATGTGCCTTCAGTATGTCAAAATAATTAAGAAGGTATTACTTTCTTACTCCTGTTGAGGCAATAAAGCAGCATGGCATTGGAAATCTACTTCCCAGCTTCTACATCCTCCACCCCCCCACTTCCAATTCTCATGGAAATTTAAGCATAACTAATCCTTCCTTGCACTATCATGTATAAAACATTTGAATATTGCTAAGGAGTTCTGTGTATATCTGATGTAAGTCTAAACTCTATGGTGCTGTGTAGGGGCCACTAAAAAGTAAGACCATTCTAAAAGCAGTATTCCTTTTCTCAATGTTCTGTTTGTGAGAGGCTTTAAAAAGGAAATTAGGATGAACTATTCTCCTCTTTCTCTACTAGAAGTTACAATGTTGTCATGCCTTACTGTGCAATAAAACAAGATGAAAATCAAACGTCATGCTCTACCTGTTTGAAAGAGGATGGTCTTCAAGGAAAAGGAATTAAGTTCTGATATTACAATCCACTTTTTATATGGGTAAATGGATAGAAATTCTACTATGAAACTTTTAATTGCTTAAGATACCCTAAGAAACTTATTTAAATTTCTTTAAATAGAAAACAAGTACCATGCATTTTCTAGGTGGTTGTTCTGGTTTCAGAACTGTAGTCTGAAAAGGCCAGAGCTGCTAAAGCTCAGATCTTGGTGTAGTCTGGTGTAGCTTATGTCAACAATTTGAAGAACCACTGTAAGAGTTATTCTCAGTATTTAATAAAAGAACTTGTCAACTGTTTTTTGGGGAGGAGAAAAAAGTGGATTGTCTTGTACAATTTTGTCAAAGTTGTCTTCATTTACAGTGCCAACAAAATGAACCTAACACTGAGAATTCAATAACTGCCACCTCTCTCCTTCTCTTGTTTGCTTACGTGCATGAGAAAGTGAGACTTGTATTCAAATATTTTTTTTCAGGGGTTTTGCAGAATAATTTCAGAGAATTTGTGAATTATGAATTGAGAATTACTGCTTTGTAGAATAAAGAAGTCTTTAATCCCACTCATGGATCATACTTATGAAGTTGTTAAGATCTTTGAATACCTAGTAAAAGATCTTATTTAGCAACTTTTTGGCAAGAATGAAGTTGTTAATAACTAGAAGAAAAAATACCAGATTTCAAAAGCTTTTTATATGACAGTCAGCTGTAGAGAGTTTGATATGATAGTAGTTTTGATCTCAGGATTAAAGAGATTTTTAATCAAAGAGCAAGAGCTTTCTGAAAATAAAAATAGAAATGAAATTTAATGAAAACAAATGTTTTAATTTTGTAAATAGGATTTCTTTCGTCCAGTGGCTGACATTTATATTGCTGTTGAAGCAAAATTCATGGCAAAGGGTTTATTAAAATAAGTAAACTCTGTGGAGTTTTACCTGATTATTATTTATTATTATTTACCTGATGCCCTTTACTTGCAAAAGGAAGGCTATAAATTGTTCAAAGTACTCAGGTTAAAGATTATGAGTTCAGGATAATGAATTAGTGTTTGAACATGTATAGGATTATTATAATTAAAAATTTTTACAAAGTTTGTGAAAATAAGCCTTTCTGCGTTTAGTATAAATTACGGAAATTTGAATCTTAGGTAAGTTCTTCCTTGAAAAGTTTTTACGAAGCTGGCACTGGATTAAGTCAGTCCATCTTTAGTATTTCTATCAGAAGCCTCTGGACTTTCTGAGGGGAAAAAAAAGGGAAGTTTGATTTGAGTTTGAGACACTTTAGTCTACAAACACGGAGATTGCATTTGAGTCACCTGTAGGAATAGCTTTGGCCGATCTCTTCTCTGGCAAGTGTGGAAGATGCCTGGACTGGTGCTGCCCAGCCTACTGGAACATTGGTTTGATGCTCAAAGTTTTACAGTAGTCTGAAATATTAGGGCTTATACCTACCAATTTATGCCAGCATGGGCAAGAGTTGAGTGCACAGTATTAAGTAAAATGTCCAGAAAGGAAAAGGGTAGAAGGAAGGCAAGAATAAATCTATGCTTTAAGAGTAGTTTCCGCTGATACATTAAGTGGTTTTCTATCACAGTAAAAGGAGAATCATGGAATGGTTTTGAAAGTATTTTAGAACGTTTTTAGTCTGTTCTATTCTTTATGTACTACAAAGAAAAAAAAAAAGGGAAAGAAAACAGGTTTTTAAAGGATGTTGCTGTTGTCATCTAGATAAATACAGAAACCTTTTATGTATGGCATGTAATCTTCAGTTCTCAAAGCACATTAAATAATCTATGTGCTAAGTCAGTCACGTTGGGAGCACAGGAAATCCTTAAGAAGCACTCACGAGAAGTAAATGCTGACATTTAAGTGACAGAGCCCATCAAAGAGAGTATGCAAACACCAGGTGTGCAATTGAGATTTACATCAGTATAGAAGATTAGAGCATTAAAATCTTACTATAAATGAGTAATTACATCAATGATGCCTGACAGTTTCTGGCAGTAAATCTGCTAACATAGATTTTAAGATATTTAAAGGGAAATATAGTTAATATTTTAAATGGTTTAGTACTTGAAGAAAGTATTTTAATCGCAAAGTAAATTCTTCAGTATATGAAGGAATTATATAAAATAACTGGTTTTACAGGTAAATGACACTTGGGCTTCAACTAGAAAGTCATTCAGAAAGTCATGGTCAGAAGTATCTCCTTTGAATCCCTTAGTCTGAGTTTCAGCCTCTTGTCTAATTTGCCTTGCATAGTTTTAACTGTCCAAGACCTACCTACCACTTGTTCTTAGATATCAAGTGGAAAATCTGTCTTTTCAGTATCTGCAGCTGTAGGTCGATGATACATCTTGTGCTGATATGGAAGATCTAATAAACTTCTGGTACCTTTCTACTTTGTTCCTCTGAAAACTTAGCACAAAACTTGTTCATCTTCACTGGTCCCACTTTGTTTCTCTCTGGGGACAGCTTAAGGATCTCTTCTGTTTAGGTGGACCAAAATGTTCTGTGGTTGCTTTCAAGGTGCTGTGTATTTCTTTTTTTTTATTATTATTTTTTTTATTTTATTTTTTTTTAAATGTTTTTTCACCTTTAGCACTTGCAACAGTGTTTTAAAGATTACAGTAGTTTCATTTGCTTTGTCCATGAAAACCTTGCAGCTTTGCTTGCGTATTCATGTCTCAGTGGTAATCATCATTCTGCCACTTTACTTTCCTTTTAACTTTTTTTTAACAAGTGGCAAACCTAACGTAAGTCTATTTTTTCTTGTTCTGTCCACTATTTGAGAAAGATGGGGTTGTTTTCCCCTTTTCTTTGTATTTGCCTTCTGCCTCTCATTATACTTTCTTGTTGTTTCTTCTTTTATTGTTTCTTCGTATAATGGCTTGTTGTTTTTGTGAGTGTCTTTTGCAATTTTTACAACTTTCAGTTTTAGACCAGATTTTCTTGTCTGATCCTGTTCTCCAGAGCTCTTGGAGTGTCCCCAGCCTCATGGTATTTCACTATGTAATCTACTTCAGTTTTAATATGCAGGCTAGAAACTGAAGTATTAAATTTTAGTTTAAAACTGAGTAATATTGAAACTTTGCTTGGTATGTCCTTCTATTTTTGGTTAAATTTTTCCATGTGTGGCTTTTCCAATGAGTTTTGAACACAGGTTATAGAAGATTCTGTGGAACTGCTCTGTCATTTGTTTGTGAAAGTATCTTTCGGTGACTTTAGGGCCTTTTGATACAGTATGATACCTGCTTTTTTCCCTATCTCCAGGGTCTGTTGCGCTGTCATAAAATGCAGTCATTGAAATAATACAGTTTAGTTTTTGACAGACATGGGTGAATTGCTACTTGTCTCCTGTAGGTTTTTTTCCTAAGTATTGTTGCATGCTTTGAATTGTTGCTATACTTTTCAAGAAATTTAACTGGATATATTGGAATGTGGAGTGGAGCAGAAGGCAGAGTTTTATCCTTAATTTAATTTTTGGTGATGTTCTGGTCATCATCTTGATTGTTCTGATTTCCTGTGACCCGTCTTTCTTCTTATCTTCAGACTGTTTGTACCTTGAAATAGGCATAGTTCCTCTTTGTTGCTTGAAATGAATATGAAAATTAATAGTTATTATTATGTCTTTATCTGTGGTGTAAGGATGATGTGTAATTGAATTTATATTCCCTGTAATGCTTCTGTTCAGTGTTATCTTTCTGCAGCATGCAAAAGAAATAAACTTCAAAGGGTTTTGTTTTGAATACATCTGTGTTGCTTTTTCTTCTCCACAGAGGATAAAAAAAATCTTGTTTAAATTATCATAGAACTTCTTTACCTCTGAAGAGCCTCTTGGAATTTAAAATAATACTATGAATTTTTTTATATAACTTCTAGTTTAGATGGCCTTTTTTTGGGTAAGAGCCGGTTATTGCAGAATCAGCTGTCGTAATTTTTAAATGCTGTTATAAAGCATGTTATTTTAATAAAATGCTTTGGATCATAATAATGGGGAAGAAATGACAGATGGGAATAGACAGTTGGGGGAGCTAACGCTCTGTAGTGCATCATTTGAGAGGAAAGGATAAGAACTGCAAAATAAAATGGAAAGTGCAAAATGCATATGTTAGAATTTTTTTTGTGCCGTAGCTTTTGATGGTGCAGTTGAAGTGCCTTTTTTAGCAGCTTTAAGCAGTAGAAATTAAACGTCTTTAATTTCCATTTCTATGATCAGAGCACTCCTATGAGAGACTTTCTGATATCACTATTACACTTTCTTCAAAAGCATTTATCTTGGTAGTGGGGCAGTTGTATAAATATTTGTAATTTAGCTTCTTGAGAAAATGTTTTATGACTGCCTTTACTGGATACAGAAGATCCTAAAGTCAGATTTGGATTAATGAGAATGTTTGTGTCCCTAGTAAGTACATATATTCAGTATCATGTCTAGCCACCAAAAGACTGTGACTGTAATTATCCATTTTGGTAGCAGCTGTTTAAACCAAAATGTTCTTTTGAATAGGTTTTATGACTCTGCATTTCAGATGCATCAAATAATATTTCTTCCTTTCCCAAACAGGATGGGGAAAATACCTAAAAGCAGAAATTGTCTAGACCTTAATTTTACTGTCCAAATAGGCTGAGGCTTGTTTTTGATTAAGGAAATGGTTCTGAATTTTATCTTAGTTTTCCACTACTTAAATCTTATATTTGTCACTTCTCTTGAAAACCAGCAATGCTTGTCTTACATGTGACAGCAAATGTCAGAAGTGATGCCTAAGTGGGAAACAGTGCCTTACTGCTAAAGTAACCTAAAAATATTTATTTTTTCCGTCAGCTCTATGCTTAAAATCATAATAGAAACAAAATTGTATGTGGAAAGGCTTAGGAGTAGGTTAATTTTTTTAAATGCTATAGTTTGTTAAATGAGCCAGTGAACCACGTTAGGGGATTAAAATCCTAGGGAGATCTCTTTCCTCAGAAAGAGATTTCTTTCTGAGATTTACTCAGAAAGAGATTTCTTTCCTCAGAAAGAGATTTCCACATTGGTAAATGTGAAAATCCAGTCAGTACTCAGTATTCTTCAGGCCCCTGTGCTGCACTCTGAGGGTTTGGTGGGTTAACCAGCAGATCTGGTTACTGAGTCAAGTTTCTTGCACTGCAGTCTTACAGAGTGGCTGCAGCTCTAAATAGCTGAGTTGATTGCCGAGCAACCTGAGTATTCTGGTGAACTAACTTTTTGTGAGGGATGGGTAGATGGGATGTGGTTTGATGAAAACATTTACACTTAATGGTAGTATTCTCTTACAGGCATTTAAAATAAAACTCAATTCATGGGAAAACATAAATATATCTCATAAATCTGAGAGGAAGGAGTATTGTCTGGAATGAGGGGAGAATAGGCATTTGCCTTTTTTTTTTTTTTTTTTTTCTGGATACACTGGCAGGATGGATGAGGAGGGGTGTTCACCCCTCTCTAATGGATCCTTAGACTGTAAGCATGACTTTTTTTATTAGTCATGGAGGAAGCTGGTGTGTTTTCCTGCAGTAATTCTAGTTGCACATATTTTTTTGCACATATGGCATTGGTGATGTTCTATAAAACTGTGCAATTGAGTAATAGATATGACTGAAGAATATATAGCTACTGGGTATGTCCCTTTTCATCTTCATAAACTTAATGAACAAGAGTTTGTAAATGATGCAAAATGCTAATTAAAAGTTTTAATTTGGCAATCATCTCAGTTTGATTAGAAACAGATGCTTATTATCTGCAGAAATCTAAATGGACCCTTAGAAAATAGCTTCTATTGCTTAAAATTGACTTGTGAAACTAAAGTCAAACTAAAACACAAACTGTACAGTTACTTATGCCCTCTTTAGTGCAGTAGAGCACTATGATCATTCCCAAATGGCCTCGTGTGGTTCATCCTTTGAGTTAACAATAATCTTTAGAGACCACTGCAAGGTTGAATTCTTCTGGACTAGCTGCTGTACACGCTTTTTCTGGTTTGAAGTATATTCACTTCCTGCTTTGAAAAAGCTGCGTGCTCCAATATAAAAATTGCAAAAAAGGCTGCAGTAAAAATGACAGGATGAACAAGAACAATCTTCCTCCTAATCTAGCTGGAAACAACCAGGCAACATTTGGAATACAGTCTGAATCCTGAGGAGATACTTTGCTGTAGCTCTAGATTTGTCAAGTAAAATTGAAATGGCAGCTGTGCCAAAAACGCAGCGGAAAATAGGATCCTGTACACCGGGTTCTTCAGCTTATGGTAGAAGAAGTGGGAGGGGAACCCACACTGCTTGTGTGACAATGTGCTTTAGCACTCAGTAGTTGACCAGGTCATAGTTGACTGCCATTTATCTACTGGCTTGGAAAGGGTGAAAGAATAGCAAGTCCTAACCTGATCCAAATGGACTTGCAGTTCTTAGCAGTTGGGAATTTTAGATTCCAGGAAGAAACTTAGTATTGACAAGCAGGATGGTGGCATCAAGTGTCCTCCTGTCGTTTTCTATAAATATTTTAGACAATCTTTGAGGTAAAAAGGGAAGAGAAAATTGGGAAATCAATAATGTATTTTTAAGAACGATGTCCACATATTTTGTACAAGAAGAAGGTGTATTCTTTGTATAATCAAGTTTCTAAGTTGTTTTGTAGTGGTTGAAGATAAGGACGTTTGTAAACTGAATTTGTCCTTTACATAGCAGTGAATGTGATAACTGTGGAAATGTTTATATTGTTCCTTACTACAGCATCATAAAAGCTGAGAGGATGGTTTGTGCAGGATGTAATTACACTGCAAGTAGAATTTACTAGTGCTGTTTTGGACGTAAGCTTCATAAAATGTTCTGCAAACACTGAAATGCTCTTCCCTGCTAATCCTGTAGTTGAATCTAAGAAACATTTGTTGAAAAGTTTCTTTAAAATTCCATCTGATGTAGAGCATCATGGTTTTTATATGGAAGAAAACTTTTTGCTGTATTTCTCAGAAGGAACTTCTATTAGCTCTTCAGTCATGTGTGACTCTAGTATTTCTGTGGTGATGTTTCTAGAGTAGTTCTGTAGTAATTATTTTGTTCAGCTTTCCTTTTGCTGGATATAGGGAAATGTTTGTCATGAAGGTAGGAAACTGGACTTGCATCACTGAGTTTCTCTCAGTGATTATGGTAACCATGAATTAGCTGCAGAGTGAGGAAAGTCAGAAAAGGTCCTTTCTGTGCCCATTCCTGATTTTAAAAAAAGCCCAAACAAGCCCATTTCAGTTGATGGATAAGAGTAGATAATAATTCCAAGTGCTGCCCTTTATACTTTTAGGTATGCCAGCAAGCTGAATTTGAGTTAAAATAGAAAGTTGTAGTACCATGGAAGATACAGTTTTCTTCTTAATTCATTTGTACCTGGCCAAAGTGGAATTGATAATCATCAGATTTGTGAATGACAAATCTATGGGGCTCTGGCATGTTTTGTTTAAGTCTCTTCATCCTTTCAATTGGTAGGACAGCTGGGAATGAATATCCTTTCCTAATCAAGCTATTATCCATTAACTAGCTGATTACACTTTAGATATATATTCTTAAATTTAATGGCATCTAGGTTAATACTTTGTTTTTCTAGTTCTAGTTTAGTTTGTACCATGATGTGTGGAAATGGAGAAGACTGATTGGGAAATGATTGTTTCATACTTAAAGTACCAATATGGTACAGTATTGAGAGACTGAAGCCATCTCTTTTAGGGAAGGGTGTTGTTCCACTGGAGTACCAGCTGCTCTGTGACTAAAAGCGAGTTTTATAAAGTTCACTTTCTAAGGACACCAGTGGCATGTGCACATAAATACCTGAAGCTGAGGTTTAGAAAAGGAAAGGACTTGTGCATGGAGTTCTTGTTCCTTACTGGGAGACTTAGAAACATCAAAATTAAGTAGTTGCACATGTATAGTAGTATAATGTGCACATGCATCTTTATCTCTTCATTAAAACAGAGTAGGGATATCAAATTTATTTTGAACTTTTTGAACTACCTCGCTGACTGTAATGAAGCCTGACATATTAAATGATTCATATTTTAATCTAAATTTATGTGTATTTGTGTTTCCTGGACAGTTCTGTGATTAAAAATCCATGAATAAACTGCACGTAGAAAGCAAGAAAACTAGAAATAATACAGCTTGTCCTGACTACTTGCTTCTTTCCCTTCCTCTCATGCCTTCCCTTTTTATATCTTTATTTTTGTAAATTTTCTAAGTCTGAGAGACTTAAAACGAAGTGTTGAATTGTTTCAAGATATGCTACCTGACCCACTATCACTGAAAAGGGAAGATCCTTCTCCTGTTGTTCTTTGCTTAGGCAAAGCAAAGGCTGACATAGTGGTCAGCATTTTACTAAACTGGCTACAAACAAAGGAAGCAAAACTAGTGAATTGTTTTCTGTGAGATGAGGTGAGTTGAATCAGTACAGTGTGGAAGGTCAGATGTTCACCAGATGAGACCCTCCGAAGAGTTCTGTCTTTTGTTTTGGGTGCTTTTTTGGGGTTTTGTTTGTTTGTTTGTTGGTTTGGTTTTTAATGTTTTGAACACCACAGTATTTTATCTGGTGGGGATCACTGAGTGCTGTCAAAAGTTAAGCAACCTGTTTATCTTTCTAATCTTGATTAGAATCCTAAAAACTGTGTATAGCTGTGTCTAGGTTTTAATTATTACTGAAATGTGTTCTTCCAAGTGCCATTTTAGAGATGAAACTATTAAATATACAAACCATAGTATTCTTTTTAAAACAATTTAAAAAATAAAAACAACAGTAAAAATAATCTTTTCCAACTTCTGTGAACCAAGAAAAATTGGGATACATGTTTCATGGTGCTCTGTATGTAGAGATACAGGCATGACCTGACTGAAAGCTTGAGTCGGACTTTAGACTATGAGGAACATATTTCTTTGCATTGCATCTTCAGTCGATTTTACATGAAAAGGGTGAAATCAGTAATGCCAATGGAAGGTTATTTTTCGTGTTCCAGTCTTTAGGGAAGCAAATTCTATTTTTAAATGCATTCTGGAGTTGTCTCTCAGCTTTAGTTAGGGACTAGGGATATCCTTTCTTCTTTCTCTATTACCCGAAAACGTCAAGGCGATGTGAATTCAGAGAAAAGGCAAGGATCAAAGTCTTTGAAGGCTGCTGAAGTTTTTCCTAAGCTATAAGATACTTGAGGCTGTAAGATGTAAATTATTTTACAGCTTTAGAAGTATTATTTATTTGTATTATAAATAGTATTTTGCAATAATACTTGTGTTTGTTTAAAAAATACAATTTTGGATAAAACTGTATTTTTGGGAACACTGTCCACAGTCTTATCCAAATCTTTAGTCATGGCCCATTAACCTATTTTTCGTGAGGTTTCAGCAGGAGTACTTTTACCCCAACAATGTTAAATTGCTAGTGACGTGCAAGAAAAACTAAAATCACTGTGACTTACATCTGTACAAGATTAATTTGGTCAAATTACTAATAAAGAAGGAACTAGACAACTTGTGAAGTTTGGAGTCAGTATAACTCTTTTATGTGTATCTTAAAGATAAAATCCCCTTAAAATTAAGTGTAGTACTGAAAAAAATGGTTTTGTTGATGAAAATTATCTGATTTGTTTTGGAAGAACAAATTCTCGTTTTCCACCCAATTTTGCTAGCTTGTTTATAAATCAGTCTCTGGACTGTTTTGATAGTGTTCTGGAAAAAAAACCCACCCAACACCCACTCTATCTTTGGCTTGAGTTGGTGTGTTTTTTTTAGTTAGAAATCCTAAAAGAAATGATGCAACTGTAATGCAGCTACAATGTGTTGTAGTGTTTTTATTTAAAGACACTGTCACTGAGAATTTGGAATAACATGATAGACTGGGCTGTCTTAAGCAATTTCTAGTAAGAAAGCATAAAAACGTGAGATTTGAAAAATGGAAGACACTATTTTGGAATTAAAATTCAAACTTTGGTCTATAGTAGATGAAAGACATGCTTGCAGACTGATGTGGTGACTTAGATTTCTATTTATTTAGACAAGAAATAGATCATCTGTAGAGAGTTGCAGGGTTCTAGTAGCACTGTGTGAAATTTGTATATAGTTTCAGTGTGTAATGTTTGAAAAGCAGGAATTTTTCAAAGTCTATCAAGAAGTAGATTGTTAATGAGAACATTTTATAGGAAGTGTTTTCTAGTTGCATTTACAGAAACTCATTTAATTGTTTTGATACAGCTGCTTTGTTAAAGAAAAATGTTTGCCTTACAGGCTGTTTTTCCCTGAGCTTTACATTTTCAAATGCAGAAATACAATGCTACTGTGCATTTCCTTTGTCTTCAAAGTTACATTAAAAGGTCCTTCCTATGAATTCAAAGAAAAGTCTTTTGTTTCACTTTCTCGAGTTTCTCAATTGAGAAGGAAAAAAATTTGGTTCAAATGCCCATTTAACTGCATATCATTGTGGGGCAGCAAATTAGATATTCTGTCCCATTCAGAGAAGAAAACCTCTTATGCAGAGGAAAGACAGTGTCCTTTTTATCTTGCATTTGGAGTCTGGGCATCTACTGCATGTGATGGCCTGGGCTTGGTTCCTGAGTAGTCTCTAAGAACTTACCTTGACTGCAGCCTGACATCACCTCACCATAGATAACGGAGCACACGTGCAGTTTATGGACAGCAGTGTCTCACAGCATGTTATGCTTTGGTGACATCTCTGTCCATTTATGTTTTGAGAAGGTGTTCTGTGTTTCTTAACACTTAATCCCTTTCACTCAGGGACTACTTCCATTATACTTTATCAAAAACATATTGTGCAAATGTATGCATTTGCATTGGGCACCACAATATAAGAAAGATACAAGGTTATTAGAGAATGTCCAGAGTAGGTGAAGGGCCTTGAGAGGAAGCCGTATGAGGACCAGCTGAGGTCACTTGATCTATTTAGCCTGGAGAAGAGGAGACTGAGGGGAGACCTCATTGCAGTCTACAACTTTCTTGTGAGGGGAAGAGGAGGGGCAGAGACTGATCTGCTCTCTGTGGTGACCGGTGACAGGATCCGAGGGAATGGCCTGAAGTTGTGTCAGGGAGATTTAGGTTGGATATTATAAAAAGATTCTTCACCCAGAGGGTGGTTGAGCACTGGAACAGGCTCCCCAGGGAAGTGGTCACAGCACCAAGCGTGACACAGTTCAAGAAGTGTTTGGATGATACTCTCAGGCACGTTGTGTGACTCTTGGGGATGGTCCTGTGCAGGGCCAGGAGTTGGACTCGATCCTTGTGGGTCCCTTCCCATTCAGGATATTCTGTCATTCTGTGATGTGTATTAATGTATATGCAGTATTTAAGTTTTTGTATTAGGAAGTGTAACATTGTGATTTTTCAAGCTAGAAATTTTGGGTTAAATACTTCAAGTTGTTAAATTAAAGCATTGCTGCTTAACTTCCCTGTGAACTTACCTGCAAAGGAGCTAACATTTAGAGGACAATAAATATACCACTGCTCTTGCTACTTAAAAGAAAAGAAAGTTAAATTTATGAATATAAGATTATATCTAATTTTGTTAAAAGTCAGGATTTAAAGATGAGCTGAATGTGATGTTTGTTAAAAATGTGACAAAGTCCTTACTAAGTGCCATTGATTTACCCTGCTTTGTTTTGTTGCATATAGTAAATTGAGACATGAGTAAGGATTGTCTCGAGTTTTATTTTAAAGAGCTTGACTTCTTTTAAAAACTATATTTTTCAGTTCTTTTGTTAATTTCTAAAATTACTATATTTTAAAATCTGACCCTTTGCTTCATAAGGAAAGTTGCTTAACACTATTGACCACTAGTGTTTTGCTGGTTTCTGCTTAATTTAATTATTAGTGATCACTTGCTGAATATGTAATTCTTTTTCACTTTTCAACTAAACTGATGATATATTTACAGTTGAAGTAATCTTTTAGCTCATGTTAATTAAAAAAAAGTCTTATTCTAAAGTATTTCAACAGTTTTAAAACAACTTCTTCATTTTAGGTTAGTGAAGATGAGAAAACTGAACTGACAAATGAGCTGTGTGCATCAACTCCTGGCCTCAGTCTCCCTAAAGTAAAAGAACAAATGTTCTATAAGGTAAGTAGAAATTGCTAAGTTTCTCAGATCTGCATTCATTCTCTCTCTGTTAAATGTGCAGTTACTAATTTTAAGTTTACCCAATACTAACAGTTAATCCAACTATCTAAAGTAACTGAGACTAATGAGAGTTTCTCTGCTTCATGTGGGTGTAAGGGTAGGGGGAAGGTCTGGAAAAATGAAGGGAGTTTTAAACTTCTATGAATGTCTTCTGTCCTCTTCTGCTATCCCTTGCTTTTGACACAAAAGTGGCCTTAAGTTTTAATGTTTCCCAGACAAATGAGTTAATTTGCCTGGCTGAAGGACAATTCAGGATGGAGACATTCCCAAACATCTGTTGGTGAAACTGTGTTTGGTCTGATTGTATTAATCAGGAATTCATTTTGTGAGAGAGCAAGGGGAGAGGAAAGACGTTTCTAATGTAGCCCACTGATTCTTTGGAGTGAAGTTGTTTGGGTTCCAGATCTGTTAGCAAGACCTCTTAAATGTAGCTTACATGAATCAAATATTTCAAGACATCTGAAACAGAAGACCCACAGAAGTCCATTTTCAAATATCAAATCAGTAAGCAGTGTAAAGCTATGTAGATGAGTTAATAATTGTAGATAGGAACCTTGAAGTATCTTATTTTGATGAGTTGCATGACTTTCCGTAAGCAAACAGTATTTTCCCACTAAAATAACGATCAGCTATTCCTAAGTCAGCATGTAATTTCACAATCTTTGCATTTTGTCTGGAGACAGTGTTAAAAGACAGAGAATGACTTAAAGCTTTACTGGTCCATCTTCAATCTCAGGGCTGTAAACATTGTTACTGCAGTATTTTTGCTGTTCCAAAATGTGTGGTTTTCTTCTTTCTCAGGTTGGACTTGTGGATGCTGTAGATCTTTTTAGAACCAGAAGAGTGTTTATTAAAGATGGCTTTGCATACGTGCCATTTAAGGAGATTGATGCGATTGTTTTGAATAACTATAGAACAAAATTATCTAAAGCATTAGCGGTAAGTCAGTCGGATTTTTACAGCTTTCGTTGTATTGTTTAATGACACTCTTAGATAGTAGCTTTTTTTGACTTTTAAATTTATCTGCTTCCATCTGTGTAGAATACCAAAAACGCTATCAGAAGTACTGGCAGCACTAAAAAAGTTCATTATAAGCTGAGTGTTCATAAATTTTAAATGGAATTTAGCATATGATGCGCATTGTAAAGAAATTTCTGCTAGAGGATTTTAAAATTGTTTCTCACAGAGAGAGTAATATGACCTTTCATTTCAAAATGTTAGACCTATGCACACAACTGTTTTTTCTACTCACCTCTCGTCTCCCACAACATTTTGCAACAGGTTTTTGTTGGAACAAGTAAAATAGGTTTTTTTATTGTTCTCTTTCTTTTGTTAGTAAGAACTGAAATGAGGATAAGTCAGAACATGTCAGGCAAAAGTAAAGTCTTTGTTGTATGAATATTTGAGGTATCACATCTAGTTAGGACATCTGTGGTAACTACTGTGTATGAATGTTCTGTTAGTAATTTGATGATCAATACAGGAATTGCCGGTTTTACAATATGAGACTCGTGACAGGGTTTAAAAGTTGGTGACCATGTCTAATGCACAGAATTTTAGTCCAAGAAAATGCAGCATGGAATAACATGAAGGCAGTTTAGACTGCTTTTTAAATATGTTTTCAAAGCCTTGTATTGCTGTGTCCCATTAATGTCAAGGTTGACCATGAACATTCAGTAAACAAACAGTGTGAAGTAAAAATGCATTCCTTTAACAAATTAGAAAATTAGCATACTGGCATCTTCTTAATTTTGAATATAACTAGAGTCTGTGGAATTCTTTAATGTGCAGTGAAAATTGTGATACTCTTATGTGAACATTTTCATTAGAACTCTTTAATACTACTGCAACTAGAGATATCTGTATTTCATTTGATGCATAATGTTCTTGCTGAAAGCTGATAACATTTGTGTAGGATTTAAAAACAATGTTTCTATAGAAGTGTAGCTAAGTACACAGGTTGTCTACATGTATTCAAAATACTTTTGAGAAGCTTTGTGTATTTCTGGAATTTGCTTATTGAGTAAGTAGCTGAGAAGTCTGAAAAGCAGTAGGAACTGCAATGAGTAGGCTTCCTGACTTTTCAGTCTGAGCAGAAATCTGCAACTTTTGCTTATGAACACATGCACTATCTTACATACGAACACACACACATTATCTTACATATTATTCATTTAACCCAGATTACTTTTTTAAAGCAAATAGCTGTTTTATAGTAAATATAGATACTTCATATATATACATACATATATATATGTACACACTATGTATAGAACTTCTTTATGTTATGCTTTGTAGTCATTGCGTAGAAACTTGAACACTCATGAGCTAGGAAAATCATCTTCTACAGAACTACTGTGTTTTAAGTAATTGCAGTATTTCAGGTTTGCATTAATTTTTGTCTTATTGCATAAGCTTTGTTAATTGAAGTTGACCATATTTTCTGAATAAGGAATAAAAAGAATTAGTGTTCTTTTCCAGAGCTTTTGATTGAAGTTAGGGGTTTTCATCACTAGTTTAGTGTGAGAAAATGTGTTTAATAAACTGTTTCAGCTAATTTTAGCCAGGACAGTGCACTGCTAAGAGATGCTAGGAGTACTATTAATTGGAGTCTTTTGGAAATGAAGGCCAAAATTCCATCATGTTTTACAGAGGTCAGTCTAATGTTATTCTGTTACAGCAGAGGCATAACTTCAGTGTAATGGTTGGTAACTGGATACTTAGTGTAGTTTCCAGTGGAACAAAACTATAAACATCAATTACACTTCAGTGAAACTGTAAGAATACACTTTTAAATAAAGCATTGTATGTGAGGAATCTTTCTCAGATCTAAACATGGTAATGGTTGCTGTTCTGCAACATACAGATTTGTAGGATAATCTCTAATGATTTTCCTCAGCCATATCTGGACTGAAGAGGCACATTTCAACAGAAGTTGTGAAACAGTAGCACAATTCCAGTATCGTTTGTGAAAAGTAGTTGTTGAAATAGTATTTGATCTAGGCCTAAGTTCTACAAGTACAGCTGGTTTAGCTGTACTTGGTAGGACATGGATGCTATTTGTGTGTGCTGCAGAGGAGAAATCAGTCCGGAGGAACATGCTTCACTTCAGGCAGCCTGGTAGTATAGAGGTCTTCATGACTTTGCACAGAGGTTGTGCATCATGGTCAAACTTAATTAAGAAGTAATAGAGCATTAACATCATCACTGGGTTTGTTATTTAATTTGTCTTTTAATGAATTTATTGGATAACATTACCTCTTTGGTAAGCATTACTTATGTTTTCTTTGAGAGTATGTTTTAGTGGGTTTGCAGCATCCAACTATTTACACTTTGTTTTCAGCACTTTCTAATGGGCAATCCTTTTTTTATTAGAATTTGAGAATTAAACATCTTAATAGTGTGATAATCCAAATTAAGCTTGAATGCTGTTTCTAAGGAAGGGGTTTGTATCTTCACAGGGTCATAACATTATGTTACATACTTGTATCTTCTGTGGGGTAGTTTGACTTTGCCCAGTACTTCTGGCTTTGACAGTCTGTTGTAAGCTTCTCAGGGACAAAATACCTTGATTATAGACAGTGGAAAGAGGGTCTTTTAAACATGTAGTTTTGAGGAATCTTTCTTACAGCTTTCATTAGTGGTTCAATTCTTCAAGGTTAAAGCAGTGTAGTTTTCTTGTATGGGTAGTTTTGCAGTTATAATAATATAGTAATACTGATTATTAGTACTTGATGCCTGCTTTGCCTCCTGGAGCTTATTTGGTGCTACTCCAAGCAGTCACATGCACAGGTTTTTGGAAGGAGTTATGCCTATACAGAAGTGATCTTATGATGACGGCCTGCCCTGTCTTTTCCAAGGTGCTCTGAAGCTGTACACTGTATGGGACTGTGCTTGTGCTGAAGTTGCTCTTCCTAGGTCTCGAAAGCATTGAATAATTTGGGTAGTTGCCTAGCCTTGTTACACTGCTCACTACATTACAGACTTGTGTCACCATCCTGCTTGCCACAGAGTGATTCTAGTCGGGGTTGTAAAGGAGAAATAGAATGGGAGTAAATTGATGTGTTGACACAGCTTTGAGAGAATAGTAAATAATTCATAGGATTGACCTTTTAAAAAAGTTTTCTTGTTGATACTGGCAGAAATTCAGTTCAGTCAGTTACGCTTTAATCACTTACTAGTCAACCCCATGAAGCACTGAGATGTTTTGGTTTATCCTTTAAAAATAAGTTTGACATCCTGACTGTGGCTATTCCTTGAGGCTTAATAACAGGGGGAGTTAATATTAGTTAAGCCTTCTTGGCAATTGCAAGTGCAACTGAAGAAGTTAATGTTATGTGTAAAATCAATACTGCAAAGACCTTTCTGTATTCTCTGACCCATTTGATAGTAAATAATTTCCCTGTGCCATTAATGATGATTAAACTGTAGGAAAGCTTAAACATTTTCTGTAACAGCATGTAAGCTGTAATGTAGGTTTACAATTGTTTTATAAGTTTGCTTTGTGTTTTATTCATGAGGGTTGGTTTCACTGTGTTTATGCTAATATACAAAAATATGGATCTCATATTTGAGGAAAGTAGGGGTTTTGTTTGTTTGTTTGGTTTGTTTTGTTTTGTTTTTAATAAGAAAATTCACCTTAGTGTTAAGACTCAGGCCAGCAGACCCATATCAGAGCTGTGTTGTACTCAGTACTGTATGAATTGGAATTGCTCCGGAGAAATCTGTAGTGGGACAAAAGGGGTAGAGGATGGAAGGAGCTGACAAATCATAATCTTCAACTGACCTTTATCAATAGTGTCCTCAAATAATTGAGAAAATGACTTAATACTACAATGGCAGTTGTCTGACATGTTTGAACTGGAGTTCGTGTTGGACAGCAGTTTGCCTCCACAGTTCCTGCCCTGTCTGGATAACCCCAAGGGGTGTAGGGGTGGGCAGCACCTCCCATCTGCCCCAAGTATTACAGCATTTGGTGTGAGCTTCCCTCTGCTGTTTGATCCCCTGAAATAATGTCATTTCTGAGTATGCTTTTAGATTTTTTTGAACTGCTTTTCTCATAGTACTGTTTAGTACTTAGTGTTTGCTACAAATCCTCTTCCTATGTGATTGATCAGAAAATTTTTTACATAGGGGTTATGATTTTAGGTTTAGCCTATAAATTGCTCTTTTTATTATTAAATAAAACACTAGTAATTTTAAACCTGTGCACTGGGTGCCTGTGCCCCAGCAGCAGGGGCTGCAGAGCAGCTCTGTGAGGAGAGGCCAGGGATGCCCTGTGCTGGAAACACAGTTCCAACTGGCTCTGACGCACCCACCACAGGGCACAGCTGAGCCAACAGCCAAGGAGGGGACACCTTGGGGACAGTGAGTGTAAGAAAAGGCAAAACACCTGAAAGAGAGAGGAGGAGGCAACCAAAAGGAGTGAGAAGCAGCGGAGATGCTCTCCATGACACTGGAGCAGGTGTCCATACCACCCAGGAGGAACCCACACTGGGGCAGATGGAGAGTTCTTGTGGGGAACCCATTTTTAAGGATTCTTGTTTTCCTGAAGGACTACATCCCGTGGGAGAAAGCCCATGCCAGAGCAGAGGAAATAGGCAGGAGTTGTGGAGAGAAGCTGTTCCAGACCAACCACAGCTGCCCCTGCTGTCCCATCCGCCCCCTGCGCTGCCCTGGGTGGGAGGTGTGGGAGTCTGGGGTGAAGGAATATGATTTGGCTTAAGAGAGAGGGGAGCAAAGGCATTGTCTTAACGTTTGTCTCTGCTCCTGAGTCTATTTTAATTAACAGTAAATTACATTAATTTTCCCCAAACTGAGTCTGTTTTCTTGCAGTGGTAATTGATAAGCCATCTCCCTGTCTGTGTCAGTAGCTGGGTGGGAGTTTGGCCCTTAGGCTGTGGTGGGTTAACTATGGCTGTTCTTTTCATTTTTAGTCACAAGGCTTGTAGATCTGTTGAGACTGGATATGGAGGGCAGGAAGTTCAGGACTCTGGTTCCAGCTCACAGAGTTGTATTAGCTTTTGTGTTTCCTGGACTCCTTCTCTGAAACAGCTCTTGGATGAATTCAAGAGGTGGGGATCCTGGGTACTGAAAAACCTGACTCTGACTGGGATGCCTCCATCAGTGTTTGCATAAACTAGATTGAATCATCATGTCATTTCACTGAAATGAACATTACAGTTCAGGAAATGTAATTATTCATGATAACATAACTTTCCATTCGTAGTCTAATGATGGTTTTTCAGTAGATTTATCATACTTGTATTTAAATCCTGTCTCTTTTTTCACCATCTTGAGTGTAGCAATTGAAGTAATAACTTGGCTAGTCTTTGGATTATAACTCTACTGCAAAAACTACTGTGAAAACACTTTGTCAGAACATCATGTAGGAACTAATGATCTGCAAATTAAAATATAAACTAGAAATAGCACAAAGTGGTACTTTAAGAAATTGATTCCAATGTTAATACATACAGTCTTGGTGGAATGTGTTTTTCCCTAATTTAATTTCTGCTCTTTTTACCTTGAAATATGATCTTGCGTAATCTGATAAAATGTCTACAAATCAAATTGCTGGGTTTGAGGACTTGGTGCAAAAAGAAGACCTCATGGTGTTTTCTAATTTTTGTATTTTTTTTTTGATTCTTTCCTGATTTGGCACGTAATCTTTTAAATAATTAGAAATGTTTGCTCAAGTATGTTGCTTTACTAACATTTGTAATGATTTGTCTTTAGAAATTAAATATTAGTCAAATATAGTATTTCAGTTGATTTATGCTATATGTTCAAAGAACCTGTTAATTTGAAAGAAGTATCGGTATAGGACCATCTGCAAAACCATTGTCATCCTAAAACAGCTAAAACATTTTCAAGCAGTGAAGCAGAAGGGTTTGTGTAGTGGCATTAATGTTGAGAAAGTATGATTGATGATGGTCTCGTCACTTGAAATTCATTTCAGGTGTTATGTTCCCAGTGTTAACTTAAAGTAATTCACTGTAACATAAATGGATGATTTTTATAATATGCACATACAAGGTTAGTAAGGTAATAACTTTGGCAGTGTAAGACAAAACGTGATTGCAGTGACTTTGTCCTCTGAATCTCTCAGGTGAAAGTTTGCAGTGAAAGTTTTGCAGAGAAGCAGCTGGTCTTGCTTTTCTGAGATATTATAAGGTCATTGTTTAGGGCACAAGTCTACTGAATAAAATGGTGATACTTTGAGTGGGAGAAGTGACATTAAGGGAAATGACTTCAAGAGTGTGTGTGTCAGAGAAAACTGAAGAATGTATGTGGAACTGATACCTGCAACACAAAGGAACTCTCTGGACTTTTCTTTGTGGGCTTTTTTATTTTTTTGCCATGACCCCTTAATTATCCCATTGCTGTCTGTTTTCTGAAATATATGCTTAATTGAAATACATGTATTCCTTCTAGAGACCACGTAGATTGACAACATCAAGTAATTATAAATAATATTTGGAGGTTAAATGAAATTGAACTGTATTCAGTATTTTGTCCTCCTGTTCCCTCACTTGGCTTTTTGCATCTGCTACAGAGTATAATATTTTGTTAAGTACTAAATTTGCATCATAAAACAATTGCTGTGGTCTCTGCATACTCCTGTCTGGTTTGATTTGTATGGAAATGCTTTGATCTTCAAATCTGTGTAGGTATTTCACAATAGTCAAGCTAACAAAGCAGGATTTGCAGTATTTGAAGCTTGTGAAAGGCTTGCTTAACTGTTAAGATGTCCCCTCAGTTTGAGGAAAAACACTGGAATAGAATATATGAGTTGCAAGTACAATTTGATTTCTGTGTTGTGTGGTAGGTGTGATAACCTGGAAACTTGTCTCAGTTAATTTGGCGCCTGTTTAATATAATTTATTAATATACTGGTAACAGTAATTGGGGAATGATGCACTGCAGTCAGTGAGAAAGGACTATGCAGTTGGTAAGTAAACAAAAGTCCATGTCTTGGGATGACACTGTGTTACAAATTTGCATTTTCTCCTGATTATTTTCTTACTGGCTTCTGTGACCCACAGCCAATGTGATAGCTGTAGCAGTATCTATCTGGAGTTGATCTCATCACCTGTGTTCTGGCTTAGCAAGTTAATGGAGCAGGCAAAAAGAAATGGGTTGAAGCGCTAAAAATTGTTATCACCAGCTTTTCAATTACATGATTTTTTTCTCATATATTTTTTAATGAAATATGGAGAGTGGCTATTTTCCTGAGTAAACTGCTACGATATCCTAAGCCAGGGAATGTACGTTGCATGTGTAACAGTAACGTATTTTTGCCATCCCTATTAATGATGAAGATCAGCTGACCTTTGGGGAAGGACTGTCTTAAATTCTTTTTTCAATCAGAAGGAAAAATGGGAAATGACTGTCAGTACCTCAAAATCAGACATGAAATAAATTGAACACTTCATAGTCACATCAGGTGATAGACTGATAGAATCTTAACGTACAGAATCTTTTTAGAGGTTGGAGCACTTCTTTAAGCAGCAAGTGTAAGTAAATTATGCACAAGTTTCATCTCAAATGCCTTTGCCAAGATGTGTTTCAAAGAAATTCTACTGTAAGACTAATTAAAAAAAACCCACTAATTTTACTGATTACACACCTCAAGTGTTTTGAACTCTTTTCAGAAAAACTGTAGCAGTATGCTTTTGAACCTACCTATGAATATTTATTTTCAGACTTTTAAATACAGATGAAGTGAGTATTTTTAGAAATGCTGGTCACTGTCACTGTTGCTACAGCTGATTTCTGGGTGGTCTCATTGTATGGCTTTCCCTTTTACTACAGTTTCCCAAAGAAAATTTCATCTCTTAATGTAATTCTTCTGCAATTAATTGCTAATTTGCATATTTATACTAGAGAGGAAGTGGACCTTTTTTGTAGTTCTTGTAAATGAAGATTATTTGTCAGCGTACTTTCTCCTGGATATAGGAAAGCAGGGTATGTTTCAGAGGCACTATAGTTGTGCAGAATTTTTAGAACAAAACCAAACCCTGTTATCTTCTGGACAGTCTGTACAGGCTGTCCCTGAAAGCTCTGGAGTCTGTCTTCCTGAAATACTAGAAACATGATTTAGTTAGGCTGAAAATATGAGCTGGAATAGTTAAACTTGGCGCTAGTACCATTGGGCCTCTTGGTGTACCCTCCCTGGCCCACTCCCTTTCCAGCTGTGACTTCATTTTGCATCTCTGGCCTGAGAAGAAGCAGATCATTATTTGAACAATGGCTTGTCTCCAGGAAAGCATCAAGTGCCTCTGCATTGCCTGTGCTCTGCTGCCAGGTTCCTATTGGATCATCACTTTATTCCTCGTGGCCAGCAACTTCCCTGCCTCAGGAGGGTACTGCTTGTATCCCTGAATATCTTGACTTCAGGGATACATTTTAAAGTTGGGTAATCAGTGTCTTCTGCTCAGCTGATTATGGTTGGTTGGTTGGTTGATTTGGGGTTTCTTTTGATTGAATTTCCTGATGAATTATCTCAGGAATTATTTGTATAGTTCATTCCTGATTTTTACTTTCTCTAAATTCCTGAATTTGTGACGTACGGGGACATACTGACCTACTGATGCAAACTACTTTTTGCTAGGTAACAAGTTATTTCTAGTTATTTTTCCATTCCTTTTTGAGGATGTAGCTTTGTATTTCTGTGAGAGGTGTACTGTATTAAATCTACATATCCACTTATCTCATGTAATCTGTTCAGCTTCAAGAAAGGTACAAGTTGAAAGCTTGATGTTTAAACGTTACTGAGTTAGCTTTCCTTAGGAGAGGGATTGGTGTTCCACCTTTATAGGTCTTCCTCAGTCTGTCAGTCTTTCAAGCCTGTCTGGACTTCCAAGCATTGGAGTCCTGAAAGATGCCAGTAGCTTCGTGTGAAGCACTTTGACATTGATGTGAACTGAAATTTCTTTGTCTGAGGTGGTGCTCTTTTCTCTTGAGGTATGTAAGTAGGAGGTGGTCTAGTAGCATTGAACTATATTAGATTAGGCATGTCTGTATGGCCTTACCTGGGCTGCTTTTTGTTACTCCTTGGATCTTCTGTTACTGTGAAACTGAGAACCCGGAGTGGTTTCCATAGATTCTGTGAGGGTTATGTATGTTTGGTTACATGTTAAGTGTAAGTATATATGTAAATTACTTTTATCATATCCTTTGATGATGCCTCATCTGTCTGAGGAAGGAGGCACAAAAGTACTGTAATTTTGCTACAAAATATCTATTTTTGTAGTAAAAATGAATTTTGGAAGGTGATATATTAATTCAACGTCTGTGGGTCTCAGGGAAGTGTCCGACTGTAAGTTAAATTTTGTAAAATCATGCATATACTCTGCAGATTTTTGAAAGGGCACTAAATTAGCTGTTCAGTGTCTGAGTTGTAGAAAGGCAGAAAACAAGGTGAAGTATCAGGAAAAAACAGACCAATGAAGATACTAAGTTTCAATTTAAATGTAGCTTGTGAAAGATTTTGTTTCTGTATTTATGTAAACAAATTCCTTTTCATGTAAATACTAGTATTTTTCTGTTTGTAAGGATTGATGTTTAATTTAGATAATCTGTAGTCTTGAACAAATATCAGAAAGCAAAGGTCTTTTTATTACCATCTGTCACAAGTTAAGCCAAATGACATGGTTTATTAATGACTGCAACCTTTGTTTATAGAGGTACATATGAAAGAAATGGATTAAATTTGGATGTAGTGCTTAGAGCTTCTTAAGTAATAGAAAAACCCACGAGTTTTCCCAGTTATTTTCCTAGTTATGCTGCCCAAGTGAGGTGAAGGTTGTTTTGCTACCAGTTTTCTTAATCCCAAACATTATTTGTGTTCCTTTTTACTCCATCCTTTTGATTTATAGATAATAAATATAAATTTAAAAAAAAGTGGAAATCCCAACACTCCACTCCCCCGCCCCCTCTCTTTAAAACTGAAGTGCGAATCAGGAGAATCTTCCTTGGGGAACATGAAAATGCCGAATTACTTTTTTGGAAAGTGGGTAGAATACTACCAGTTGTCAGAGTGAATGAATAAAACTATTAATCACTTCTTACTCCAGATGACAGGCTTTTAAAGGAATTTTTGTAAGAGTTTAGTCTCCCAGGCACTATTGTAGAATGCTAGGCATGTAACACCCCTTGGTGAAAGAAAGCAAATACCTTTTTCTCAGTAAAAGTTGTTGGTCATATTGCATGAACAAGTAAATAAAAGAAATGTAACAGGAGGACGTAGGCTAAAGAATAAAAGCTATGAATTAATTTAGGATATATTTAAATTTAAAATCAGTCTCTTATCTGTCACGCACAATAGCATTTTGCCTTGTTAGATATTTTAATAAGTGGGATTTCAAAGACAGATTACAACATGCTTCTAAACTACTGAAATTCTTTCTCTAAATTATTTCTACTGAACAAATGAAAATCTTAGGGTTAATCTGCTTTTAAATTTGGGATGTTCTCTGATGTTCCTGTATAAGAAAGAAAGGTCATTGGAGAGGAGACATACTGATGCTTGTAGTTACTTTCTCTTTTCTCATTCTGAGTACTTTTATCACTTATAGTAAAACTAGTCAATTTTAAAGTAATTGGTTTTAAATAGTAAGTCCGGTTGGACTTTTGGTCTGAAACTAGTTCAGGAGGAATAGAGAGAGGAGTGTTGTGGATCATCTGATGATGCGCATTTGCTGAAACTTAGTCTGGAAAATAACCTATGATCTTTGTCATTGGTACTTTCCATTTTCTAGTGGAAAACTATTAGGCACTTCTATTCATCTATATATTTTTCTTATGCCATAGGATAATGCTGTTATAGCCTGCCATGAGAACAGAGAGATGATTGAAGTAATAATTAGGCAGGCAGGAATAAAAATTTCTTCCAAGCTGCATGCTTTTGAAACCAGCACTGTGTTTATATCTGTGACTTTGGGAATTCATAACGGTTCTAAGATAGTGGGTAATCCACGTGGATTGAAGTCCGCAGCCCAGCACCTGGCTCTTTAAAGAGCTGGATTTTGTCATGGGCAGATGTGGGATACTTGCACTCAGTTGGTGTAAGGAAAAATACATCAGACAGAGCATGAGCATAAACTGTGCTCTCCTGCTGAGGGGTTAAGAAGTAGCTGTGGAGCAGCGGTGAAAGAAAGCTCCTGGCCTGGCCTGCACAGGGTACTCTGCCAGCATTCCTGACAAATCTGGGCAGATGCTGTATGGGGGTCATTGTAAGCTCTTCTTTCATGTGGAAGCCTTTTCTGTTCCCCAGGCATGAATGTCATTATGAGCAGGAGAGGGATATGAGATATTTGCAAAAAAGAAATCCATTTTCTTTTCTTTTTCATAACCTGCTTTGCCTGTGCGACAGTGACTGGAAGCCAAAGAGAACCTCTAGGGAATAGAATGGAAGAAGCTTTTGTTTATATGTGTGTTGTAGTTGTGTTTTGGGGTTTTTTTTTTATTATTTTTAATTTAATTTTTATTTTAAAGACATGGTTCACCGTAGAAATTTGTGTAGCACATGGTAACATAGTCTCATTTGACAAGTGATTACTCTGGGCTCAGGATTAGTTCTTCAACTTTTCTCCTTACATTTTTTTCTGAATCTCACTGCTGAAATCTAAGTCATAATCATCAAGAATTTCCCTGGCCACAGATGCATGTTCCTTCAGCCACTTAAATGGCACAGCAAAAGCAACCACAATGGGGTTGTGTATCTCTGTGCAATGTTCACTTGTATTTATGTAGTGCTGTTGCTTAAACTTTTAGTACAAGCTTTGCACTCTGGGTCTAATGTAGTTCACATCTAAGCAGACCTTAAGATCAGCATGCACCAGCCTAGATGCCCTGGCAGCATCTTGGACTGTATCAACAGATGCATGGTGGGTAGGGAGAAGTGATGAATTCTGCCTTTAGTTGACTTGTGTCATTAGACCACATCTAGAATATTATGTCTAGTTTAGGAATTCCTAGTACAAAAAAGATGTTGATAAACATCTGTTAGGGCAAGTCCAGTAGAATTCTACCCTCTACATTTTCTGTCTGTCTTTACTGCCAAAATTGAGCCTACTGTTTACCAGATTGTCAGGTCTTTTCCAGAAGATCTGCTCTCCAGTGAGTTGACCACCATCCTATACCAATGCAGGGACTTATTTTGTCAGAGGTACAGGACTTTTCAGTTGTGCTTGGTGAAGACGGAGAATATGTTCATGATTTCATCTCTCTCAGCACCCTCAGGTGTATCCCATCAGGTTCCACAGACTTGCACGAGAGATTTCATGGTAGATTCCTTATTCAATCTTTTTTGTCTACTTGGTAGTTCTTTTCTTCCTCGAATAATCTTTATAAGGCATAAATGTCTGGTAATTTGTTGGTAAAGATGAGCAGAAAATGTAGAGGTTAGAAGCGCTCCCAAATTTGCGTTTGTCTTTAATTTGTAGCAGTGCTCTTAGAAGCTGGAATACTTAAAATCTAATTTATTTCTATTTACTTTCCGAAATTTGGAAAGTCAATATGTAACATTCCTTTTTTGTTTGTTGTTGTTTTTTTTTTTTTTTTACTGTGTCCTGTCACTTGGCAAAATGTAGTTAATTATACACTTCTAGTATTACTTTGAAGTGGTACAGCAATTATACTTCATTCTCTGCGTAATTGGACTCAAACATTTTCTATATTTGCACGATTAAAAAGGCAAAGCATGGAAACTTCAAAATACTTTTGGGTAATTCTGTCAATTTTCAAGTTAGGCTTTAATTTTTTTCCCCCCTCTGAAGTCTTTATTCAGCTCTTTTAAAGTGAGCTCTGTGAAAGCATTCTTGCCGCTGTTGGGCTTGAATTCAAGTAAACTTTCGGAAAAGCAAACTCAGACAAAATACCAAAAATCAAATGCTGTGTAAGACATTTCTCTCCAGGTTGCTGCAGCTCCACATCTTATGTCACGCGGTCCAGCTGGACATTTTACCTCCTGAGTGGAGTTTGGAGCAGGTTTATCGGTTTAGTGTTTTGTAAGCTGACTCTCTTTGTAAGCTGCGGTGGCCGTGGCCGTTCTGGTCAGCACCCCGGACATGCGGGGAGCTTTGGGAGGAAATTCTGGCTTGCCGTGGCATCTCGTGTGGGGTGTGCTGAAGCCGCGTAAAGCGCTCTGTCGCTGCGGCTGGCGGTGCGTGCGGGGGATGCTGTCTGTGTGTCCGTCCGGGCGCTGCATTCCTGGGCTGCTCCTGCCGGCCGCGGCCAGCGGAGGGCGCCGCAGGAGCGCCGAACGCGGGAGCAGCCCATGGATAGCCATGGGCGTCTGCGGGGGGAGGCGGGACACGGGGCTGAGCTCTTAATTCTTAACAAAAACGTGTGTTGTGTTTGGACTAATGCAGAACGTATGTAAATGAGGTTGATTTTATTCCCTTGGTAATGCACCAAAAGTAAGTGTTTCACTAAACGTCATTATTTTTTACTTCTGTAATTAATTTACCTGTATCTGTCAGTATGAACTAATAAGCAAAAATTAAGAAATAACCATAATTAAAAATTTTGATGATGTCTTAACAGTATGGTCATGAATCTGCTTGCATGTCGTTCACAGTTACTAGGCTTCTATGTACTTATGATGTGTAGCTCATTCTTATTTTCATCTGGTGCATGGAAAGTTTTCAGTGTTTCAGGTAATAATTGTATTTTGTCCATGATGTTATGACTATATAAGTTAGTCTTTCAGTCCTTAGACTTCATAAGGTTTAGCATCAACTAAACCAAGTATCTGACCATAAATGAGCAGTTATGTTTTTCTCATTAATTATTGTTGAGACTGCTTAGCATTGATTTCTATGGTCAATTCTTGTTCCTATTTTCTCTCCTTAGTGTCTTTCTTAATTTTCTTCCTGATGTCATTGTATTCTTATTAAATGGGCACTTATTTCTTTTTTTTAGTAATATATGTAAAAAGCTTTGTATTGTATTTAGAAGATAGCGATTCTTCTCTCAGAACATTTTTTTATCAGCTACTGCTGATCCTGGAAGATAATTGTTATTTGGACTTATCCATAAACCAGAAAACTGTTACTAATTATCTAGCTACTCTTTTGTTTTGAAAACTCTGCTTCTGTTTTCATGTCTCTTCAGCTTTCTAAGACTATGACTTGGGCATTTTCCTTCAGCATCGTTTCAGTTTCTCTCAAGTCCTTTGTAGCATGAAATGCTGCAGATGTATCATCATCAGTGGACAGCTGGCTGTAAGAGTCATCCTGTGTTTAGAGCTTTGTTCTTGGCCTTGATGTGGTTATGTTCATCACAGCTAACCTTATTCTGAGCAATATTCTAGTTTATGATCTCTCTGTGTCTTTGATTTTTTTCCTGCAAATGTTGCATACTGGATCTTTGTAGATATGTTTGGATATTTAGAGCGTTGTCTTGCATCCAATATTGTATTAAGAGCACAACCTATTCCTGATGCTCTGGAGTCACAGTGATTCTGTTTCCAGTCCCAGATTTTTGTTCTTGTCAGTGCTGCTATAAAATTGCATGTCAAGTTCCTTGTAGGAAAGACATACTTCAGGTTTTAGCTAATATCACAAGGATATGTCTAAAACTTTTCAAGGATGTAACATCTTATAATCTTATTTCCCCCAGACTTGTGCTCTGTTTGAATTCTGTTTGAATTCATTCTGTTATATCTTACTTTGAGTTGTGTGTTCCCTGCCTGGCAACAAATCCAATTCTGCAGCAAGTTTAAAAAAACCCAAAACGTGACTCTGTTACAGTCTACAATGAAAGTAAATAGATGAATGAACCACACTGCTTATTCTTGGTAGAGCTGTGGCCTTAAAAAAAAAAGTTATGCTTAAGTAGTAACTGTGCAGCTCGCTTACAGAGATAACAGAATTAGTGGTGCATGGCTCTGTTACCTTCAGCTCCATATCTGTGTTATGCCAACAGAGGCAGTTCCATGCTAACATAGAGATTTTATTCTTAGGATTTGTAGTGGTATCTGTAGTGAAGGCTGTGCGTGTCTAGAATGTGTGGAGGCAAGTACATACTGAGCATGATTCTACATATTATGACTTTTCTGCATGTGAACTTGAATATATTGCAAGCATAGTTCAGATTTGCTTCAACTTCAGCTTGAGTCTACCTGATTTAAATGGCAATATAGATTCAGGTTGTCTCACAGATCAGGAACAGGCTGAAACCCTGTTACTGCTGATGTTCTAGCTGGTAAACCAATGAAAAAGTAGAGGCTGGAGTAACAAAATAAATCAGTTTGGAATGTGATTAGCTGCTTCTATAGTTGTCTGTTCTTGTGGCAAGAGAGAAAGCAATAAAATAGCCTTGAAAAATACTTGACACGTTTTCTGACATAATTTGTTTGAAAGCAGTGCTTCCTATATAGCTCGGTTTTGCTCTTTTCCTCCTGTAACAAAGTTTCCTCCTGCAGTTTGCAATAGTTTCCCAAAGTAATAACTGTAATGAGGTGTAGTAGTTCCTTGGTAGTGGAGAGGCGACCTTATAAATCCTAATCCTGTTAGCGATACCTTTAAGATAGAAGTTCTTTCCTGTGTATTCCAGTTAGTACTTGCATTTATAAACCTTGTTTGTGAAGTTTCAGTCACAATAGCAGTGTGCTCCTAGAAAAAGATTTGCCTCAGTAACAAACACAGAGATTGGTGAGACAGGTTTACATTTCTATTTGCCTGTTTTACCTTTTCAAGCTACCTATCGATCCTGAGTACTTTTCTCAGAAAGGTGGGGATTTGCCCAGTCTTCATTACATCCACTAAGCCACTAAAAATTCTCAGGAACACATAGGGAAGATTAAAACCAAACAGATTATCTCAAACAACATAAAGTTGATGGTATTTTGACAGAGATTCATGTTTGTTTTGTGCGTAATAGGCTGTGATGTAAAGCTCTGATTTTTGTTTCTAGTGGAGGGTTTTTGGTTGGTTGGTTTTGGTAATGTGTTTATTAAGCATAAGCCTTGCTGATGATTTGTCCTTCTCCATCTCTTTGACCTTCTCCATATCCAAAGCCCGCTTGCTGTTGGTACCTGAGGTGCTATCATTGGCTTTCTGGCCCAAATATGTAGTAAGAATGTAAAGCTGTTACAAGTTCATCCATGCTTCTTGTTTTTGTCCTGCATGCACCTAAACAATTAGAGCAAGGCAGATACAGTCTTTGGGGCAAGCTTACCTCTTATCTGTGCTTTCCTTATTTCACCAGTGTATACTGGAATCATCTAAAGAGTTAGAGCTGGACAAATCATAGAATCATAGAATTAACTGGGTTGCAAGAGACCTCCTGAGTGATACTTTGGAGAAGGCTTGGACAGTACAAGTGTTTCTGTCATTTATTAAAGGCATTAGGAACAGAAAGTTTGAAGTAAAGAAAAATAATGATGCTGTATTGCTTGTGTTCTTCTGTTTTGGCTTACTGAGTTGACCTTAAAGAGCAGAGATAATATTTTAGACAAATAGTTTCTCATATAACTTCGCTTTGTAAAACAATGTTGTACATGGGCTGCAGGGTGACTTTGATTGCTCTGGCATTTTGTGAGAGCTGTTTTCTGTTTTTTTTCCTAATCTCTTCCTTTATCTCTTGTACATAAATGAAAACAATTTGATTTTCCCAACCTCAGTAACCTTCTTGTTCTTTTCCCAGATAATTTTTCTCCTGCTTGAGTATTCTGTACAGGCTTAGTCTTGGTAAGGTCACAAGTTGGTATGGGAAGAAACTAGTTTTCATATGCAAAATGGATAGTGGGGTTTCACATGATTTTCGGTGACCATTAGAGGAAATGCTGTAAAAGGTGAAATTAAAGAACTGTTTTTATGGTCATAGGAATGATGGGATATGTTGAGTGCTGTAGGAGGTATGCTTAGCAGGACTTGTCAACACTGTGTTTTAGGAAATAAGAAAGTGTTTAATGGAGACATAAAAAAATGTAATTCCATTCATCTGCTCACAGTTTCATGAGATCAGTGGAACCATTTTGGTGTCCAAGTGTTATGCCAAACCAATCCACAAAAGAATTAGTAAGTTGACTCTCACTGACACGTGATTTTTTTTTTTAAAATTATTTGCTGTTTTTGTGCTGATAAACTACCCAGAAAAAGACTGACACATATTTAGATCTAGTCACTTTTAACTTTTAATTCTATATAGACCTTATTTTTTGTACTATATTGAATATACTATATTTAACAATGGCTTTGCTGAAGTATGTAGAAAGTAGCTTTTTCATGTACTTTATGTACTCTTCTTCTACACAGGTTATTTTCTGTCATGACAGCATGCTGCAAGTAGTTGTAAGCAACTTAGATCCTTTAGGGCTTTATAATTACTCAGCAACCATGGTGAAACAGATTTGATGCTAGCAGCAAAAGTTCCTTGGCTAATATAAATACTTGAACTAGTGATTACAGCCTCTGATCCTCTGCCAGTAGTAATTACATCCTCTATTCGTCTGCCCCAAGGGTGGTGAACTGCTGTAACTCAGGAGGAACCAAACTTCTGCTGTCTGTTGCCGTCAGACACTTGGCCAACACTGTCGTATATTTTCATGGCTCCCAAAGGATCAAGAGCTTGAAGAATGTTAGAAATATACAAGAATGCAAAGGATATTTACTCACAGGTTTTGCCTAACAACATGTTGGTGTTGCTTTACAAAATAGATCCCAGATTGTAGTAGATCTGTTCAGAGACTAATGCTTGTAGAGTACATTCTTCATAAAAACTCTTTTTTAGTGCCTCCTTTGTTTGGGGACATTACTGTAAAGTAGCTTATCTTCTGAAATGCAGTGGTAACACCTGATTTAGCATTTATTTTAGTTTTTTATTCTTTTACATGTTCATCTGGCTTCAAACAACTTACATCTTTCAGTCCTGTACACCTTTGTTTGCTGGACTCTCCAGTCCTTTTTCAACCTTTGTGCTGCAGTCATGTGCTTTTATTTGTTCAGGGTCTAATTATTTCACTAGTCATCTCACAGTAAAGTCAGATATGTTTCCTAATAGGAGCAGCTTTCAGACTTTCTTCTAGATGACCAATAGTTGGAAAAAAATACAGGCTTTTAAGAGATGTGGTGCTAATACTACTCTCTGATATTCTGCAAGTGTCCTGTTCTTTAAATCTGTCCTTGAAAAGCAGTAAATGCACCTAAGTTATTAGTTAATAGTTCTTTATTTACCTGCTAATCTTTTCAGTTACATTGTTAGCTGAGCAGAGGGCTGGTTTCCTGTGATTGTGTTGGTGTTTGGATCCTTTAGAATTTAACCAACTAAAAACTTTGAAAATACTCTTGTAATTGACAGAATACAAATAATGTATTTTCCATGTAGAGTCTCTGCTGTTCTGTGCAATTTGTTGTTTTCCTTGTAGTGTTTTGTTTTCTGAGAGATAATAGTGTCTCTTACCTAATATTTTCCTGTGAAACTTACTAGTACTTACTGTCTTGAAGATTCTGGGTCAAATGTGGCAAGTTTGCCTAAGATGGGCAAAAGTTATTAATTCCAGCACTTCAAGATGAGGGTAGGTAGCAGGATCATTCTAGCCTCAGACTGTTGGTAGATGGATCAGTGAGGGAGCAGCTCGAAGGGGAAACAAGATGATCATGTGTCATGGAAAAGAGCAGACTTACTATGGGATATTTGAGGGTACTTGTGGGATTGTGTGTAAGTAGTTATGGATAATCTAGCAGAAGAGCCAAAGCAGGAAAAGGGAACAAAAGAAAGCTAGTGATAATTACTAAGTTTGTGTCCAGTGCCTTATCACTGCAGTAATAGCTTAATAAGAAAATCTGTCATATTAAACACTATTCCTAATTATTCTCTTGGTTTGAGGCACTTTTTTCTATTTCTGTGAACTTCAATCCAGAGTAGCTGGTGGGGAGTTTCAGAAGTCTGAGAGCCAGAGCCCGTAAATGTTGGGGCAAGATACTGTAGAGAGCAGGTTTGGGAGTCGGTGGCTGGAGGGGCTGACATCCAAGCTGGTTTCCAGAGGGAGAGTCAGGGTTTTGAAAGGCAGCCTCTGAGGAGACCACAGTTGGCTACGAGAAGTTTATGGGGATGAGATTAGCCAACACATGAGAACAGAGCAGACCATCTGTATAGTTTGTGTGGGCATGTACTCTTTGTGTGTGTGTGTGTGGTGTCTATTTCTGTGTTTGTGGAGCTCTTGAGGTGGCCAGCAGTGTCTGCACAATGTTTGATGAGGAGTTCATGGTCAGCCTTGCTGTTGGTGGGGCTGGGGTCAGAAGTAGCAGCAGCCTGACTGTGGTGGGCTGGGAAGCAGAACATCTCTGCTCCTTGAGCCACCAGCTTTGGCTTCACTTCAGCAGCTTGCTGTGTGCACTTCTGTTCTTACCTAAAGGCACTGAGGCACAGGACTTAATAGGGGTCAAATGGAGGTCCCACTGCCATAGTTAAGTTCTAAAGCAGCAATGTTATGTTTCATAAATAAGTAGCTTTTTCTGAAGGCCTGGTTTTCTGCTTTATGAAATTGAGTCCTGGGGGGAAGCATTCTTACGTCAGAGTGTATTTATTTATTCAGGAGTAAAATACTTGTAATACTTGTAAATGTAAATAATCAACATTAAAAAAAAAGTAATAAAAACATTGCATGTTGTTGGAGTTGCTACTAGTTTTCCATAATGCAAATGTCCTTTTCTGTTTTGGAAAGAAAATATTTAAACATAAACTCTTACTCATGTTTGGGAAATGTCATTGCTGTTGATGGCAATTCAGAGTTGAGATTAAGTAAAGTATTTGAAAACGATGATAAGTAGGCTCAGATTAATGCTGGGTTGTGGCAGTATGGAATTTGAGTGCCTGTCATATTTTTAGCCCTACTCACTAAAGATAAGAGTGTAATCACTGGTACTTGAACATATGGGAAACTGGGGCCTAAAATTCTTTCAGAGGCTGGCAAGATTTGTTTTTACATCTTAAAAAGACTTAATGAATATTGTAAAATGTGCACAACTGAGCAAAAGTCTTCCAAATACCTTTTTACATTTAAAAGATAGATATTTTCAAAGTTTTAGCAACAGAACAATTATTTTCAAGCTGTACCACATATTGAGAGAATAAAACACTTGAAGTTCAAATGCCACCTTCTGAGTTTTGAAAGTAAGAGATTGGTATCATGCAGGCTGTTGTAATAAAATCTTTTCTCTGGTGTTTGGTATGAAATTCATGAGGATTACTTACATTTATTTGAAATTGTATGGTAAATTTCTCAAGGGGAAAAAAGTAACTATATGAGTATTTGAGAAACTCATTAAAAAAAGAAAATGCTTTGCAATAGTATCATTTTTTCCTTAAGACATTAACATCTTTACCTTAGTGTTTAAGGACTCAGTAGGAACACAGCCTCAATCAGTGTCTACTTCAGTAAATAATTCTGGTCCTGAACAACAAATGTTTTTAAGATTTTTGTTAATTTTTCTCTGAAAGCAATCTAAGAGTCAAATGATCTTGTTTCCAAAATATCCCTTCATTTCATCCTCCTGAAAAAAGATTTAACAATCTTGTTAGAATTCATGTGTAATTGCTAATCACAAGTAATTTTGAAAATTCCCTACCAGGCAGATGACAGTGTGGACCTTTGAGGCTGCTTAGAGAATGGAAGCTTTTGTATGGAAAGCAGGAAGGCCAGTAGTTCAGAAATATTTGGTACTGGAGGTCTGTATTATATGCTGTTTATTTGGTTTTAAACAACTGTGATTCACAATATGCCTGAGGTTTGAATACACTTCTGAAGATCATCTGGTTTAACCCCTTAGATCCAGCAGGGTCATCTAGAGCTGTTTGACCAGGACTGTCTAGGCAGGTTTCGAATATCTCCAAGGATGGAGACTCTGCAACCTCCCTGGGCAACCTGTGCCAGTGCTCCACCACCCTTACAGTGAAAAAGTGTTTCTTTTCAGATGGGACCTCCTGTGTTTCACTTTGTTGCCCACATTTACTCTCATCCTGTCACTGGTCACTCGTGGAAAGAGCCAGACTCTGTCCTCTTTGCACCCTCCCTTCAGGCATTTATATGCATTGATAGACTCCTCCAGAACCTTTTATTCTCCAAGCTGAACAGTCCCAACTCTCCTGGTCTTTCCTCATACAAGAGATGCTCCAGTCCCTTCATCATCTTTGCAGCCCTATGCTGGTCTTTCTCTGATTATGTCCATCTGTCTTGTACTGAATAACCCACAACTGGATGGCTTAATTGATTCCCAGAAGTAAAATCCTGTTAAGAAATCTAAATAAATCTTCTGAAGTTCTGTAATAAAACTGATTTATAGTAACTGGCTTTTATACAGTAGCAGACGTATTTATTTTCTGTAGTGTATAGGGCTTTAGTAGTGAGGTTTATAGGGATAAAATACATAGCAGCTTTTTAACCAGAGGTTTTTAGAATGGTCTATACTGATTAAACCTTGTAGTAGTAATGATGAGTATGGAAAGTGAGATTTTATCCAAGTGGATTGGAAGGGTATAGAGTTGCTTCATCTGTTTTTGACTATAATGTCTTTGGCATAGGAGAAGCTTTGCTAGTGTGGTTGTTTTTAAAGCAGTTTTGGAACCCAGTGTTAGTGCTAGACTGACAACGTTTGTGATGGGAAACACCTCCCATGGTTTCTGACAGTGACTTGGAGGGTGCATAACGAAGCAGCCAACTGCTTCTTGTGTGGTATTGGCCAGTAACTTCTACCAAATTATGCAGAGATGTTAGCTTTCTTAATTCCCTTGTCCCAAACGAATGGAAAGGGGCGGGGGTGTGCATGTGAAACTTCAAAATCATAACATCAAAATGCTGGGGAAATCACTGCTGACTGAGTGACCTCCTCCCCCTCCAGTAACACTCTTTGGAGGCAAGTTAATTAAAGCATCAGTGTATGGCTGAACTGAGGAACATATTCCTGGCTGCCATGGAGTACTGGAATCACTATTTAGTCTGTGAACCTGGGAAAAAGGAGAAGCTTCTGTTCATAAATAATGCCAGAAAAATGAGCAAAAGATTTGCATGCAGCCAAAGAACAGTAAGCAGTATTGAAGTGATGAGAAACTATTTGTATGTATCAGAAGTTGGTAGTGAAATAAAGTAAATTATTTTCCAGGCTCACTGTGAAGGCAAGTGTTTCCAGTACACTATTTACTTAGTTAGAAAATTATTAGGTATCTGGAAGTAGATACAAAAAAACCTAAGAACTAAATTAAAAGTCAAGAAAGCTATCTGTAAAGGCTGAGTCAGTGGTGAAACAGTTGATAATATCACTGAAGAACCTTCACAATTATGGGAAGCAGTATTATTTAACAACAGACTTGGATTTTGCTGACAAGGTTGCTTCCTAAGTGTCTACTTCAATTTACATATAATTAAAGCCTGAAACACACTGTACACTATTGTAAGAAAGATGGAATTAATAACCTATTTTTTGGGAAAAATATCTAATGAGCATCTTAGTAACTGTCAACTTTAGCTTTATGGTAGAATGCAAAATGTACAAGAGATGAGTTCATTTACATACTTTCACCCTAACACGCAAGTGAAATGATTATATCCACAAGTAATAATGATGCAAACCCCAGGAACAGTTTGCTTACCAATTAAACAAGGTTTAATTATTGAAAAATTTTGCTTTAAAGACTAAATATTACTCTTCAACTCAGATGTTATTTATACCTCAATGTGAATATGAAAGCTAGACATTTCCAAATGGAAAAAAGAAATCAATTACTGTCAGAAGAAAATGCCTCAGGAAAACATTAATTATTATTCTGCATGCATTTGACAAATGCTGAGCTGAAATTAGTGGAGTTGGGTTTCTTCAAAATTCTTAAAGTATTAGGTAAATATCTAGGACATGCTAGCAAGGACATTTTTCACAACTATTAATTTGTTTCTTCTACCATGGAAGATTTGTCCTTGGTAGCTTGAATCAACTGACAAAATGAAAAAAGACATTATATATATATGATATTTATAATTTAAAATACATATTTTACAATATAATTTATATTTATTTATATTTGTTTATAGCTTTTAAAATGTCAGATACAGCATTTAAACAACATTGATAATAAGTATTATGTCCTCCCATTTAAAGTCCAAAAAGAAAATGACAGTGCTAACAATAGAAATGAAATTCCTTTTTTTTTTTTTTTTTAAATTTAAAGTGTGTTAGTTGTTGCCTTTGACTTGCTTTCCTCAAACATAGAAGGCCACTTCCGTGTGATTTTGTTTTGGCTGGTTTGTGTTACTGGGAAGCGGGTGAGGGTCACCTGTGAGAGAAGAGTGGTGGGGAGTTTTGTTTAGTTAACAAAACAAACAAACCCACAAAACCAAATTCAGCCTTATATTGACACATCAACCACTAGAGATTCATGAGGAAAATGTTTTACTTGTCCTTTAAAAATGCCAGAGTTGTTACATTTGTACTAGGAGCCCAGTAATGCCCATCTATCTTATTTGTTTCCTTTATTCCTTGCATTTGGTGGTGCTAGATGAGAATAATCTAAATGCTTTATGTATTAAATCATATTGACCCATTGCAAAGAAAAGTTTGATAATGTCAAAAACATTTTTTGCATAGTTTGGTTAGCTTTGAAAAATGTTATCTGCTCCTACATAGATCGTGCGTTAACAATTGACGTGGAATGGATGTAATATGAGTTGTTTGGTATAGTTTTTATTGACCATATTTCAGTATAAGTGCTGCTGAAATAACTTTGAATAGCTGAAAAAACCTTGGCAAAAATTATTTATTAATTTTGTACAGTGTTTGAGATTTGTGAGATGCTGTGAAAGGTTAAACCCCAGCTTTTTTCAAAGGAGAATTGATCAGTGCTAAAATGTCAACTGTCTAGGTACAGCAGCATACTGGCATGCAAACACTGCTCTCTTATTTCAGGTTCCCCAGCTGCATAGCATTTGCATTGTGACATTTTGTTACAACATTAGCAGGGCAGCTGATGTTTCAAAATCAATCAGTTTGTGGTGGTATGAGACAGCCTGCAACTTAGTTGGATGTTAAAGGTGTTTCTCTGGAATTTAATTAACTTGGGTTCGTGGGTTATGGCAGTATCTGCATCTCATGACTTTTTAGTGGTGGCTGCAAAATCGTATGACTATGTAATGTTATCATTCTGCAATATCTTTAAAAAAAAAAAAAAAAAAAGGTAAACCAAAGTAATACTAAGGCTTTCTCAGAAGTATAAAACCTTTCTAGACATTATATTTGAAATTTAATTTATTTTGGTGCCTGGTGCACTAAAATACCTTACTGGAGAATTCGTATCCTCTAAAACTACTTTTGAAAGAATAACAAGCTAAAATTCAGGTTTGGTTGAAAATGAAATTGTTGTAAAGTTTTGGAGTTTCTATTCATCAACAATGCTTCTAATAGGAGAGAAATGCATTAAGAAGCCTTTTGTACTATTTCTCCCTCCATTTAGGCTGTATTCTGGAATGAAATGTACATCAAAACTAGTTTTTGTCACTGAAGGCAGTCAAATTGACAGTGGGAAATTTTACCTGAGCGATTTGTTTGAAATAAAATGTCAGTGCACAGTAGAGTTTCCCTTTTTATATAAAAGCAGGGCCTTGATTATGTGTATTGAGAAGCACTTGTAGTTGGACTCTGTATAAGTGGAACTGAGACCTAAAGGCCTGTTATTTACTGTAATCATGCTGGGTAAGTGCACAGTTCATGTTCAAGGGCAGGTCGGATGGAGTTCTGAGCAACCTGGTCTAGTAGAAGGTGTCCTTGCCCATGACAAGGGGGCTGGAACTAGATGATCTTTAAGGTCACTTCCAGTCCACGCCATTCTATGATTTTGTGTTGATCCTAAATATTATAAATATGTAATGAGTACTCTGATGTGCGTAGTGTGTCTGTAATAATATAGTGGATATTATGACAGTCCTCAGGTAAGTAGAACTCAGATGTTTCTACAGCATTATTTTTAACCTGTCCTCTATCTTAAAATGGGGATGAGGGGAGGAAAGCTTCCCGAAGGCTTTTGTTAGCATCTCCTGGAAATTGTTTTCCTTTTGATCAAACAGAGACTTCAGAAGGATAGATAAACTAGGGATAAGGAGAAAAATTCTTAATTAAGGTAAAAACTTTAACAGAAAACATCTTACTGTCTTCCTTTTTTTTTCAGCTATTCCTGGTCAAGGGGGAATGCTGGGATCTATAATTCTGACTCTCGGATATGCCATGGCTCTGGTGGTGTCAATAAAAAAAAGCATATATGTCAGGCTTTGGTTACATGAAAGCTGATACTCTAGATTGCTAGAGTATCAATCTGCTAGATTGATTGCATCTGGAAAACATCTTCCAGTGCTGGCCAAACAGATCTCTGAATAAAGTTTGTCTAGTATTAGTGAGTTAGTTGGAAAAAATGTAGTGCCTAGTAGTGTTAAATAGCTATCTCTAAATGGAGTCTATTTTTCAAAAACTTTGGTAGAAAGACATGAATAGATATAGTAGTGTTGGGTTAGCAGAATAAACCTGATTTTGTTTAATTCCACAGAAGATAATTTCTAATTGTATACAGTTTCTTTGGATATACTAATATCATGTTATATTTTACTCATATATTTGGGTTCATTTATCTTTTACCTTATTTCCCTCTTGCATTTCACTGCTGTACAGGCTCATACTCACCTGGGTGATGCACTTAATGAAATCAAATAGACCACAGTCAGAGGTGTAAGAAGGAAGACTGTTTCTAATAAATGTACAGCATAATGTTTTTTAATCATTATCTAAGAATTGAATGGTTTGAGGAACGATGCAGTCAATAGCATCTCTGTTTTCTGCCAGAGCTTGTTTGTTAGATAAATAGACTTTAAATTCCTGAAAATAGGCTTATTATTTAGTCTTTAATGGAGATGAATAGTTCCTATCAGGACCTTTAGCAGCAGGTTTGAAGAAGGGAGAATTTTCCCTTCCTCTGTCTTACTGATCACCATGTCAGATCCTGCTTTAGCTCAACTCTAAGCTAAGTTTGTTTCTGACTTTTTTTTTCCCCCCTCAAATATTACCATTATATTAGACATTTCAGCAAGATGCTGTGTTAGCATCTTATTAAATCTACTTAAAATGAGCTAATTTCAGTGTGACCTTACAGAAATGCAGTGGCCCAATGTCACATTGAGAAGGCTTCTGTGAAGTCTACATCTTTAGAACCATGTCTTTGTTTATTTTTTTAATTCATATTCTACACACTTGTTGACATTGATTAAGCTATTGCTTACAGAAACAAAGTTGTCAAGTCCATGTTAGCATCAAAGTTTCCACTTTATTTATTTTGTTTCACAGATTTCTCAGGGAAAACCCAGTAGAGATGTAAGTTATTGGTACATTTAAGCCTGCTATATAATTGTGAGGGTTTGAGTTTAGTTGGGTGTTTGTTTGGGTTTTGTTGTTGTTTTGAGTTTTTTGGTGATTTTTTGTTGGTTTTGTGTGTTGTTGTTGTTGAGGATTTTAAAATATCCTTTTTGTACTAACCCATAGCAGTTTTTTGACTCCTCTAAGGTAGACAACAAAGCTTTCAAAATATTGTGAAATCTGTACTTTAGCTGAAATTTATCAACCTCTTACTGATATAAAATGAGTATATATATGTAAGTGGTGGATTGACTCTGGCTGGCAGGAAATCTTCTCCCTGCCTTCCAACCTTTCCCGGAGAAGAAGTTCAGGAAGGGCAAAAATAAGAAAACTCACCGACTGAGGTAAAAACAGTGTATTAAGTGATAAAAGAAAGAAGAAAAAACCCACAAGTGATGCTCACCATCAGCAGACTGATGCCCAGCCAGGTCTTGAGCAGTGGCTATTTTGGAAAAGCTGCCCCTTAGTCTTATTGCTGAACATGATGTTCTAAGGTGATGGTAGACCTTTCTAAATTTAGACTTAAGATACTTCCTTTTTCTTATGTTGTTAAGTATTCTTTCTCCTTTCTTAATTTTAACTGCTGCATGATATGGTACTGACCTTGCCTTGATCTGCATCACTCACCCCAGCTTTCACCATCTCAGCTCAGCTCTGAGGTGTCCACATGTTCTTGTCTGTGACTCACTCTGCTTCCCGCTCTGATGATCCAGGCCCTGGGACTGGAAATATCTGAAGTTGGCAGTGTTTAATGTTCTCTCTAAATTAAACTGCTTCAACATGATTAGAATTTGGAGCTATATTCTTTACTTGGCAACATTTTGATGTTTTCATGTCTCTAAAATATCAAATGTCATGTTTTCCTTTTTTTTTCTCCTCCCCCGGTAAAATGATCTTTATGTTAAGTACCATATAGAGATGAAAACAAGACTGTGCTTGCAGGAATTTGTCTAAATTTCATTTTAGAGTTGTTGGAAAAAGTCTTCAGAATCCTAGTTTGGACTCTGTAATAGGGATCATCTTTTAAAGAAATCCTGTTGAAAACATGAAATTCTTATCTGCTTGAAAACATGAGCAATAATCTAACATTACCTTTGTAAAAGCTGATTTTCTTTACACTGTGGGTCAATTAGAAAAAATATAATTGTGAGGAATGACTTTATATATGAAAATGTTAAGTTTTATGTTTATAATCCAAGTTAAGTTAAAGCAAAATGTTCTCTTTCAGTTAAAATTGTTCAAATATTTTGATGAGGTTTCCTCAGCTGTGTTTAAAGAAAGCTATCCTTAGTTTTAGGATAACTTTATCTTAGTTTAGAACAGTATCATGAGGATCCCATATCTTAATGAAAATAAACATTTGCTCTAACCTTGCAAAGTGTTTGTTCTAAGACTTGAAAGATGTTAGATCCTATTTTCACAATAAAAAACTACAGGATCACTGTTCTTGGTTCTCAATTCCTGCAAGCCTCTCAATTCCTACAAGTCTCCAAAATCAGTTTTAAACCAGTGTTTCGGTTAATTGATAGTATTTATGTAGCAATGTAGTTTTACTGTGTGTATATAAACTTTAATGTCAATGTTTCTTCAGGTTTTGAATGTTACTTTTCTTTGCTACTTTCATCACTGTCCAGTTGGACTTCCATAAACATCTTGTCATAAATGTATTGTTTATAGCAAGGACTTTTTTTTTCTCATTAAATGTGATATTTCAAGTACTGTGTAGAGAAAAATACCATCTACTTGTCTCATGTAAAAGGATAAATACGTGTGTGAGTGTGCACACAAATATTGTTTTTTGTGTCATTTAAGTTATTAGTGGAAAAGAAGCAGATGGTATTTCATGTAATTCAGTCTCTGCTCTGATTTTAGCCAAGTGGAATTACTTGACTGGTGTTTAGAAGGCGTCCAAGTTATTTTCAAACATAATTTCTGTTTTTCTGATGGTGTTTAAAGCAAAATTAGAGGTTTACTTTACCAGGGACATGAATATAGAACAATAAGTATATTGGACTTTAAAATTCAGTGGTAAAAACCCAAGGGTTTTTTTTAATCCTTTTATACAAATGTAAATTGTATATAATATGGCTTCATGGAATATATTTACATGTGATTTGTTGAAGGCTGTCTAGGCAGAATATGCTTCTAGTTCAAATATGTTTGGGAAAAAGTATGCCACTTTCAGTTATGTCTTCCTATTTATTTCAAATAGCATTGTAGTTTTAGAAAAATGTTTTTTCACTGTTTCTTAACTTGTAAATATTTCTGCTGACTTCAGATTCTGGAAGGCTGTGCTTAGTTATTCTTAATAGGAGAAATTGTCTTACCCAATGTTGTGTAAAGCTGTAACAACGCAGAGTGACTTGTTACATAATTTCTGGTTTTTGCTATCAGTTTTCTTAAGCTAATATTTTATTAATTGAACTTCTGTTTTCTTCCAGCTGACAGCACGATCGCTACCTTCCATACAGTCTGATGAGAGACTACAACCTCTGCTTAATCATCTCAGGTAGCATAAACTGAAAGCATGAGTATATTCCTTCATACAGATTAAAGTAATTGTATTAGTAGAATGCTTTAGGTACAGGGGTTTTTTTCAGACATTTCATCTGCGTGAATTGCTTTGACTGGAAAAAACCAAATGGAACCCTTCAATTTAAGAAAAGCTTTATAAATCACAGGATCACAGATTACAGAATATTCTGAATTGGAAGGACCCCACAAGGATCATTTAGTCTAACTCTTATGTGAATGACATGAAATATAGTGCAAAGTTGTTAAGGTTCTTTATGAACAAAACAGATTCCAAGTTACACTGCTCAGAGCATGGGCCTTCCTTGTTGCAAGTTTTCTATGCTCTGTGCTGTTTTTGGAAGATTTCACTGTCATATTGATGAATGGAGTCCTAATTTGTTCTTTCAGTGGACCTAAGGATGTTGCTGAAAGTGAACCGTTAGAGTACTCTCCAACAAAACTAAATAGCCTGCCTCACTCTTTAGTGGTACATAGATATAGATATATATACTTTCTACTTTATTGGTAGGAAAGGGAAGAAGAGTAAGAAAAAACACTTTCTTGATGTTCTTCAGGTTAAGCATCTTGTCTTTTTCATACATGTGATTACTTTTTACCACTTTATATGGGAGAGCTTTCTTACTATGGTAGTATGCAGGAGGACAAGGCCCATACAGTTAGAGGGAGATGGCTTAGAATCATAGGATAATTTAGCTTGGAGTGAACCTCTGGAGGCGATTTAATGGTTAGATCAGGTTGCTCAAGTATTTATTTCTGTTGAATTTTTAATATCTCTAAGGATAGAAATTTACTTAAATATTGGATGTCTGTAATGAAATGTCTGTTTTTGAACATGTACAGCTTTGCACTAAGATTACTGAAATTATGTTGGATCAATTAGAAATGTAATTGTTGAAGCTCCATCAGGGCAGCACTGCACAGGAATTAGGATGCAGATCTGGTTAGCATGCTCCTTATTTCCTGTGGTGCTCTGCTGCTTGAGGTATCTGTACCCAAAACCTGACATTTTATTTTGATTTTTAAAAAAGTCTCATAATTTTTAATTTATAGGGAGAGGTTTATATTTCGTTGTTTTTAGTGGAAGTCAGAATAGGAAAAATAGCTTTTGTTGTATCTCTACTTATTTACATATGATTCAACTTTGTTCAAGAGCAATGATTGAGAACAAGTATTGCAGTGTAACTGTTCCATAGCTGGTTAGGGGTACTGCTGAATGCCTATAACCTTCAGTGTTTTTATTACTATACATCTCACTGGGATTTAAAAAAATACGCCTCAGTGGCATACCTTTCTTCACTTGAAGATAAAGAGCAATTAAGTTAGCTTTTTATAAACTGTACTCTCTAGGATTAATTACTGAGAAATTGGAAATTTTGTTTGATATATGCTATGCATCTATGTAAGTGGAACTGTCTTTTCAACGATCAGTCCTATCTGTGCTTCTTTTTTTTAAATATGGGAAAAGGTAGCAAAAAAAAACACAAACTACTTTAACAGAGGTACTGTATCCCACATTTATGCTACTTTTTGTACATTCTTAGGTTACCTTGGTAGGTATGCTACACAACTGGTAAATTACGTCCATTTTGCTTTTGTGAAAATGGAGGGACTGATTCCAGTATTTTTTGTCACCTACTGGAAAAAATTATACAAATGTTTCCAAGTTGCCTTTTGCAAGTTCCTTTAAAATGAGGAAAATACATCAAACCTTGCAACTTGAAAAGCAGGCTCTGGTAGTAAACAGACAGGTGGCCAAATAGGTCATCTTTGTTATTTATTTCTGTGAATCTTTGATTCAATGTGCTTCATCTTACTCATAGGAAAAGAGAATATTAGTTAGTTGTAGACTTTCCTCTGCCTTCATTGTGTGAATTCTGACAGCAGTATTTTATTTTTGGCATATGTCAATAGAACTCTATCAGGGGAGCAAAAGCTTAGATAGAAATGTATGAAAAGAGCATACAGTTGAAGGTTACAGAGTATTGTTTAGTTGTTAAAGCCCAACACGTTTTTTGGCACCTTTTCGTGTCTACTTGTGATTTATAAATTAGCTGGTCACCAGAAAAGGTGATCTTCCTGTGTATTATGTCCTCATAGATATTGTATACCATGCATATGTTTTGCAGTTGGATAGTTCTGGACTAAAAATGTATTTTGTCTGCGATTAGATCCTCTTGTCCAATTCTGTTTCATTGGTGCTTTCTAATACAACTTGTATTAGATTTAAAAAAAAAAAAAAAAGAGAATTTTTTAGTTAAAATGTTTAAATATTTGCTGCAAGGTTGTGTTTAGGGATTTCCCATGCTCACAGTCGGCTACAAAGAGATTTAAATTGCTAAAACTGAAGCAATTTAATAGAGATGGAAATCTTTGTCTAAATGCATGAGAAGAACACTTCTGCAACTCCTGCTTTTTATGGGGTGTGTGATGACATTACAGGGGTGTAACACTCTACTGTTTAAAATCTTCAGTGGGAATAATTTCGAATAGACAAAAGCTGTTGTATGTAATCCCATCAAAGTACCATAGGACTGGGCCTATTTATGAATTACAGGGAGAAGCTGAGTTGACTTTCTTTAGTCTGGTTAAAGAGAGACCTAGGGATGATCAAATAGCAGCTTACAACTGCTTGAAGGACAAATGTCATTGTATTGGAATTCTCGATGGTGCCAGTGGATATAACAAATGACAGTGGTCACACACAGCAGTTTGGGAGGTTTAGATCAAACACTGGGAAAAATGTCTATACCAGAGTGATAGTGCAGCAGATTGGTCAGTGATGTGGAATGTTGGTTCATGGAGATTTTTAGGATTCAGCTGGAAAAAGCCACAGCTCACCTGACTAGTGTTGGCAGTAATCCTATTTAAAGCGAGATGTGGAACTAAATGGTCTTCTGAAGTCCTTTACAACCAACACTTATATGATTCTATTAATTCTGTCTTCAAGTGATAGCTCATACGGTTGATACAGAAACCAAGTGTTTTGGAAGACTGGATTTTTTTAATGGATAATGCAATACTCATGTAGACATATTCACCCTCCTCACCTATGCTCATCTCACAAGCAAGTACAGAAGAACGCACACCTTGATGAACTGTTGTAATTTATTATCCTCAACACCTATAAAGTGCCCTTCATACCCTCACTAAATCTTACAATACACTGACACATCTGTGAATAATACAATATTTATCAAAACCGTCCTACAGCTGTTTATTTGAAAGACATAGATCCTGTTCTTGGAAGCACTGATGTAGTGGAAGTTTATTCTTGGTCAACAGCTGTGCAAGTGTATGTATTGATCTTTAGTTTCAAGATGTTTTAGAAAACTCCTGGTAACTAAAATATTGGATTTTAGAAAAGCAGATTTGGAGTGATTGAGTCAGGCTGAATGGAGAAGAAAGGAATTTATATATGGAGATAAAATAAAACTTTTTAAAGTGAAAAGTGAAGACATTGCTACTTGCCTTCCAGTAAACCATGAAAATAAATATTTCTAGGTGAGTAAGAAGGTCAGGAAGTAAGTTCAAGAGCTATGTCAAATAAAAGAAAGAATGAGTCCAAAATAGGAGCTAAAACTGAAAGCAAAAATATAAGAAAGTGAGAATGATCGCAAACCTGATTAGTTGGTGTTGTAATATGTTTTCAGACCGGTAGTAGGAAACTGTTTGCCTACATTTAATGATGTGAAAAAAATGAGGACCATTGTTCATAGAACAAAGAATAGTCTGAGATTTTTATTTTTGCAAGATTCTTGAGATTTTTGTATTAGAAATGTAGAGAAAAAAATGGCAATCTGTGGAGAAAGCAGTGTCATTTTTTTATGATGAAACCAAGGGACTTGGAGAATCCCTACTGTAGAAAATCAGAAGACCTGGCACCTGAAACTGCAAACCTGAAAGCTTTAGTCCCCTTGAGCTCCTTGGGACAGGAATCCAAGAGCTTTGCTGCCAAAGGCCATATGGGTAGTGCTGGCCTTTGTGGCTAACCCCAATCTACCATGTATTCTGGATAAAGCTCATACTCTTTTTCAGAGCACCACCATTGAAGGCAATTTGTAGGTCTCAGCTCTTTGGTGAGTAGTGTCAGGTATCAAGAAAATTTGACCTTGCAAAGGTCATATTCTACTTTTTAATGTAAAAAATTAATAACTTTTCCTGTCCATGTACCATGATGAAAATATTTGACCTTTTCAGAGACTGAAAAATAAAATTTCTTCTTTTCCCCCTCAGCCCCTCTTAGTGCTGAGTTTTCTCTCCTTGCAATAGAATTTTCTACTAAGTCCAGATGTAATGGTCAGTAAGATTCAGAGAGCATGTTCTCTTTTAACAGTAACTTATGAAGTCGTACTTTGTTCACTTGTAGGAAAACTTGTGTCTTTTCTTTGGACCTTCTCTTCCCAGGCCAACCCTTTCTACAGCAGCTAGGAAAAACTTTTCTTTAGCTTAGCAATTTTTTTCAGTATGAATATGATTCTAATAAATACTTTAGGATATGAGCAGGTGATCTAAAATGATTATGGTGGAACAGTTTAAGAAGTTACCAGCACTCATCCAGGGATGTGATCATTTACTGGTGTTCTTAAGTGAGTGTTTAAAAAAAAAAAAAAAAACAAAGTTGCCTAAGAAACAGCTGTTATCTGTTGTTCTGTGCTCCAGTTGTAATTTTTTGGCACTGTGATTTCTGTTTTGTTTGTAGTTTGCCTAAGTAGAGAGATGCAGATCTGTTTCTGCAAGGTAATTTAGATAATTCCATAGTAAAATCAGTAGTAATAGACATACATAGCTCAAATGCTTTAAATTATTTATCTCATTTTATATTATGTTGTGTAATGAAAAAAATCTATTAAGTACAGCAGGCTTTCCTAGTGCTTCAGTGTGTGCCAGAAATAAGATTAAAGAATAAATGAATGCACTATAATTAAACAAACTATTTGTAATCTAGTATGCTTTTCATACTTTACAGAATTGAAATGCCACAAAATAATTCACAGCACCTAGTATTGTCATTTAGAAAAATGTGTTTTTTTCTGGAGGTAAACTCTGCACACTGTCAAAAGATTTAAGAAATGATCCTTAAATTAGGAGGTTAGTTAGTTAAAGCAGGATGTAAGTTAGTTAAAAAATCCCTCTTGCACAAAGATATTTGTTCTTACCCAGGTTTTACAACCTGCTTTCTGGACTAGTGTGTTCTATTCAAAGTCCCTATTTACTCTATTGCCTGCTGTGCTGTCAACTCTTGACTTTGGTTGGGTTCTGCTGTAAGCATTTCTCTGGTCCTGTTCTGCAGCCCTGCATATATCCTCATTCAAGAAGTCTATATATTTAAAAGTAAAAGCCGAGTATTAGATACTGAATTTGATTTGAAGATACTTTGGTGACGGTGTCTATTGTGTGACTGTCTCTGCTGTAGTGTAGGGTTACAGCTGGTTGCGTGGCGTTAGGAAGAGCACTCCCAGCAGCTCGAGACAGGTGATTCTTTCCCCCTGCTCAGCACTGGTGAGACTGTATGTGCAGGGCTGTGTCCAGTCCTGGTGTTCCCAGTACATATGAGAAGAGGCTGAGAGAGCTGAGACTGTTCAGCCTGGAGGAGGGACGTTTCAGGACAGTGTGGGTGTGAACCTTAGCAATGCATATAAACAGGTGTCTGTGTCAGAGGGGGAATGAAGAATACAGAGTGAGTGTCTTAGTGGTATCCAGTGATAGGCCAGGAAGGAATGGGTATAAACGGATATACAGCAAGTTCCAGTTAAAACATAAGAAGATGAGTTTTTACTGCCAGGGTGGTCAAACATTGGAACAGGTTGCTCAGAAGTTTGAGTCTCTGTCCTTGGAGATGCTCAAAACCCAGCTTGATGAGATGCTAAGCAACCTGCTGTAGCAAACACATGTTTGAGCAGGGAATTGGACTGGATCATCTTCAGTGTCCTCTTTAACCCTCAACAGTAGCATGATCCTGTGATCTAAATTCTGTATGACCCCTCACCACTCTTTCCAGACAAAGGGGGTAGGGAGGGTTTCTTTATTGGCTCAAATGTTGGTTTTATAAGTTTCAATTACCTGGTTTTTGGTTTTGCTGATGTAAAATAATTTCAGCCCATAATTGATAAAATAATTTCTTTCTAAATTTGTAAACCTAAAAAATATATTTTTGAGCAGCTTTAAATGATGCTTTACTGTTTGCTTTGTTTTTCAGCCATTCTTATGTTGGCCCAGATTACAGCGTCCAAAAGAACACTGGAAAAATTTCTCTAGAGCAGATTGATGCTGTAAGTCCTTCATGTTTCTGGAGTTACACAGTATGTTGAAACATAACTTTTTAAATTCAAATACTCCATGTCCAAACAACATAAAAAGTGTTTCTCTTTTTTTCCTTCATATTTTATTTGTAACTGTTGAATGAAATTGTGTTAAAGTTCAATATGAAGCAGAATTAACTAAAAATGCCTCTAATCAGGGTTTAAGCTGGAGCTATAATGAATTGCCTAATTTTCTGCTTAATTCTGTGTACTTTCACAAATACCTAACATAATTATAAGCAGAGTTTAACAAAATTTTCTTATTTAATAATCTTGCAACCCATGATGTTTAGTTTATGATTATTGCAGTGCAGTATTAGTATTTTCACTGCTCTTTTTTTGAGTTACAGAAGGGGTTTTGAAAACAAGGAAGTAAATAAAATGGGTTGTAAAACATCACACATGAATGTTATAGAGTCAATTAAAATCACATTATAACTATTTTATCTGAATTTTAGGAACTGTGTGTGTTTTCAGTGTCCATCTTAACCATTATAGACTTCCTTCGGTAGTGAGTTCCATGGCATGATTCAGAGTTAAAAAATAAAAATGCAAGGCCTAAGTAAACTTGAATGTTACATGTTTTCCATTCTCTGAGATCTTACTTTATGACAAATAGTATTTTTCAGGGAGTACAACCTGCAGATTAGTTGCAAAGAATTTTACTCTCACTTGTTGTTTTTCAAAGATTTTTTTTAAAAAAAGTCTCCTTCCCTAGTCCCCAGAAACTCTTATCATATGTCACTTTGCCTTTCCAGCAGCTAAAATAAGGAAGAGACAGGAAATATTGTAATGGAATTGTGGGTATATTTTTCCTAACAGCAGTTAAACCTTTGTTACTTTGTAGCTGAAGATAGTCTGTATGCCTCTGTCCTTTGGCTTTTGTCCTTGAGATGGTTCTTGGATTTGATGGCTTATGAACACACTCGTGTTATGGTCAGTCCCAAGGCTCTCTGTACACGCACAGCTTTTCTTCCAGCCATTGGCATTTCCAAGTGGAGCTAGTTAATAATCACAAGAAGCATGTATCCTACAAATTAAATGATCAGTATGCCTTAAACAAGAATTTTTCTCTTGCCAGCTTTCGGTGAAGTCATTCCCTCTGTGCATGCGGCAGCTGCACAGAGCGCTGCGCGACAACCATCACCTCCGTCACGGGGGCCGGATGCAGTACGGGCTGTTCCTGAAGGGCATCGGCTTGACTCTGGAACAGGCACTGGAGTTCTGGAAGAAAGAGTTTATCAGAGGAAAAGTGGATGCAGATAAGGTAACTCGACAAATGAAAAATATCTAAACGTGTGAATGTGAGCATGTAGTTGATGTGTACGTTGTGCTACAGATTGGAATAGGTGCTTGTTAAAGTAAGTAATTGGGCAAAAGGCACAGTAATGTATTTTTAAGGTGAGTTTTTTCCTATCTTTGCTTATGATTTTAGTAACTTTGTTGGGCATTTACCTGATCTATGGGTAGAAAAGGCAAGCTGCAAAGAGGCTTTTTATTGATGAGGTTTAGCAATATCTTACTTTACCATTAGATTACTAGGAAGCCAATGTCCTTTATGAAATGCAGGTACTATGTGACTAAATTAATTCACCAAGCAGGTAAGTGACCACAAACATCTGAAAGATAAGCTTAGCTTTTTTGTTGTTTGATTAAAAAATACATTAATTGGACATCTGTGTGTGAGGTAGGCTTACCTTAGCAAATTTACAGTCTAAGAATAAAAAAAGAAACTGGAGATGAACGGAGACAGAACAATATGTTCAAGGAAATGGTGAAAAATGCTGTCTGGTGCAATGGGAGGCATTATTGATATATTATTCATTGGCCTAACCCTTGCTAATATTTTTGAGAGTATCGTGAGTGAGGAAGGTGTAACATATGCTATGTGTAATATATGCTGTCTCTTTGAGAGCATAAAAAATACATGCTAATTTTTGAAGGATTGTGACCTGCTCCTTGACTTGAACAGCTTAGGTAGAATGAAGCAGGCTTTCTCTGTTTTTCTAGGTCCTTATATGTGGTGTGATTTAAGAGGAGATACTTAATTTGTTAAAAAAGAAATCAAAAATGCATTTCTGTACAAAAGTTTCAAGAACAGCTCTGAAGAGAGGTAGTAAAATTTTTAGTGAAATACCAATTACTTCCTAGCTGTATTGAGTTTGCATGGCCAGGTTTTGGTAGTGGATGAGGCTACAGGGATGTGGCTTCCGTGAGAAGTTGCTAGAAACTTTCTTTGTGTCCAGCGGAGCCAGTGCCAGCTGGCTCCAGGATCACTGGCCAAGGCTGAGCCCACCAGTGATGGGCGTAGCAACTCTGGGACATTCTGAACATATTCAAGATGGAGGAAGAAAAATTTTGTGCAATAGCAGCTTCATCCAGAGAGAGGAGCTGAGACTATGTGAGGGGCACAGCTCTACAGATCCCACAGTGAGTGAAGAAGGAGGGGAAGGAGGTGCTCCTGGTGCCAGAGCAGAGATTCCCCTGCAGCCTGTGGTGCAGACCATGGTGAAGCAGCCGTGCCCCTGCAGCCCAAGGAGGTTTATGGTGGAGCAGAGATCCACCCGTATCCCATGGAGGACCCCAGGCCAGAGTAGGTAGATGCCCTAAGGAGGTTGTGATTCCATAGGAAGCCTATGCTGGAGCAGGCTCCTGGCAGTACATGTAGCCCCAGGGAGAAAGGAGCCCATGCTGGAGCAGGTTTGCTGGCAGGACGTGTGTCCCTGTGGGGGACCCATGCTGGAGCAATCTGTTCCTGAAGGACTGTGCCTCATGGAAGAGACCCACGTTGGAGCAGTTCGTGAAAAACTGCAGCCTCTGGGAAGGACTCAGGTTGGAGAATTTTGTGGAGGACTGTCTCCCATGAGAAGGATCACACACTGGAACAGGGGAAGACTGTGAGCAGTCCTTCCCCCGAGGAGGAAGGAGTGGCAGAGACAACGTGTGGTGAACTGACCGGAACTCCCATTTCCTGTCTGCCTGCATCACTGAGTGGGAACAGGTGAAGAAAATCAGGAGTGAAGTCAAACCCAGAAAGAAGGGAGGGGTGTGGGGGGAAAGGTGTTTTAAGATTTGGTTTTATTTTTCATTACCCCAAGTCAAGTCTTTTGCCTGTGACAGTAACTGGTGAGTGATCTCTCCCCATCCTTGTCCCACCCCATGAGCCCTCTGTTATATTTTCTCTCCCCTGCCCAGCTGAGAGAGCAGCTTTAGTAGGCACCTGACATCCAGCCAGGGTCAACCCATGACACTAGCTGAATTCAGGAAAATCCAGACTTTTCAGTTGCCATTTCTTGTGCTTAAAAGAAATTGAAAGAATAAAAGGAAGATATTAGAAACAATAACTGTATAAAGATACCCATTTGTTATTTCTGTTTTCAAAAAATATTGGGAGAACATAGCCTGATTCTACCTACTTGTGCTTTGACCAAGTATGTACATGCACACGTATGAAGACATGTATGCACCTTGAACCCTATTTTCAATCACAGGTTTATGACTTTACTGTAGCATCTTCGTTGATAGGCCCTAGAAATAAATGAAGTTCTATGATCCTATGTTTAGCTGCAATAGTTAGGATATTGTGAATCAAGCAAGAGGTTGTAGTTACTGCATTTGTCTCAAGCAGGCTTCTATTTCCATTTTTTTTTTTATTCTTCTCAAGTTCTAGATAAGCACTTTCAAACTGGGGTAAAAAAGAAAACTAATTTTTCACACCTCTAACTGAAATTAGTGGCCTGTAATTTTTCACAGTAAAATGTCATACAATGTTTAATGTCCTGGAAAAAATGAAGATTAATACAATTGTTATTGGCATTTTCTTCTTTTGACATTTTTATTTTCTGGCACTCATGCCATTGTTTCTTTCCTGTAGAGTGGAGATAATTATACTGCTTTATCTTGCTGGAGCTCTGTGAATATACATGTGATACTTTCTAAAGATTAAGGTTAATTATGTAGTTGCCTACTGGTATTTTGCAAAGAGGGGGTGTTCAATTTGCTGCAAATGGTTATGATTTCAAAATTGTTTGTTCACGTTTGGTTTTAATGGATGCAACATCTATGCGAGTTCTCAATCCAAAGAATCCTTGGCACACATCTTCAGTCTTTAGCAGGATAGAAGTTACTCTGAACACATCAGCAGCAAACTGGAGTTCACATCTCCATGCTAAGCATAGGCACATTGACAATTTGCACCAAAAAGATCTCCTGCTTTCTGAATCACTGTACCTCAGGGCTCAGTGATAAAAACATTGTAGAAAAATTTTTAAGAAATTATATTTTACCTTTAAGAGAGGAATCTGTGAAGTATATTGTAAATGAAGAGTGAAACCATGTAGTTGGGGGGGGGGGAATAATGAAGTACTGCCTATAAAGAAAGCACTGAAACTGGTATATATGCTCTATTGGTGGGGTGATGGGGAACGATCACGTACTGGCATGTTCACAAAGAGACAAATGAAGAGGGCAAAATGAAATTTTTTTTTTATTTAGGCACTGCAATTAAAATTGCTCTGCAAAATGCTAGGTTAAGAGTGCCTAATTGGTTAATTATTGCTCAGATGAAAGGATCAACTGCCAAATAATGGTAGATGCATTACTTCTGACTAAATGGTTGTGCCAGTTGGCCTCATAACCTCAGTATTGTTTTAAGACTGGTTTGGTTTTTTTATAAATTATGATCTTACTCTGAACAGATATTAATTCTCATAGATTCTTTCACATTCTTTCCTTAATGCTTAAAAACTCCCCATCCAATCCGAAAACGTGGCAGCGGGGTAGGGGAACACGTAACTCCAGTGTGCTTTAAAAATACTTGAAACACGAAAGAAATAAGATGACAAATTAAATAATTACAGTACAGATGTAAAAATTATTTGACGGTTGAAAATAAAGTTCTTAGTAGCAAAGATCATTATAGTGGAAATCATTACTTGGTTATTACTGTTTTCAGATATTTTCGTGTGAGTAGTCTGTGAATGTGAAAAGGAAGAATTGAAAAATAATGCAGTACTTCAAACGAAGGAAAGAAGGGATGGAGAATCAGTTTCTTTAAGGGATTAGTCAGTTACTTCTTTAGCTAATAGCTTTGAATCCTGGTTTGGATACAAATGGGAGACTTTAAGGCAGCCCATCACTTTTTGCTTTCCTTTGCTACATATATACTTGCGATATATATTCTCTTTCTTAGCAGTAATTGGTGTAAGGTGGTACAAAATGCTCTCTTCCGGTGCTCTGATTATTTACTGTTTTGTACAGAAGAAACAGTTGCTAGATGTGCACTTCTGTGTTGAAAAATAATTCCTTTGATATTGCAATTTGATATTGCACTGACTTTTATTATTGTTGCATATACTACTGAAGTGCATCTTATAATTGTGCACAAGTTTGGGGTTTTATTTATTTAATAAATCTTCAGAACTTAAGTGTTACTAAAAATTATCCTGATGATAGAAAAGCTTTTTTGTCACGAGTTAGGAAAAAGACACGAGACCAGCAAGGTTCTTCAACAGGGCTGCAGATCTTCTCAGGGCAGTGCCCAGGGCTGATCTGGTTTATTAACAAGATGGAGGGATTTTATAGGGTTGGCGGGAAGGTGCTGGAAGGTAGGAGGGATATGCAAAACTTGGACATGGGATAGGTGGAGGGCACATGAATAAACATTAGGGGGAACATTAGGAACAGGGTACAAACTGTGATTGGTTGGGACAGATATGACACCATAAGCTGTCCAATGGTAGCCGTACTTTTGCTCCTAGGAGCGAAGCCCATGGTAACCACTTGCGACATTTTAAAATGGGGCCTCAACCCAGCAATGGGTTTTAGTCCAAAAGTCTCTTATAACAATAGTCCTTTTATACCGTTGTAATTCCATTGTCCGTTTCTTTAATAAACTCTTCTTTCCATTGTTCATACGCTTGTTCGTCCTCAGGGCCGTCTCCTTCACTTTTTTAACTTGTGACTTCTTATTGAAAAGAAAACATGGCTCTTTAGCCCTTGTGGTTTTGGACTCTTTCCTCAGACGTGGTGACATTCAGGCTAGTGGAGCATCTTATTCTTTTTGACTCAGTTTTCCAAATCAACTTGTTGCAGTTCCGTATGGCTTGTTATTTTCTATAGCAGTTGATCACAAATGGGAAGAAGCAGGTTGTTTTCTAGTTGTCAGAAGTTCCTGTCTGAGATGTGCCTCTTCATCCCTATATGTCTGACCACAGAGTTTAGAATCATAGAATCATAATATCCTTCTTTAGCTGAATGGAAATAAGCTTCAATTGCCATTAAAATGGTGTTATTTTTGGCATTATGTCTGTCACAGTATGTATGTTAAAGTCTAAGCAAGATTCTTGCAGTCATGTATTATAATTTTTATTTAAAGTTGTGTTTTATAGGTGGAAACTTGTCCTTTGTGTCCTTTGTGTGCTGTGCATGTTCATTTGTGCTTGCTAGCATTCTGCTCCCTTCTCTTTTAGAGGGTTTCAGAATTTTGGAAGCTTATCTGAGTACTGCTAGCATATTACTGACACACTGGTCTGCATGACTTGGTTTCTGTCAATTTGTTTTGTATACGTATTGACCAAAGCAGTAGGAAGGAGATCTGTCATGGATTCTGGAAGTGAGAGGACTGAGAAAGCACACTCACAGGAGTTGCATTTAATTGTATTCCAAGAAGTAAGATGCTGAGGGACCTGGCTTAGTGGTGGATTTGGCAGTGTTAGGTTTATAATTGGACTCAATCTTAAAGGTCTTTTCTAACCTAAATGATTCTATTCTATACTTGAATAACTTCTTGCAGAGTGCTGTTAAATTCTGCTAAGTCGTAAGAAGGAACTGGGATAAGATTTCTCACTGATTGTATCAAATGTATATATGACTACCATGCCTGTAAAGATATAACCCTGGCCCTTGGCAGGGGGAAGTCCCTATTAGCACTGTCAGTGTTACTTTTCTTTAGTCATGTGGACACAACCACTCTGTAAAGACCTGCAGAAAATTAGCTCATGTAGTCAGAGCTAGAGATAACTGTGTGCTTCCTGATCGTGAGATCAAATCAAAATAGTTTAAAGTTTGCATCAGATAATGATTTAGTAGGATTTAGATACAAGTAACAGTATGAAATTTCTGTCATTAAAATAACATGCCATGTTGTATTTATTGGATATTGATGCCTGATAGGGTTAATAATACAAGTTTTATGAAGCAGTTGATACTGTTCTGCTTTCCTGACAGATAAAAAATTCTGACTTTGCTGCAAAGGGATTTACCAGTAACATCTACATTGTTCACAATCTTCACACAAATATATGCAAGTTTGTGGGTGTTGCTGCTCTGACCTCTTTAATAAACTAAAAATATAGACTTTTCTGTGGCTGTTTCTCTCATAGTTTATTTTGCTTTTATTTCCAAATTAGACAAGTAAACTAAGTGCATCATAGCTCAGGTTGGCATATAGGAAGTCAGATGATGAGAAATCAGATGTGAATATAAGATTAGGTGTTCTTTGTGATACTTGGTGGAAATGTCCTACCACTTATTTCATGAAAATAAGATGAAAGTAATAAATTTTTTCGCCATTCTTGCCCATAAGCTATGTACGTAGTCATCACTGAAAAGGTATTGTTAACTTAAAACTTTATATAAACATAAATGTATAAACACTCACACCCCACACCTCCCAGTGGTAGATGCTGTTTCAGTTCCTTTTGGTGGGTGAATAATCTGCAACTTCACTTGGTACTGGTTTTCTTTCAGTGTGCATTAGAATTTTGTTTTGACTGCCACATTGGAGTTCTGATCCCTATAAGAAATGAAAACAAACCAGACACTTCTTTACCCCTTACTTGTAAGAATTTATTTTACTTTAAACAATACTGCCTGACCTTTGAAACCCAAGGTTTATCAGTAAAGTTAATGATACTAAAATGGAAGTGTCTTTGGGACATAATTAGGTTTTAATTACACCCTGTAGTGAATGTAGATGCACATTCAGCTCGGTCACGTTTCTGTGTATTTCCCTCTGAAACTTCTCAGGTCTCAAATTACAAATCAGCATATCAGTGTATCTTACAGTTATCTAAGCTTATTAAATATTGACAAAAATCCATCTCACTGTCATTTTATATTTTAACTTTTTTGTTACAGAAACTTTGTTTTTAAAAAAATAATAGATTCAAAATCTTAAAGCAGTATTTCTTAAAAGAAATGGACCTGGTATAAAACCATTATTTTTCACCGTAGTTTTGTTTCATGGATGATTTTCTAATAGACCACAACTGATGATGAGACTAGAAAATGTAATATAATATTAGACTGTGGTACACATGAAGGTTATTCTGTGGGCACATAAATACTCTAGAAATCATAGTAATAAGTGCTATGGTAAAAATATGCAGCTCTTTCACTCCAAGCATGGCATTGTGCTATTCAATTTTCTCCATTATTCTTGTTAAAACTGGAACTCTACAGTCTTTGTTGTGAAGCCAAAGTTATGGTGGCATTTCCCCATGATTATTCACTTTAAAGTACTTTCATTAGTTCAGCATTTTTTTAAACCTGTTAAAAATGTATCTGCCTTTACTTTTGATTTTCAGTTTTCATCCTATGATTTACATTAAAAAGGATAATTTTGGGCAGTCTTTCAGCCTGTGGCATGTCTTAAGGACAGAGAAGAGCTCTAGCTACATAATCACTCTTCCAGGACATCAATTACAGTGCTGGCATAATTTTAGTGATGTTTTTAACTGTACTAGCTACCATAAAAAGAAATAGGATTAGTTTTTGTAGTCATTACATATTAGGCACCAAAATCTATGTTTAGTAAGCCAATGTAAGAACTGATTAGTGATAAGGTGCTTGCACTGAGAAGAATGAAAGCAGTAATTATCTTTCCTGTACTAAAACTAATTTAGTTCAGAATCTGCTCTCTTATGACTTATTCTCAGCAACATACATTGCTGTAGACACTCCATGCTGTAGTATCTTTTTAGAATTGTGTGTATAAAAACAGATGTTGAAGCCAGACCTTGAATTTTGTAAGATTCCTTTTGTAGTCTTGAACTGCTTGTCAGTCTTGTACTTTATTATAGATGTAGAAAGACTGTGTACTTGCCAGAAGAGGTTTCTCTTTTATTGGCACTCACAGCAGCTGAGAGAAAGTCATTCCATGACATTTGAAGAAAAGTAATGGATGGATTTACCTATCTGATTGATAAATTTCTACTTTGAGGGTTTGTGAAGTATCTGAATGTCACTAAATACAGAACCTTTAGCTGGTTCTTTCGAATATCTTCTTAACCATACAGCTCGCTCTCTCTAGCCATCTGCTGAAAAATACCTGGTATGTTACCACACACCCCACCAGTTTATGTTTTTAATCTCTTCAGCTATTTACCCCAAGTGAGACAGGGAATAACTGTTTTTGAGATGCAAATCTTTTAATCTGTATCTTTTTATTGCCTGAATGGCAAGCTGAATGGCATAGCAGGTCTCTTCCAATTGTGTTTCTCTGCTTTTTGAATGGAAAGGTTTTGATAGTTTTTTTATCTTGATATAATTGATGGAAGAATATTTTAAAATTATTTTATTAAGCATTCAGATAAACTGACTTCCAAAGCAAAGCCCAGAATCCTGTATACTTTGCCTTCTTGTTTGATAATTGTTGTAACATCATATAGCTGTCGTATTCCATCTGTCTATATTCAGACAGTAAATTAGGATATATTTCATATTCAGTCATCCAGAAAAGCAGCATGTTGTATCAAATGTGCACTCTGCTGATATACCACAGTAGACACAATATAAATAAAAATGTGGTTTTGCTTTCAGAAATAATTTAACATTCTGCCACGTCTTTAAAATCTGCTGAATCTCATGAATAAAGACAAAACAGCTCGTCATATGTTATTTATTCTATGCATAATTATGTTTTGAAAATTTAATATATTGATTTAGGAAAGCGAAATTACCATGGTAGTGCTTAAGTATTTCAACATGATAATTGTTAATGCTTCTTGAAAGAAGGTTGTGTTCTGATTTTGTATGAAATGTCCAATGCTATTTAGCTGTGAAACTGAATTCTGTGTAATGTGGTGTGCTCTGAGCTTATACTGTTTTCTGTGTCTCTCCTTTAAGTCCGCTCAGAAAGGAGAAAAACACAATGTCCCTCAAATATAATTTGTTTGTTTTCTTTTCTTTTGGTTTCCTGCTGTACATGTGGGAGCAGAAGCATGTGGTCTTTATGACAAGTTTTGTGTTTAAATGCCAGTTTATTTTCTTTTTCGAATTCATCTACTTAATGGAGTTGGGTTTGGGGCATGAGAACTGGGGCAATACTAGTGAAATTCTAAGGAACTTTTTTGAAAAAAGCAATTACAGTAGTTGGGCTCCTTCTTGTGCTTTGTTACCAGGGTGTGATGGTTCAGACTTGGCTCCCTGCCAAATGCCCAAACCTCCAGTAGCAACTCCCCCCCTTCCTTCTTCCCCCAGGGCAAAGGAAAAAACTATGCAAATTGAACCCGAAAATCAAGCTAGTTATATAAAAAATATATATTTTATGTATATTACAGTTAAGATGCTATGTACACAGCAAAAGGGAATCCAAACACCCCCCGAAGGGATAGGGAAAGGGGAAAATAGGGGCAAAAGCAGACAAAAAGGGACACCGAACAGATATATGCAATCAAACCCGAGAATTAGTAAAATAACTAGTAAAACAAATCTCACCACATCCCTTAGAAAAGCAGGATTGGCAGACACAGCCAGCACTCTCCAAACCTCCACGTGACAGGCCAGCGGTCGCTGCAGGCCTCAGCCTTAGATAAGCGAGACCAACGCAAGGACCCACTGTTCCCAAACCTCGCCGGAAGAGAAGAGAGCGAAAGCCTCTCCTCCCTTCTTATTTATACCCGATTTACGTAAAAATCGTATGGAATACTGGGAACACTGCCCCTTCCTTGGTTACAAACTGGTCACCAGGGAAGGCCTAGATTAAAACCACCACACAGGGTTATTTCCGTGGTTTTAGAACTTTACAGCAGGCACTATAAAATTAGGTGTGTGTTACTTCTGAGACAGTTCGGAGCAGTCTGTCAGTGAGCCAGACCTTTATTCTTCTCTTCCCATTCTCCCTGCAGTCAAGTAATATTTTAGTCAAGTCATCTTTTAATGATGAATTAACAAAAGTTTAAAAAAAAAAGGAAAATAGTCTTGTGTGTTTTTAAAACAAGCTTTCTTCTGTCGAATGCAGAAAGGCTCTTGTCATAATTGCAGTCTAGAGCTCAAATTTGTCTTGATTATAGTGCACTTTGCATAAGATAGAATATAAAATGTTCCTTATATGTAAGCAGTTCTCTTTATTATGACAGCAAGGGCTACTATCTGCTTTTCTGTACTTTTGTTTTCCTTGATCATTATCTTAAAATGTAATTTTGTCCTTTATTGGGCTGTTAATAAAGAAAAAAATCTGTTTTTACAGCAGAGTTTTTACAGGGAGAATGCCAGTGATCTTGAGCCAAACTATGCTGTTTGGAGAGCTCCAATATTTAGCATTGTCACACAGAGGCCAATATCCAGTGTCTCTCTATGTTCATAGAGGTTGACAAACATCAATTATCCATGTATGGTTTTGTGTTTAAATGCCTTTTGTCATTCTTCTATTACTGCATAAAAAAAGTTGTGTCTACGTGTTTCTAGAGCAGACTTAAGGAATACTTATCAGCCTGAGGAAATGTATTCATTACTCAGTCTCCTTATAGTTTTATTTTAAGAATGATTTGATATTTTTTTCCAATGATCTAGAAAATCTAGAAATCTAGAAAATATCTGGAAAATAAATTAGTTTGTTTTAATCTGCGCTTGTACTGGGGACTTGCTTGTATCTTGAAACATTACGTGACTGGAGACTTAATATCTGTCTGTTCTGGTACTGATCCTTGTCCAAGAGGTTTAACCATATTTCAGTAAAAGGCAAGATTTTTCCCCACAGTTGTATCACATTTTGACAGCTTTGTCACTTTGATTAGTTGAAGGGATATTCTCCAGTCCAAGTCACTGGATCTCTTTGAGTGATGCTGCCGCTTCTGCAAATCTGAGGCTTAGGGTAAAATTGAATCTCTTGGACTTTACAGTATCCTATTACAGATTAGATTGGGTCAGTCGTAGATTTCTAATGAATAAGAAATGCTTGGTGGTTATAACCTGAGGGTAGCAGCAATTTACCACTCGACCTCATGATTAATGAAAAATGCATGCCTTTGTTGTTTTGACTTGCCTTGCCTTTTATGTGCCTTTTGTCATGTAATGCTGAACTTTGCTTCAGATGTCATGCAAATCAGTGTATAGATTGAGAAATAACAGTCTGTAAAGGATTCCTGATAACATCGGAACACCACAAGGATGCAGTAAAAAATTAATTAGGTTATCCAATAATATATAATCAGTCAAGATTGACAGCTTGCTAACATGAGTCCTTTGTGCAAGGTACATGACTGCAAAAGGGAATAACACTTCTGTGGTTTAAGTAGTCCAAAAGGTGTTCAAAATTTTTCAGTCTTTGCTTCAAAGATTGCATATTTAGGGAGTGCTATGTAATTCAACCAGTTTGTAAAATATAAAAAATTCTGTGAGCACATGAAGTCTTCCACTGTGTCTCGATATGGTTGCTCTTTGGAAACAACGCACAGACAGAGAACTTCAGCTGTTGTGGTGGACTTGCTCAGATCCTTTGACTCTCTGCCAGATGTACTAAGTAGAACTGAAATACTGGATTATGAGCCAGTCTTGCTTGGATTAATTCCAGTATCCTGTAGAGGTCTTTGTAATTGGGAACATCCTAGCAAAGGTGAATTGCAACTCTTGCCAGCAGTAGTGCTCTTCAAGAGCAGGCCAATATACACTGTTCTCTTGGGCTCATTTCTGGTGCTGAGCTTTGAAACATCTGTTGTTTTAATGCCAAGAGTCCTGTTCAAAGTGCGGCAAGTCCTTCTAATTGAGATTGTCTGGAATGGCCAAGACAATTTTTCTTCAGACCTTCTCTGATTTGTGAGTTTCTCTTCTGCTGTCTCAACAACCTGGGAGTCCTCATGTCCTGCTAAATTTTCAATTTGTAGTATGACTGCTTGGATAGCTTTGATTTCTGGCATGCTCTTTCTCCTTCCTTATGAAGAAAATTAGTATTCCTAGAGTGAAGGAGCCTGCTATGCCAGACTGTCGAGTTAAATGATAACAATTGGACATGGTAACATGTTGGACTATTTCTCGAGAAGCAGATATCCCAAGTACCTTGGGTACAAGCTGGAACCAAAAGTAAGGACTTTACTCTAAATCTCTTCCAAAATCCATTCCAATTTTGACCTACTGCAGGCCTATCTGGTCTGATAAAGCCTGTCTTCTCATCCATATCCTCAAAGATGTTGTGATGGACTAGTGAGAATAATAAACCCTCTGTCATCATGCAGCCTGAACCTCACGTTCTCAGTCCTGCATTTTATTGCTGGTTGGTCTTATAACCAGAGTCTAATTGGATACATTTCAGGATTCTTCACAAAATGGCATCAATTTTCTTTCCTATTCTTTCCCTATATATTTAGATTTTTTGTACATGTTGATCTGGGCTATAGCATATGATCATAGTATCCTGAGCTGAGTGAGTCCGTAAATACATTACATGTTTGCTGTGCTAAAATAAAACGACAGAACATTATATGAGGGCATTTTTGTTTTGGGTATTGATGCAGCTTGAATAAGCAGTAGGAAATTAGTTTTTGGACTTTGCAGGGGTACCTTTGACAGTCTTCATCCATCTTCTCTGGAAACTTCTAATACATGCTCCTGTGACATACCTATAAGTATGGATTTCTTCCAGTTTTGATACAAACTTACTGAATTTCTTTTCTTGAATTTTTCCTTGGTATACATATTCCTTACACTTGGATTATAAGCTGCCATTATGATCAATAGAGATCTAGCCTGTACAGTCAATAGTGTCTAGAGAATAATTTATTTAATGAGCCCCTAGCTGCCTACATTAGGGCAAATGGAATTGCTCCCCAGACTCCTCTGATTTCATTGACCTCCACTGACAATAATGGGAGAAGTCTTGATGTAGATGTCTGGAGCTGAATCTTATTCCTGTAGATGCAAACAGTTAGTTACTCGCTTACTTTTGTTTCACTTAGACATTTTTTGTTGTACCACATGCCAAATTTCTGTCTACTCTGCAATCCATTAACACTCTTACATCTCTCTTGGTGATAATGCTTTCCGTGTTCTCCTTTGCCATTGAATGTTTTGGGGACTTTTATTCTCTATCTGCCACTTCTGATAAAATGAATAGCCCATTTAATTTCCCCCTAACCTTCTGCTGAAAGATAAACTTTCAAATTACATCTGTTAACTTCTTTGAATATTGAAATGTGAGAAAAACCAATTGAAAAATATCAGCAGAAAAATCTGAATGGCATTGGCATACTTGTAATTGATGGAATACCAGGAGAGTGGAGGTTGTTTTTTTTTAAATTAACTGAATGAGATTCCTTGCTTTAGAACTTGTTTATTAGATTATTTTTTTTCATCTCATGTCAAACTATCTAAATGAGTGTGTTAGGGAGTAAATACTTAGTAAAGAATGCAAGATTGTTCTCTGATTTTAAGTGTTAAGAGTTCCTTAAAACTGTGGAGATGGTCTGCAGAAATCTGTTGAAAATAAAATAAGTTTTCAGTAGTCAGGTTTTAGTGTTCAGTTGTTATTTGAAGGAAAGTGCCAGTATGTTTTTATAGATACTTAGGAAAAGCACAATGTCTTTATGGTGCTGTCAAATATTGACGTTTTAATTCAAGTGTTTCAATTCTTGTTGAAAATTAAATTTAATATTGTGTTCTATTTAAAAACAAAGCAGCTGAAGTTCTCACTGCCAGTTCAGTGTTAATTACCATCTAATATATTTATTTCCTTGCTTAAGGATATGATTATGAAAGGCAGGTCCTGCTTGACCAACCAGATCTCCTTCTATGACAGTGACTCGGAGGATGAGGGAGAAGATGTGGATATTGTCTACCTACTGTTTAGTAAAGTCTTTGACACCATTTCCCACAGCATTTTCCTGGAGAAACTCAAGCTCACTGCTGGGTAAAAAACTGGCTGGATGGCAGAGCCCAGAGAGTGGTGGTGAATGGGTTACATCCAGCTGGAGGCTGGTCACAAGTGGTGTTCCCCAAGGCTCTTTGTGAGGGGAAGAGGAGGGGCAGGTACTGATCTCTTCTCTGATGGTGACCAGTGACAGGACCTGAGGAAATGGCTTAAAGTTGTGCCAGGGGAGGTTAAGGTTGGAGATTAGAAAAGGGTTCTTCACCCAGAGGGTGGTTGGGCACTGGAACAGGCTCCCCAGGGAAGTGGTCACAGCACCAAGACTGACAGAGTTCAAGAGGTATTTGGAAATTGTGTACATAAACTGTACATTTAGCTAAGTTATATTAAGAAAAGCTTAAACTGCTGTAAATAAAAACCCACAGTGTCATATTTTTGCTAGTTCATCAGCCATGCAGTTTACACTCATGTAGTATACGACGTGTCTGACTGATCAAAAATTTTCTGATTTCCTTGGGGTAGATGAAGCCATCTCCAGGGCATGGTGGTTCTTGCCTCATATGGTTTAGAAATACTGAAATTGGAGAGGAAGAAGTTTTTTGTACTTGCTCTGAATTCGTGTGTGCTGACTGCAACTTACTTTTGAGTTTTCCAGCTGAATTTTAACTCATGACTCAGATCTGTAACCTTAAGGTAGAAATTGTGCTATGAGTTAATAATTTAGGGTAAATTTTTGTTGTTGACAGATAGAGAAACATTTATTTGTGCTCCTAAATGACAATTGTAGTTGATAATCTCAAGGTTATTTTAAGAATGAGCTTAAAAAAAGAAAGAGAAGTTGCTTGGATGAAGATACACCAGCTAAACAGTGTCAACAGTAATGATTTGAGTAACTACCTGGGAAATGAATGAAAAAGTGAACCAATTATTTCAGAAGATATGCAACTGTGTGCGATAAATCTATGGATTTGATGCTGTTATCTGTACAGGCTCAACAGTTTTAGACAGAAAATTACTGAATGAGTGTTTTAAAGAAAGAGGTGTTAAACCATTACTACTTTGAATTTTGCAGAGTTGGAACTAATCTGGTGGTCAGCCAAGAAGCTAGACAAAATTAGTGCATTCATTTTGCTGAGTTGTTAGATTTCAAATAAATAAATATCCCAGTAATGGAAGGAACAGATGCATGAAAACTTTCATACAACCTCAGCTCAGACATGAAAGGAGGAGGGGGGGGGGCATTTGTTTTTTCTGGAATAACCATTCCATGTGCAGAAGCCCTGCTTCCCAGGAAAATAGCCAAACACTGCTTGCTAATGGGAAGTAGAGAATAAACCTTGTTATTTTCCTCTTCACTTGTACACATGCAAACTTTCTCTTTTGCTTCAGTAAACTACCTTATCCCAATCTACAAGTCATTTTACATCTTATTCTCTCCCCCCTGTCAGGCTGGGAAGGGAAGTGATGGAGTGGCTTGGTGGACACCTGGCGTCCAGCCAAGGTCAACCCACCACAGCAGGTCTTCCATGTAGATCATTTCTTTGTCTTGCAATTTATGTTACTAATATTGTTATGTTACTCTTCATTTTCATATCTCTCTGCTGTCAGTTGTTCTTATCTCAGCTTGTGACTTTCACGTTTTGTGCCTCCAGTTCTTAACTCCATCCTGCCAGAGCGGGAAGAGGGAGGGGAAAGGAGGAGCAAGTGGCAAGGTGGTTTGGAGTCTCTATGGGAGAACTGAATTCCTAAACCATGACACACACACACACAGATATATATATATATAAATTAAGGCATAAATACAAAGAGATATGACTTGTATATATTCTAGTGATGGCTACCTAATACAGTATGTGTCTTAACATATTTATTAGGCAAGTGAAAGAATGAGTTAAAAAGAGAAGTTGCTTGGATGAAGATACACCAGCTAAGCAGTGTCAACAGTAATGATTTGAGCAACTACCTGGGAAATGAATGAAAAAGTGAACCAATTATTTCAGAAGATATGCAACTGTGTGCGATAAATCTATGGATTTGATGCTGTTATCTGTACAGGCTCAACAGTTTTAGACAGAAAATTACTGAATGAGTGTTTTAAAGAAAGAGGTGTTAAACCATTACTACTTTGAATTTTGTAGAGTTGGAACTAATGTGGTGGTCAGCCAAGAAGCTAGACAAAATTAGTGCATTAATTTTGCTCAGTTGTTAGATTTCAAATAAATAAATATCCCAGTAATGGAAGGAACAGATGCATGAAAACTTTCATACAACCTCAGCTCAGACATGAAAGGAGGAGGAGGGGGGGAGGCATTTGTTTTTTCTAGAATAACCATTCCATGTGCAGAAGCCCTGCTTCCCAGGAAAATAGCCAAACACCGCTTGCTAATGGGAAGTAGAGAATAAACCTTGTTATTTTCCTCTTCACTTGTGCACATGCAAACTTTCTCTTTCGCTTCAGTAAACTGCCTTATCCCAATCTACAAGTCATTTTACATCTTATTCTCTCCCCCCTGTCAGGCTGGGAAGGGAAGTGATGGAGTGGCTTGGTGGACACCTGGCGTCCAGCCAAGGTCAACCCACCACAGCAGGTTTTCCATGTAGATCATTTCTTTGTCTTGCAATTTATGTTACTAATATTGTTATGTTACTCTTCGTTTTCATATCTCTCTGCTGTCAGTTGTTCTTATCTCAGCTTGTGACTTTCACGTTTTGTGCCTCCAGTTCTTAACTCCATCCTGCCAGAGCGGGAAGAGGGAGGGGAAAGGAGGAGCAAGTGGCAAGGTGGTTTGGAGTCTCTATGGGAGAACTGAATTCCTAAACCATGACACACACACACACAGATATATATATATATAAATTAAGGCATAAATACAAAGAGATATGACTTGTATATATTCTAGTGATGGCTACCTAATACAGTATGTGTCTTAACATATTTATTAGGCAAGTGAATCTGCATTACTCTGATACTCATGTGAACATACCACATAAAAGCAAAATGTAAGTTCCTTGCTATGGTACACTTATCAATACCCAGTGAACTGTCCCTCAAGCCTCCTTCATTCTGGCTTTGGACTATTGGTTTTGTCCTACTAATCGATGCTAAGAACTTAGTTTCTTATATGGATAAGAAGTCTGAGGTGGCCTCAGTGCCATCAGGATACACAGTATCATTGGTACATTCAGTGCCATACATTGGACACCTCAGTTCATTACAGCAAATACTGGTGCATAAAAAAACCTCAAAACTGCCTGCTTGTCTGATCTGAAGTGCACTGCTGATGACATCACATTCATCCTACAGTCATGCCTGGAGGAAAAAGAAGTCCTCAAAAAACTCTGTCTTGAGTGATCAGGTTAAACCTTGGAGAGTTGACTTGCAGTCTTTTAAAACAAAAGTCCACACTGCTACCTGGCACATTCTAAGATCTAACTGACAATATTTGATAGGGCTGCCTTTGCCTCCGCTTTTGGCTTCAGTGTGAACCAGTTCAGTGCTTAAACGAGACATATTTCTTGATCACTTTCTCCTTCAGCAAAGCTGTGGTGCATCCACCCAGCACATAAATTATATTTGCATTGCAGATTTTGGAAAGCTCAGAGAGCTAAACAGAGTCAAAATAAGTGAAGTAGTTGAGATGTGGCCCTACAGTTAAAGAGTTGCAAAGAATCCTTGCTGTCAAGTGTGACCAGCCGTAGGTGATCTGGTACATGTAGAGATACTCAATAGTGTAATGATATTGCTTTAGTACTGCTGTGTTATTGTAACTTTGGCAGTAAGTTTCCATTGATATTTAGCACAGATTGTGATGGGATGTATAGGTAAAAGTGTTTTTTCCATGATAATAGAATCATTTTTTGGTTTTATATTGTTTTCTTTTGTCTTGGTGGAAATTGTCACGCAGAGTACAAGGGAAATGTACACGCTCCTGCAACATCATTGTTATTGAGCAAGCTCATATCAGGCTTCAATAAGAGCCTGATTTTTCTTATGAAAATGACAGAAAAATTTTGTGGATTTTTCAAATCACTTAATTTGAGTTTGACCTTTTACTAGGTTTTGCTATAATTCCCTTATAGTAGATTGCAGTTAGAATAGACAGTAATAGTTTTATAGGGTTTTAAGCTGTTTTTCCAAAATAGTTGAAAACCAATAAATTTATAAGCAGTTAGAATGACCCTACAAACACCTATATACCATGAAATGTGCTGTGCATAATTTGTTGATTTTGTTTAAGGAATTTCAATGGAACCATTTCAGCTTGGGGCTTTAGAGTAAGTAGGAAGGGACAGATCCCTCTGCCTTCTTGTTTTTGCAAATTTCAGACAGATCTAGTTTTACCATGGTGCTTTTGCTAGCAAAAGGTGTTGCTCCTACATTTTTTTTTCTTTATGCACATCCTAGGGTGATGGTATTAGGAAAGAATGAGACTGATGATTGAGTTAATTCCCTAGTGTACAGAGAGTCCTGTTCTGCAGGATGTGTTTTCTGTAATGAAATGCCACAATTTGTGGTTTCTTCCCACGGAGGATGACCACACAGCCTGTCAGATATTGGCCCTGCTAAAGTCATTTTTACTTGATCAATGATAAGAAGAGCTGAACCACAAGGATGAGAGAGCTTTTAGTGAATCAAGTAAAAGCGTGTGGCAACTTGCACCACGTAGCTGTGTCATTCTCTGCCATCTGCCACTGCGAAAACTCTTGAGCACCAAACAGGATTACAAGAAAGCAAGGAGAAAATATCCAACCTGTCCCAAGGCTGTGTTGTGTTACTGTGTAGCTGTTGTTTCTATTTACTGCAAGAGCTGCTTCTCAGCATAAAGTAATGAGTTAGGTAGTAAAAGTAATTTCTGTCGGCATTAAGGCAAGTGATGTGAAAAGTACAGCTCAGGATTTCAGTACACAGAACTGTTAAAGAGGGGTGTTAATTTTCTGGGAAACTAAGCAATACGTCCTGAAGCATTCACCATTTGCTTTTCCCTTGGAAAAATATAATTTACTCTAATTTAATTGCTTGCTCAAATATCCTTTGTTAACCAAATGAAATGTGTTTTCATTCATCTTTTGAAAAAGAGGAAAGATTCCAAAGCTTCTGGGTAGAAGAATAGCTGGCTACAGGGATACAGATTCCATTTTCAGTTTACCAGATTCATGCAGAGGTTAGAAATTGAAATACATACGTCTTTCTATTTGATGTTTGCTGGTTTTCAGCAGGACCTGTCCCTGCTGCTGCCCTGTGCAGGGGAGGGGAACTGTTTCTCCCAGCCCTTCTGAGTATATGCACACACCTAGAGCAGATCCTCATTCAGTTGTGCTCTTCTTTCTAGTGAAGAGGTGTAAGCCCAGCTCTGTTGCTATCAAAAGTAGTGCTCATTTACTATTCAAACAATCAGTTCTTTCATCTCCTGAGCAAAAACGTTGACTCAATAGGAATGCTGGATTCTGCCTGTGGCTATGCTGGAAAACAAGATTCTGTTTTCTCTCTTTCTTTTCTTCTCTTTCCCGCTTTTTAAAAAAACTTTTAAAGTAGAGTAAAGTCACTTTGTCAAATGCACAGTAAGGACTGATTAGTCAATGTTTGTTCAGAGCTTTGGATGTCTTAAGCCTTATTTGGGATGAGTGCTGAATATCAGTCATCTTCATGCATTGGCTTGATTATAACCAGCATCTTGAGGGAGGAGTTTCTTTTTTACCATTTAAATCAGGTGCAATTTAGGATTTTATTCTCAATGTTTGTGTATATTTTTATATACATTTATCATGTATTTGCATATTAAGTTACAGATTTTCAAGTATGTATGTTTTCAAAAAATTGAAGCATTTTATATGAAAAAAATACACTTATACACTTATATTTCTGTTTTATTTTTGACAAATATTAGCTGGTCAAGGTATTTCATAGGTATTTGAATATTTCGAATTACTATTTGGACATCCTCAGGTCAAACAGGGAACTACTTTTATCTGTAGAAATGCGAGTATCCTTGCAGTAGTAGTGTTACCAGTTGCATGCCTGAATGATTTTACTCAGTATATTGTATTATCTTCTATTAGTAAAATACGACAGCCAGAGTAAAAAATTAATTTAAAGTGGGTTTTGAGAAGAAAACTTAACTCAAATTCTTGTGGGAATTGTCTAGATTCAGATGCAGAATTTTACTTAAGGTTAATGCTAACATTTGGAATTCAGCAAGAGAATTCTTTTTGTTCTTTTTTGTTCTTTTATGTATCGTCAAGGGTTTTTTTGAGGCGAAGAGAGACTGAGGATGTGTAATTCTAAATATGATGTTTCATTATTTTATCATGTTTGTGGTTTTTAGGACTAGAATTATGCTATTTGAACAAATGTTCCTTGATTTCTTAATGCAACTTAATGGAATCTGTATGTTGTTATCTAGTTCTAATACAGATTTTTCCACCTATTTCCAGATTTTTTCACCTATTTCCATGCAAAAAATAAGATGAACTCGTGTAATTGAATGTTCTTCACAGGACTTATCTAAAATGATATATTGATAGCTCTGTGTTCAACTGTTAAGATAAATATTTGATTACATCTGTATTACTTTAGAAAATTTCATTTGTTGGAGGACTTGGTAGTCTGTTGGTAGACAAAAGAGAAAATATTTTTTATACAGCAAAATATGCTCCATTTTAGAATCTGAGGGATTGAACTTTGGTGCTGAAACAAAATACAGATGAAGCCTCTCTATTTGGGAGAACAAGAATGTGAACCTAAGTAAAGAAATCTGTGTTTCCATTTTTTTTCCTGATAAAGCAATCAACGTATGGACATTTGTGAAAGAGTTTAACTTACTATGTTTTGTCCATTTACTGACACTGTGGGGTTCAAAATTTATATCATCTTACCTTTAAAGATATTACAGCATCAGCTGGAAAGACCTTAAATCAATGCAGTTACACCCTTCTCTTGCGATGTGTCTGTAAAACACATGCATGTTCATATGCAAGCTCATGTAATATAAAAACCAAAGCTAACAGCAAGCAACTAGATTTTTATTTTTCCTAGTTTGAGTATGTTTGGAAAATTTATTTTGTTATTTCATATTTCTGTTTGCAGATCAGATAGAATTACTGACACAATTTGTAAATTTATTCTTCTATTTTTATTTAGTTTGACAAAGGATATGCTTACAGCATTCGCCACAGCTATGGGAAAGAAGGAAAGAGAACTGACTATACCCCATACAGCTGCATGAAGATTATCATGTCCAATCCACCAAGTCAAGGGGATTATCATGGTGAGTTCCTTAAGGAAAAATCCCAAATGTTTACAAACAGCAGAATCCCTTGGCTGTTAAAGAGAAGTTACTCTGTCCTGTAGTCTCTTAAATGAAGTATTTAATTTCCAGACCCTAGTGGTTTTGAACTGTTCTCTTTAGATCAGACTTGACTCTTTTTATATATGTTGTGTCATGCAGTTCTAGGAGACTTTAAATATACAGGTGCTTTAAGAAATGACCAATTAGAGGTGTTCTGAGATCTGAATTCAATTGTACAGGAATTCTGAAGTTTGGTAGGGTACTTTAAAGCCTCCTGTCTCTGTGTGACTAAACATGGAAAACCTGCACTGGCTTCGCTGTTGTTATGCTAGTACTAAGTCATTCATTCACTCTGTCTCAAAACTAATTCTGGAACAAAAAAATTCCACTGTTATTTAGGAGGTGGAACTTTCTAAGGTGTTTATAAAGAGGTATTTTTAAAATGGGCTGTGCTTTAAATTATTTGTCTTTTCCTGTGGGTTTTTTTTTTTGCTATTAGATATACCAATGCTATCATTGTTAGTAAGGAACGAACTTAAACTCTTTTCCTGTCAGTGAATGAGAATTGTGGCCTGTTTATGGTAGGATATTTTATGTAACTCTTTAGCCTGTGGTACCCTGATAACTGTGCAGTAGAATAATTATTTAAAGAAAAGAAAAAAAAATAAGCAGTTGTACACATGGGTAATTAACTTTCCTATTAATAAGCTGTTAGGCAATTAGGAACAGCTTAGCTGGTCTCTTGAGTGCCTTACTGCACTAACTCCTGAGTAAACAGCCTTGTTTGTGAGCTTGCTTGCTTTTTACTGTCAGGGTGCCCATTCCGCCACAGTGATCCTGAGCTACTGAAGCAAAAGCTGCAGTCATACAAGATCCCTCCCAGTGGAATAACTCAGGTAAGGCGTATTTTGCTTGACACTTTAATTATTAAGGCACTGGTTTTCAATTTTACTTCCTATTTGTGTAGGAATGCTATATGCAATTTGTCAGTGTGTATTGTGAAATATTTCTTCTTGTGAAAGGTTTAAACCAGAATCTTGGCTTTCTGGCTGCAGTGCTCCCGCTGACATGATGATTATCGTCACCAGCTTTTATTGTTTAATATTATGAGTTGATTTATTACTATGGTGGATACAATGCAGAATTTTGTTCTACTGCACTGTGATTAAAAAAGAAGTTTAAATGAATATGGCAGTTTTAAAGAATTTATTTTTATTCTTGCAGTGACTTGTGGATGACTACTGTGTAGTCAGTAGACATACGTAATTGGTTTTTATAATAAACTTCTAAAACCCATACATTCTTAATCATCCATTGTGCTAACTTCCCTTAAATAACAAAAGCACATGAAATGCCTAGTGAAATTATGCAGAGATTTTTATCAGTTTTTAAACATGTAACATTGAATTAAAAACCTATCTTGCATAGCAAGATCAGTGTAGGAATTGGAACTTTGAGGTTTGTACTGAAGAACTGACTCTAGCAAGAGCTGAAGGCAATGAAAGGTTGCCATCATTTTCACTAGAGGAAGACATACAGGTTAGATTTAAGCTGAGACAGTTCACCGAACAGTTGTGTATATTAACTGCCTAAAACTGGCTTTAGATCCATAGGAAAAACCTGCTTTAAGTGGTTGTTTTGAGTTCATGTGGAATGTCACCATTGCTTGTCAGTCATCCAAAGACTGTTGAACTGGATAGAAAAGAATGTGAAAGTTCCACTTCAAACAGTCTCCCTTGGAAGGAATAATTAAGATACAAATAAAAAGAATAGTTTTAAAGAGTTTAGTGTTCACTCATATTCATTCTTGACAAATTCTTGAAGTACTCAGACTTTTTCCTAGTTATGCTTTTTTTGTTGTGGGGTTTTTTTTTTCCCCCTATTTTCTCCTGGTTCGTATGAATAAGTCTCCGTATATCTGACACGAGATATACTTTCCTTTGGCTTTTTTCCTTTTTATATGCATCAAAAATTGATGCTGGTCTGAGATTTTTATCCTGCTAATCATTGGAAGGATTGGTGAGGATTTACTGGTTTAGCAGCCTTCTGTATGTGTGGGTAGGATTTAGTAGAGGTTATTTCTTCAGTGAATTTGCACAGTAAGGCAGTATCTTTATACTTAACATAGTTCCTTATTTGATGTGAATTGTGTTTTTATTTTTGTGTGTCTGTATATTTTTCCTTTGTGAAGTACAATTGGAATTCACTAGGAGTCCTAAGTTGTCTTATGAAAAGTGACTGAGAAAAACTGTCTCCATCATCTATTTCCTTTGCCCGGAAATAGACACTGTCCTGTCCATGAATTTTGTGGTGTCAGTCTAAGTGCAGTCACAGTACGAGGCTCTTCAGTGTCCACTCCTAGTGTTAAAAAAAAACAAATCCAAAACAATACATCCTCCACCCAAACCCAAATAATAATAAAATAAAAGATAAATAAATTAAAAAGTTGACCGTGCCTGGGTTTTCAGAAATTAATCTTTTACATCAGTCTTTGAGGTATTCAGTAAGAGAAGAGGAAGAAAATTAGTTCACATCTGCCTACAAGTTTTCATTACTGCTGCCACTCCTTGTTGCTCTGTTTGCATGGTCCAATAATGTTTGCATAACTAATAACAACTGAGGATCCTTCAGTCCAGACAGTGGCTTTTAAGAGTCTTTTCCGATGCTGATGATAGTTAATGATTATCAGAAAGGTTATTTTTCCTTAAGCTCAGTGAATGGATATTAGGGATGGTTTACCACTCTTTCAGAGCCTCTGATGTTGCTTTTCCAGTATCTGGGTCTTTAGGATGACATTCACCCAAACCGTGCATACCTTTTTACTCTCTTAGACCTCCTGTTAACTCCAGATCTAATGAGAGCTCCCTTACAACCTGGTAGATTCCTATTTTTAAGGAATGGTTCAGAGCTTGGCCTTTCAGCTATGTATTTTAATAAATGGTATGTCTTTCTGGGACTCAGGGGCTCTTACACTTGTTCCTTGCTCTTTAACAAAATTCTGTGAATAATGCATAATTTTTCAGACATTTATTTTGGATTTAGTTATGTAGTTATGAATTGATTCCCCACTGGGATTTTCATCTTCTGTTTTAGAGTACTCACATGTCTTCCCTTGAAGCCCATGAACAAGTCCCTTTCTCCTCTTGGCTTTTCTCCTGGCTATTACGTGAGCCAGAGTGTAGGCTAGTGTCTAGCCCTTATGGCTGTGATTTTACCCAAGGTGGTTAGTTTTGTAGTGGTGGTGTTCTTGGTCATCTGTTTCAAGAGCTGTCCATATTCTTGGGATACACTCTTTCCTTTAAGGTTCATTAAGAATTCCTGAGTTATTCCCATACAGATAAAGCATTTGGCTAGTGTGGGGTGGAAACAAATCCCATCCTCAAAGGGCTTTTCACACAGAATTAGGTGTGAAAAAAGAACATTGGACCTTGGGATGATGGTGCAGAGCAAATACAGCCTGACCTCACATGACTTCAGCAATCAGTCAGAGCATTAGACTGCTTTCATTGCATCTATTTTGTAGCACTGTCAGTACTGAAAAAAGTGATCAAAACATTTGAATATGTGAATGTGCTTGCAGTGAATTATCTAGATCCAATCTGCTGTTCCAGTCCAGTCCATATTTTCTGAGGCTTTATCTTGTTTAAGATTTTATCTGCTAACGTCATCTTCTGGAAATAATATAGGAGATGACTTCCAGGTCTTCTCTAGTTATTATGTAGCCTAAAGCAGAAAGAATTAATCCTGATGTTTATTCCAAGAACTGAATTATTCAATTTGTATTAATTTCACATTTTCCTTAGGCTAGGCTATTTCTTTATTTGTGACTGTAGCCTTTTCTGTTTCTTTTAAAAATGCTTCATGGAGAAAGAATACAGTTAGCTGAGCATCAAATGTGTGAAAGTATAGCATTTGAATTTATAGTATATTTTGGTCAGATTTCTGTCTTTCGTATAGTGCTAATTAGGTAAAATCTTTATGAAATCAGGCTTGGCAATAGCTAATCAATTTGGAGACTATAAAGATGAAAATATATGTTAAGCTATTATGCCTTTACGTATGGGACTTTGAACAATTGCATGCAGGGCACGATGGCTTCAAACTGAAAGGGAGTTGGTTGAGATTAGATATTAGGAAGAAATTCTTTCCTGTGAGGATGGTGAGGCACTGGATCAGGTCACCCAGAGAAGTTGTAGATGACCCATCCCTGTCAGTGTTCAAGGCCAGGTTGGACAGGGCTTTGAGCAGCCTGGTGTAGTGAGAGGTGTCCCTGCCCATGGTGCAGGCTTTGGAACTAGATGGTCTTTAAGGTCCTTCCCAACCCAAACTGTTCCATGGTTCTATGATAAATACATTGTTGTGTTACTGTACTAAATTCACTGTAGTATGTTGCCTGCACATCTCACATAGGAAGATGGAAATTATAGGCTCTGAACTAGAGTTATTTCAAAATATTGTTATTGGTTTCAGAAAGTTTTCTTGGAGAAATTACCTATTTCCCAAATTGCATCTTTCACAATAGCAAAAGCCAAAGGTAGTCAAAATATGTGGTTCTACAATCAGGAGAAACAGAGGTTCTAGACTAATTTTTTTTTGCTTTTCTTAGGAGGAAAAGCATTTTTTGAGGGGAAAAATGCTTATTTAAATGAACAGTAGATAACTTTAGAAGATGGCATGGTTTTTTCTAGTAAAAGTGTTGTCCAATTTAAAAAGGTTTTTTTTTCCATAATTGAGTGAAATTAGAAGTTTTGATTAAGTTGTTGAACTTTGTCTAATATTCTCCAACAGATTAGTGTTTTGTGGGACTGGAGAATCTTCACAGAGATAGAAATAAACAAACCAGTCTGTGCCTAGGCCTCTGATATGGCTGTATGTTTCCATGAATGAAAAAAAAAACCACATCAAAACACCTAACAAACTCCTTACAAACCAGCAAAAACCCCACCCCTAAACCCACCACATTGGAAAAAACCTCACACTCTTCCTTCTGATGGTCTAATATTAAAAAAGTTTAATCAGTGCTGTCTGTAAAAATATTTTCTCTTGCAGCTGAAGAATTTTGCCTTAGCGCCAGTCATCTTCATGGTAGGGCTTTTGAAACTTCTGATTAATTAGAAGCAAGTACTGTTTAAGTAAGATATCTTTTATTAAGTTAGTATTTATTGGGAAATATATAAAACAGAAACAAAAATACAAGAACAATTGATATTCATAATATAGACACATTTTCTGGGATACCCATTTTATTATTACAGTGAAATTTGGTACATCAGAGTTCCTTAAAATTTTCAGTGATTTCTCATCATGTTTAATTGTCTCATAGTTGGTGTATTTTTCAAGTATGAGTATGCTTATTGATTTCACTAGGATTACTTTTGCCTATAAGATGAGTGAACACAATTGCACATTTAACCAGCCAAATCTAACCCTTTTTTTCTGATGTTAGAGCTCCCATCTGACTTCTTTTTGTGTGTTTGTTGGTGCTGGGGCATTACTGTTACTGACACTATCAGTGGTTACAATATTGTAGAGTGTTAACATGACGTAGCTTAATATCTGTATATGACAAAACATCTTAATATAATGTGGCTAAAACTAATTATTTTAAAAATTTGATTTACAGTATTTCCAATGACTAAATTTTCCCAATCTTCAATTTATTGTTGATAAGTGGAAACAAGTATTAGAAATGAGAAGTTATATCTTGCTATTTCCAGGTGAGATTATAATGTTAAAAAAGCTGTATGCAATTATATTAGAGTGGACTATTCAAAAATCTGATTTAAGTACTGGTAAGAAAAAAAGGAAATGTTGACTAGTGACTGGTGAACGGGCTTGTGACAGTAAAACAAAAAAACAGCATAGGAAAAGAAAACATGAGAGAATACAAAAAATGCAGTAACACAGTGAGAAGCACAGATGTTTGATAATCACGCAGTCACAGAAGGGTGGAAGGGGCCACAGCGGCTCATCGGGTCCAACCTTCCTGCTCAAGCGGGGGCATCCTAAAGCACATGGCACAGGATTGTGTCCAGGTGGTTCTTGAATATCTCTGGTGAGGGAGACTCCACAACCTCTCTGGGAAGTCTGTGGTGTGGTTAGTGTGTGGTCAACTGCACAGTAAAGAAGTTCTTTCTTGTCCTCAGGTGGAACTTCCTGTGCATCAGGTTCTATCTGTTGCCTCTAGTCCTTGGTACTACCAAAAAGAGCCTTGGCACCCTCCCTTCAGACACTTATATTCATTGTTAAGGTTCCTAATAATAAGAAACTATAAGAGTACAGAAGACTTCTAGAGTATGTGCACAGATTTATTATACATAGAATGCAATTGAAAGTACAGAAGGTACATGGTTGAACTAGAAAATGAATTTTTTAAAGTTTGGATTTGATATTCTAACCACCAAAAGGATGTAATAAAAATGTAGTCAGGTGCTATTGTGACTGTTTATTATTGAATCACAGTATGGTTGAGGTTGGAAGGTGTGTCTGGAGGTTATCTGAGAAAATTGTGCTATATGTGCATACATTATAAACATGAAACCTTCAAAATCCATTTAAAACATACAGGAAATACTTGAAATCAGTAGAAAGGACAGATGACTGTACTGACCAGGAGGCAAAAGGCACTGGGGAGTCCTGGGGCTAGGTTTAGTTTTGAGGTGGTCACAGAGTGGCCTGAAAGAGAAGAGTGGAATGTGTTCAGATAATCTCCAGCAGTTGCACCCAATCATATCTCCAGTCACCTTTGAAATAAAAAGAATGATAGAATCTTCAGGTTGGAGAAGACCTTTAAGATTGAGTTCATCACCCAACTCTGTCAAGTCCACTACTAAACCACGTCCCCAAGAAGTGCCACATCTACAAATCTTTTAAATACCTCCAGAGAAGGTTAGAAATGAGTCATACATAACTGAATCTATAGTAGAAAGATTTTCATGTTAAAAATATAAGTTAATTCTGCAATTTTAAAAAAAAACGAACCCAAACTTACTTTGAGTAAGTGAAAAGAATAATGGATAATTACAGAGCCCCAACTATCCTCCTATGAAACATCTTAGCTTTGAGTGCTGAGGATCTATAAAAGCAGGTGGCTGCATACAGCTGCCAAACATCATCTCAACCTCATTAGTAGTCAGTAGAGCAACATCAGAAAAGCAAGTTGCAGATGGCTGTGAAGGAAAAGGCACATAAGGACTAACAGAGTCCTTGAGTATGTACCTTCACTTGCAAAATAAAGCAATGCAGTGTAAATATCTTAATATATGTAGAGGCAAAAGATTGCCGCTGTGAATTGAGTTTTGAGTGGAGGTCTGTTACTGGGTAATACTAGTGAAAAACAGCTCTAAGCTTGCTTTCATTATGTACACAAATGTTTGAAAGATAATACTTATTGTGAATGATAATTCTGTTTTAGAGAATTGATAGTTTCTCTCACACAGATGACTGCTTTCCATCTGGGCTCCATTCTATTCCAGTTTTTAACCTTTTTTGTTTTCTTTGTTAGCAACTTAATCTCTGTTTAAAGCAAGTTAATCTACTAACCCTGTTCTTCTTGAATATGTTTGATGTGCCCCTAATTCCTCAGTCCTTTCATATACACAGAAGGTGAACCTGGTCCCCCTGATGTGGCTTTTTTAATCTTACATATGTACTAAACATCAGGCTTATCATTTGTGCCTTGTGGCTGTCTCAGAACGAGCATGAGCTAAATCATAACTGCTTTTTTATTTTTGTTCTGAATAGAGCCACAAACATTGGTCTGACTTTTCTACCCAACCACAATTTTAATCAGCATTTAGCTTCGTCATCTCTACTTGTCAAATTTGGCTGAAATTGGCCAACCGTTTCAAGCTGGGGAGGTGATGTGGTGGAGAGGGTAAAGGAACAGGAGTAAAATGATGACCAATGCAATCATGTATATTGATAAATTTAACAAACTGGATGAAAGTCTCTGGACTCTTCTGATTCTATGGAGCACTGTATCAATGTGCTATGTCAGTGATTCCTCTTCTGATATCTGTCACTTGGAATTACCATTTTTCCACTGAGCTGTCAAGAGAAGACAGCAGCAGATTGATCTGAGCTCTTGTGAATTAATAGTAATTAAAACAATAAAATAATAAGAATAATTAAAAGCTAGCTTTGGTAATCCTTGCCTTTTCTACTTCTCAGGGTAGTTGAACAGTGGCATCACTGATACAAAAACCAGGTATAACTGTGGTCTGCAATGCAGAAGTTAAACAAATTGTAGAACGTCTCCTAGCGTTTAACTGATAAGCTTGTTCAAAGTGTTCACTTAAGTTATAGGAGAACCTTGGTGCTTTTTGTCTTTTGGGGTTTATAGCAAGAATTTGTCCATACCTAAGTTTATGTCTGCTTACTTAAGGTTACTGAGACTTCAAATGTATTTACACCTACATTTAGAAAACTTCGTATTTATATAATTTTATTAGGTGTAGTCTTGGCTAAACAAAGAAAAATTTTGAGAAAACCAGAAGTGTTTATAAACTAGATTAGATTAGTTGAATTATTTCAAATGGAAAATTCAGGTTAGAACAGTCTGAATACTACAGAACATCATGAATATTTCTTTCAACTAACCAGCAGACAAACAGGTCTTCTGATAATTACTCTAAGTTGTATGAAAAATACCTTTTAAGAAAGTACATACACACAACATGGTTAGCATTTTCTTTAAAATAGAGATAGCTCTTCAGCATAGCATAGCATATTGTAAGGAACAAACAGGAAAACATAAGGCAATATAAAATTGAATAGTTGAATTTAGAATAGATGAGTTTTCTCCAATTTTTAACTACTGATTTTTTCAGTCAATTTCAAGGAGAGAGAGGATTAAAAAAAGAAATAAATTTATGTACCCAGATAATGCCAGATTTCAGACTTCATCGCCTAGTTGGCCTTGGCCTTGCTCTTTTACAGAAGGTTTAACAGGAGGTGGTAAGAGGGAGAGAAATATAATCACTTGGGCTATTACATAGAAATAATGTGGCTAAGTACTTTCCTGGCACTGTGGTGCTGTTTTTATCCATTCAGCAAATGTAATTTATTTATACATCTGTCAATAAATACAGGGCAGCATCCGATAATGAGTACAGCGGGGATTTAAGCTGTGTATTGCTGTGTTTGACACAAAGGTCAGCCTTGGGAAAGGGCCTGAAATTAACATTTCTTGAAAGCTATTTTTCCTTCCACTGAGGCTATCTCTTAATTCCAGCAATTTTCTCTGTTTGATAAGCAGAGAGAGCATACATTTTGATTATATAAAGGAGGGAGGAGGTGATGAAACTTTAAAATATTTCAACCAGCATTGCATTCTGGTGATAAGAATGGGACTTTATGCAGCACAGAAGAGATTACCTGAAGTAGAATTGGAAAGCAAATTGTATTTACAAAAGATGGCATGATTTTCCTAATAGGTGTTCAAAACAGCCTATTCACTCACACATTCTGCTGAGCTTGACTAGAAATAACTTCATTTCAAAAAGGGCAAATCTGATTGAAGGTAAAAGCTTTCCTCTCTCACAGATACTTGTCTAAAGGATTTGCATTAAATTTTCTTGATGGGAGCATAGTATTTTACCGCGCATCTGCATGAACTGGTAATGTGGAAAATAAAAATACAAATTGTGTCCTTGATTGCTTCATGCTTCAAGCACTTAAATTACTAGATTTATGTCTGCAGTTTTGAAAGAGATGTTTCAATATGATACTTTGAGAATAACTGTCACAATTATATTACTTAAATATAGATTCAACTTACTGTTGAAGTTAAGAGTATTGAAATTACATTTTAAGGGCCAGGCATACCTTCCTGTGGTTTTATCTTGTTTCTAGTGTAGCCAGGGCATTTTTGAATGTTGTCAGTTATTAGCAGAATACGCAGATGTCATGTGCTGCAAGTGTCCGTGAGCTGTTGTACAAGGCTGTTGTGGAATACCTTGTTGTGGAAGATAAACAAGATGTAGGTGTGCCACTTCTGAATCTGTCACGTTTTTCTCCCTCTGTGTAGATCCTGGAGTTGGTGAAGGGCATGCATTACCAGCTGGCCTGTCAGAAGTACTTTGAGTTGACACATGAGGTAAGTAGCTACTAATTTTTGTTTCAACTATTATCACCGATTTTGTCTTGAGGAAGACCTTGGAAATCACCCTTGAAGTCCAGAGACTATTTTCAGTTTGCACATCCACCATTAGCTGTCTTGCCTTGTTAGTTTTCAATAATTTCAAATATTCATTTGTAATTTCCTGCATTTATTTTTTGATGTTATTAATACCCTCAATATTACAAGGACTCCCTGAAACAATCCCTCATCCTTGGCCATATTGATCACCACCATTGGTCTGCCCTGGCCTCCAATCGGGAGGCCTGGAGACACACCATCTATAACGCTGCTGCTGCTTTTGAGAACACACGCAGGATCACTCTCGAGGAGAAAAGACAACGCAGAAAGAATCGCGTCTCATCGATATCACCTGGGGAGTCTTTCTGCTGTGCCTTCTGCAACCGGACTTGTCTATCTCGCATTGGCCTTTTTAGCCATCAGTGCGCTTGTAGCAAGCATGGGTAGAGCCCTTTCAAATCTTCGTTCACGAAGAAGCCATGAAAAATTACAAGATGTAGTAAAATGTTATGCTTTTTTCCTGGAAAGGTCAATATTGTTGAATTTTATCAATTTCAAGTCATTTAACTTTCTAAATATCCTGCTTTTAATCAAATTTATGGGTTTTTTAATGCACTTTACAAATTTGATGTTGTTTCAATACACCTTAAAAAATTAACGGAAAATATTTTTAAGGTAAATTTAAGGTAATCTCCCAGTGTGCTCATAGTTAATATTGTTAATTTTTATTTGGTATTTTTTCACATTTATAGTCATGTATGATTATTTTTTAAATCAAGATGAACATTCTCAGAGCTTTCGTATTTGCGTAATTGTAAGCAAAGTTAAAGTAAGATCCTCCAGAAAATTGTAAGATAGCAAATGGCTGTACTCTGTCTCCTGTGTGATTTCTTGATTCAAAGAACCAGCTTTTGCACTGGTTCAAGACTCCTTTCATCAAGAAAAAGCAATGAAGCACAGCCCTTCTTAAAGCTTTGCTGTCTCCACAACTCAAGAAATAGAAACATCCCTTTCAAACAGCAGACTATGGAACAGCCTTGCTAAAGATATGGATGAGGATTAGATGACCCTCCCAGAGACACTTACAGTTGACCTTTTGGTTCTTCCTGGTTTTGACATTTGATTTAAATCGAACTGTTTCTCTTCACAAATTTCCAGCAATCATATATATAAGTGTATAGCAAAGGTATACTCTGAACCTCTATCCAGTATTGTTTTGGCAGCTGTAATTTGAGAGGAACACTTTCTCTTAGTCTTAGGAAATGCGACAACAAGTCTAATAATCTGGAGATAAATTCAAAATTATGTACAATTTGAAATTTAGATAACACTTGCCCCGTGTAAGACCAAGTCAGTAGAAATAATATTTTCCAAAGATGACTACAAACCCCAAGGTCAACATTCAAAGAAGAATAAATCAGCACAGTGCATTTTAGGAAAACTGTCTTTACATTCTTCTGTGGCAAATTCCAGAATAGCATTATTTTTATAAGTCTTGTGGTAATATAAATATCTGTCTTTGCTGCTTGCACGAAGAATCATCTTTCTGCTTTGCTGTTAATAAATCTTTTATTTCAATGAAAGAAAGCAGAATACAGAGAAAGACACTTTCTGTAGTTTGAATGGCACATGCTTATGACAGCAATTTTTTAGAAGAGAATTTAGCTGCTCAACTTGTTACCAGCCTGCTTGGAGTGATTTTTCTGTCCTACAGCTGTATGCTTTATTAATTTTTAATTTTTTGGGGGTAGTTAAAAATGTGTCTCTGACCTTTGCTTTCCTGTATATCACTAGCAGAGGTTTTCAGTGAAGGAAGCTTCAGAAGAATCAATTAGCCTAACATTGTTTCTTTAAGGAGGGGAACAATCTTAAGTAAAATTTTCATAAAAATAATGGACTGGCTCATGTGGGGAATTTTTACTTCAATTATGTAAAAATTTTACCAAGAAAGTGTTTATGTTGTGTAGAGCTGTTAGTGTTACCTATAATTCTTGAAAGTTATGGTGTGTATGTGGGTTAGATTGAATATTAATGACTTTGTAATGGAGACTTGATAAGATTATATTTTTCTAAGTTCACAGGGTCAGCTTCAGTAGTCTAGTCCTTGGCATTGAGACTATGCTAATAAATGCAGCTGGACTAGAGTGAGAATGTTTGGGTATATTTTTTGGGAGGCTGGTGATGAGAGTTGTCTTTACACTTCAGTGCTACTGGTTCAAATAGCACCGGTTACAAAAAGCTGATTTTCTTTGTATTCTGTGTAACCTAGGCTTATTAACTTCAATGTTACACCTCTCCTGATCTTTGTTTTCACTATTTTGCAACCACAGAACAAAAGCAGCCATCATTTGTGTGGTCCAGTGCATTTTCTTCAGGCAGAAGCTATTGTATGAGTATGCCATTTGTTGACTATTTTAATAAGTGTGAGAAAGGAAAGTTGTAGCACCATAAGTGCTCTATGTGGTTTTTCTGTAATATCACCTGTAGCATTATCACCTCTTTTAAAGTTTTTGGTTAAAAGCCAGAGATGCTTGTAAGTTTTTCAAAACAATATTTGCTACAGGAGGAATAAAAACTAAAATTTGTACAAAAGCCAGTGTGTACAAAATGTGCTGAATCCATGCTAGTATCGCCCACTAGATGGATTATACAGTTCTGTATGAAGTGATACATCCTTTTGCTTAGGTCAATATATGTTATGAGCTTAAATTTTTAACTGCACAGAAAATACATTTTTCTTTGGGTATAATGGATTCCAGGTAGCTTTACAGGTGTGAATGGACAAAGCTGTTAGAGAAATCTACTTTCTCTATTTCTGATAGTAAGTTTCAGCTAACATGCAACTAAGTTAATGACAAGGCTTTTAAAATTGATGTACTTTGATCTACATTACCTAAAAATATTGTAAAACTTAGATAAAGTAAAAACATGAGGAATCTAACATAAAAAGCCTCCATTTTTGTGTTCAGAGTTCTTGTAAATTTCCAACCAGAGCAGAATATTTTTATTTAGAGAAATGCTCACTGAACCTTGTTGCAAATTACACAGAACAGAATTGTTTCTGTATCACTATATCACAAATGAAGATGATGATATGAAAAAATCTTCTTCTTTCTCTCTTCAGGCTCTCAAAAAATGTGATAGTTTGCACAGAATTCTTTTAATTAAGAGTTATGTAAGCTTCAATAAGTAGTTTTGATTTAGTAATATTCAAGTTCGAAAAGGAGAAATGGTACATGGACTCATACAGCAATATTAACTAAGAACCTGTAAATAGCTTTTAGCCAAATACCATCAATCACCTCTGAAAACAGGATTGTAGGCTCCCATTCATACAATGAACTGCTTCTGCAGCTTATTCCAATTTTGGGGGGAGAGAGGAGTTTAGAACAAAATTAAGAGTTACAAAGTGACTCTTAAATTGGTCTGAAGAAAACTGAGATTTTAAGGATAAAAACCCTAGAGCTAATTAAGAGCTTCTTCTAGGAAAGCCAGTTTTTCACTATATCACTTCTTTTTAAGCTTTTTTGGTATAAAGAAGTAATTTAGTTTCCTTGTAATGAAAACTGGAGCATGGATGAAAGCTGTCTGGATGAAACTCATCCAGATAAGACTGAAATGAAAAATGAAATTCAGTGATGGCTTTGGGTTTTATTTTTTTTCTTTATGCCTTAGAGTACGAAATTGGAGTGCTAGGGCTGTTAACTGACTTTTAAGATTTTTCAGGCAAGGTCACTGACTACAGTTGCTAATTCATGTCTGAATTAGATTTTGTTATCCACACCACCATTTTCTAATGGAGCTAAGCTAGGCAGTGGTAATGCATTTAATCAGGGTTCCATTTAGAGTACACACTGATCCTCTGCTTTATGATTATTCACAAGTGGCTGAAATTTAAATTGATGGGGTTTGGCATATTAAATTAGCCACACTGTATGTCCTCAGGAGACTCTGTGTGTGCAGAGTTGCTTGTTATGCTTGAATTGGCCCCACCCTGCTGCAAAGAAGGGAACATAGTGGGAGCAGAAATGTACTGGTACATGACTCTTAGTCTTCCATTGTTTCTTGTATTCCAGGTTTGGTAAACTTTCCAATGCATTTTTAAGAGCAGTATTTTTCTTAAAATGTTCTTAGAATTCACATGAACTGACAGGCAGATGAAAGGTGCAGATTACCTGAATAGGAAATGGAAGCACCTTTTATTTAAAGTAGGCATTTCCAATTTACAAGCCCCCCAAAAGAGGCACAAAGATTATACTGTGGTTTGTGGTGAATACGGCAGAAGAGCTTACTTTCAAAGCTGAAAGCTTTGTTGATTTGAAATTGAATGTTCATTTATCAAATAGTTGCAGAGCTGAAAGCTTGCACCTGCTAAGTAGATACGAGCAATACAAATACGCTGCACCTTACGATAATTTTCTGATTTCTTTCCCACTGAAGACTAAATGTTCATTGTTGTGCTTCTAGTTTTGGGATGCTAATGTTGTCACTGATGGATCAGAGCTAGGCTTGATCTGTTGAGTTTCTGTCTTAGCTTGCTGCCTTGTAAATATTGCCTTTGTGGCTACTGGGGAAAATGGAAGCAGGTGAAGCTGCCTGTTTCCATTCACAGTTTCACACTGATACTTGACATCTAGATTTATATTCTGCAGTTGTCACAACTACTAGTAGTATTCTCTCCTGCCACTTGCACTCTAGACTTGTCTGACTCCCCTTTTTGTATTGGGAAATTTTGTTTTAAGGTGTTGGTTCAATTGTCCTACATCTCTGAAGAGATGCCATTTTACTTGCTCATGTTGTTTTAGGTGTTTTGGGATTTACTTTTCTTTACGACAGCAATGACAGTGTGAAATAATGTTTGAATATGCCAAAGAAATTATTTTATTTCACGAAGGAAGAAAGGAAAAAACGTGCTATGGAATTAAATCTATGTCACATTTACTGAGACAGTATTTACAGATTGATGTCTTTTTCTTCAACAAAATTGGAACTTTAAAAGTTTTTAATTAATTTGCTCTTGAGTATGAATAAGATGACTCTTAGAAGTAAATATAATAACTTGATGTTTCTTTCTTTTTATGTGCAGGTTGATGACATTGGATTTTCGTTGAATCATCCTAATCAGTATTTTACAGAGAGTCAAAGGCTGTTAAGTGGTGGTAGAGAACCGAAGAAGGAATTAAGTAATTCAGGAAACTCTCAACAAAAAAATAATAGTCAGGAAAGCATGAATTCGAATTCGACTCCAGCCTCTTCAAATACAACAGCTGATACAGAACTGGAGGGACTGGAGGCCTACTTCACTGAAGACTAAGGAGCTGTGTTACTTGGGTGTTATTTCTGTTATTTTTTTCTTTTTTTATCCTTCTCTTCTCTAGCTGGATTTGTCTCTCTATTAAGGGATATGCACTTCACTACCTGGAATACACAGACATTTTTTGAATAGACTGAAAAAAGAAAGATAGATATTGAAGCTGTAATTGCATCCACTACCTATTCTTGCTTCTTTGTGAGGCTGTTTTCTATGGCATGTTTATGGTTGGGAAATGCAAGTTCCTTCCCAATTATTAGGTGATTTTTGTCTGATTTACCTTTTTTTTTTGTTTGTTTTCTTCAAAATGTTCAAATATTTTTATCCCATTTTGTGGCCAGTTTTCTATGTATCTTCTTAATAAATAATTTGCAAAGCAAAAGGTTTTTGTATTTTCTTTTTAGCTGTATTTGGATGGTAATTAAGTAGGGGTTCTTATGATCAAAATTACCCTCTGGAGGAGTTAGTCTGTCTCTTCTATATGAGCAGCTGAGAAAAATCAGCTTCCTCATTTGTACCTTGACAAGAGATTTAGAGAGCTGGGTTTGGTGCTTGAAATAGAGCATAAGCAGAGTTTAGACACCTGTATGTAAGAAAATAATCGAAAAAGGTGATACTCTACCATCTGTCTCATCATGAAGAATCTAAAACCTTATTAGTATATACTCTCTTTAAAGTTTCCTCAATGTCTGAGTGTGGCTGGAGCCTCTTGTGTCTTGCTAAGCTAAACAGCTGTCTGAATGCAGCCTTGAGTCACCTAAATTCCACCCATTGTCACCTAACACACAAACTGCTTTCAGTCCAGCAGTGACCACTGTGCAGTGGATGGAAGCTCTAAGCAGAGCTGGTATTTTCTATCATGCTATTAGAGTACTCTCCCAGGGATTTAAAAGATGTTAATTTTATTTTACCTGATGCCTAAGGAGTTTCAAGGCAATATTACACCCTCCCTGGAGAGTGACCCAGCTACTGGTATAGCCCTGTAACCACATAAACAGGGTGTTGTCATTGCTATTAATGTAACTTGTATTAATTCAGCAAGGCCTTACTATGAAGACTCACTGAGCTTTAGTTTTCTGAGCTTGCCTTGTCCCACCTGAAGCTTTGTTTCAGCTGTAACAGTATCTGTCAAATGACAGTCTAACTTTGTACAGTTGTGTGCTGTACTGCCTGTAGTTTAAAATGATTCTGATATATTTCTGTGGTTAATGGTTAGTTAGTAATAAGTAGTTATTTTGTATGGAATGAATTGATATATAATTTTAGATACCCATCCTTAAACAAATACAGCCTAAAGTGTTGTGCAAAATAAGTTTTTAGGGATAAGAGAAGAAAGAACAAATACACAGTGTGAGTAAACACACATTATGTGTAAATAATTATTTGGCTGTAATGTGCACTTCGCAGACAATGAAAAAGGAACAGCAAGTAGAATGTTTTCGGAAATGTGTTGTATTACACTAGGTGGGCTCTAAAGAGAAGAAGGAACAGTCCCCACCATCAGCATCCACCAGCTCCTGATGAACAGCGTGGGACCCTGGCTGTGTGCTGTTGGTCTCAGGACCTGAAGGGGCCATGGCAAGGTGTGTGCAACACTAGAGGAAGGGGTGACAGACAGAAGGGAGTGTATGAGTAACTAGTTGTATTATGTTAGAGGTTTTATTTATACTGTGCTAGAGGTTTTATTTTCTCTACAATAATTGGATGATTTAGACTGTTAAGACTGTGACTGGACTAAAGACTGATTACTGTTAAGATTTTGGACTAACTGTAAAACGTTGGTTTCTTATATAGAGTGGTTTTATGGGGTGTAATTTGCACAGGGGTAGTGCAATACCAGGCTTTAAAAATAAAACATATGGTATGTTGTTAGAAGAGGATCCATCAGGTTCACTGTTCCTTTTATCTTCCTTGAAGTATTCCTTAGTTTATTTACGGACTGCTTTGTGTAAACTGCTTAGTTTGGCAGAGTAACCTGTCCTTGCTGCCATGCTTGCCAGTTGCTGCCTTTCATGTTTTGTTGTCCCTTCTACTGTACAAAATGTTATTATCCTTCACTGATCTGTCTAAATCAGAAGCCTAGTTCCTAGTAAACTTCCTTTCCACTTGCAGTCTTGAAATACTCATGGTAATTGCATTATGTCAACATCAAACTTCTGTCTTTGGTATCTAGTTGGCAGAAAGAAAAATAAAGGCTTCCACCCTTTAACATGCTTATTTGCTGAGATTTGTTTAAACCCCTGAAATGCTGAAGGATCTGCACAGTTTGGATTGGACAAAGGTTCTGATCAGTGGGTGTTATTCAATCCCCCAAGAAACCTGAACTGTTTAGGTAGGTAAATTGATTGGAATACAGGTATAAAAATGGTTGGGATAATGTCTACAGTGAATTGTAGCTGCAAAATATATAGGAGTAGATACCTAAATAATAGCTCGTTAACAGAGGAAATACTGAAAGGCTTTAGAAGTGATTTAGGGTAGGTAAAAAGTAGATCAGTAGCTGGAGACTTAAAGGTGGTATCAGCATGTATCATTTGAGGGAGAGCAGGACTTGGTGATTAGATGCAAAAAGAAGGAAAATGTGTGACTTATCTTAAAAATTACAGCTACAATGAAAGGATCACAAGATGCTGTGTTTCTAGCTGAAACGAAAGTTTTCAACTAAGTCAAAGATGTTTTGGCACATAATCATAAACCTTAATTAAGAAGGTTCATGAACATGGGATAATGAAAAAGACATCAGTATAGCAGAAGCAAATGTGGCACAACCTTAATACTTATTTTTTTGGAAGAATATTACATTCTACTCAGGATCAGGGTTGTATCGTGGGAGGTGTTATGCAAACAGAAAGTCTCTACTGTGCTCAGTGGCAGGACTTACAAAGTGAACTGCAATAAAAATCAACTTAGAAGAAATGTCTTTGCTCAGACTGAACTAGTCAAATGGATGCATGAACTACTGGATGAAGTGTAATGGTCTGTGTTGCGCTGTTCAAAGTAGATTATCTGGCTGGCCCTTTTGGCCATTAAAGTCTATGACACATGGATTTATTTTTATGCTTAATAAGAATGTAATCTTCTGCGCTGTGAATGGTCCTTGGTTCAGACAGCTACTCTAGCGCTTTTGGGTCTCTAAGAGAGACTGAAGAGTTAGAAATGTGTGATTCAGGCAGTTGGTGTTCAGGTCTTTGACGTGTCAGTGGTTTGGCCAGCTACAATTTTCAGAGAAATGCTTGGCAGAAAAATAGCAGGAAACCTGCGGAATGACTGATTCTACTCTGGTCTTTGACATTGGAGCATAATTAAAAATACGTGAAGTTCTGAACATGCTGTAGGTAAAAAGCAGTAATAATTGCAATTGCTACGTGACTTTGAATGGAAGAAAAGGAGAATCCTTGTCAACTATGGCTTAGAAAGGAGGCAAGGGATTTCTTACATAGTCTCTCAGTTAAATCAGGAGGCACTGTTGAAGGTAATGGTTTTATCTACAGTGATCACATTTTTCTCCTTATGATGTCCTGAGGGGTGGTTGTAAAACTGCCTCCTTCAGGCTCTAGCATTACCAGAAATACAATTTTTTACAGTTGAGTGAACTTTTCACAGGATTTAAGTATTGGGCTATGGTCTTCTCATACTTTTATCATTATTGCACTATATAAAGAATAACAATTGCAAATATCTAAATCAATATACAAATCCGAAAGAAAAGTAAATCAAATTATTTAAATATATGTTTCAAATCAGTTGTAGAGTGTGTAATTTACAATAGTTGAATATGTTGGTAGTGCAGCTATAGTAATGTGGCGAGTGCAAGCATATGTGAAAGCAGTGCTGTACTCCTCTTCCAGTCTATTTCTCCTCGGTGTGTTTATTAGATGTGTATTTCTCCCCTCTTTACCATTCATTTAAAAATGGTATAATTTTGTTTTGTAAAAATTTCAAATGTTTTATGCATTGAAAAAATACATTGGAATGTCCTTTTTAAATTAATTACTGATTTTCATGGATTTTCTGTCTTTTGCCTCCATGTTTTGGCTTAAGCTGACTTTTATGAGCTATGTAAGACCTTACCTTGAAACCTCAGGATTTGGCAGTTTTGGATTAAAGAATGCCACTTCATTCATTTTCTCTTCATGCTTCACCTAGAAAAAAATCCCTACACAATGAAAATTTTTAAGACCTTCATAGGTCATATGAAGTTAACTCCTCCCTTTGCCCTTCTAAAGTTCCCATCAAATTAAATGATAAGTAAAGAAACAAATTTTCTTCTAAGCACACGCAGGGGGATGTAATTAGACCCAGGAGGCCTCATGACAATATGTTTATGCGAGTTCTAGGTGCAGTGTTTTTCTTTTGATTACTGAATTGTTTTGGAGCATATGCAAATGGGAATTTACTTCTGAGGGAAAACTAAACCAACCTCACTATCTTTATCAGAAATGAAAATAGTAGAATGTTCACCCTGCTGAACTTCCAAACTGAAGGCAAAAGTGATGTGAAGCACAGCCATCAAGCTGGCATGTCTAAATTGGTTGTCAAGCAAGTTTGATGGGATATTCACTCTTTCTAACTGCAATGTGGGCTCCCAGCATGTATCAAGTTAGAGGAGAGAAGAACCACTTGTTTCCTGTAGGTAGCTGGAAACTATTTTAAACCAGTTCACCTGTGTGACACTTACTTAAGGTGATTAAATACTTACCTGAGAGGACAAAAATCATCTTTCTGTATATGCCATCTAGCTGTATAACTGGGTCCACTAAGGTGCTTTCTGTGAATGGGTTTTATGTCAGAATAAACAATACCTGAAGTGTAACAGACTTTTCATATTTTTGCAAGCAGTGTTCTTGGCACATGTTTATTTCATTAAGTTCAATATTTATTAAATTGTCTGTTGCACAGAATTTAGAACACTAAACCCAGTTCTCTAGGAACAACACTCAAATCTCTGCAGTAATGCCAGCCACCAACACTCTTAGACAATTAGGGTTGAACTTATTTTTCAATAAGTAGCAAACTCTAGAAATGCTTTTCTCCTAATTAGAATTTAGTGCTGTTTCAAAAATTTCATTTGCACTCCTCAGATATAGTGATTCATTATTTTGTGATAATTATAATAAAAAAGACGGGTTTTTTAAAAAGAAGTTTTAATTACATTTAAACTGAAAAGGTGCTGCATTTCTTAATTACAGTGTCTGACTGAAGTTTTTTTAACTCGGAGCTTATTGCCAGCAATGAAGTTTGTTCCTAATAAGTTACTTTTTTACCCCTTTATGTTAATAGACCTAAACCTGTCCAAGTCACTGTGTCTTCCTCATTAAGAATGGCTGCAAGAACCATTTGCTCAAACAAAAATTACCTGAGGGGCGTTTCTGTAACCTGCAAGAACAAAATCTTAAAACAGAAAGGAAAGTAGTACTTGTGTATATAGTGTTATTCTTTCATTTCCTAATCATCATAGCTACAGAGAATGTTTAATCACTAAGAGCTTACCTTGTCCATAAACCTGGAGGAAATGTTTAAAGGAGTGCATCCCAAGCTTTATTTAACAGGCATTTTGAAATTGAAAATATAAAGAAGTGAATAGACCCCTTCTACTTTGCTGAGCAAGATTTATACTGCAACTGGTATCGACTGATGTCTTAAAAGGGCTGAGATTCATAGTATCAGAGTAAAACATTCATTCTTCATTACTGTTTTCATCTGAGGATTATGAATTTGGGTCTGCCAGGCAGGCAGGCTGTACTGTGTACATTGACCAGCTGCTTAGAAAACAGTGATCTCTCATGAAGTCGAATGCTCAGTGTATAGCTACACAAGGACATGAGCAAGTTGATTGGGACTAGTGTTTTTTATTGTGTGAACTAAAATTAAATGGTAGGAATATCCTAGAATGATCTTATTTCCTCTCTCTATCCATAAGTCAAAGGGTTTTGGCATTCCCTTAAATTCCAAATGTCTAAATATTTCAAAAATCAAACAACACCAACACAAGCTATTCCTGAGAACTTTTGAAGAGTTTTAATTTTCAACTGTTACTGAATGTTTGTGTTTGGGAATGAAAGTTTGCTCTTTTCTGTACTCTTAAGTAAATATTGCATTTGGTGCATCTTTCCAATTTATTATGGTGTTGATGTTCACTGTTCACTGTTCACCCCTGTTCACTGTGGTGAGAGTCTTGCGTGCAAATCCTTGAATGTTGCTTAACCTAAATCTACTCTCTGGAAGTGGATTTTTTGCTTGTATGGATAATTTGCAGTGCTTCACTGAGCCGAATCTACAGCATGAATTAGCTGTATGGCCAAATTGTGCCCATGGAGGGTAAATTATTAAAGCCATGGGTTACTTTTCATGTTTGTTCTACCAAGTGGAAGAAACTCTAATAAACATACACTTCTGAACTAGTCTGGTTGGGATGTTTGCAAGTGACTGGTGAAATCTTAACTTCCTAGGGTGAAGAAAGCATAAGGTTTCTGTTGGCCATCAATCCTGCTTTGCTCATGATTTAGAACAGTTGTTAACACTGAAAGGAGTCCAGCCTGGTCGCTGGAGTCACAGGGTGGCTTTGGAATAGGAAAGGGAGGGATAAAAGCATCAATATGTTTGTTTTCTGCATGGATGGACTGATTGCAGAGTAGTGAGCTAAGCAGGACGTGGGCTGTGGGCTGCTAGTGTCATATAGAGCCATCAAAAGCCTAGAAAAACAGAAGGCCTTGTGGGTGACATCTGAGGGACTTTGTTTATGAGTCATGGCTGTTAGAAGACAAATACTTAAAAAAAAATCCCGTATAGATTTTCACTTCTGTGAATTCACAGGATCATACTATTAAAAGAATTACCATGTTAAACCTGCCCATAAACCAAATAGTAAGAAACGATCATTTCAGGGCATAGAGTTCCACTATTAGAGTCTGCTTTTCCTATTCACAGACACGAATGAATGGGTGACTCAGCCCCACAATCATTTTCCCTTTGGCAGGCAGCAGGCCTTTCCATTTGTGCATGCCCTCTCTGAGCAGGGCTTCAGTGGAAAACATTCCCTGGATGGGGTTTTAATGTTGGGTTTGCTCTTAGAAACAGGTTTAGCTTAATGGAAATATTCAGGAAAACTTTGTCATTATCTCTTCTTGTGTGTTCTGTGTTCAAAGAATTGGGAAGAGGGTAAATACCGGGAACGTATGAGGACCTGTCTGCTTCCTTCATCAGTCTGTGGGAACCTAAAGGATGCTAAAATGAGCAACAGAGAAATGCAGCACTTGGCTTCTTATTCACGTTCGAATGCAAATCAGAAAGCAGTTTTCACTGCCACTCTTAAAAAAATATTGGAAAAAACATTCTTCAAAATGATAAAGAAATGGTTGGAAGGATATAATAGTATTATTACATATATTAATTTCCAGAGGAGCTATTGTGGCAGGGCCTTATTGTTTGTGGTCTCGTTGCACAAGAATATGCAAGACAGAATATTTTTTGTCCCAAACAGTTTACAATTTAGATTATGAGATGATGTGATGAGCGTATGTAACAAAGGGGTACATGATAAAAAAATAAGATGGAAAGGACTGTGACCAAAAGATGTTTTTTACATTTATGTGTTGTATAAATTGAAGCTTAAGGTGAGTTGTTAAAAGACATTAATTATGCCCATAGTCTCAGCTGGCCACTTGCCTATCCAATATGAGCTAGCAATTGGATACTGAGGAAGGATTTGAAATCAATGAATACAAAGTAGGAAAACCCATGAAATCAAATTACATGCAAAATAACCCTGAGCTAAAGTCTGTGCCCCACCCTACTGTCTCTGTTCTCTTGCTGTCCACAGACTTTTTAGGATCTTTGACGATGCAGAAGCTCTTGTATGAGCACGAGCCCTCACTTTCTGGCTCTTAATTTTGGGTTATTGATGTGACATTGCAGCAATAGTAAATGGCACAGGAATGTGTGTGTTTCTTCCATATGTTGACAAGAAGGATGCTTTGGTGTCCGACAACGCCTTCGGTCATGCTATTGCTCTTCTTGGTGTCCAGAAAGCTCTACCCCTTCCCCTACCTGAGACTTCTCAAGAAAGAATAGTCCAGAGTTTGTTCTATTGTTGTCCAAGTCTTTCATTCAGCTTTGTAATATTTCTGTCAACTTATGAAAGACCTTTTTATTAGCCTATATGGTTCATTTTCCAAAGAAACACTTCTACGGTGAAAGCATTTTGACATGCAGCAGCTCTGCTCCCATGTCCAACATAATTGGCCCATGTAGAAGCTTTAAGGACTGCTCCAAAAGAAATGCTTTAGAAGCAGTTTTCTCTTTGCAGACCTTTCAGCTGTACCTTGCTCAAGGAAAAAATGTCCACAGTAGCTGGCAAGTCTAATTTGATATGAGAAAAAATACATTGGCTTTGAGTGACACTGGGCTAACACACATCATGAGATGACATTTCTAATTTGTCATTTCAGCTATGTTAGCTCTTAGGTGTCAGCTCATAATTATTTATAAAGATTATTTTAATCTATTGGGTTTTGGTGCACTAAATTACATTTATGAGTGATTGCAAGGGCATCTAGAGCCTGGATTTCTTCACTTGTTTCAGTCCAAATAGAAATAAGTAAACGTTATGCACACAAACTAGTCAGGATACCTTCTGCTTTGAAAGGTCTTCTGTTAGAAAGTAGCTCTGTAATTCAGGTGAAAAGTACTGGAGCTACTTGCAATCTCTCAATCCCAGCTCTAATTCTCATAGCATAGAATGGCAATAACAAGCTTGATACATTGCCTGTTCTGTATATTGTTTATTCTGATGGGCAAATCTTAAATTTTCATTGCTATTACTGCTGCTTTGTACTCCCTGAGCATTTTGAATTGAAATGAGTTTTTGCTATCTAATGAAGCTAAGAGAATGAGTTCTATAGCTTCCTAATCCATACTTCATCCCTGACAGCTGTAACTGGTCATATACTTAGGAAAGGAAGAAAACAAGTGGGCAGTGATCCTTTTCTGGGCAGTCCATGAATTTTTAAAGCAATTTTTTGAAGTAATTATATTTTTTGCCTTGGCATTCTTGTGTTCCAATGATGTGATTATCTATTACGTGAAAAAAGGCTTTCTTTTTATTGTTTTAGGCTGGGTACCTGATTGTGTTCTGTCGTATGATAAGAAACAACAACTAACTATTCTTTTCACCTACTCAAAATAGCAAGTCCTAGTTGTCCTTACTTTTCTAAACTGACGAGTCTTACTGTGTTTAATATTTCTGCACGTGGGTGTTCTTCTATGCCTCTCCTATTTCTTCATCCAGTGTCTTTGTATGTGGTTTATTTCTACCCTAGACTTCAGGTTGTGTTTTCAGTCCCAGTGCTCCAGAGACTTGTTTGGTCATTGTTGTAGTACAGCTAATGAGTCTCACTGCACACCCAGAGGCACGAGTTCACATCATGTGTTGAACCTGCATCAAGGCTTCAGCCAGTGGGCTCTGTTGTCATTGAGTACCTGGTAATTTTGGCCAGGGGTAACCAAAAGTGGCTGGACATGATGCAGAGAAAATTACTCTCTTACATTTTCTGGGCTCCAGAAACACATCTGCCTGGTAAGCATCTGTGCTTGAGACTGACCTGCCTGAATATTTATGAGGGTATCTAGATCAGTGAATTATCTAGGCGATGCAGTGGAGGCGAGTAATTCTGTAACTAAGAGTTCACAACAGCACATATTTTTTCTAATTTAAAATCTCATATTGTTCTAATATTTACCAATAAAGAAAACAAACATGTCTTGTAACTAGAATATATATGTAGAAGGAGGTAGTAAATTAAACAGGTATAATAGGAAGGATTTTTCATAATATTGTTTTTCATAACGAATATAAGGCATTTTAAACTTTGTCATACTTCGTGATGAATGTTGAGATTAATATAATAACTTCATTTATATGAAATATAATCTAGGCCACTACATGGAGCCCAGAGTACTCTGTTTCAAACATTTCAGGTGTCTTCTGCCTCAAGCAAAAGCTTCAGCTGTAGTAAGAAATCTACCTCTAAAAAGAAAGGCTCTATTAAAAAAGATGCTTATAAAAAAAAAAAAAAGGAGAGATGTATTCTGTCTTCACTTCTAGCTCTCAGAGAAAGGATAAATATAGGGCATCCAGGCTTCTCTAAATTGTTAGATTTTTTTTTTTCCCAGAAAATTGGTTGTAGGTGTGACAAACACGATTTATCTTCTCTCTGAACTGCGTATAGGTACCTGATTGATTTCAGTGTTGTGAAAGCCAAAGCCAGCCCCGTGTTTTATCACTGTATTCCTCTATGAGAGATCTTGAAGATTAGATGAAATACCCCAAATATAAACAATTTCTATAATTACTGATTGACCAAAGAGTAGGATTGTGTATACTTTGTAAATGCTTTCTCTTGTTCTGAGCATCACTGATCTCATAGTCTCTAAACCCAGGTAGTTAAGGTTCATAAATGTCTTTGTCTTTGAATGCTCTGTTTTGTATTCTAGTCCTGTGATTTTACAGCTAGAGCAAAACCCTGTCTTCAGCAAATTTCATATACTAGCTTATGTGCTGCAGCAAATTATTTTGGTTTGATGCCATAAAACTGGTCTATTTCATATTTTAGTAATTATTTTATAATCATAACGAACTGCTAACAATTTCTATTATGCAAAATACTGCACAGCCAAAGCAATCAAAATATCTTTTTCTTAACAGATTTGGTTGACTAAGGAATAAGAGAACTCCCATTTCAGTCAATTTATCTTTTTAATGCAAAGTAATAATTTATGACAAACAATTTTGGATATCCAAAATGGATATCTGGATATTTTATTCATCTTTACATGGTGACAGAGCTGTCTTCCCCACTCCAGATATGTGTTATGCTTAGGAGACATGTCTGGAGCTAAGCAACCAGCGTATTCTGTTTCCTGTTCAACTCTTCCTAGCCATTGAAGTTTTTATTTTCAGAGCTACCAGTTGAATATGTTCAGGAAACTTCATGAGCACTGAAAACATATTCAAAACGGTACTCTTTCACTTAATTAATTTCTGCCATTCCAGAATTTCTTTAAAGTAGAGAATTTTTTTCCCCCAGTTTTAAATAGTACTTTCAGGAGCAGAAACTTGTTAGAGAAATGGAGTCACATAAGGAAATTTATGATCCTTGAGCAGGCTCCCAGTTGTTTGGCTTTTACCTTTTGCTTCTGCTTTGGAATGGGTATTCGAAGTGTTGCTTTGTGTTTCTCTACAGGTAGATCAGTAAGCAAATGCTTTTATTCCTACCAAAAGGCTGAAGAAGAATAAAAATTTTGCTTTCTGTAGTCGCAGTTTAGCTTTCAGTTCCAGGGACACAGCATCAAAGACCCTAAAAGGTACCAAACAAGAAAGTCAGAAAGGCAACATTTTTTTTGCCTTGCTCCTTTAAGTAATGCCTACACTGAAGGGAGAGCATTTCCATTATCCAGAAACCTCAGCCTTTGTGGGAAAGGAAGTGTTTTCTCTGCCTGCTGAACAGTATGAAGGCTGGGGAGCCACCTTTCCTTTGACTGGGAGTGCTTTTGTATGCAGAGTCACTTACTTGCTTTTATTTTTCAGAGTAGGCATATGTGAGATAATGGATCCAAATCTCACTGAATTATTGATATGGGTTGGAACCAGCTCACTGTGAGAGTGTGTGTGTGTGTGTGGAGAAGAGCTGGGCCTAGACCTGCAGGTACATGGTAAGGCCTGCTGAGAGCAGGAAGGCTGCAAATACACAATTTGGTGTTTAAAGCTCTGAAGGGCTGCAGCTGCAGTAACAGACTTTGATGTTGACATTGTCGTTGCCTGCTCTGTTCCTCTCTCCGTGTTTCTGTGATGCTTTGAGGAAATACACAGCTCTCCTGGTGATGGGCTGCGCGACTGCCCGTGTGCTGCTGGCAGTGGGCAGCTTGTGACACAACACTCACGTTTCACTTCCACTTACTCCCAAACTTGAATTGCGTGGTATCTTCTCCCTAACAGGGGGAAGGGAAAATGAAAGCCTTGGACTGCTGGAGCCTGAGGCAAGGCTGAAAATCATGTGGCCTTGGCTGTGTATGGAAAGCTGCTAATTTCATAATGTTTTTGCGTATGTCTGTTTTTCATCTGAAGTGACAACTTCTAGGAAGAGCATGACATTATTACAAATAAAGGAGAGTTGCTTGTAGGGCTGTTTAAAGGGAGAGAATTATGCATTCCTACAAGGTGAGTGAATGGGAAATGACTAATGAAACCACGAGCTCCTGTGTGCCAGCAGTGAGCAGAGATACCCTTGTATAGGGATACACTGGAAATGTTGAGACAACAGTGAGCAGAACTCATTTATTTTCCCTTCCAAATAAATGTATCAGATTCATGTTTTCTTAGCAGGCAGAACCCCACTGCTGCTGTTGGATCTGTCCCACTGAACATTACCTTTCTTGCCATGCTGCAGAGCCCGCGACAGTTTGTGTTCAGTTTAGAACAGATCCTTCTGTAAAGCCTTTGACAGTCCCTCACAACATCCTTCCTTCTAAGTTGAAGAGAGATGGATTCTATGAGTGGACTGTTAGATGGATAGGAAAGTGGTTGGATGGTCACGTCCAGAGAGTAGTGGTTAAAGGCTGAGAGTCCCAATGGATGGCACTGACAAGTGGTGTCCCTCAGGGGTCCATACTGGGACCAGTGCTCATTAGTCACATAGACAAAGCCTAGAAAGCAATTGTATCCTGGGCTGCATCAAAAGCATTGTGTCCAGCAGGATGAAGGAGCGGGATTCTACCCCCTCTACTCTGCTCTGGTGAGACCCCTCCTGAGTGCTGCATCCAGTTCTGGGGTCCCCAGCCAGAAAGGACATCGACGTATTCCACCGAGTCCAGAGAAGGGCTACCAAGATGATTAGAGGGATGGAGTACCTCTATGAGGAAAGGCTGAGAGAACTGGGGTTTTTCAGCCCAGCTGGGGAGAAGACTTCAGGGTGATCTAATTGTGGCTTTCCAGTACCTGAAGGGAACCCACAGAAAAGATGGAGATAGATTTTTAAAAGGACATGCAGTGACAGAACAATGGGGAATGGTTTCAAAATGAAAGAGAGTAGATTTAGATTAGATATTAGGAAGAAATTCTTTACTGTGAGGGTGGTGAGGCACTGGAACAGGTTGACCAGAGGAGCTGTAGGTGCCCCATCCCTGTGAGTGTTCAGGGCCAGGCTGGGTGGAGCTCTGAGCAGCCTGGTCTAGTGAAAGGTGTCCCAGTCCAGCAGGAGTGTTGAAACTAGATTATCTTTAAGGTCCCTTTGAACCCAGGCCATTATATGATTGCAAGATTGTATGATGTATGTGAAATCAGCTTTCTTTAGACTTACTTTCCCCTGCCCAATGAGCACTTGGTACATTTTAGAGCTTTAATTTGGTTTGCATTTCTCTTTGGTGGCTCCTGAGCCCTGCAGATATGGCATCAATTTGTCCCTTTTTCTGCAGTCCTGCTCAGTTCTGCTCAGTGGGACAACAAGAGGATTAAAATGGATTAAAGTTGGGTAAAGTGCCAAGGTGCTAATAATAAATGCAAGAAAGAAGAAAATTTCAGATATAACTCATGAAAAGGTGGGGTGGTATGGAGAGAAATACAGCTGTATTTTTGGCTGGAAATCCTGACAGGTCCATCAGTCAAGATAAAATATCACTGCAGTATTTGTAGTCCAAAAATTCCCCTAATTGCTTTGCTGAAATCTCTACAAATTATTTTGCAGATTACACTGAAATCATTTCTCTCCATACCAAAATCATTTTTGCTAATAATGGACATTTTTAGACAGGAATTGAGTAATGTACAATACATTTGAAATTTTTAAAGGTGAGTTCATGGAGGCAGGATGTAATCTGCCAAGGAGAAGTGAGGTTGTTACCTGCAGTCCTCTGATAAATGTCATGAGGTGTTTAGCCACCCTGGGAGGGCAGGTCTTTGCAGTGAACTCTTCCTTGTGGATTCAAATCGATTTTGAAGTATTTGCACCAGTGTTTGTCATATTACAGATTGAAATTCATTGCCCAACAGTCTTTGAACAGGCTTTCCTCATCCCTGTCAGGATTTACTAACATCAGACTAATTGCTTTCTTACTGTTGGAATAGGGAGAATGATGTTTTTTTTTTTTTTTCACAGCTTCCTGCCTGGAGCAGGACTTGCTATGTGGGGTTTGGAAGGATTTGCTGCTCTCTAACCTCCACCAAGAGCTTTTCACAGAAGTCCTATGGGAAGTAAATTTGGTCAGTCATTATTTTCCAAACACCCAAATGTTTTTAAAGCATGTGTACTAAGCTATTGGCAACTATTGAAAATGTGCTACTTCATAAAATGCATTTCAGGGGACCAAACTATTTTTCACAATTTCCGGTAAGTAATTAGAAAATTGTCAATGCTGCTTAACTAGGCCACAAAATGTTTCAACTTTAATGAAATGGATATGTAAAAGCCTCAGATATTGCTTATGTTAAAGAGTTGGGCTGTTGAGCTTTTCAATAACCGCAGCATCAACAAGACTCAAAATATAAATAATTAGTTGAATTGGCAGACACTTGGCTGAATTGCAAATTTAATATAATTTCATTGATTCTCCACATAGCTGGCACACATTTTTATTTATTTGAGCAGAGAAGGGAGAGAGAGCAGAGATGGGAAGCTCTTGCCTTAAAGTAAATCAGATTGTATTTTACTTAACTTTCTCTAGGAATGCTGAATAGTTTAATAAGAATTGTATCTCAGTGGTTACAATAAAAAAAGCATTGCACTATTAAAAATAATCAGCACCTGGGATTTATTTCTGAGCATTTGCCTTACGTGTTCATATAAAACAGTCTGAACAATAAAAACCAACACGTAATTATTGATATTTAAAGGCTGTTATAAGAAAGCAATAGCTTGAATGTGAAATCAATGTTTAAAATGAATATATATTTATTGTCATTGTAATTTAGAATAATCCTGTTTGGTTGTAATCTTTCACTACACTGAGGGTTTTTTTCAATTTTCCAGTTGATTCTAAGCTTACAAAACCCAAAGACTGAAGTGCTTTGTACAAACTGTGTATGCCTCTGTTTATTATTATTGCTGGAAAGTTTTAGATGTAGAGAAATTCTCATCTGTTGAAATTAAAAGTTTTGGGCAAACCTTTCAAAGGCTCCTCAGGTTTTGGCTTGGTGTGTGCAGCAGAAAGGCTAAGGGAGCCTATGTTGACACTGCTTGTGCTGGTTTAATGAGACCACACGTCAAGCCTCATGGTTGTGGTTGTTACCACCCCGTTAGCCTGTTTGAAGACTTCATTTAGAGAATTTCAATTTCTAGCAGTTTGTGGACCAAAACCCCTTCCCAACCATACAGAGAATATAGGAGCTTGCTTTTGCAGTCTCCTTTCTTGGACAACTTAAAATCACTCCATGGACTCCTTAGGGGTCTAGAGGCTGCAAATTGGAAGCACGTCATCTCATTTATATGTGCAGTGTGAAATATTGATAGCGTAGTATTGTGGCTGGGGAACTGCTGGGAAATCAGGCATCTCAAGGAACGATGATTTAGCACTGAAAATTTGGAGCAATTATCTCACTTGTTTTTTTCACTCCTGTACCAAAGGCATTCTTAGTTGTTCCAGCTCATGCTTACAATAGGCAAAACTCAGTGGTGAAATTATGAACCATCTTGTTAAGCAGAGGGTTTTTTTTCTGGCCAGCCTCATTATAAAGGTAAGATGGTGCACTAACAGATATGTAAGAACAGGCAATTGCTCATAAACAGATGTGTTTATTTTCATGGCATTGTAGCTGGGCAATTAACACAGCTTGTTTTCTGGGTGACACCAAGGTCACAATTCTAGCCTAAGGGAAATTATTACTTACTTGCTGATATATATATATTTACTGAAAAGGATTGCAACTTGAGCCCAAAATGACAAATGAAATTGTTTTTTATACACTGGTCACGTTAATATCTGGAAGAGAGCATAACAGATATGAAAATCCTGCATAAATTTTAAAAGACAGCTTTCTTTTGCAGCCCCCTATGGATCACATTTGAGGTCATTAAGTCATTAGCAGGCAGCAGGGAGATTGTAATTTTGCTTTTCTTCAACCTAACTATTCAGCTGTGCAACTCCTTTTCTACTCACGTTGCCACTTCTACTCGAGTTGATTACTAACATGATCTCTGAATAAACCTACTGGTTATACAAGAAAAGATGAGCATCTGAGTAAAGCTGTTAAATCTGCATTTATAAAATTATCTCCCTGGACTTAATTATTACTATCCTGCTGGATGCTCTGATTCTACACTTCCTTATCCCTCGACTTCCTTCTCTTGTTTGATAATACAGATTCTCATAATCCCCACAAACCTTGCAATACATTTCACTTACTGACATTTCGCTTTGTTATTGATATTCATCCCTAGGTATCCCAAATGCCTGTCAATTAATCAGTCATCAGTCTGCAGAGCGCTATTAGAGCCAGGGAATAAGCACCTGGCTTTCAAATGAGGCAGCATTTATCAATTCATGTGACTCTCACTATGAAAAAAGAGAAATTGTACTCTGTCATTGCCAGCAGCCTTCAGGGCACTTATTTTACAAGGCAAACTCTGGACCAAATCCTTCTGGATCTGTTGGAGATATCTTACAACTTCAATGAGTTTTGGCTCCTTCTAGCTTTATCTGTTGTCATCTGCTGATTATTCTGCCTCATGATTAAAGAAAACTTGGAATACAGTGTGGCCTTTAAATGCTGTTTTGAAAATTATCATTTCCATGAATTTTAAGAAGATGAGCTGGCTGAAGCAACTGAAGAAATATTGTAGGTTAGTTCTTATTCAGACTATGGAAGAAAGAAAAAACCGAAAAACCATTTATGGTAACCCTCCCCCTACTTTTCCATGCACAATTTCATGCTCTCCGTCTGTTCTACGCATTGGAGTTTTTCTTCTAATGGAGACAGCCTGTTTCTTCAAGAATGAGCAGGCTTCTGAAAACTAACAGCAGTGATGAGCATGGAGAGAGTGTGAGCTGCGTGGTACGTATGGCACAACACCTGAGGCAGGGCCTTCCTTCTGCTCTTTGCTCCCACCAGGCTTAGCTGTGTCAAAGGAGAAACCAAGAAAGCATTTCTCTCTCTTCCAAGAAAAATCGGTGTATTCTGCTTAAGAGAGCAGCTTTCCAGGTAGTGAGCCATTTTCTGATCCCACTCTCCACTCATCCATTTGCTATCGAAGCCCCAGGTACTTGAGAAATGACTGGCTATAACAGAACAAGGGTGCCCATGTGTAGCGAATATGTTTTTGTTAGTCATCTAAACATTGGTGTTCTCTGTCTATGTTCAGGAGCAATGTCATAATTAGTGGTGAAATATTTGTTTCCCCAAGATGCATTTCAATTGTGCTTCATCCAAGGAGTCTAATGGCTCTGTTTAACATGCAGTCAATGAAAGAAATCCCTACAAATAAATGGGGCCTGATGGGATTAATCCAAGAATCCTCAAGGAGCTGGCTGATGTCATTGCAAAGCCTCTCTCAATGATTTTTGAGCAGTGTTGGGAATCCAGAGAGGTCCCAGCTGACTGGAAGCTGGCGAATGTTGTCCCAGTTTTCAAGAAGGGCAAGAAGAAGGACGCCAGAAACAACAGACCTGTCAGTCTCACTTCAGTGACTGGTGAAGTTATGGAGAAGATTATTTTGGGAGGTGTTGAAAAACACCCAAAAGACAAAACAGTCATTGGTCAGAGCCAGCATGGCTTCATGAGAGGAAAGTCCTGCTTATCAAACCTGATTTCCTTTTATGATCAGGTAGTCTACCTTGTCATACCTTCATCATGATGATGAAGTCATCAAGGGAAATCAGTTGATATAATCTTTTTGGATTTCAATAAAGCTTTTATTACTGTCTCTCACAGGATCCTTCTGGCCAAAATGTCCAGCACACAACTGGATAAACAAATCATGTGGTGGGTGAGCAATTGGCTCAAGGGTTGAGCACAGAGGGTAATAGTGAATGGGGGAACATCAGACTGGTGACCTCTCACTAGTGGGGTTCCACAGGGCTCCATCCTGGGCTCTGTGCTCTTCAACGTCTTCATAAATGACTTGGACAGAGGACTGGAAGGAATACTAAGCAAGTTTGCAGATGGCACAAAACTGGGAGGAGATGTTGATTCCCTCGAAGGCAGGGAGGCCCTGCAGTGATACTGAAAAGCGGCAAATTTCTTAATGCCAATTTGGAGATATTAAAAAGGGTATTCTTCTTTATTCGGTATGCTAGGCATTTGGAGGATAGCTCCTCTAATTAAAGTACCAAATGACAGACAGACGGGGCTTTTTATTACACATACTGTTTACATATTCATTAGATATTCTTGCTTACTTGATACATATTCATTAGTTGGTTTTTACATAGCCACACCCCTATTAGAAGTCCTTCTTTGGTCTTTCCAGGTCTTCTTCATTATCTTGACATCAGTTCTTGAGCAGGTACAGCACATACAGCATCATTGTGTTCTACTACCAAAAACTGTTACGTTTGTTCTTTATTTTATCTGGTTTGAGTATACAGAGCTTAGTTTATATCTTTGTTTGAGTACATCCTTACCAAATTTTCTAGGACTTCTCTAGAATCGTATTGCTCCTTATTTGGGCATTACTGTGAGTAAAGTTTCTTCTATCAGCAGAGAGACCCCAACAAATTAGAGGACTGGGCAATCACCAGCTTTATGAGGTTCAACATGGAAAAGTGCCAGATTCTGCACCTGGGATGGGGCAACCCTGGCTGTTCGTACAGACTGGGGAATAAGATGCTGAAAAGCAGTGCTGTGGAAAGGGAGCTGGGAGTCCTGGTTGATGACAAGTTGCATCTGAGTCAGCAGTGTCCTGGCAGCCAGGAGGGTCAATTTAGTCCTGGGGGAGCAACAGGCAAAGCATTTCCAGCTGTTCGAGGAAGGTGATTGTCCTGCTCTGCTCTGCACCAGGACAGCCTCACCTTGAATATTGTGGCAGTTTTGGGCACTACAACAAAAGAAATATATTAAGCTATTAGAGACTGTCCAAAGGAGGGCAATGAAGCTGGTGAAGGGCGTTGAGGGGAAGTTGTATGAGGAGAGGCTGAGGTCACTTGGTCTGTTCAGCCTGGAGGAGACTGAGGGGAGACCTTCTTGCAGTCTGTAACTTCCTCGTAGGGGAAGAGGACGGGTAGGTACCAATCTCTTCACTCTGATGACCAGTGACAGGACCTGATGGAATGGCCTGAAGTTGTGTCAGGGGAGGTTTAGGTAGGATATTAGAAAAAGGTTCTTCACCCAGAGAGTGGTTGGGTGCTGGAACAGGCTCCCCAGGAAAGTGATCACAGCATCAAGTCTGACAGAATTCAGGAACATTTTGGATGATACTTTCAGGCACATGGTGTCACTGTGAAGTGCTGTGCTGGATCTGGTCAAGTATAAGGTAGAGTTTAAGAGATACTGAGATTTATATAGGCTCTCGGATTTATGAACCCGGGAGTGAGTGTAAAGCATTTGCTAGGACCAGTAGCTTACAGTGTTTAAAAAGGTGGAGTGACAGATGTGTGAATACTCTGCAGATGTTTCCTCACTGCTGCTTGGTGTACACAGGGCCCATGTACATGTTGCTGACATAACAATCAGGAGAAATATCTCCAGTTTCTCATGTATTACTGTTGCAGCAAAGCTCCCTGGGAGACTTGACCTCTGCTTGGCTGGTTAGCAGCCAGGGCTGGCTCTGAGCTTCTCAGCAGCAGAAGCTGACCTCAGAATTGTTGTTCAGGTGAGGAATGGCCATATTTTGGCTCCAGAGAAGGTGCAAGTGGCATGGGAGGGGAGGTCGAGGCTTGTAAGAGCTTCACTGCTGTGCTGCTGTGTGGCGAAGAGGAATGGACTGGTCTTAGGCCATCCACCTTCACACAGGTATGAGTACAGGCAGGTGATGAAATTGATGGCTCTGCCTGCACTTGGGGCTGGCTCTGCTTTCAGCAAAATATTAGTTTAAATATACATGTTTCTAACGTAAATGTGACTTGCTGTCAGTTTTGTCCTTGTCTGGTAGTCCAGAGCAGATTTTTTTGTCTGAAAATAAAAGAGGCTGTCAATTTTATTTTTTTAAAAACTTACTTATGAAATGTCTTTCTTAGAGGGAATGGTTTTTGAATGGAAGTTCCTGGTCTAAAAGAGGCAGAGGGGGAATTTAATTCCCATCTTTCTAATTTGGATTACATGTTCTAATAGGTATAGTAGGCATTTTTGAGAAATTTATGTTCTCTGGGTTTTTTTCCAAATCACTTTTCATCAGGATGCAAGAAAAAAAACCAAACAGCTGAGACCTTTGAAAACTTTTTGCAAGACAAGAAAGATATCTCATCCAGACTTATTTGGCCAGTCTACACTATCCCTTGAAGGTGTTTAAGTGATAAAATCTTTCATTAAGCCTTCTTCAACTTTTGGTTGTGGCAACACAGAACATTTACTCTTGATGGTATTTGGTGAGTAATGATACTTCTTGAGTGCTCAAGCACTGGTTGCTGTAGGAATGGAAACTCAATGCAGAAGTCCAAGGCAAGCAAATGTCAGTCGTGAAGATGTCAGAGTGAGGAAAACTAATAAGCAAAGATGTAATTCAGATCTCTTCTGAAAGTCTTCAGTGCTTAAGTGTCAAATTCGTACGTGCATAAGGACTTTTTATCCATTTTGTACTTCATCAATCTGGTTTTAGTCAGGCCAGCACAAAGGGAGGCAGCAGCGGGCACTGGAGTGTCTGTCACCACAGCCAGGAGCTACTGGGGAGCTGTGCGTGCCCCACAAGCAGTTAAAAGCCATGACTGTGCCTGGAAGCGCGACTTGAGAGTCAGGACATGTACATATAGACACACATTATCTATATGTACATCCACACATGCACACAGCTTACACTGGGGTGGAAGGAGTGCTGTTGCAGCTGTGCTGGCATTGTGTGTCTGCTGAGCCTTGTGGTAGAGGTACGGACAGATGCTGCTTTTGTTACACTACTTCCTCAAACAGACTGACTAAGCTTTTGAAAGCATAACTGTACCTGCTCTAGGGATTACCCTGGCAGAGCTAAGCTGGCTTTGAGATACAATTTGTATTTATTTATTTGACATTCATAACCAACATAGCTGTTTCAGCAAAGCTTTACAGGGCAATCTTAACCTTGATGAAATGACCACTGCACTGCTAACCTTTCCACAGTGCAGTGCCATATTTTAGACAAGGCTTACTCCATTTCTAATGGGATGTTCAACATAATACCGCAATCTGTCAGTCCATAAAAATGCTATTTCCTCCCCAGGATGCTTGTGCTCTCACCTGTTACAACAGCATTTAAAAGATGCCAGTTGCATCATGTTTGTAAACAATGCCAGATTGGGACTACATGCTCCATTCTGTAGGATCATGTCTGTTGAGCGGTGTGGCATCACTCAGCTAACCAGTTCCCGTTGTTTTCTCTGGATTTCTGCTTGGCCTTTACTCCTGAGGAGGCAGGTCCTGCAGGCAGCTTATTTGCAGCTCAGAGAAAAGACACACATTAGTGCCCTTATACCATATTTATTATCATCTCTCCCACCCTGCAAAGGAAGCTGCAGACATTGTGATGGATAGAGGATGACTTGACCAATTTTGCTGTGGTTTCTGTAAGAGGTGTTCTCCATTTCTGGGCAAAGAGAAATGGTGTAATTTCTTGTGGCTGTACCACACAACAGAGCTCTGATCACCTGGCTCTTCACTGTCTCTGTAAATAACCATTGCCTTTTAAAAGAGGTTTTGCCTGATCAGGTACTGCAGTTGCTGTGCCACAGTGTCTGGCAAGGGCCCAGAAGAGAACCTGCTTGTCATTGTTCTCACTCCTCTAGGGGGTAAAAGTACTGCAATATGAAGCTTGGGGTCGTGTATAGCTTAAATCCCCCAAATAAATGTAGTAGTAAATTATATATATACATCCAGGAAAGGGGATACTAATGAATTCACATTAATAGAGAATTTTGTTGTTTAAACTGAAATCTGATAAGAACCTCTTTTTGATATTAATGTGATTTTGAACTGTTTCCAGTGTATTATCACTGAAGGGGACATATTGTTAGGTAAGAATGTAGTTGTATTCCCTGAAAATCAGAGTTCAATATTTTCTTCTTATTTGTTATCCCAGTTCACTTCTCAGTGCAGATCTATTCTGTCCCCATCTGCCTCATGTTCCCACTAAACAAAGCTTCAAACAAATGAGTCAGTTGATGTGATTTTCCTCCATATTGTCTGTGGCAATGTTTCCTTGATGCCTGTGCCAAGGAGAACTTTCTCAGTTCCTTGTTGCCTCCTGTTTCTGTGGGAGTAGCTCTAGCTGTGGGATTGGGGTATCTACCAGTGGCTGCAACTGGCCATGGCTGGACCTTGCTCTGGGGTGGTGGCACTGCAGAAACTGGGACACAGGACCATGCCATGCTGCTCCCTGCTTGAAGGGCTGTGCAGAGACTGATGGAGGACAGGTATGTCTGTCTGATGACGGACCGCAGTAATTTGTCTAATCCCCCACTGAATGTGTGGCACTAGGAACTGACTACTTCTCCTTAATTAGACGAATGAACACAAAATGTGATTGTTCCCTACTGGCTGCTTTGTATTAAGTGCTGAAAAAAATCCCAGAGATTAAATAACAGTTCCAGAAATCAATCTTACTAGCTACTTACTGGGTTTCCCCTCCACCCCCCTTCTAATATGCAGTGAAGATATAAAAACCTAAAACAGCAGTAAAAAAAGTCAGAAGATGAATATTTTGTTTTCAGACTAGCTTTCATTACTTTTTTTTTTTAGAAGAAGAAGAAAATAATTATAAAATGACAATTAAGTAACTTTGACAGTAGAAAAATAACTGGTGTGCATTTTATTTTTTCTTTACTATACTTGCTTAGGGAATTAATCTTCTCTTTGCACCATGAGGCTCGGTTATAGGTTTTAACAAAATAGTTTGGGATCAGCTCAAAACCAGCAATGCCTGCTTGCAGCAAGGAAATATCTCCTAATCAAGAGACAGAGCCATGGAGGAAATCCTGATCTCCCTCAGCCAGCAGCTTTAGAAAATTTACCTTTCAAGATGTTTGATAAAATAGGTAAGTCTTTAGAGTTAGCTAAAGAAGATTATAGATTTGGGTTAGAATAGCTTCCAAGATTGTTCTAACCTACACCAGATCTGGGCACAGCCATTTTCCCAAAGAGGGCTGCATAGCCACGCCTTTGGGTATCCTTGTGCCCCAATGTGCCAGACAGATTAGACCTGACAGAGAAAATCAAAGCCAAGCTTTCTCCCATCACTTTGGAAAGATTTCTCCTCATCCCCCGATGTTGCCAGATGTGACTGGTGGCTGTTAAGTAGGACTTATTTTGACTTCCCATCCCCTCAAAAATCCCACCAAAACCCAAAAAAAACCCCAACCAACCAAAAAATCCAACCCCCCAAAGAAACTAACAAAACCTCCCCAAAAAAACCCACAAACCAGCCAAAAATCGAAAACCACCCAAACAAAACAATCTCCCCACAAAAAGCCCGACAAAACCCAGGCAAAGCAGAAAAGTATCAGTCTTACTGTGCAGAGACTAAGTAGTGTTGTCGAGAGGCACTGCTCGGTCAGTTTGTCCCCCTGTGTACAGTCAGGCTGTGTGCTGCTGCTGGACTCATCCAGGCTGATATCCATGAGGTTCATCTGGTGCATGTTTACATAAACTCACGTGCTCTAAACAGAGGCTCGTTGTGCTGAGGCTGTCACCATGAGTAATGGCTGCTCCTGTGATAACTCAGTGTAACTATCGGATAGCGAGTGACTTACCAAGGCTTTGTGTAGAACAACTGTGCAGAACAAGTTTTTATAAATGGGGACCAGTGTCTGGTAGGATAAATCAGAGTATTTGGTTTGCCCTGTACTTCCAGCATATTTAATATACAGCCATAATGAGACAAACCTATTGTGATTACAGACTTATTTTTGCTGTTGAAGATGCTGGTGGTGAAATGCACCTCTAATGGTCTTGCTTTCAAGACTCTCCAAAATGTCTTTCAGCTGAGAAGACACCAGAACCACCACATCCACTGCTGCAGAAGGACTGCCAGGTTATTGTTACAGCTAAGGAAGCATGGGCATGTCCTTTGCGCTATGCAAAGTAATAAGTTGCACTGCTCATTCTGGAGCTTTCTCCCTCAGTGTCTTTCTTGAGCCTTTGGGACCCAAAAAGCAATGAGGAGAGACTTAAAATGAAGTGAGGTGGGATTGTCACAGAGGGATGGAGGGGCTTTGAGGAGTGAGCAATTCTATCTCTTTGGTCCTAATCTCAGAGGAAGGGTTTTCGCTCTGGTAGAGTCAGTAGTGTCAATAAACATCTTGTGCGTCTTTTTGGGATGTAATATGGTACCTTTCTCTAGTGTAGGCTGTATACATTTATTTAGTAGCAGTCAGGATATATAGGTTTGCTTTCTCCCTTCAGCTGTGGCCTTCTTATGGCATTCCCTAATCTGGTCTGCAGTGAATTTGCACAGGGCATCGTACAAGGCATTCACATAGCACAGTCTTCTTATGGTTCTGGCTAGCAAATCTGACTTGCATGGAGAGGGATAGAACAGCTCTGGTGTCTCTTACAGGGGTGATGGTGGAGTCTCCCAAAACAAGTAAGAAACCTAGAGGCTGACTGTTGCGGGTGGGCGTAGAAGGCTCAGACAAAATTTAATAAAAAGCTCTGCTGTTGAGTCACAAGATGCAGAAAGGACTGCCTTGCTTTTTAAACTCCTTCTCAAAGAAGGGTTTAGATGCAGCTGAATCCTATCTTAGTCTTGGATTGTATTAACAGTTTAAATTTAAAGGGATTATAGAGGTATGATTAAACCACTTTGTCCCACAAGTTCTTAATGATTGGCAAAATGAGAATATTTATATAAAGTGAATACTTTATTTTTTACAAATGATCAGACAAAATATCTTGATCAGAACTATTTGCTACATAATAATAATAATAATATAATAATGGCCAGTCTTCGTGAGCGAAGATCCGGGGAAGGTCTTTACACCTTCCAGCCTGCGCATTGGATTTTTTAGGTGAGACACAGTGTGCGCGGAACTGAGCCCACCCTTTAATCTTAAGGTTCATCTGCCGGGACCAAGCAAGCTTGGACGGTGGCAGCGAGGTCCTTAGGACGTAGATGGATTGCCTATTTAAGGGTTAACGAGCTCCATCTGCCCGGAGAGTTGCCCTGACCAGGAATCGAACCCGGGTCTCGGCGGTGACAGCGCTGCGCCTTTGCCACTAGACCACCAGGGGCTCCTTGCTACATAATACAAATGCTTTAAATCTACTAGCAGAGTATAATATGGCATAAAGTAGTATAGTGCACTGTAACAAAGCAATTATTGAAACAATTATATTGAAGCTAGTAAAAAGAAATAATTATTAAGTAGAGATTTGATTTAACTCACCCATATCAACAGTTGTGGGAGTTCTCTTTCTCTCAACCTCGAGGAGTAACCTTGGGGGGCGTCTCCAGCCCAAGGGAGGAACCTCTGTACATTCACCCCAAGAAGGGTTACACCAGAAGAACCTGACTGCATGAGAGGGGACTGGACTTTTACAGTATAAAGTGATTGACTGCTAGCCACACATTTACAGGCCAGCTATCAGCTTATCTGTCAAATCAGACTCCAAAAAGCAGGAAGTGTATTCTAAGTCTGGTGAACCACGATGGTTTTAGCATAATTAACACCAAGACAACACTCTGGCTCCAGCAGTTGATCTTGCGTGATAGCTTGCATTATAGCTTGATTGGATTTTAGATCTAATCAGGGTGGGCGTATCCTGTCACAGTGACAGCCTGGTTTTTTGTTTGCTTGTTTGTTTTTCCCCTAAAGTGGACCCCTGTGTAGGCTAATTTGTAGCCTTAGGTTTTAATTTTGCCACTGAGTGTGCTAACAGCAAATGATAGTGCGTCCCATGTTTCTAGGCTAGTGGGATAATGGAGCTGGGCATGCTGAGAACAGCCTCTCACTCATACTGCTGCGTTTGGAGAGTACTTGCTCAGTAGCAATTTTGGGAAAAGAGGCCTGGACAGCCTGTTGTGCAGGGCTGCCATTACTGATGAGATCACGTTTTTGCCCCATGTGTTTGCTCTGATTCCATAGAAATGTTCCTGCACACTGGCAACAGAGTGGTATAGACAGAAGGGGCGAATGTTTTGTTTGAAAACATTCTTTACTTAACTCCAGTAGCTTCTGAAGAGCATTTCTTCCCTCCAGGCTTCCTTCCTTATTCACTTCTACTGTGCTGGGGGGAAAAGACTGATTCTTTGCTTCTTCTTCTCCTGCTCCACCCTCCTCCTATATACGAGGGGAGATAGCTTGGTTATAGTTTAGTGTTACTTGTATCACAGCGTTTAGCAGATGAACACACCTCAGCACCCAAATTCCCACTGAACAGTCCACAGCCCCTGGATCAGACAATTTCAGCAGATGTAGATGAAATATTTTCTCTTCCCACCAACATGATCTTTCTTCAGTAAGCCTCACCCATTTTACTCTAGTGCAGATAGTTGGATGATTGGTGCCTTGCAGGCGTAAAGCACTGGTTCTCTTCATCTCCATCTCAGAGGTCAGGTGTTTTTGGTACCTAGTACAAAGCATGAAGACTGCATGTAAAGTTCATTGGTGTATCTGAGACTTACTGTTGACTGCCTGATTCCCAGCCTTTATTTGGCACAGGTAGCATGTAATGAATGACAGCACAAAAGACTGTAAACCAGCTTCCATATTTTAATCTGTTTTTTTCTGCAAGAGGAGGGAGATTGTTTTCTGGCATTCCTCCACAGCTCTGCACAGCCTGAAATTAAATTGCTAGAGCACTGCCCTAAGAGATTTTAATTTACATTTCAATAGTCCAAAGTAGCAGTTACTAAATCTCCTTGTTGGAGTAAGCTAAAAGTTCTGGTTAATCACTGAAGTTTTTGATAATGGGGAAAAATAGGTGTTTAACTTTGAGGGTCAAGGTGTAATTTCTTTTGCTGTGGAAGGGTATGAGCACAGGAAGTCTTTCCTTCTGTTAGAAGCGCTGAAAAAGTACCAAGCCATAGTTTTTGATTACTTCCATCTCAACTGAGGAGTGACACAGGAGGAGCAAACTTGTCTAATGTGATGCTGCTCAGCCTGTATGCAGAGGAGCATATGATTCTTCCTCCCCTCCCATGCATACCCCACTGTGTGTGATTTATGAGCTCACCGGAAACAAAAAAAGGAGCCAAAAGAGGTCAAGTGTAGCTTGATGCATAGAAAAAGGAGGCATGTGCCTAGAAAATCGGGGATATGACCATGACTTTGTTTCCAAACTCTGTCTCTGGCAGAGCCCTGGATAGCTGCTGCATTGACTCCCAGGCTGTGGGCGACAGGGGCAGCCCTGGCAGTCCTTGCTCTCCCTGCAATTCCCTCATCCTCCATCCCTCTGCAGAGAGCAGAGGAAACTCTGCAAGCCTACTGCTGGGCTGGCCCTCCCTCTCATCACCAACCCCTTTCCATACTCCTGCCCTGTGCCCAGTTAGTCCTCTGTCCTACAGGACCGAATTACCTGCATCCCTGAGAGGCCACAAGAGAGCTCCACACTTGATGGCTTGGACAACATCAAAAGTGTGCTTTATGGTGAAGGGAGTGCAAGAGAAGATGTAGCAGTTGGTGGAAAATACTGAGCTGTGTTCACAGCACAGGTGGCACAGGGCGTTCTATCCAGTTGGCTGCCTGGGCAGCTGTGAGATGCAAAGCTGCAGTGAGGAAATGGGTCTGTCAGACAGAGTGAAAAACAAATTACTGTAATGGGGATGGAAGTCTGTTCCTGGCTTACTGATGCTTAAAAGAAACCAGACTTCTGGTTTCTGCAGATCTTTTTCTGTTTTCATCTTCCTCCTTTTCCCAAGGAAAGCTTTCCCTCACTACCCAAACCTCCCTGGTGCAAGGAGGGTGCTGTGGGGAGTTGTGTTCTCACCTGGCAGCAGCTTTTCCAGCCAGTCTCTGTCGTGCCTATGCCAAGGGAAGAGGATATATGCACCTGGCCCTCACAACACTGATAAGGGTACCCTAGGCTGTAGGGCAATGCTTTAGTGTATGAAGCTGCTGTACCTATATCTGTAAAAGTCTTTTCCTTGGACTGTGGTACATTTCTGACTTGCAGTAGGTGCAATGGATGCCTGTCCCATTGCAATGCCAGTATCTGGAGGCACACGCAAAAAAACCTGAAAAAGAAGAGGGAGGCCATCCTGATACAAAATCCTTTTAATAAGGTTAGTCTGAAGAATCCCACTGCCCACCTGTTCTGTGGAGTGACTTTCTTTCTACCTTTGTTGCATTATTTTTTTCCTTTAGTAGGAAAAATGTATTGCAATATTGGGAAAAAACAAATATTGCAATGAAATACTGATAAGCATCTCTCATTTGACATAAAAATTACTTTTGATACAAGCAGTTGAAATGTTAGAGGTTGTATTTCCAGAAACTGAAAGGAAATATTATATGGAGGAATATTCACCTGAGTTTCCTCAAGCAGAAACAAAGAGGTAAGCTCCAAGCATGCATCTGATTAGAAGCTAAAAGGATCTGATTTTACCACGGAACATGCTGTGAGGTGGATTTTCAGAGTGTTAGGCTCTTCCTCCCCCCATTTACCTCCATTTATATTTTCTCTGTTGTGATCTGTGGTCCTTCTTAAAATGTGTTCTATGGTTTTTCTGGAAAATGGAAGCCCCAGTCCCGTTTCCCAGAACCCCATGTGCACCACCTGCTCTGTGAATCCCACAATGTGTTGCTATTGTACATTAAAAAAATCAGCTGAGCTTACAGATACAAGTGTAGTATGTTTATCTTAAACCTAAAACGCGAAGTCCCCAAACCTAAGAAGCTGTTCCCTGACCATGACTATTATTCCTTGGGGATCATCTTTCAGATTACCTTGGGAGCAGCTACAGATACTGACAAAGGCTTTAAGTACTATAGGACATTACAAGAAAAGGAACCAGGTACTACATGCAGGTTATTGTAAAAAAAATGACTTGGTTGCTTTAAAGGAAAAAAAAGAGAATTATAGCCAATGAATGTATGAAGCAGTTGGTGACCTCTGATACTGTGGATCTGTCTCCCTTAATGCTTGACAAATGGCTTAAGCACAGTGGCTGGCTTTGGAGGAATGGAGTGTGCACTCAGCCCAAGCGTAAGCATTTTCTCCAGAATAACACAGAAGTTAATGTGTTACAATAAAAGCAGCTGCTTTATTTAATGACCCATTTCATCATGTAATTTCTGTCTTTAGCTATGAAATGGCAGCAGTTTTCAAGAAGGCTGGGAGTGTCCCAGCAATGATGTGCCTGTTATCTTATTTATGAGGGAAGGGAAGAAATGAAAACGCTCTAAATGATTTCTGTCAGTGCTGGAGATGTTCTCTTCTGACTGGTGGCCCTCAGCACACCTCTGTCTCATGCCAGGTAGAAATCTCTTCCTTGCCCTTTTCCTTGCTTCCTACTGCTCAAAACCATTTAGAGGTAAAATGGCAGAAATGTTTTGAAAGTGTTCTGGTGTTGGACTGCAGATTCTGCAGGGCAGCACTGGAGTTTCCCCTTGTGCAGTGCAGACTGGGCTGGGTCACTCAGCGGTGACATTGCTCTAACACTTGCCACTCCTCTTTACTTCATCCTTCACAGAGAATAGAAATGGAGGATCTCTGCTCTTACTGCCCAGAAACCAGTCTGGTAAATAGTAAATGGTGACTATAAATTATGCTACTTTGTGATACACAGTGGAGCAGATGTGGTCAGTTGCCTACAATCACACGTTCTCCTTATTTCTCCAGAAAGAGTTTTATTAGAAGAATGAGATACAATACGATATAATTATTCAGCAAGTGTTACTAACTGGAAGATAATGCAATGCAGTTGTATCTTCTGTATTTAAAGATGAGAACAGTTCTGCAATTCACATACTTCTCTAGTTTATTCTCCATAGCTGATTCCTTCAGAGGTTCCTTTATGGTCCTACCTGGTATGGGCTCAGTTCAAAATGGCCACACCAGAATTCCCAGTAGGTCCAGAAAAAAAGTGTGAAATTGCAAAGCTACATAAAAAATCCTCAGTTTCCAAACTGTAGTACACCTAAGCATTCAGCATTACAGTTCTACTGGGGGAAAAAATAGGAAAAAAAGTTTTAAACAGACAATTGGAAGTAAAGCTCGTTACTTCATTACTTCTCATAGCTTGTCTGAGAGGGTTATTTCAGTCCAGACAGACGGTTTCTGTAGTTCATTTCCTAGCACGGTTCCACGAGCACCTGTGCTGTCCTGGTAGAGGGGCAGGAGTAGTGGAGACAGGGGATGGCCTTCACCTCCCAGTGTCACCAGAGGTGCTCTGTTGATTGACTCAGGCACCAGCAGCTCTCAAGCCACTGAGGACCCCTGAGGACTCATTTGGTAGTGGGAAGTGATCTGCAGCTGATCCCTGGAGCCACTGTAAATGGCCAAATCCATACTCTTCCCATGTGACTCTGTCAATATATAAGACAAGATGAAGGTTGGCTAAAAACATAAACTAACCTCTAGCCTAGTTAAACATAAACATTCTTTCCTGATAACAGTTTTTACAGTTTAACATTTACAGTGGTAGTTTTTATGGTTACCTATCTTTAGATTCTGAGGAACTGAGCTTCTTTTTTTTTTTTTCTTCTCCACTACTCCATTTCTATTAAACAGGCAAATATTTTTTTCTTATGCTTTTCTCCCATGTAATGTCCTCTTTTTTTCCTTTGTCTTCCTGCACGCTGCAGTCCCCATTGGACTGAAGTTCAGAGTTGGTTGCTTTCCACCAGAGACTCCACTTGGCCTCTGTTCATATGCTCACTTGCTACATTAAGTAGATAAGAGGTTTTTTTCCTAAGTCATTGTTTGTCTGTTTCCCTATTTCCCAGAGCCTGGTAATAAAGCTGTATTAGGTTACTTGTCATTTGTAAGTAGCAACATACCCTGTTCTTCAGTGACTGGAGATGGAATAGCCTCAGGATAAAGGAAAACAAAACACAAAACATCCCTATCATGGTGACATGACCTTGAAGGGGATTTTATCACAATTTTTCTCTGCCCTTTCGTGTAAGTAGAGCTGGTAGGGACAGTAGGAATGGTGTGTTTATTTTCTGAGTTTTTCTCACAGTGTCCAAGGTGAGTAATTGGAATTTCATTCTCTTGTTTCTTACCTGTGATATCCAGAATTCACATCTTAGAGGGAGAGCTAATATATAAAAGTGGTAAATTCTTATGGAGCAATTTCATTTCCTGTGTGTATACAGATTTTGGATTTAGTTTTGCTTATTGTTGAGTAATTTCCTATTTTTTTTTCTGCATGTTTTGTTCTTCGCCCTGCAGATGTACCTGGAAAGGACTGAAGTGGATTTTCTTCTGACTTTCCCAACACAAGACAACCATTAAATAAGATCTGGATTGTGGTGTGAAGTTGAGGCTCCACTTGCATCTCTGGGAGAACAATAAAGGTACAGAGAAAGGATGTATCTTGTGAAAACTTCAGTGATAGAGGAAGTCAAACCTGAGTTTGCCTCAGGATTAACATAAGGAGCTCTGGGTTAGCTGCAGTCTGAAATACCCATCTCCTCATTTGTGAAACGAACAACTGGAGTGTAAATCACACAGACATGACAAACCCTCTGATGCTGTTTGTGCAGAAGGTGTTTGCAAAGTTGAGTTGTTTTTGAAACAAGGTTTTGTTGGAGACATACTTCACCTTGAAGTGAATAAAACACAGCAGATGAAGGACACTACTTACTGTACGACCATTTCCTCTGCAGCACGCAATAAAGTTTTCTTGTAGAAGTTATGGTCAGTTTTAGATGTCTTTTAACTATGTTCTGAATTGCAACCATAAGAAAGAGGAACATGGGGAAAGAGGAAACCATAAGAAAGGGGCATCATGTTTCCCCCTTCTCATGTTCACAATTTCAGGGTAAGAGGTGTGAAGGCAAGGACAGTGAGTATTTTTTTGTATACATTAAAACTCCTTTATTGTTAAGGCTTGATATCATCTCTGTCAATGTAATGCCATTGTTCCAGTGGGAAAAGAAGAGCCTCCGTTGCTCTAGAGTCAGTCCTACAGGGAATGAAACAGTAAAGTAGTGCTATCACCATAAAGCAGAACTTTGATCTTCAAAGATTGGTGGTGTGCAGGGATCACTACAGAAAAAAGAATTATTTGGCAAGGTTAGTGAGAAATTAAATTAAATCTGTGTAAGCCTCTGGAAGTTTGGTTTATTTTGGGTTTTTGAACAGCAAAGACTTAGTAGGATATTTTGTTAGTGTCTAGTTCCCTCAGCAAGCAACTGGTTTGTGCCACAGCATCAGAAATCAGGTACACAGAATAACAACAAACATGGATTTTGTTAGCCAAGAGAGTGTATATTCAGACATCTTTAAGGTTCCCTTAAAAAATAAAATATTGTTTAAACTCCTGTACAAAATATCGAGTCATATCAGTATTAAAACTGAAAAATGGGAATTTGTAAACCTTTCCAAGCTTACCTACAAGCTCTGAAAATCTCTATGAGATAAGCAGAAGTCTTGTGGTTTTGACTGAGAAATTTACTTTTGAAACTTATGAAAAAAGTTGATATTGGAAAACTGAAATGCTTGTAGCAGACTCCTGTGCCTAGGGGACACCAACTTCTCAGGATCCCAGATGATTCTCACAGGGAACATTTTCCAACCAGTGATGCTGGGCTCATGAATTCAGCTGGGCAGAGGGGAGGCTCAAATGTGGTTTTGCTCAGCTGCCAGCCACAGCCCAGGAAAGCTGTTCCTCCCTGGTCCTATTCTAATCCATCCAGGACAGCATGCCCATTTGCAGGCACAAGTTTTCTGAAGTACACAGAAAGCACTTTGAAAATTGCAGTCCTAATCCATTTTTCTTCAGCGTTAGTAATGACTGTTCTCTCATCAATATTCATCTATGGAGAACCGAAGTAGATAAATATATATTTATCTCTGTTAACTACAAGTTGGTTACAAGTTGACACTACAACTTGATTAGAAAAATATGTTTTTTTAAAAGTTTATACTACATGGACTTCACCTTGTTGAAAACAAGTGGTAGCCACTGTTCTGGTTGTTCTTGTCCGTATAGGTATTGAACTACTGTACCATCTGGTAGCACTGCTGTAGATAGGATTTTCTTGACGTTTCTTTTCTCATTTGTATTCAGGTACATTGCACATAGTTAATGGTGGCTGATACTTTGCTGCTTCAGAAACAAAATAGAAGCTAAAATCTCAATTTTTCCATATCTATTTCAAGAGATTGAACTGGCAAGGACAAAAATTGCCCTCATTTTGTGGACAGTGGTTGCATAAAATAATTAAAAGAACTTTTGCTCCTTAGATTATTGGATTACATGACAATTCTTTTTAAATATAGTGGCATAGAAATGATTAATATGACAGATGAAAGCCAACCAAATCATTAAATAGATATTTCTCAGACAAATAATAAATAATGGCCAGTCTTCGTGAGCGAAGATCCGGGGAAGCCTGCGCATTGGATTTTTTAGGTGAGACACAGTGTGCGCGGAACTGAGCCCACCCTTTAATCCTAAGGTTCATCTGCCGGGGCCAAGCGAGCTTGGACGGTGGCAGCGAGGTCCTTAGGACGTAGGTGGGTTGCCTTTAAGGGCTAACGAGCCCCACCTGCCCGGGAAATATATATATATATTATATCTCAGACAAAACTACAGTGCTAAATGACAATCCTGAGTTTTTGTTTCTGTTTCATGTCTTATTGCAAAGAATGGACAGGGTTTTTGTCAAGTACTAGGTTGTGTGGGGGTTTGAGACCATTGGCTAAAGAACAAAGAGAAAAAGGAATGTAATTATATCGGTGACATGGACAGTGGGATTGAGCACAGGCTCGGCAAGTTTGCCAGCAACACCAAACTTTGTGGTGTGATTGACATACTGGAGGGAAGGGTTGCCATCCAGAGGCACCTGGATAGCTTTGAGAGGTGGGCCTGTGCAAACCTCATGAAGTTCAGCAAGGCCAGGTGGAAGGTCCTGTACCTGGGATGATTCTCCCCCTCTACTTTGCTCTGGTGAGACCCCACCTGGGGCACTGTGTCCAGCTCTGCAGTCCCCAAGATAAGAAGGATGTGGACCTATTGCAATGAGTCCAGAGGAAAGCCACAAAGATGATAAGAGGGTTGGAGCACCAGTTCTTTGAAGACAGGCTGAGGCAGCTGGGGTTGTTCCATCTGGAGAATTTTAGGCTTTGGAGAGACCTTGTACCAGCCTTCCAGTACATCAAGGGGGCTTACTAGAAGGTTGGAGAGGGACTTTCTGCAAGGGCATGTAATGATAGGATGAGGATGAATGGCTTTAAATTGAAAGAAGGAAGATTTAGATCAGATATTAGGGAAAAAATCCTTTACTGTGAGGCTGGTGAGGCACTGGAACAGGATGCCCAGTGAGCTTGTGGATGTCCTGACCCTGGAAGTGCTCAAGGCCATGTTGGATGGAGCTCTAAACAACCTGGTCTGGTGGGTGGCATACGTGCCCATGGTGGAGGAGTTGGAACTAGATGATCTTTAAGGTCCCTTCCAACCTGAGACATTCTGTAATTTTATAATTTTTAGTTAAAACTCTCTGAAGCAATCTGCAAGTGCCAGATTCTGCACCTGGGACAGGGCAACCCTGGCTGGTGTATAGACTAGGAAACTAGAGGCTGGAGAGCAGCACTGTGGAAAGGGACCTGGGGGTCCTGGTCGATGGCAAGTTGAATATGAGTCAACAGTGCCCTGGTAGCCAGGAGGGCCAACCGTGTCCTGGGGGACATCAGGCAAAGCATTTCCAGCTGGTAGAGGGAAAGAATTGTCCTGCTCTGCTCTGCACTGGGGCAGCCTCACCTTGAATATTGTGTGCAGTTTTGGGTACTGTAATATCAGACAGATATTAAACCATTAGAGAATGTCCAAAGGAGGGCAAAAAAGGTGAGGGTGGTGAAGGGCCTTGAGAGGAAGCCATATGAGAAGTGGCTGAGGTCACTTGGTCTGTTCAGCCTGGAGAAGAGGAGACTGAGGTGACACCTCATTGCAAGTCTACAGCTTGCTTGTAGGGGAAGAAGAGGGTTAGGTATTAATCTCTTTGAGGAAGTGGCATGAAGCTGAGTCAGGGGAAGTTTAGGTTAGATATCAGGAAAAGGTTTTTCACCCAGAGTGTGCCTGGGAACTGGAACAGGCTCCCCAGGGAAGGGATCACAGCACCAAGCTGCAGGCAGATGGTGTGACTCTTGGGGTATTCTGCATATGGCCAGGAGTTGGACTTGATGATCCTGATGGGTCCCTTCCAACTCAGCATATTCTGTGATTCTGTGATTCTATGATAATGTCACTTGCTAAATGATAAAAGACAGGACTAGGTGCTGAGAGTGTCCTGTGTTTGCATTATATCTAGGGGGATAATTTGTGTTCAGTAAAGACTCCTGGGGGGTGTATGTGTTTATATATTCATGGTGACTTGCATAAAGGTGTTACTGGATGTGGGTTTTTTTAATTAGGAATTCTACCTGTCACTGCTTTTTCTGACAGCATATTCCAGCAGAGAGCACTTGCCTGTGCAGAGTGAAATCCATCCCCAGGAGCTAAACAGTTTCAAACAATAGAGAGGTTTCAATATGTTACAGAGTCCTGCATACTGGCTGTCTGCTTCTTAAATTAAAGATTTATGATATATTTAAAACCGATAAAAATTGGAACCACTGGTTGTAAACTACTAATGGAAGAGCAGTAGACTTGTGCAATCAGTTGCTGTACACTGTTGGGAAAGAATAGATTCGATACCATTCAGATCAATGTGCTTCAGTACCTGCTCTTAAAACATCCCAATTTCCAGGCAGCCTGTAAACTCTAAGCATTTCCTGAAGCAATTAACAAAGTATAATGCAAAAGCAAAGCAGAGATGAAAACAAAAATGAACTATCGACTGTAAAACACAGAGTAAACCTCATGTCACTTCTCACTTAGTCATAGCCAAGTGCTGTTAATCATCTACTCTTTGTTGCATTGTCAGGTGAATGGCTGAGATTTTAGGTGATTTATATGCCTGTTGTTCACTTTGCAATGCAAATGCCTGGAAGTGCATGTGCTCTGCTGCCAAATGTCAGCTGGGAAGAGGTAACCTGCAGCTTTTTGTGCTCTTAGGTGGACCTTGAGCTCCTGTTGAGTTATCCCAACAGGAGGTATGACCTTTTTCTAATTTCTTCATAAACAACTGGCTGTGTAATTACCAGCAGACTATCAGAATATCTTATCTTTCCAAATCCTGTAGCATGACTGTTTGTTGTAGCAATGGATTTGCCCTATATGGAATGGAAGAAGTCTGTCAGAGATGGACTGGTGAAGGAAAAGAAGGAAACAGCTCAAATGTTATAGAAACAGAAGTTTTTAATGTTGTTTAAACAGATCTTAAGATGGCTTTTCTGTATTTTGCAAAGTCACTCTGTTTCCTTCCTGACACCCCCTGTGAAGGACCCTTATGCAGGAATGTCCTGGGAAGATATCCTGAGGTCTTCCCATTGGCCTTTGTTCACCTCTTTCTATTGGCTATTAACTCTTTACCTGATTGGGTTTTCTGTAGTACCTTGACCTTGTAATTGGTCCCTTTTCAATCCCCCTGAAAGCCATATAAACCCTCATCCCCAATAAACTCTCTCTTTCGTCCGTCCCTCAGCCGTGGTTTGTGTGAGCTTCTTACGGGCTCATAGAGCCATATGCTCGAGGAGCAGTTTGGGAGAGCATTACACCTACAGAGAATGGTTTAACACCCAAGACCTGAAGGTGCCCCCCTCCAAATCAGCCGTCATAGTTTGTTTGTGCTGTAAATGTTTACACATTTACATATGACCAATCTCCAGGGTCACGCATCTGGTAGTATTGCCACTGGCACTACAGACCTAGTGCTGAACATAAGCATTTTGTACAGCTAAATTAAAAGGTGTTTGTTTAGGAAGAAATTGATCTAAAAGAAAAATAAAAAGTAGACCATGACTCTTGGGTGGACAGAGAGAATAATAAAGAATGCTCTTGAAAAGACAGAGCCAGTCCTTCCATTTTTCTTATACAAGCACTAGTTAAACCTGTTGGGCCAAATTATTCCATCTCTGAATCTTCCAAGGGTAGCAAGTACCTTAAAGATCACCTCTCTGATTCAGAACTATCTCTAGCAAAGTTTAAAGCAGTGCCTGGGTTGAAATTTAGGTGTTTTATGTATGTTTATAAACAGCTGATCATTAGAGGCTAAGTTCAGACTCCATGCAAGTAAAAGGACCTTGGCCTTCATCCTGTCATGGGGTAGGAAATCCCTGTAGCTGCTAAGCATGAGCCACACACTGCAATCCTCTAGTGTCACAAAAGTGGCTTTAAAAGAATCTTTTTTATTTTTTTTCATCAAGAAGCTAAAAGCCTGTGTGACATTAAAAAAATTAAATCTTTAGCTGACTTTATACTTTAGGTGTACCTTTACGTTCTGAACTTGTCTAAAATTCATGCCTTCTCTCAATATCTTGAATGTTGATTCAATCGTTTCTGAGTACCTAAAAACAAAATTGTTACAATAATGCCAAGAAATACCTGCCTCTTTCTCACCATTTTTTTTCTATCATTGTGCTCTCTTCAAGCTTAGAATACCTTGTGCTCCCTTAGGTAAAAGAGATAGCAGTTTATGAAACTTTTTGCAGAAGGGAAATCTGTACATGCCTCAGTTGTCTGATTCAGCTTGGCACTTCACAATATGTTGTCTTTCAAGATAATACTACTACTAATAATAGTAATAATAGTTACTTTAATTGGGGAATTCTGAGCTGCTATTGGATGGAGCTATGTATTTTCTATTCTCTCAGAGTAGTGTTGTCTTTTGTTACTATTTACTTTTTGTGTTGCATTAACTTATTTGCTAAAGGTATTAAACTCTTTGTTTGTGTGAGACGGGTAGTTGCCTAATTTTCTTTATTGGAAAATAGATGAAATGGCCTCAAGCTACATCAGGAGAGATTCAGGTTGGATATCAGGAAGAATTTCTTAAATGAAAGAGTTGTCAAGCATTGGAATGGACTGCCCAGGGAGGTGGTGGAGTCACCACCCCTGGAAGTGTTCGAGAAATGACTGAACATGGCACTTAGTGCTATGGTTTAGTTGACATGGTGGTGTTTAGTCAAAGGTTGGACTTGGTGATCTTTGAGGCCTTTTCCAATCTTAATAATTCTACGATTCTATGAACTTTAAAATCTGTTGCTGTCTGGAACTGTGATGGTTCCCAAAAGACGAGATGTGCTCTAAATACCACCTTTTTAATGTTCAAGTAGAAAAGGTATTATAATTTAATTTTGGAAAAAAACATATTCACGACCCAACATGTGGCCTGAAAATCTCTGTGCTTTTATGAAGATTCTTGACATATTTCAGTTTAATTTTCTGGATTTTAACTTTTTTTGAAGTGACCAGCATGTACAGACTTGTAAGTCTCCTGTATTGAGGGTGTCAAGCACTTGAGAAGTGTAACTTACTGGCTGCCTGCATAGTTCTCTATATCTTTTTACTTTTTTTTTCCCTATCCCAAAGCTCTGTCAAGCCTTTTTCATTAATCTGTAGTACTTTTCCTATGTCTTTTAATGTTTTATAAGTCTGTTTAATCAGTCCATTATACAGCAGTATAAAAGTCATTTGAATGACATATTCTCCAATAGTCATAGCTTGCCTCCACACTAACAGGATAAACAGATCCATAGATCTTTCTACATCACCACCTATTTATTCTTTTCTCAAACCTGACTTGTATGATAGGCTTTATTTATTTCCCTATATCTGAGCAGCAGTGCCATGTTCCTCTACTTGGTTAACAAGTCTATGTGACTGCAGAGCTCTTCAGTCATGCTTTGATTGTGTTTATTTTCAAGCTTTTCATTTCACATTATCTTTTCATACACGTTAAAGGTGGATCTAGAGACCACTGAGGTAAATCTGAGGCTTTGCACTGACTTTAGTGAGCCTCATTTCTGTCTCCATGGGAACATGCAAACTTTTATATGAAAAACATAAGCCAGAAATACCTTTGTCTGTTATCTGTCAAATAATTTCATAGTTAGCATTTACTATTTAAAGTAAAAGCATGTAATCCTGACATCTAGTGAATATGATGTCAAAAAACCAGAACCTTTTATTAAGCTAACTGTTGCCATTCAGAATAGCTGACTCTTGCCCTTCAGACAAACTCTTAAAGTTGTAAATTGTTTCTAATTCTCCATGCAGCTTCCTGCACCATAGTAATATATTTTGTGAAGGTATGTTTTCTTCCCCATAGACTGCTGGGACTAAATGCAGCAACATTAACCAATCATTGTGCATTTCAAAACCTGTCAAATTCATGTACCATTTGAAAGGAGACTTTCCCCAGTTCCTATATACTGAAGGAGTTCGTATTTGTTCTGCAAGTCATTTCTCACTTCTGAAATTCATTCCCTGCTGTGTGCAAAGGTTGTGTTAGGTTTCTGCATGTGATTTCAGATTTACAGCTGCAGTGGTATTGCTAATCACAGGCAGCAAGTGTGAGATGGAAAAATGAGTTAGGAATAGTTGGTAGTCCCCTGAGAAGCTACATTAAATCTTCAGGTATTAATCATTTCAATGAGGATGAAGAATAGGAAGTGTTATATGAAAAAAAGTTAGCTGAAAGCAAATTCTAAGTCTAATAAGAGTGGATGTGGAGATTTGGTCAAGTTTCTAAGGATGAAGTATAAGGAATTAAATAGGAATGAGAGAAAAAAATCAGAAAACCCAAGATAGACAAAGAGAAGCAAACCAGGAACATGCAGTATAAAATACACATTATATAAGTTTCATATAATATCATGAGTTTGAAGGGACGCATAAGAATCAACAAGTCCAAGTCTGACATGATTGGCTGATTCAAGGATCAAGCCCATGACCTTGGTGTTCTTAAGGCCATGCTTCAACCAACTGAGCTAATCTCAGGTTACAACAAAGGGAAAAAAAAACATTCTACAGGAAATTTGTGGACAGATGGAACTTAAAACATGGAAATATTTAAAGCCTTCTTAGCTCCATTTCTCAGATTATCACTTGATAAACTGCTATTTAGACAGGCAAAAAGTGGATGAAAGCTCAGGTTAGACCAGTTGAAAAACAGATGAGAGAACAGTTAAAGAAGTTTAAATTCTCTGGATCAGAATACCTGTGCCAGGATATTGTAAGTACTGTCTGAATCAATCATGAGTCATTATTAATCTTTGTGTGTTTGTGAAGGGCAAGGAAAATTCTGAAGGAATGAAAACTTACTACCTTTATCCTATTAGGAATAGAAGTTTTTTATTCTTTATTCTGAATAAGATAAAACCAAGACCTCCAAATATTAATTTTTGTTCTCTCTGGATAGGACAAAAAGAAATGGGCTTTCAGTGTAGTGAGGCAAGTTTGGATGAGACACTAAAACATAAGAAAATTTCCCTAAACCTTTATAATGTTAAAGGGGTACTTATTCATGGAAACAGGTTGCTTAGAGGGGTTTTGAGAACACAGTTTTGGTGCATGGTTAAGATTAAGTTAGACAAGCATCTGTCAGGAACAGTATAGGTATATTTGATCCAGTTTAAAAGTAAGAAATGGATTATATTGTCTATCAAGGATCCTTTCAGGTTAGATACTTGGTGGTTTTTTGTTTGTTTGTTTGTTTGTTTTTAAAATTACGTCATTATTAAAAATATCTATTTTGACTGTCCTTGTTCTGTTATTTACCAATATATAGAAATCCTTCCAGATGGACTCTGTTATGTTTTCATATCTTATATTTCCTATTTTAAAACCAGATCTTTTAAAAATGACCATTTTTTGTGTTTCCCCCCCTTGAAATGTATGAAAACATACCAAAACATTGTGGGAAAGCCTCCTCTGAATGACTAAAATTGAGCAAAATTAGAAAAAAATTCAAGAGGAGCTACCCAAAATATACAGGGGAAAAAAATCTCATAGAAACATGTTACTAGGCAGAAAGGATTTATAAAACAGGTAGAAACAATAAAAATCAGTAGTGAAAACAGCTCAACAATTAAAAGCATGTTTTCAATACATAAGCAGTGCTAGAATTTTAACCTAGTGTAGTGTCTCTGCCTGACTCCCCTGTAAAACGAACATGGGCAGTATGAATGCACAGTTTGTCAAGAAGGATGAGATGGTAACACCCTGAACTGCTCTGCTCAACGGTTTTCCAAGGGCTCAGTTTCTTAAAATGACAGATAGTCAGCCAGATTTAACAGATTGCACAACTATCTCTTCTCTTTCCCCTTTCTTAAGCCCTCAGCACGTTCCAAGTGTTAGTCTAACACCCACTCTGCCAAGGAAATGACCTTCAGTGTATGTTCAATTAGACAAATGGTATAAGGTCTCAAATTATGTGTGCAAAACAACCCAAGTAGCGATTATGGAAATTATGAAAACCTGGGTCAGAGTTCTTAATCCGGTCTGGATGCTGTCACCTGTGGGGACACCCCTCTGCTACCCACTGGGAGAAAGGGGCAGCAGGCACCATCCTAGTGACCGGAGAGTCATAGGACCTCCTGTGCTACTCAGCTGCCTAACAGGGCACAGACCATGTGCTGGCCAGAAAGGGAGGGTCTCTCTTTCTCCTTAGTTGATTATTGCAAAATTATACAAGGCCTCAAGCTTTCATCTTTTTTTCAATGTATTAATGCTCCAATGCTTTCCAGGAGAACTATGAATTCCTGTGTAGTCTATTTATTAGACTGTTTATAGCAGAATGCTGATTTTATTTACTTTTTGTGGACCTAGAAATATGAATTTCCTGGGAGTCTGTAGGCCATAGGAGGAAAATTACTGTATTAACCACTCAGTGTAAATGATGACTGCAGAGGGCTGTACAATATCTGTGATTAATAGCAGTTCTTGTGCTGTGGGAAACCCAGATCAGAAATTATTGTTCCATTGCACTAACTACAAAATTACCAAATCTTCACGTAAAAAGATGGTTTCCATTCTGAAGGTCTTATAATCTATGTTTTAAGCCTGTGGAAAAACTCACCAAGTGGTTGGTAGACAGTGTAACACAGATCATCACGTGCAATTAACATGTGGTGGTCACGACCATCTCCTGCCCTCTCAGCTTCTGCTTAACCATGCGCTATGGTTGCTTTTAACAAGGGATCTCAAATTTTTTTATTGCTCAGGCCTTCTCCTTTCTTCAGAGATGACTTCAGAGCCTTTAGCTTCCTTTCTGGACCTTTCCATGTCTTCCTAAGTCTTTTTCATAGCTTTCTGCAGCCTTTTTACTATTTTCCTATGATACTCATATTCTTTTTAGTTTTGGTTTACCAAAGTAAATTACACTGCATTTCAAACAGCAGTTACAGGAAATAATCCCTACTAACCTCTCTTTGTGCACCCTCTCTTTTTGGTTTGTAACATGCTTGCTTTAGGTGGCTACCTCTTATTTTTCTAAGTTTATGATTCTTATGGCAGAGACTGGGATTTTTTGCAGCACCTGGTAAAACAGGGTTTAAATCTGTTGGCACCTAGATGCCTGTTGTAGACCTTTCTTAAATGGTACTAAAAATAGAATAACTAGAAAAAATAGAATAACTTTTGGTTTTGAATACACAAAAATCAAACTATCTGAAAACTTACTGCAAAAGAATGTGGGTTTTTCTTTGGGGGAGAAGTACAGGGAGTATTCTAACATTGCTTGATGTTGGCTAGCAATTTTGAGTTTTCCACAGCATTATAAACTAGTATTTTATGTTTGACTACACAAAAAGTTGATCAATAATTTTAGTTTAATTTACAATAGAAAAGTCTGAAGAATGACAAGTTTGAATTCCAGTTTGAATTACAGATAAAAGTAAGACCAGCCTCAAACTTATCCCAATGCTGAATTTAATTCACTTTGAGTGAGTCTTATGCAATCAGCACTTAAAGGATTCATGCCACGCAGTTCAGGCAATATATTTTGGTTACATCAAAGGTGTACATATGTGAAACAATAGTCACCATCCCTGGAGGTATTTAAAAGATATATAGATGTGGCACTTGGGGACATGGTTTAGTGGTGGATTTGACAGTGCTGGATTAAGGGTTGAACTCGATGACCTTGAATTAGCTAAAAGACAAAATGATCTAAAATGATCTAAGTAATTCTATGATACTATGATTCTATGTGTGAGGGGTAATTTTTCTCCTTTGGTTTAACTTCTATCTAAGCAACACCTAACTAAAACAAAAATTTATGTCTTAGAAACATCCTTATACATCTGGAAACACCGCTGCAATTGCACCGTTGTTATAATCCAAAAGATAAAAACTTTCAGGACAGAAAAACATTAGTAAGGGCCTTTGTACAATTTTGGTAGCATCATTCTGCTTTTATTTAGAGTCTGGACCAATCTTCCCTCCTTGCTTCCTTCCTTCCTGCCTGCCTGCTTCCCTCCCTCCCTCTTTACCTCCTTCCTTCCTTATTTTCCTCCTTCCTTCCAGTTAAATTAGTTAGTTTCCCCACATATTCCTCACTACAAGAATATTAAATATAACATGGGGATGATCAAAGCAGTTAAAGTTTAGATACTGCATTTCCTTGCCAGCAATTTATAGCAAAACAGATATGTATGCAAATTAAATATATCTTAATTCCAGAGATCACTATCTCAGTCAATTACTTTAAAATAACTTATATCTTTGAAATATAAAATGCGATGAAGAAGCTTTAATGTTGGATAAGGAAGGTGTCAGTAACTACCCAACCAAGGGCAAGACTGAAACATATGGTCTCATTTTCCCAGCTTTCATTGACCTCATGGGAGCTCTCAGTAAAAAATCAATGACAGGGTCTTTGATGTAAAAGAGTAAGAACTATGTGCATGTGTGTAAGAAGTAATAAGACAGGTATCTTGTATTACAGACTATTTGCTTTTTGGGTAAATATGTTCTAAAGGGTATGAATACCAATGTTTTCTCTACTTGAAAAAAAAGGCAATAACATTTTAACTACAAATGCATCAAAAGACTAAAAAACAACTCCACGATTCTACACAGAAAAGCACAGAAACTGAAGCATCAAGTCCATGATATAGTTGATTTTCCCATTTCCTTTGCTCACTTACGCCAATTTCATTGTAGAGCTGCCTCTATAGAAGCCCCTTCTATTTTTATCCTGGCACTTCTGCCTTCCTCAAAAGTTAGTGCAACCTCCATTACTCTCAAGAGACAGTGTCTCCTAAAGAGACCTGTCAGAAAAGGCGCTCAGCAGCCTTGACAAATAACTGTCAAGACTTTGATTTCACAAAGTGGAATAATTTGTGGTCTTAGCCTTTCATTCTGCAAGTCCTGTTACCTGAGTCCCTCTGTCCACAGCTGTTAAGCACGTACATTTAACACATGATTCCTCAAGTGGCAGATGGTGTGGTTAAAACCATGCTGAGCACCAGCTACTTTCAGAGATCCTGCAAATGCTTGCAGTATTGTAGTAACTTTTTTATGCTCTCCTTGAGGGACAGGGAAGTTCTGCAACTAGCACCATTGGCTGAGAAGGGGTACTAGACTATTCCCAGCAAACCTTTTCACATGGTGGGCAGGAAGAATTCAGTGTAAGCAGGATGATTTTGCTGTGAAAACAGCTGTGTTGGTGTCAGAGTTAAGTCTCTTTGCATGGACCTATATGCCAATATTCAGGCTGATGGCATAGATGCATCATGAACCTAACAGTTTCTTTCTTTTTAATTATTTTCTAAGTGCCTAGTTTCTATGTTCTTTAAATTTGGTGCCATCTTTTCCCTGTCCTCTCCCTTGCTTTGTTTTCATTACAGCTGGTTCAACAACAAAGTATTTAACATCTTTCATTTCTGCTGGACACTGAAAGTATTGATTTAACACATGCCTTGGTATGTTTCTTTTCTTGTTCAGGGTTTATTGGAAGGCAGACATGCATTTTTTTGTCCTCTATGTATGAGACCTTGACAGGACACATAAACAACTGCTACTCTCTCTTTACTAAAAACGGAACAAAAGAATGTTGCCAGGATATATTCCAGTTATATCTCTACAACTGAGTACAATAACTTCCTCAAGCATTTCTATTTGTTGTCAAGATGGTGTGAATAGGAAAGATTTTCCTCCATCATTTCTTCATATCTTCTCTTTTCATTTCCTGGATTATATTTAAAAGCAATTTGATTAGAACATTCTCTCAAAACCTAGAATATTATTGTTACACTGTTGCTTTTAAAAACCACCAGCTTCTGATGAAAAAGAGATAAATTTAGAATAACAGTCTGGTGTCCAAAGTGGGTCTTTTCACTGATATGTCATCAGCTGCTGATTCAACAATGGACAAAAAGGCTCCCAGGAAATGGTTTTTTAATAGGAAAAATCCTATCCTAATAGAAAACACTATTGAACAGTAAAAAGACAGTGCCTGGCGATTTACACATGCCATATGTCCCTTGAAGAGAGTATGAACAGAATTATTCCTCTACAGCATTAAGCAAACGAGTAAAGAGAGCGGTTTCAGTTTGCTGTGGCATGTATGCATCCTCCTAGTGTATCCGCACCTTCACTGTTTATCTTCAGTTTTTTTCATCCTATTGTTCTCAGTGAATTTATGCATGTGCTCACATGCTGTAATAATGGCTTTGTCTTGCCCACTCTGTTTTGATCTCACATCTTGTATGTCTGAAATAAGTTAAATATAAAAGGAGAGAGAAAACCTCTGTGGTAGATTTTCCTTCACGTTATTTCAGAAGAGAGTAGTTCTAATGTTAATGGAGAGCACGTGGCATAGGGTAATTGTTACAAAATAGTCCTTGCAGACATCAATCATCTTTTATTGTCGAACACTCAATATTCTGCTCACTGTAAGGCTGTAATTCACTCTGGGCAATAAGGCACCAGGCTGCGTGCTACGCTAATTGCAACAAACCTCTGCGGTGTTTAGACACGGTGGTGCATGAATAGAGTCCACTGTCCATAAACCACCGTGCTGCGGTGTGGGTGCTGGCAATAACATGCACTCAGCTGAGGAAGGTCAACTGTGAAATGAATTTGTAAGAGAGATTGACAGGTCCCAAAACCACCAATTTAATTCCAATAGGACTGATTTGCTTAGACTGTGTGCATGGTATATGTTTATAGAGTGTATATAATGTGTGTAGTAAAGATATGGATATAATACTGCTCTACAGAACTGAAAAATTTCCGTATTCTGTCCAGAAAGAACAGCCCTGTAGTATTCACAAGGCCAGACTAAAGTACTGTAGTCATTCCATATGGCCTTAAAGTTTATGACTAGAAGCAGAATGGTCCACAAAACCTACTAACAACTAAGATAGGCAGACCTTGTTATCCCTTCAAACAGATGAAGCTATTGAAAAAAAATTATAGAAAGACCTCTTGAAACTCCTTTTTAAAATGAAAGGATAATAATAATTCTGAACTACCTAAAGGTGTTTTGTGGCTTATTTAGTGCTTTCACTGCATATTCAAGGTTCTCCTATAAAAGACGCTGCTCTACACAAGTGCTGAGTATTGCTATTATTAATGAAGGACCATAATGGTTCTAAATTTAGAGTTGTAGTTCAATATAGAGTTTAAACTCTTTACCTGGGTTACAGCCACGAGGGTCTGCAAGTAAGCAGTCCCTGTCAATTACTGACAATGATATATGTAAGATAGTGCCTGCTTGTGTCTCATTATTTTGATTTGAAGACACCATAGCAGAATCATTCAGAATGCTTAAACCCCAAGAGAAGATGAACATGCTGATAACATGAGCATAAAGCTGTCAAAGGCAGAAAACCTTGACTATGTCTCTGAGAAGGGCTTTTGCCAAACTACAAACTGAACGTGCCCTTTGAAAACTGTAACATATATTGTAGTCTAAATCTTAAACACACATGTTCTAGCAAAAAAACTCCACCACTCTATAAAAAGGCTAAAAAGCCCACTTACTATTTTTAGAACATATATATAGTTATATGTTATGGTTATATATAGTTATATACCGTTATGTAGCTTTTGTATGCTATATATTCAGAATAGCCATTGTTTGAAAAATGTCAAGGCTAGCTTACTTATGTCAGCATTTAAGACTATCTAGAAATGTGGGGGCAGCACTAAGAATTTTTGTTAGTTTGTAATGGGCTATTTATTAGACCACACAAGTTCATTGCTTCTCTGGTCTTAACTCCAATGTGGAGAGCCCCTGGTACTGGTTTGGAGTATGACATTTCCTTAGGGTGTGGAGAGGTGAAAAGGTCTTTAAGAAATACAGGCAGCTGGCAGGCAGTGATGGCACAGTGTTCAGGATGGAATAAGAGCAGCAGGAGGGGGTCACAGGCCTCATGGCTGCCACCATTGTGTATGGTGTGGTGGCCCCACTGCTCTCCTCAGTGAGAAGAAGGTTCTGTTCAGGGAAACTCTGCCTGGTGGATGTAATTATGTACAGCAATTTGTGTCCTGTAAGAGTCAGAGGACCTCCTATTTAGCACAAGCTGAGGGATATCTCAAGGTCTCTTCCAGATATATTTTCTGCAGATTTACTCTAGAGTAGCTCATACGGATTTGGAAGGCTAATCAGAGAAATCTTGAAAATGTGGTTAGTGCTGACAGGATGTCACCAGCATTCTTCCAAATACTTTCAAGTCAATCTTCTACTTAAGGTGGAACTAAAATCACCCTCATATGAGAAATATTTAATATATGAGAAATATTTAATTTGATGGGGCTAATTTATACTAGATGCAAAACATACTGCGAGGACAGCTTGTCCTGGAAAAACACTTAATGAATCCATTTTAGTTTAGTGGTATAATACTTTTCGTGTTGCATCGGGCTCTTATGTAAAGAAGAGAGACCTGCCCTTCCATCCTCTGATTTATTAAGAAAAGTAAAAAGTATTTGAATAACACAGCCTTCCTTAGTCAAGGGTAGACATGCTGTTAAATCACTCATGTCCTCAAAAATCAGTATTGACAATCCCTATTTTTCCCCATAAAAGAAACATTTTTGTTTTTATTTTTGGAATTCGTACTTTGACTTATTTGATAAAATATAAATAGGCACCAGTGTAGCACAAACTCACATCAAGAACAAAATGCTGTCACAAAAGTGATTTACTACACAGGAGCCTGCTGTTATCATTTCTTTACTCTGCAGGCTCATGTTGCTGAAAAAATGTGAGTCAAGCCTAACTCTTTGCAATCAAAAAATAGACGGTTGAATTATTTAACATATGAGAGACCGAAGTGATATGAACACAAAAGGCCAGCAAGTTTCTAGTCTCCAGAGACATTTGTAAATCCTGTACTCCTGAAAGTGATATACTGTTTATCTAGGTCAGGCTGCCAAATGAAATACATATTTATATATCTTCCATTCCAGGCTAAACATCATGTCAAAAATGTCATCAGGAAGTATGAACAAAAACATAGTGATAGTACCCATTAGCTTTGTGATTACATTAAATTTTTCTCTCAAGGAAGTTTGTTTTCCATGTCTACTAACTGGTAACTGGTGAGTGATTTCTTCCTGTCCTTATCTCCACCCATGAGCCTTTCATTGGATTTTCTCTCCCCTGCCTAGCTGATGAAGGGAGTAATAGAGCAGCTTTGGTGGGCACCAAGCAACCAGCCAGGGTCAACCCACCACAACAATACATTAAAATAAATATCTATAAAAGCAGGAGGAGATTCAGGGTTTTTTTGGTGTGAGGTCAGGCAGGGACAGAAAGAAAAAGACAGTCCTGCAAAGAGGTGGAGTGCCCTACTCCTTAAGAAGACTAAGCACATGGTTTTGCGCAGCTCTTGGTAGCCTTGTCTGTCTCTCTTCTCAGAGATAAAATTTGATCACTCTCCAACCTGCTTTTTCTCTGTTAGGATGAAGGTGGTAAATACCTCTGAAATGGCTATAAACCATCCTCTGTCTCTGCAAAGCAAATAAGCCATGGCAGTGAGATGGCCCTCCAGAGGTTGGCCACAGCAGGCCCCAAGCCATCAGGGGTGCCTTTGCATGTAACTGCAGCAAAATTGCCTTCCTCTTCCCTCTCATACCTTAGTTATCCTAAGGGTCACTGACCTGCAAAATCACCTAGAGATATGAAATGCCAAAGAGGGAGCAGGAAGAACTGTAAATTAGGAAAAAGACAAATTCTTAGGTGAGGGAATGCTACTGCCCTGGAGGGACAAAGTCTTTTTGTGTTCTGCCACAAAACTCCTGGCAATTGTTTATCCACTGACTTTTCTCTAATGGTTATTGTCTGGAAAGGTCGCATCTTTTGCTACCTGACTGAATACATTTAAGTCCAATGATCAAAGCTGCTGAGCACCCAAAACTTGCCAGCTGAAGGTATTAAAAGCCACACAAGATAAGCATATGTATTCTGGGAAATATATAAGGGTGTTAATAAGGTATTTATCCAGCTAGGTGTTGATGTTTGCACCTTGGCTTCTTCTGAAGCCTAGAAACAGGCACTTGTAGGACCTTATCTTCTTGTAAAGCAGGTGTTTCAACTGGGTCTCAAGAATTGCTTCTTAAAACTCTTTATTCTCTTCACTGCCTTATAGAGTAGGTAGGTGGCCAGCTTAGGAATGAATACGTACAGGGAGGGCACTGAAACGAGAGCCCTGATGTTTGCTGGTAAAAAGATGCAAAATGTGAGGCCTGGGGCCTCACACTGAACAGTGACATCAAAATGTGTTAATTTATTTGAATATTGTTTATTTTATTCACTAAATGTGAGTGAACCTATTTGTCATGTGATCGTGTAGTTATTAACTGTGTCATAGCAAATTTGCACAAAGTGATGATGTCTGTAAAACCTTAGTTCTACCATTTATTAACTCCTAAATCCTTGTCTTTGCAACCTCTTGTGCTATGCTGGAAAAAGCAGCTGCCAAACCATTTGCAGCCTTGGTATTGAACAGTGAACTTAAGCTGGGAAAGGGTAGATCATTTAGTAGTGACACCACATAATTTGTTGTTACTGAAGTTCATAGTTATTCTATTAATAAAGAGTTTGGCATTAAAGTTTTGTGTAAATGAGGATAATTTATTAAGTGGGGAAAAAAAAAGAAACTAAAGAAAACAGATTGCTCCAGAGAGCAAAAAAAATATATCACTGCAATCGTACATAATGAATGCAATTTATAAAGCACTTTTAATTAAAAGATTTTAACTTTAATTATTTAATTTGATTACAAAAAACATATTATAGTAAGCCAAACTTCTGAGTTGATCTTTAGAACCTATTTAAGAGAAAACAACCATTATGTTTATAGCTTTCTCTTTGTCATTAAGAAATTATTTATTTATCATTCACCAAAGTGGTGTAAGCACAACATTTGGGATCTGTGCTTTAGTTTGCCAGTGTTTCCTCTGAATTAATATCCAGCTGCCTAGGCCTTTTAACAGTGATAATTATTCTTCTTTATTGGACTGATGAATAATACTAATACTTGCATGCAGCTTTTTATAACAGACTTCAATAACTATCTCCTACCTTAGGAACATGTACTCTTACTGTCCTACTCTTCAAACATATGCTATACATTATCATATGATTAAAGACACACATAACAAAGGAGCATCTGCTGCAATGAGATGTCTGATGTCTTCAGATGATTGTTTGCTTTGAGCATATTAGTGAAGAAGGTTGTCTTCTGCTCTGTCCCACAAAACCTCTGGTTTGCATAAGACTGAAGCAAAACTGCATTCCTGTCTTTTGAAAACATTGAACAATCTGAGAGCAAGTTGAGTACAGATGGTAAAGTGTTTTCTACCTTACCATCTTCACCTTGACCAACAAGTGTCCACCTGAGATGAAGTCATGGACAGCTCTGGGAATGATCCCTCCCCTCCTCCTGAATTTTAAAGTTCAGTATGGAGGAAAGTATGAAACTTGGAATAGGGGTTGGATGTCCAGTCAAGAAATAAACTTGATATTGCTTTGAGATATTAAGCTTTAATGGAAGTACAAACAATATTGTACTTCAGCAGAGACTGACCTACTTATCTGTCTTTTTCTCAGGTACGTATTCTGTGTAGCCACCCCCTCTGGTTCTTCCCAACTAGTAAAACAGATTTGTTCAGTTTATTTATGGGTAAAGATGGTATAACTTGTATTTAGAATGCCTGGGAAATGGTAGGTGAGACACAGAATTTGTGACTCTTCTCACTAATATACCCTTCTCCTGATTCCAAGAAGATTTAGATATTGAATTATTTGCTGAACAGTTTAACTCTTAGAGTAGAATCTGTGAGACTTAGCTTTGAACATTTCTCTCACCAGGTTTAATGGAACATAACATGCTGGCCTATAACAGCTCTGCAGTGACCTTTGCCCAGGTGACTCTTCAACAGCTGAAGAACTGAGGGACTGAGTCTGTCCCCAGCATGCCATGCTGTACTTCCACAGAAGCCAAATTCACCTGTGACACTTTTTTTTTTTTTTTGGGTTAATGAGCAGAAGCTATCCTTAAAAGACCTTTAAAAATTACAAATAGATTAAGCCACTATTAAAATAAAGGTCTTGATTTTCTGTGTCAGGAAAAAAAAATGGTGCTAGACCTTCCTAATAACTTCAAATGGCTCTTCTCTTGATGTATATTAGAAGTTGTATTTGGTCACAAGAAAGCAAAGGGAACTATATGAACCAGAAAAAAAAGAAAGCTCTCAAGAACTTTTCACTGAAGTTTGGAAGTGAGAAAATTAATTGTCTAACCTCCAGATTAGAAGCCCTCAGTGCAGATCCTGAGAGTTCACTGTTAAGCTTTCATGAAATGCTGAAATTTTGCAGCTTTTTTGTGAGACATTAAAGTCAGGTTTTAGTTTTAGTTAAAAATGATAAGGTTTATTTCCCCTCTGTTTTAGGGCTTTAATCTTTCTCTCAGACATAAACAGGTTTCAACTGACAGTTGGCCCTCCTGATTACCAGCAGTTCTGCTTAAGTAATCTCACATCTTGAAGAACTGGCCTAAGTATAATATAGTTTCATTCCTTACTGTAAGAGTTTCTTTCCTTTTTAATCCATGTAGTTTTTGAGAGTCAGGGGGCATTTTATGCTCAGTGTTTTCCCTCCTACATCATCATTTTGCACAGTCAAGTGTGCCAAGAGAGAGCTAGAGAGCTGTCTTTGTTCTTCTATAGTGCTGATAATCAACATGCTGCCCTTTGTGAGGCCATCACGTTCAAGTACAGGATCCAACACCTTCTGAAGGAAACTGCCAGCACTTGTCTTTGAGTTGCTTTTTCTCTGCTCAAGACGAAGGTTGACATCATCTTTCTGATTTTTTTAAGGAGACTACAATCTCAGCTGCAACTGCTGTGACGAGCAAGCAAAGCGTTTATGTACTCAGACTTTCTTACTGCAAAGACTGCTTATATACATTTCAAAACCTCTCTCAGGCCATTCCACTAAAACTTCAGAGTGCTTTGGTTTTCAGATGACAGCATTTAATATGAGGAAAGCTTTTGGGCTTACTTCACCCTAGTCCTTACGTGTCAAAGATGTGTGACTTGGTGTGTTTATGTCTCATCCTGTTCCTTACCATGGTGCCCTGTACTGATTCAAGGCATTGACTAGATCACTGCTCCCAAGTAGCGAGTACTTATCCTGGTACCAAAAGACTACTATAGGAATTGGAAATATTATCATTAGTGCATGGACAGCATGATTTTGCTGTCTTTCCCTCACAGAGATGAGATTTTTTTTCTCACCTGCTGTTTTATTTCTCAATCCCTGGAGTTATCAGCTGCCAGGAGGTGGTGCTGATGTACTCCTCTTGTGTTTGACACACAAGAGCACACTGGAGTGAGAGGCAGTTTGATTTTGGCAGACACAAACAAGCTAACAGTATTTGGTTACACTTTTACGTCAGTTAAATTTCATGTCATTGAAGCCACCTGCAAATATTGTGCTGCAGTTTTGTCTGTACTGTGAGGGAGAGCTGGACTTTGGTCTGTCTTCTGCTTCTAAAATGCATTGCACCACCTTCCAGGTACCAGGTTCCTCATCTGCAGGGTGGCAGTCTTGGTATCTAGAAACTTCCTAAGAGAGGCATTAAAGATTAAGCAACCAATAGCTACAAACTGCAAGTTGCTTATTCTGTAAATGCAAGTGGTTTGGGAGAGGGGTTCAGAGTGATCTACGTAAGACTGAATTGCAGCACAAAGGGAGTTTCCTTTGTACCTCCCTGTGTTGGTGTGTTCCCACCAGACGTCAAAGTTCTGTGAGGCCCATTTCACCTGGTGAAGTGGACGTAAGTCTGTACAGTCACGATCAGCATGATCTTTTACTCAGCTACCATCATCCAAAAAAATCCCTGTTACAAACTTGACCTGTCAGAGCCCATTTTCTCTATGACCATCTTACAGCTCCTTGGCCCTCGCTGGGCTGCTGCTTCAAGCCCAGCTACTCTGTCGCATCTCCTCATTTTGCTGCTGTGACTTCAGACAATATCTGCCTCACTGGGACTTCTGTGTGATGATCAGACTTTTGAAGCTCTTCTAGTTTGTGTTCTGTGCACTCAGCATTGCCCAGAGCACCAGGCAGCTCCTGCCACCACCTGCTTGCCCTAATACCCTGAACATCTTCCCTGCTACTCAGTTGTTGGTCTCCTCTTTTCTACCCTTTTCTTTTTTTGATAACTAATATAAATGTATAAAAACGCCCCAGCTACATGTAGAGCTTATTCTACAGAAATCTGGGCAGTAGCCTACAGTAATGCTGTCTTGTACCAATAGAGGGGAAGTGATACTGAAGAGCTGGTGACTGCCTGGTGTACCAGCTCTTTCAGTTCTGCTTAGATGGTCTTTGAGTAGACCCAGCTTGCATTTCTTGGTGTACAGTTAACTTGATATTTCTCCCTATGGCTTTCCTTCTGTTTGTTTATTGCCTGACACACAACAATTCTTCATCTAACTTTTCTTGTGTATCTTTTCCTACAGGCAGAACTCATCTTCTGGTTGAAGGTCTGCTTCACAGTCCTGCTCTGAGGCTTGTTGTCTGTCTTCAGAATGGCATAATCTGTAACAAATATACCACCTAAGTATGTTAAAAAAACATTGATTTTTACTCCTGTCTGTGAACGCTTGATAGGCAAAGAGTGTTGGAGTAACTTTAAATAACATTACAACTTCTACATCCTTTATATATTGCAAAGTGAGCATGCTCCCAAAATGGCCTTGTAACTCTTTGTGTAAACCTTTCTTCTTCCCAGGATTCTCAGTCTTTATCTCTACTTTGGAATGTCCTGAGAGATACCTGAAAGTCTCCCTGTTGGTTGTTAACCCTTTGTTATCATTGGTTGGTTTGTAATCCCTCCTGGACTGCCAGTGGTCACTTTGTAATCCCCCCAAGAGCTATTTAAGTCACTACCCAGAACAATAAAGCTCTCTCTCTCTGCCTGCTCACCCTGCCAGCTGCTGGTCTCCTGTGCTTCTGCCAGGGCTATGGAGACCTCGTGGTGGGGGTGAGGGGGAGGGCACGTTCCCCCTTAGAGCCAGGGGTAAAAGGAAAAGCCCCTTACCTGAGGTTCCCCCTTCCCTATCCACCTTCAAAGTTTGTCACAAAAGAGATATTCAGGAAACCAGTGTCATAAAATTCTTGCGAGCATTAAAACTAAACCCTTACTGTTAAGCCACTAGTATAAAAGACTTGACCTCATAAGGGCAGATAAATCTGTGTCTCACATAAATTCCACTTCTGGACACTAATGTTCAGATTCAGTGCTTCCAAGTACTTCAGAATTTCATGTATATATTTTTTTTCTTTCACACAGAGGTCTGTCTCAGCATGGCATCGTAAGCTCTGCTGCAATTCTGTACTAAAGTTAACTGTAAATTCAGCCTTGCAAGTAAGTTTAACTTGCAGAAGAATGCATACTCTTCAAGGAAGTTTATGGCATTTTCTGTGTTTCAGTTCTCTTTCAAATGGCTTCATTTAAAATACTAGACTGTAAGGCAGTCTTGAACAGTGAAACTCACAGCCTTTCCTGTTTCTGCACAGATGGGAAGAAGCTGATGCTCTGATTGTTTTCCTACAGAAATCTATGGAGAGAGAAATACAGCAAGGGAAATAGCAAAGACCTGGCTATGCAATAATCTGTTTCAGTAAAGTATTCTCTATAAGAAGGATTAAAGAACCATGACCAGGACCAAGTAAAATGTGAGCATATGACTGCTAAATAGGAGAGGGGTAAAATCACTATGACTGATATTCTGCTGAAGTCTAGAAGAATTCACAGTATCCTCTGGGCTTCTATTGCAACGATCAAAGAAATGCCTTTGAGGGTTTGGGGTTTTTTTAGACAGTATTCATTACCTTAACCTGGTGGTTATTCCCCTGCCCCTCCTCCAGTCCCCCTTCTTCACAGCATTAAATCTTTTTTCATAAAGGTAGTTTTTGATCAGATTTGCTTAAGTGCAAATAGCTTAATTCCTTTTGTGTCTGATTCATTGATGTACTCAGATATCTCCAAACAGTTATTGCAGGAAATATTTCAATTAAAACACACTTACTTTCTCTTGGCACAGATCATAGTCAGACCGAGTTTTCCAAGTCATCCTCTCGGATTGCCTCTGACCCAAACATATAAGATTGCTACATGTTACTCTCTTGTATCTCAGCATCACCCTAAAAAGAGGTGTTTCCAATCAGCTTCTCAATAAAAAAGGCAAAGCTCTCTGTCCTTACCTTCTTGCTGGATTATGTTGTGACAGTTATATTTTGAAAATATGCCTCCAATTACTTAGGATCAGGCTTTACCTTGGACTATGACAGTAGCATGAAACAGGATCTCTGTGGAACTAGTAATTTATGCTATGGTTTACTTGCTGCTGAGAGACTAGAATAAATAGTCTAATTTACATTAAGAGAATATTATAGTTTCAATATTAGGAAAAGCTTTCTCTCCAGGGTAAATGCAGCTTGCATAGTTATAGAGCACCCTGGATTAAGCTCATGCAAGCAAATTGGGTGTGTGGGAGTCTGGAGACAGGGCACTGTGTCTGGTACGAGGACGGATAGGGTAGGTGAGAGGTTTGCAGCCTGGTGTCTGCGTCTGGCTTGCCCAAAAGCTCATTCATTAGAGTGCTAGGGGTGACTTATGCTGGTGCAACAGTGATCTGCTCTGTGCCAAAGTCTTCCTCAGCTTGCCCTTACCACACAGGTCTAGGGCTGCTGTAGGAGCAGACAGAACATTTTGGGTAGGTGCAGCTTATCCTGTGCTCTGATAAACTGGGCTTTCTGCACCTGCAGCCGTGGTCCCTGGACACCAGAAGAGGTGCAGCAGGATGCCAAACTCCCCTATCCCCAGAGGAGGAAGTTAAGAGTCTCACTGAAAGATATCCTTCATAACCCCTTGAGCACCTTCTAGTTCTTCATTTCAGTGATTCCATTATACAGTAAGCCAGAAAAAAATTAAAACTCCATAAATATATCACCTATGACCCTAGAAATGGTAGTTTTGCAGAACTACTTTCCTGTGTTTTTCATTCAAGGTGTATTGTGCTGTTCATTACAGTATGTCAGAGTGACAGTAGCATTATTCTCTTATTTACAGTTCTTCCTTTCTCTTCAGCAGTGAAAATGAAAAGGAAATCAATGCCATTAAAGAGAATAATGACAAACTCACCTCCTGCAAGGTCTATGCTCATATATTTTTTTTTTCTAAATTCTCATCTCTGAATGTACTTGTACAAATGTGATGGAAGAATGGAGGAAAACTCCAGGAAAGCACCACTGCAAAAGAGAGATATGCTGTGGTAGGCCACTGCATCTGAAAAAGGCTGAAAACAATCCCATACCCTGCATCCCCCTCTGCCCCTCTGGCCTTTACAAAAATCTGCTATGTGATTAGAAATGTCAGGGAGGAAGATCAAGAAAGATTAAATTAAGTGACACAGGAAACAAGGGGAACTGCAATTCAGTACCAATCAAACAACAGTCAAACTTCAGTAACATCATTGTGTCTTTCAGTCAATCTGTGCCTTACACTGTGAAGCCTCAGATCAAAGAGCTGTTAAAAACCCACCAAGGAAGTTCTCCACCAAGTAGGAGCCTGTGGTGTCTCTCAATTTATTAAGTAAGAGCAGCACCTAATACTGAACTGTGTCAGCAGGGCAGTATTTCACTGCCCTTTCTGTGCCATTCTGAACTAAAACCCTTTCATGAATTTTCAGTCTGTGAGCAGAGTTTGCAAGGACAACATCTGGAAACCACTTTGGCTCTCAGAGGTGAGAAGACTGCAGCATAACTCTATATTCTCTGCAAGAGCCTGGTTCCTCTGTGCTGCATTGCTCAATGAGTAATACTGACTGCTCAGTTCTTCCTGAGCATGAGTCTTACTGAGGAATGAAGAAACATGGGTAGAGGGCAGTATACTTATCCAGCATGATGCCTTTGCTCTAATGAGTGGGGCAGCGATACAGCATTTAGAGTTGCTGACTACAAAGGATGAAACAAATCTCATTTGCATACTACTCTCAGGGAGAGTTTCATTAGTGAAGTTCACCCTCTTTGTACTGTACCAGTCACTACCTCTGAAGCAACCCTGCTGGGCTGATGGAAAGCAATTTAGATGAGTTCAAAAGCGGTTCAGTAAGATGAAAATTCTCAGTGGATAATTACCAGGCCAATATTTCATAGGTCTGGCTGCTTGCTAATTAACATACCTTGACTAGATCTGCCTGCAGCCAGAGTAGAACCCCTTAAGGAGTAAGCTACAAAATTATGTAGTAAACTCTGAGGTAACTTCATCCAAAGAAAGGCTACCTATGTGCAAGATGGCTTGGAGGTGCTATATTTTGTCTAGATGAAAGGAAAGTTAAGCTAAGCTGAAATAAAGAAAGTTGCAGCAGGCAGCTGTGAGTGTGACCTGGTAGCAGAATCCTGATCATCTGAGAACATTATTAGGACAGACAGTGTTGGGTGTGTGCTGCAGTCTGAGGTTAAAAATGGTGAAGAGCACCTACAGCAAATGGTGGTACTGGCACAGGAGCAGAAAGTGATAGATTTTGTCATAGTTCATAATCATTACAGTAATGAAGTTCCACAGTAGGGTCCTGATCAGCTGCATGCACTTATGGAATTAGGATGTCTGTGGTTCCTGAAGGAGAGAGGAACATATAAAGGGCTGTTCTATGCAAAATGTGTGTGAGACAGAGAAAAAAAGGGTTTAGTTAAGCTCTCTGGCTGAGAAGAAAAATTGCTGTTGGCCTCCCTGTTAAAAGCACACTCTTGGTGCAGTGATTTCATTACAACACATTCAGGTACCTGGTGGTGATGCTACTGATGTACAGAGCTTGCACGCCTTGCAGGGGAATTCATTGAGACTTTCCTAGTAAGCACTGCATCCTGTATCCTCGGCACATTTCATACATCATGGCTGATTTCTCCTGGGACAAAATATTTCTGTTTCAGCTGCATTACCCAAGAAATACACCTACTCCTTTATGTAATCTGCACCATGTCTTCAGAGGAGTAAGCAGCTATACATTTACCTGACATGGCAGATGTTAAACATATTTGTAAGTAACATTTGGGAATTAACTTTGAAAAATTCTCTGTAAGTGTTATAAAGAAATAAAATAGGTAACAAACACAACTTTATGCAGTTTTCTGCATTCATCTGCACTTGTTCTGCTTGTAAATAGCAGAGTCCTAGGTAATATGTGCACATGTAAGAGTGCATATGTATTTACATGTTTGTAAAACCATTTGTCCTAAACTCCTGTACAACCCCTCTGTGTTGGATATGTATGAACACATGCATTAGAGAAATAACAATCACAAATATAGGTGTAGATTATTTTCTTTGTGCATGACTGTGTGGTATGTAAGGTTGCAAAGAAGGAGAGATTTTATTCCACTGTAGTGTTGCTTTCGAAACATTTTCATTGCTACCTTCAAAATGCTGCCAGTTCTTCAGTTTGATGAAAGACTTTTTGCTGAGAAGCCACCAGCAGCATGGTGGTGTCTTGCTCTGTGAGAGGAAATGTCTCCTGGCTTACAGTATCTGAGCTCAGCAGTCACTGGCAGCTGGAGGAAAAAGTACACCCTTGCCTTTTTCATAGCCTTGCAAACCTGTTTTGCATGCAAGTGTGAGATCATATCATAGTCTTATCCCACCCGCCTCTCCACCTCAAACATTCTTCATGTGGGCAGTGGAGAGATGTGCTTAAGGACCTTAGCTGTAATTTCCCTAGGAACAAACTGTTGTGCTCTCTTTTTGTGTAATAACACGTTCATATTACAAAGAATGTAATATATATATATGCACACACATACATGCACACACACACTGTGTATAGTTTTATGTATACAGCATATATATCTATGTGCTCTTTTTGATATATGCACATGGACTGACACTTGTGTGCATAACACAATTTTCTAAAGACTGCACACATATAATTTTAAAATCAAAAACTATAAATGTTTTGTATTTAAATATTACAAAAGTTATTTCTGTTCTATAGTATCTAATGTTGATATGGACGATTCCATAGGACTTTAGAGGTATGTGTGTTGGGATACATCATGTAAACATGCTTACCTTATGTAAGGCATGATTGCATTATTATATGTATGTATAACAGAACTCTGTAATGCAGGAATATATATACTTTTAGGGTAACCTCACCAGATATCAGGCTATATTGTTCTCAGCAGTCAGAAGGTTGAAAGTTGAGGCACTGTATGTGCTATTTATGCAACACTGCTGCTATAGAAGAGAGACCTGATGTTTAAAATCTGTAAAGAGATGCTTCAGCAGCTGTGCTACCAGCCAGTGAGAGTGGCATTCCCTTGCTGCTCCCTTCAGCCACAGAAGACCGTAATTGAATAGTATGTGAATACTTTGCTGCCTGAAGCAGCCAGGCAGCAGGCCCAGAGGTCCTTTCAAATCAGGGTTTTTACAGTTCTTCCTAAGCCACAGGAGATATTGGTGCTCTTCTGCTTTGCAAAGACAGGCAATACTGCAGCAACACAAAATTGTGCAAGGAACTGAGCTCAGGAAAAAGCTCAGCATAGCAGAGAAATGGTGACAAAAAAAGCTGCCTGTGCCATTGGTGTATAGTAACACAATTAATACAATAATTATGAAGTCTCTCATCCTTTCTTTGCCACAGGGGAGTTACTGGCCATCTCACACAACATCCTACCTCAGCCCTTTCAGAAAATGAGAGGGTTTAATACCCTTTCCTGCCATCTCTGATCTCAGACCTGTGTTCGTCTGTGTCTTGTCATTGGCCACTCAATTCCCTCATGTCTGAGGAGGGGTGGGAAACCTCTTGATACAAGAAGTCCTGGAGGAGAACCTCACTTTCACATCGGGGCAGGAAGGAATATCCTCGTGGAGGCAGCATCGCAGAAACTAATTCCCACCTCCAGTCTGCTCTTTGGAAAGTAGCAAGCTCTGTTAAGTGTTATCCTACTTTAACTTCCCATATCTGTGTGTTGTCACCCCTTTCAGACTGAAGAGTTTCTTGGACTTTTTTCCTACCTGCATCTGCTGTTCTTCAAGGAAAATTAATAAAACTTCTCATTGTAACCAGGGACTTCTAAATGAGGTGCCTCTCCAAGTGCTGTGTCTATGTTCAAAATTAATGATAGGCATCTTCAAAACCAATTTGCCTCCTCCCTGCTTCCTACAGGTTAAACTCCCCTTACTAATGAAATGAGCATTCTTGCCAGCTAGACTGGACCTTCAGTTTGTGCTCGGTTTACTTAAAGAAGAATTTAATATGCTTATCTAATAGATAATACTGTATTTTCCTTTGTCTTCTATGGTAAGTTGTTACTTATGGCCAAATCTAGAAAGCAGGAGCTCTTGCTACCCTACTGGGAAGGTGGAATTAGCATCACACAGCTTGTATGTCGAACGTTGTATGTGTTCCCAAATGATATCACTGGATAGGTACCTTACTGATGTCACGGGGAAGTGGATGGAAAACTGTGCTTTGGTTGGGCTGCATTACATTTAGCATATATGTGAAAGGTTTCAGGTTGTAGAGTGCTGTGGAGTCAGATGGTTCAGCTCTGTTTTTCAAAGTATTTTCTGTGTTTGGACTGTAAGCTGTGATGCTCTAGCACTTGCATGAAGTCTGCAACTTACAGGTTTGTGAGTCATTTGTGTTTCAGAATGATTTAAAATCTTTCCTTGACCAACTGGTTGAATAATTGGTACCATCCATTAGCAGAATTTAAGTATGGGATGATCAATAAAACATGAAATTCTGTTAAGTACCTTGTGCTCTGAATGTGTAAAGACTTAGAGGAAGTGCCTCTGATAAAAGGCTGTGTTCTTACGATGAGAGTTTCCTGATTAGTTTCTTTTCCGGTCCCCTCATTCTCCTTCTGTGAGCTGGCGACTGCTGCATACAGGGCTCTTTAGCCTTTAGGCTTATTTCTGGTCTGGCTTTGGTTATAACTCCTTGCAATGCAGTGACATAGTTTCATTCTGTTCTCCCCATCCAGAACACTCTTATGAAAGAGAGGGGGGCTGAGTCTGACCAAGCATCCACTGATATGGCACAAAGCAGCCTGGAGGGTCTAGAGAGACCATGGTGCTCAGGGGCCCAGCCACACTGATGTTAGATAAATAGCAATAAATAAGGCCCAAAGAGAAACATGTTTTCTAGATGCTCATCCTAACGCTGGCAGAAAACCCCTTTCTTTCCTGGTGCTGTAACTGCTCCTTATAGAAAATAGATTTAGATGCATAGTAAGCTTTGTATTATGCCAGTGTGCTTCAATCATTTACAGGGTGATTTTAAGGATGCACCTCAACTCATTTACTTCACTGGATGATCATAGATTAAGACTACAAAAAAGATTTCTGAATGTTGGTGCTTTGCTCTGTTAGATATTGCCCAAATAGATATTGACTGTTTCTTCTGCCTCTATCATAGAATTTCTTTGTTACTTTAGCATTGGATTGTGTATTGTTTTGAGTTTAGGCTTCTAGGACTCTTCAACAGCAAAATCAAAAGTCTCTTCTGCCTGATTAGGGATCCACCATGAATATAATTCTAATTCTTCAGTCAAAAATTGAAATGAAACTGCACTGTCACTAGTGTGCAGGTATATTTTATAAGCTAGCCCAAAAATAATTCTGAAGTTCTTAGGTTGCATATTGACTTTGTAGGCCATTTCTCAGACTCACAGAGGTTCCAGTGGACACCAACACCTTGCTCTGATAGTTCGTGGCTTCTTTGAATAGACAATGAACAGTCTTTGTTGTACTGGGACAGAGCTCTGCCATACCTCCCACTGGGACATATCCTGCCCCTCAGCTCTTCTCCTGACCTTATCTTTGAAACCTGGGAGCTTGGCAACTTCCCTGCTGCAGGAGGGAAATGACAGATCCAAAAGGGCTCTCTGCTCCTCCCCACCTCTCCATTAGCTGTGGGTACTGCCTGCTGTGTTCCAACAGCATTGAGATGTACCTGGTGATAAAATTACTGACTACTGTGGACTGTAGAGCTATAAATAAGTCAGGCACAATTTTCTTCAGCTCTCACCAGAGCATAAAAGCCCTACCACTATATACTGGCTACTTGATATTTCCAGCCTCTATGAGCTGGAAAACGAGTCTTCAAAGTCTTCCCTTGGTGTCACTAGCCCCGCGGCAGATGAGGAAGAGTGCCTTCAGTTTTTAGGCAAGCCTTCTGTTTAAACCTGAAAGGCCCAACAAACTATTGCAATGTAATTGCTTCAAAAGCCACACCGACCCATTCCACTGGAATGCAAACTCTTCCTCTATTTTCCAGGGGAAAGGAGAACAAATTTTTGAGGGTGACTTTGAAGAGCATTAATTCACTTTTCATTTTGTGTTTGGGACATTGTACAGGCCCATCCATAAAAAATTGCTCTCGGATTTCAATTTCTATTTTATTCAACTTTACGAAAGTCACACAGTGCTATATGTGCAACAAGATGCCTACATGACGGAAAATATGAATCATCAGAAAGATTAATGTAATGGTAAAGTACGTACCAAAAATAGCAGTTCTTTGAACGTATGTTGAACAGATGAGTTGCTCATTCTACAGTAGTTGACTGTATATGGCTATTTATGCATAAATCACTTAGTTCAACCTGCAGTGATGGGACATAATTGATCTTTAAAAGTTTTATGAAAGAATCACAGACTGTGAAATTAAAGGAAGCTCTGTTGTTTAATTTTGCATTTCTATCAACTGCCAGGACTATCACAACAGTAGAAAAATACCTGTTTTCTCCTGGGAAAGAACTTTTAATAGGTAGTATTAAATCAGTAAGTATAATAATTTATTGATGCAAAATATTTAGTGCCATGATATTTTTCACTTTGTATCTGGGATTTCTGGAATAAAAGTCATTGTGATAAACTGGTCCACTTTTGGGAGAAATGATGGTAATATTTCACCAGCATCATACCTGAGTTGCCAGACTCTTCTTTCAGAACAGCATTAGACAACTCAAGTATTGGAGAGATCTAGGCCTTGTGTCTATGGGTTGCCTGCCTTGCAGGGTTCATATGATGTTGTTTATGAAATTTGATCTGGTCAGGCTGGAATTAATGGGAAAACATTTTGCTTGTTCCCATCATTTGGGAGCAGATGGACAAGGGAAAAGGAATAGGTAGAATCACACTGCTCTTCCACTGGCCAATGTGGGTGTCATAATTTGCCACAAATACGCTACAGTAGTGAATCCTTTTCTTCTGGAAGCTAGGAAGGATCAACAGTCTCTTGAACCACTGAATTTATCCTACAGTGTTCATGTTGGTACAGCAGCACTTTGCTATTGACTGTATCCTTGGGACAAAACAAAGTCATTAGTTGTTACTGTACTGGAGATCACGATTAACATGCTGACAATAGCTGCTACTATCTGCAGTTTTAATTAATGTACCAGTTTCTTTACCTGCTTTTGCATCTTAGTTTTGAAACAATTACTCAACAACTTAATCTTCCTTGTTTTCTAGGCTTTTTGTAGTAGGAACTGTAATGAGAACTCCCTGCATAGCCCCCCCTTTATCCCTCCAGCTGTTTATTTTTGAATATATGTCACATACATCTTCTGCACAGTTTTCCAAGATAGTTAATGTTTTGAAACTGGAAAAACAGGCAGAGAGCTGTGAGCTAGCCTGGCAATGTCTTTAGCTGTGTATTATATACTTTAATGTGTAGCAGAACCGAACAGAAGTGATGTGGGTGATGGAAACTATTCCCAAGGCCCATGTACTTTCATGGACATGAAAAATAAATTACTTAACTTCCTAGGAGAGTCTCATGTGCTACAGTGGCTTGCTTCAGACCCTAGATGTAGATGAAGGAACCCTTCCTGTGGTTTGAGCCTGCTGGGCTTGTAATGGTTGCACACAAAGGCCTCTGACAATTCATTCTTATCCTCCTCTGTGATACTCCCAAAATCCCTCTGGGCCCTCCTCCTGCCTGATGTCCTGGTGACCTGCTGGCTTATCCTTAGTCCTCCGTGTAGGGATGAGAGAGTAAGGGTTGAGGAGTTTACAGAGGATTTGCTGTACAACTGAAAGGGAATGATCTCTGGCTGAACATCCTGCAAATGTATCTTGAAAGCACTGCATACAATTATTATAAATTATTGATACAGAGTAAATAAAAACTACACTTAATGCATCGAATAAAACAATGAAAATAGCTATCTCCTTCCCTCACAGTTTCTGTCTTATTCCTGTCACAATCTAACATGGAGTTCCCCCTGCAGACAAAATTACAACAGAAGGACTATTTAACTTAGACAGGGGTCCCTGTACACAAACTTTGCAGCCTGTGATGCAGGGTGATCTGTTGTAACGTGGATAGTTTTGTCTTTGGTTGAGCCTTTATGCTGTCAGATTGTATTTTCCTGCTTTGCATGGTGATTGTCTTCTAATGTTGTTAGGCAGCCACAATGCCTAGTCTGATAGTCGTGTGATTTGCGACCCTTGCTATGCTGCTCTCTGCTACAATAATTTTAATTTGGTTGGATTCCTGTAAAAGGCTTATTCTATTCAGTGACCTAGCCAGGCAAGTGAGGAGCATGCCCTCCACCTTGGTCTCCCAATGAATCAATATTGGTTGAAAGAAGAAATGGAGGATCTTCTATGAATCTCCAGAGGAAGTCACAAGAGATCTCTCAAAATTCATACAACAGGTAGATGTCAGTAAGAGAGTTCAATGAAACCCAAAGTATCACTGGGTTGGGACTGGTGACTCAGCTATGGTAATAAAACAGGTGATGACTCTGTAAATAGCTGGGATGAATGATACTGAAGGCAAGAACCTGGGCTGTAGGGCTATTGGCAGATTAATTGGTGTAATTATCGTAATTGTATGGGAATCAGTTTAGTCATGACAATATCTGTCAGGTAAGTGCAGAAGATCATTCCTAAGCCACTGAAAGCAGTCCAAGTAGCTGGTAAAGAAGTGTCCAAAAAGGAGGAAGATGAGTCAGATCAAAGAATGGTTTCAGTACAGTCACATGCAAGTAACTGCACAGTTACATATAAAATACTTTTCAGAAGCCTTCCTTCTTCCTTTGATCAAGTTTTGAGGCTGTACAAACTGTGGACTAGCTGTTTGGAATAATTCACCCCACCCAATGATTTCAGCATTCCCTCCAACAACCAGAAGAAAAATAAAAGTCCTGTTAGTTTTTAATTTTATAAGATCAAGCCACTAAGGACAGGAAAATTACCAAAATAGATGGCAATGCTCAGGCTGTGCAGCTTGCTTTTAGATCCGTGATTCTTGTAGCTGGCTTTCTAACAAGAGAGGAGTGTAACACACTGATGATGCTGTTTCTGCATTATTTTCCAATATGGAAAGGTGTTTAAGGAAACTAATGAGAGAATTGGCTCATCAGAAAATGACGGAGTCAGAAGACATATCACAGGTGTCCTTTCACACAAGGATTGATAATGGGACAGACATGTCCAATTATTGCCCAGTATTGCAGCTATAGGAACAACTTCTTACCAGCCAGATGCTCCCACCCTTCATCTGACCAAGTGGGTGTTCTAGCATGGGGAAGGCTGAATTTTATCTTGTAAATGCATCTTCCTTCAGTTGCTGTCATTGGCTCATTTTGTTGCTTGCTGTGGTTGAGTCTCTGTTAAAACATGACAAGCTTTGATAGACTGCTTCAGTTGTTTTTTTTTTCTTTTCTTGATAATACCTATTGCATTTTGCAGTACTCTGTAAAAAATGAAGGCTGTTTGCTCATAGTGAGAACCAGTCAGAAGAGAAACACGACACACAGAAAATGGATATTGTTTATGGATTTGATAATGTTGGCTCAAACGTCTGCATAAAAAGTTCCCTTTTGACTTTTGTCAGAATCACAGTCACATCAAATGGCTTTTATGTTCTACCTCAGGTAAAATATTCACCTCATGGACTTTGCCAAAACTTTAAAACAAGGATAGAAAAAGAAAAATTTATGATCCAACAGAGGCTCAGTAAATCTCAAAGGAGCCAGTGCCTCTGAATGCAATACCTTTTCAGCCTCTCTTTTCCAGGCTCTGCTTTCTACTTTCTAATTTGGTAATTTCCTCTACACAGTTCTGGTTTTGTTCTGCTGAGCCTTGCACCATGGGAATAAACAGGCTTTGCTTTCTGCATGGGTGGGCTAAAGTTTCCTTGGAGAGCATGGCTGGGAGCCACTGACACCACTGCAGCCTGCGGTCACTGCATCCCCGCCGAGTTCATGTTGCTGTTCTCACTTTACAGATGGAGAGATGAAAGCAGAAGAGTGAAGGGATTTGCCTAAGGCCACATAACGAATCAGTTGCTTGTGTGGGATTAGTTACTGCTCAGAACTTCCCTGCTGCCAACCCTGCACCATCTCCAGCAGACCACACTGTTTCCAGTGCCACAGGGATTCGTTTTGCCCAACTGGTTTAGAGGACATGTAGGTGGTCCTAGTCAAGACAAAAAATAATGCTGCTGCAAATTGTTTTAAGAGACTTTGCTCTCTTTATGTAAGATGAAAGATCTGGGGTAAATGGTTTCTGCTTGCACGATGATTGGCACCATGAACTTTATGTCACTGCACATCTTCATGGCATTTTTCTGACAATATATAGGTTAACAGAAATGTGCTAGGTTAAGCAATGGAAATTTGTGTTTCTTTCCATATTCTTTATTCAGATACAAAAAATAGGAGTATACGTGTCTTGAAACACAAACCAAAAGCCAGGGAACTGTGTCCACCAGTACAGCTGTGGCTTTACTTGAGCAGCTGAGAAGGCTTGCAGGAAATATGTAAGAACTTGAACTGGGACCACTGCTGTGCTCAGAAAAAACAACAGAAAATGTGACGTGTACATGCCTCGACAAGAAAACCAACAGCTAGAGTGTGAGCATAGCTGCCTATGACACGCACTGGAGTATGTACCTCAAAAGAGCATGTTTCAGGAATGAGGGGGAAGCAGGGAGAAGTCAGAGAGGCAGCAGAGAATATCTACGATGCACAGAGAAGTATGGCAAGCAGAGGATGGAAAGGATTTGCTCCTGTAGGGTGCTGAGCACCTTTAATGCCCACTGAGTTCGAAGGCAGAAGGCAAAAGCCTGCAGTCATGTCTACATGAATTTGAAGTGTCTTAAGTGCTTCTGAAATTTCTTTCTTATAGTTACTGCCATTTCATTGCAAGCAAATTAATGTGAGCAGATCCACTGCACTTTTTGATTTGAAATGCTAAATTGTTATATCTTTCTGATTGTGTGTTCTGACAAAGCTCATCCAGTATTGCATGGCAAGAAGGGTGACTTTTGATGCTGTCACTTTTATTGCCTCACTGAATAATACAAGACAATTTTTCATCCTTGAAACATGTTTTCTGTCTGACCCACATAATAATGTGAGCTCTATAATGTTTTTCTCCCTAAGAATGATGTTATTAAAATATTCAGTGGCTTAAGTAGGATCCTCTCCATAGCCATGATGCTCTGATAGAACACCTTTTTTAAAAACTGCTTATCTTCAGGTCCAAACAAATACATATTATAGCTTGTACACCCAAATCCACAACTACTCACGCTGCATCATAATTTTTTATATGGGATATAAAGATGAAGTGTTCACCTATGTCCACAAAGACTTCCTTTCAGGCTCTTCCTCACCTCTGCTTCAGTAAGTGGGATGTGAGCAGAGAGGGTGGGATCAAGCCCTACAACAGCCATGGGAGTGGCACTGGCACATGCAGAAATTTCATTCATGTTGTTCCCAGATAGAATGGTGTGTGTTCCTCCATGTCTGCAGATTATTAGTCACTCCGAAACTACCTTGCTACCTGTGGCTTTTTTCCTAGCAGTGAGATAAATCAGAACTCTGTGTGAAAAGCAGCACTCCATCACAACTGTATAGATTTGTGACACTATCGGGATGTTTTTTGTTTGTCAGGGCATTGCATGGAGGCAAACACATGCCATTTCTGGCAGATGTAATCTTTCTCTGCAGTCCTGTTTTATGCAGAGACAAAGAATCATCATTTCTAGTGACTGCAATGTCATGAAACATCTGAAAAAAGCATGAACCAACCAAGCAGATGAAAACTCCATGTGCACAGTGTTTAAAAAGTGAACATTGCAGATGTTTTCCTTTTGCAGGGCAGCTTATAATTATTTGCACAATAATGTAAGTTATTTATTCAACAGATGATTGAAGGACTGTTTCTTCTAGTGTCCCTTGATGTGCAGAAGCTTTTGATTTTGCACAGCTGCAAATATTGTTGAGTGCCACTGCTCTGACACTGTGCAAGTCTTTAATTGCAGCCACTTCCATGGAATAGGTTTCCTGTAATCTGGAGACATGACTTCTTCAGCAGAAGATTTGCTGCCGTTAAATTTATGAGATCAACTGACACATGTCCTTTCGAGTAGAATGTCTTCTACTGCATAAACTTCAGGTGCATCATACATAAGTGTATTTAGATATAACAATATTTAAAAATATGTATATGGAGCTGTGAAATGTCATGTTTGGGAGGAATGTAGTTATGCTGTTATGTTAAAAGTCATGTAACTAGAACTTTGCTGTAAAAAGTTACTGTTGATATAAATGTTGCATCAATTAGATATCTTTTTTCTGTTATATAGTATAATCTCTGTGTAGTATATGATAAACTTTTATGTAATTGCTAATTTGTTGAGGGCCAATTCCATTTGTACATGAAGCATTATATTAGTAAAATGCCTGCTTCAGATAAGAATTTTAAGTGGTAGGAATCAGGCCACTTTCTAGCCCCAAAGGGATCAAGTGACTATGGCTTTCCAAAACATGATGCTAAGAATCACTCCTATTACCAACTCTCAATATTAAATTCATGTCGAGAATTGAATGCAGGCAGCCCTCTGTCCCTCTGTCCATCCATGTTGCTGCTGACATGTTTAGATTAAGCTTTTTTTTTTTTTTTCTGCAGGGATGTAGCATTGTCTTTCACTTACTTCCAGAAAATGCTGTGTATTGCCATGGCAGCTCACTGCTGGGCTACTGTTTAGGAATGACAAAGCAGGGAGGTCGGAAAAGCAGCTGAACAAATGAGTTGCTCTTAGAGCCCAGAGATCTCATCATGGGAGCATCACACATCTTTCTGTCATTATTATTATTATTATTAGCCCCAAAGAAGCCTGAGGTATGTACCAATATATAGCACTTATACTTCCAGAGGCATTAATACTTTTTTGTCAGAGGCACTTCTCTGTCAATATAATTGTTCTCATGGTGGTGAACAAGCTGCAGTCTAACAGCATTGAATACTGGACAAACTGAAATAACAAAGTAAAAGGGAAAAAGAATATTTTTTGTAGCTGGGAGGAAGAATGTCTTAAAATTGAACAAATAAGATAGCATGAAAGGAGTAGAATAGAATTTAGAATAGAATAGACTAGACTAGAATAGAATAGAATAGAATAGAATAGAATAGAATAGAATAGAATAGAATAGAATAGAATAGAATAGAATAGAATGGAATAGGTGAGTAAATATCGCCCACATATTGTTTTAAAAAATATTCACCTGAAAGGACATGCAGAAATGTATCTTGACTCTCAATTTATTTTTTTTTAATAATATTGTTACTGTGTTGATACTGTATGCAGCCATAGTAGCTTGGAGTTATAAAAAGCCTGATCTCTAGCTACTCTGTGGCAGGGAAGTCAGTGGTTTTTTGAGTGCTGAAGATGAAACATCTTCTAAGAAGCAGAGTCTGGGATGACTAAAATGGGAGAACTAATACCCAGTAAAGTAAATGTAAAATTTATGGCAGTGCTATTGCTAATATTTGGAAGTGACAGGGGTTAAAGGCAGGTGATACTGAGTGGAAGGCAGCCCATGGTAGTATTTAGACAGTATCAAGTGGCCTGATAATCATAGATATTGAATTTTGAGAAGGCAGAAATGCAAGGGTTCTGGAGCAAGGAAGAAATATATCAGGTGAGTAATCTATTGCCTGTTAACATTTATTTCTAGATTTTGTATGGTTAATACATAATACTATTTCCTATTTTGTTCATAATTTCTACGTGTTAGGTTGACTGTTACAAGCACATAGGAAATTTGTATGTATAGCTGTTTCCTATCAGTAGGTTTGGTTTTTTTTTGCTTATTGATGTGATCTTCTGTGGAAATAATTGCTTGAGAATGTTTTTATAAGAACATTTTTGTCTTACTCAGTACTAAAATAAAAATTATTATTGCTGGAAACTTCTTAACAATCAATTTATTTAAGAGTAATGAATTTTCCTTGATGGGATTTTTACACAGGCTCTGGAAGATATAAATAAATCTTGAGAACAGCAAGTGAAAAAACTCGATCTGTATTCCTGCAACCTCCTACTACTCATAGTGGACTGTTTGCACTGGTGTAATAAGCATATCCAGTTCACAGGATGGAATTCCAAATAATGCAGTCTTTGTGTACAGGTTCAACTTGCCTTATATGCAGTAAATGTAAAACCTCAGTCATTTTAGGCACACTCCTCTGAAGAAATAACCATTATTGAACTTCCAACCTTCTTTCAAAATATGTACTGCAACCTGCAGCACCAGAAACTTTCCTGTGTAGATGGTATTATAGAGAGTTACTACAGAAATATTAAACCTGGGAATGTTGGTGTGGAAGCACTGAGGGAATGTCAGGAGAAGGGCTGTGAGAATGGTGTGGGTTGATGATCACTAAGATCCTAGCACAGATCTGCCTGCAGCTTCCCACCAAAATGGGGGACGAAGGGCAGTGAGCAAATCCTAATGGAGGTGGAGATGGGGATGGAGAAACTGGCAGTTCCTCGTGGTACCAAAAGGTTCACCTAAAGCCAGTACATAATGACCAGCATAAGAGGAACACAGAAGATGTAAGAAGGGCTTGACAACTGTAGTCCCGTTTTCTCCAGGCCATTACAAGGACTCCTAGACTCATCAGCTGCATTGACATGGCATCTTGCCTGGATGCTGGACAGATGACTTGGGCTCACACATTTTAGAGAGTATGTGGATATGAGAAGGTGAGTATCAACAACTGAAACTGGTCTTGTTCAAAAATAAAACCACACTTGCCTCTCCCTTATGGTCCCTTCTTATGATTTCTTACGTGGCTACAAAAATATTATTACATTATTTCCCACAGTGTTTCCTGATGCACTGCAGAATTAAGGTATTCTATAGATGAAAAGAAAATCAGGCTTTATATTTAAACAATGCATTTATTGTGCCTCTCTTTGCAAATAATATATTCCAGTAAATGTGCAGTGTACTTTTTTTTTTCTCCATTTTGGGTTGTATTTATAAAGAACTCTGGAAGTTCACACCATGTGTAAGTGGATCCTGTCAGAGGTGAACTGAGTACATCTGGTTGTGGAAGATGATGTCAATGTTCTTCAGTACAAAGATACAAGTAGCAGAAAGCAACTGAAGAACAACACAGGTCAGAAGAAAGTTCAGGATCACTTATGCCTGACTGCCAAGGGGGTGACATTGATTGTGGCTGGGTTGATGGTGGGGACGACCACGCAGAGAATTTCTTGCCCAAGGGTTGGTAAGAATATACCACACTTGTAGAGGAGGTAGTAGTATTTCACTGAATCGAGGAGAGACAGGAGGATACATGTCAGAAATGAATAAAAAGGATGAAATGGTCTGAACTGGATGAGATTCCAAGGCTTGGAGATGGAGAAGATCAGACAGCTTTTCAGAATCTTTTCTGTGTGTCTGTGAAATAAGCATCCCTTGCTTTTGTGTAGGAGTGTATAAGGACCCATATATGAAGAGAGAGAGGTATAGTAAGTTTTCTGTTGCAAAGAAAAACACGCAGAATTAAAGGCCACTGAAAGAACAACAATTTTTTTGGACGAGAGATGAATGAGTGGAGGAGGAAGTCACATTTTAATGTAGAAACTGTTTATAGTCTTGAGTGTAATATGAATAATGATGCCTTACACAGATTGCATAATAGAAATATCAATTTCTGATTCATAAGGTTGAAACAGCATAGAGCTTAAGGACAGTGCTAAAGGTTCCTTCCCAGCTCTACTGAATAAACCCTAGGGTGGTACCATACTGTGGTGAGCAGGAGTAGCCTGCATGTTTGCTTCTGCATTGTGGCTCCTCATTGATATAGTCTATACCATGCCATATGAATATTTCAAGCTTTTGGTCATACAAAAGCATCAAGAAGCAGTGAGCAGACTGGATCACATGCAGACAAAAGCCACTACTGTTTTTGCAGCTGTAATTTTCCTGAACAACCTTTTTTAACAGTAAAATGGAAAGGTGACATATTTTTCTTTTGATTTGAGCACTGACTTGCAACTTAAAATTTGATGGTCAATTTTTTTTTTTTTTTCTTTAAAAGGGTCTGTAAATGTCTCAAAACCTGAGCTGGATTAGGCTTAAATTTGCTCTACAATGCTCTTCAAATTTCTCAGAAAAGTTTTTAGGGATTTACAGGTTGAAAACATCTGATGTAAAACAACATTGGAGAAACCAGACATTGTGTCTAATTTTTCCTCGGCATTTGTAGAAAGTGCCTAAATGAGGTGGGTAGATCTGCACACTCACTTTGTTATGAAAGGAGATTTTATTTTTCAGCAGTGTGCCAAGAAGTATTGAAGTAGAATCAGTGTAAGAAAACCTGCAAAGCTTCCTCTATTCATAGTTCTTGATGGTCTGGATACATAACTTAAAAATAATGTATCTTGGATTTCTGCTATTTTTAGTTACTGCTGGTTTATGCTAGTATCATGAGAAGGACTGAATAATTAGCAAAAATAATAAAAAGTTGTTTTGGTAGACATGATCAAACTGGAAGGGAAGATGCAGGTCATTTACTTTACCCAAGGTAATCAGATAATTTCTGCCTTTGTTTCTTTTTCAGTAACATTACCTGCAGCTACAGCACAAAAATAAATTCAATTTTGTTACTCTCTGCTTTGGTTTAATTCTTTATGGTGAAGAAAAGCTTTTATTTAAAATTGTGAACGGTTGTATTGCTGCTCTATTCTGACCATTGGACAAGTGCATGTAAGCTCAGCTTCCTGCAGTTCTACATCATAGCAGCTTACAGACATTCAGGCTGTGTCTATACTATTAAATCAAGTGTGTTCAAGACAGTTGAACTCTCTGTCACTAGAGACCAACTGACTTGAAATGACCTTCTAAGCCTTGCTTCTCTTACAGCTTCAAAACTCACTTTATTTTGGCTGTGATTCCTGACCTGCCTAGAAACACTTGCTCCTGCCTGTTTGCCCTCTGCACAGGACCTTTGCTACCAGTAGACGAACCCTTATTCCTTGAGCTGTGTCCAGGCCTTCGATGATTCCCTTGCCTTGACCCGTCATGTGTTGTGGCTCCTGGGATGCTGGCAGGGTCTGGGCTCTAGCCACAGCGTCTGCCTTCAGGTGGGGTAACCATCCAGAAGTGGGGACTGCAGACTGTCCCCTATAGCACTGACCACTCCTGTATAGGCTCCTCTGTTATGCTAAATAGGTTAGGAAGGGTTTGGTATATCCATTATGTTTTGATTTTGCCATGTAGGACAGTGTGGGGGACACAAACTGGCAGAGGATCTGCCCAGCTCCACAGATGGATGGGTTGTGAACTGTGTAATGAGCAGATTTTGGGAATTCAGCCGACTAATGAAATTTCCTGGTAGGAAGAAGTGTGTCCTTCCATAGCTATAAGCAAATTACTTTTCTGAATCAGAAGTCAGGAATCTCTTTCCAGGGAGACACTGTTTCTGTTACTAATCTGGCTGTGCTTGGCACTGTGGTATATGAAGAGCATGGAAATTTTACATCAAGAATAATCTGATGCCGGGAAAATATTGAATCTTATCTGGTCTGGACACAAAAGAAAGATAATTTTATGGGGGACTTGAGAATTAATTCTGTTGGTAATAACAGAGAGATTTCTCAGGGTGCCTTAGGTGTAAACCAAAATCAGAAACTAAAAGTCAAGCTATAATCTGTTTTCTGTTAATAGCATTATTATTAGTGTATTAGCATTTTTCAAAAAGACTATGAACTGTTTGCTTTATGGGAAGTCTTGACATTGGGTAGGGTATTTATTGAGCAGGTTCAAGTGCTGGTGAAAATTTTCCTGAATGTAGGAATCTTTTCATAGAGTCCAGAGGTTTTCAGTGTTTTGTCAAGTGGCATTTTTGGACAGAGTATGATCCAGTCTGAAATTACTGGGATTTTCCCTGGAGGCTTTCCTTTTCCTGAGGTAATCTCAAATGTCAGAAGTGAGAAGAGCAAAAGTTTTTTCTCCATTCTCCCCACACCTCTGTTGAGTCTGTCTGACTACTGCAACAGTTCCAAAATCAGGATAAAGAATACCAGGAATACACTTACCCATACAAATGTTGGTTTTTTATGCACAGAGATATGATCTTTAACTACGTAACCCCTGATTGATGCATAAGGAAGTGTAGAGTGCTGTTTTGGAAAACTGAGTGTTCCTACCTCTATCAGAGAGCTGCTGCTTGTCAGTGGTTAAGTCAGTTAAATCACTGGGCCATAGTGTTCTTCCAGTTGTTACACTGAGTGACAACTCTTAAGTGGGCAATGCTGAACATCTTAACTGGGTATTGAAATTCCATGAAATCTGAAGGGTCAACCTCCTGTTTGGCTAAACTTGGTGATCAACAATTAATGAATGCTTTAGCAATTATAACTTCACTATCTCTGCCTCAGCTCCCAACTACCCAGTGAAAAGAGCTTAGCATCTATCTCACAACAATGGTATTGTGGAGAGAAACAAATTAATACTCCAAAGTGTTCAAATGCATCACATTTCAAAGGAAAAATCCAGTAGGAAACAAACAATTTTGTAATCTGGGCAATGCTTTTTTATACAGGTTTAATGAAATGAGAAGGAAAAAAATTTAAATCACAAGCTGAACAAGAAGGTTAAAATAAAATAATGCATAACCACTGCCATACTGAATGAAGTTGTGATCCCATGGAGAAAATGCAAAGTGATAATGTAATTAAGGTTTAGAAGAGAAGATCAAATGCTGAAGGTTTTTAGATGTGTGACAGACTGATTTAAAACCCTGTTCTTCATGTTAGGATGATGGGACAGGAAAAACATATAAAAGTGCAGTAAGGAAGATTAAGATTAGTATGGAAAATTTTCAGGTGTGGAAAATTTTCAAATGCAAACATGGGGATTATACAGAGTTCCATTCTCTATGTTCTTTGACGGTTCCTTTCCAGTTTGCCCCTCATTTTTCTTCTGTTATTGGCATGCTGAAATCTTGATTGTTGTCTTTTCTAAGCTGAGCTTCTCACCATATCTGTATACCTCCTCCTTGCATTTTGCAATCCATAAAGCTCTCGTGTTTTAGTCACGTCAGTCTGTTGGCTGTACTTATTTTCTTTTGTCTGTGGTGGAATTGTTTGTGTATTTACCATTAAAAGTTACTTCAAGGAGCTCAGCCTCTAACAGGTTACCACCTTAATTACCCACCCAGGAGAAAGCATCTTGCAATTTTTTAATACATTGTAGTTCATCTTCCTAACACTGTTGTTTTTATTTGCCTGTTCTCCTTTCCTCTAAACATGTCATTTCACTATTGCTTTTTTTCCCCCAGATGCCCTTCCCCTTGGCATTTGCAATAATTTCCCCCCTGTTGGTTAGAAATTCCTAATGGCTTTTTGCGCTATTTGATTTCAAAACAATTGTCAGTAGAATAATTAAATTATACATTTTCAAAAGAAATTATCTGCCAGTTTGTCATGGCTTGGCTGTGTGTGGTAAGCTCTACTGTTACAGCATATGTGGTCTTTTCCCCTTTGAAAGACACTTTCCAAGAGGTCAGTTGGTTTTGTTGGTGGACTGGACGGCTAATATGTGCCCCTTGGCATCTTCCTTAAAGACAAGATAACATCTACATTATATTAGGTAATCCTGTGACATGAATTAACTCAAAAAGTCTCTTATTTCAGTTAAGTGATCTCTAAAATAGGCTTGAGCCCAAATTTGTCAGTCTTTCAGTTTTTGATGTAAATTTTTACTTTCTTTCTTAGTGTAGGTACATTTTGTAAAACTTTCATGTTATCAAGAATGACCTTTATATTACCCAGGAAAGAAAAACTATTAAATGTTCTCTGATTTCTTCCAAGTAAAAGAGAATAAGATTTATAAAAAATAGGGGAAAATGTAGAGAATTACAATGTGGCTGTCTGGGTGAAAAGTGCAAGGGGAGTAAAAAAATAGGGTTATGGTTAGATCTTGACCATACCAAGAACATACAGGAAATCACAGAAATGTATGCAATCTTCACCCAAATTGTTATAAGGAAAAGAGATCAAAACAGTGTCTCCAGAATCCTTCATCTGAGCTCATGGTTTGAAGAAATGCTCTGTTATCCTCAATATGAAATGAGGTCAAACACAAAGTGATGTTCTTCAGTTGGAAGTATCAAACACAAACACTGAAGGGTGGAAATAAGTAGACAACAGCCCTTCTGATAATGGCAGTGGATTATAATGCAAGAGGCATATCAGTTGGGCTAAGAAACAATGCTGTTGCCAAGAACCTAATCTCATTTTGGAATTGTTATTAGAAGGAAGAGGTTATGCCAGATAGGGGATGAAATTACCAAACTCCACTTGGTGCTAGTGAGGTTATCTGGAGAACTGCGTCCAGTGTTCTATACTGTACCTCAGAAAAGACATAAGCAAATTGGATAATATCCAGAAAAAAATCATTAGTAATTATGAGAGATTTATGAATCCCAAGCAACAAACAAGAAAATGATTAAAAGAACTGTTGCTGTTATTTTGAAAGTCTGGAAGACAAAAGAGGGACTGGAGAATTTTCTGAGATGTTAAAGAGTTTTATAAAGATACATATGATCAACTCTTCCACATATTCAATGGGGAAAAGAAGAGAATAAAGCAATTTAATTTGAATTAAAGATGGCTGGAAGGTGGATATTAAGAAAACCTTTTTCATTGTTAAAATTTTGGAAGTCCAGAAGACTGGTGACATCAGAGATTTTGAAGAACAGCTGAAATAAACACTTTCTAAGGATGATCTTTGAACACTTCAAAATATCCCACCAGACCAAGTCAATTTCCAGCTCTCCTTTCTTACGATTTTTGACTGTGTCTGCTATCTGTAGTTACAAACTGTAACTTTAGAGGGGTGTCTCTTCTCCCTGCTTTTGGAAGGTATTCCAGTTGTGGAGCTGCAGCAAAAGGAAGGGAAGACCCACTCCTTTTCTTTCACAGTTTGCCTGTTTTTAATAGCCATTCTGGAGCAGAATGAAGTATAAAATTACTGGATACTTACTAGATCTAATCTCCTTGGGGCTTGGATTCAAGGATACTCACTTTGGAAGAAATTCCCCCCAGAGAAGGCAGACTTCAGCTAATAATCTGTTCAGCCACAATGACAGAGTTTCTAAGCAGTAAAAGAAGTCGATATCTGTGTGCAAGATTCTAGTCAGGAAATCTGAGGGGTTTATGGCATTTCAGGCATACAAATGCTACTTTGGATGACAGCCTTGCTGATTTATTGTTCTTTTATTTTCTGCACTTTGCAGCAAAGACAGCATTTCCTGACATTTTATGTGGAATGCCTGCTCACATCTTCAAGACAAGGGCTGTTTGGATTTTCTCTTTTTTTGTGCATTTGTGTAATAGCATGCATATATCCACATTTCTAGAATACAGTACTTACGTCACACTGTGTCAAGTCACATAAATATACTCTGCAGAGAAGGGAAGATGACAGCTACAAGCAGTCTTTTTGTACTAAAGTATAAACCTCTCAGTCTATAGCCTTCAAAGACCTATCTTATGGGTCTAGCAAGCATTCCCAGTTTTGCTTAAATTTTCAGGCTTAGTGAGTGTTTCATAAGCATCTCTTGTATGTGGCATGAAATCATTATTTTAATCCTGGAATGATTCAGGCTGTTATTTTATCTCATGTTACTGTAAAATACTTGGGTTTGACGTTATGAAAGAATGTTCAACATTGTTCTAGTTGAATTTACGACAATTATTGTCTCAGAATCACAGAATCAACCAGGTTTGAAAAGATCTCTGAGTTCATGGAGTCCAACCCATGACCCAACACTACTCTATCAACTAGACCACAGCACAAAGTACCACATCCAGTCTCTTCTTAAATACCTCCAGAGATGGTGACTCCACCATAGCGACTCCCTGGGCAGCCCATTCCAATGTCTGATCACTTTCTCTGTAAAGAATTTCTTTCTAATATCCAACTTAAACCTCCCCTGGCAGAGCTTAAGACCGTGCCCTCTTGTCCTACTGCTGGTTGTCTGGGAGAAGAGACCGACGCCCACCTGCCTACAACCTCCTCTCAGGTAGTTTTATTTTACAAGAAAATTCATTAATAACATAAGAAACTGTTTTCTGTTTCAAACCTAACAAGAGAATTCAATCCTAGATGAAAGTTAGGCAAAATGAGATATCTATGAATCCCTTGTCTTAATCTCTGAAAGCAGATTTTAGATCTCTGGATGTTTAAAAAAATAAATACATACAATACTTTCTAAATAAAATGAATGGGAATTCTAAATTTGTATTGCTAAATTTTCTGTGTTTATAGAATAACTTTAAGTTTCAAATATAAATAATAACTACAGCAGAAGAAAGGGAAACCTGAAACACCTTGGAAAAATAAGTAAAACTAATAAAATGGGTCAGGCTTGTTTGACTGTTAGGGAAGTGTATAAAGACGTAGAGATTGCAAGTAAACATCAGTTGACAGACAAAATCCCTACAAAACTGTGAGACCCTGAACTACTAGCAGTAAACTGTGATCCTGCATTCAGAATAGCTGGTTCTGGAAATACTGTTGTATGCAGAAAAAAAACCTCAGTAATTTCTAGTTGTGAAATAGTCCTGTGATAAATTCTTACAAGATTAGAGTAAGAGTGACTATTGTTTCAGTTAACATATTGCATTATTTGCTTCACTTCACTCCCTAAAACTTCTTTCTCTCTGAGGAAAAGCTATGCAGTGTATTACATCAATTACAACATGGCAAGCACCGTGGTCTGGTGTATGGGATTTGTTTATCTCCTTGGTTTTTAATACTTAACCTTATGACTCAAATATCATTATGTGCCTAATTAACTTTGTGTTATGTGCCCTGTGTGTTTTAAGCCTGCAGTGTTGCTTCTTGAGAAAAATTACCTTTCTTCAAAACTGTGATCATTTCAGCCAGCAGAGGCCACACTGAGATTATTACCTTATCATGGGTCAAAAGAGAACAGATGTAGCTACTGAATATAGGGTGGAGAGGGGATAGTTTTGATATAATGGAGGACAGTCATACCTTAGCTTCTTTAAAACGATACCACATGTTATTCAGGGACCTTTAACAGACAGAAATATTCTAAATTACTTTGGTTTTGCACCTTTAATGGTTGGAACTACATGTTAAAGGGCCTAATAAAATTTGTAAAATTAGCACCTCTAATTCCTTTTGACCAAGGAACTGGTGAGAATTGAGGCTACAGAAAAGTGCCCTGTATATAAACATATCTATTTTTGCATTTTCTTGTTTGTTGTGGATGAAATGTGTTGCTAAGATGAACAGTTAAAAACCAGTTTAAAAACAGTTAACAAAATACCTTCTAGGAACCTGTAAATACAACTTCTGAATTTTTTGGTTTCTGCTCTTTCAACACACATTGTGAAATAGTCATTACCTGACCACTACTCAGATTTTGGTGAGATGATCATTACTTGAAATATAAACATAACTGTAACATTTTACATTGTAGTTCATTATGTTGTCTGAATTTAGGTATTTATTTAGATTTTTGGAACACTAAACATTCCTTTGAACCCAAAACTTTTGATATAATATAAAACTTATTGTAAATGCAGCACCGAAAGACACCCCTGCTGAAAAATCATTCTTCTGAACATTTCCAGCCTCCTCCATTCTACTATGTACAAAGTTCTGGGAAAAATAGCATTGTGCAATATAATCTGGAGGTCATCAGAACTGGGCTGTTTCAAGCAATGAGGAAAATATGAATTTCAAAGGTGTGGAGCCTTCATAAGGATGGGCTGCATCCTCTCCCTTTGTTTTCAGTCTTTAAAGCTCCAGTCTGAATCCTCCCACTAATTCTAAGTGAGCAAAGGTGGCTTAAGAGAACAGAGAGTTTCCTAGAGTAAGCCTACAGTTGCTAGTTAATTTGAGTGCTAACAACCTAGACAAATGCAAACTACTGCTAGGCTACTGCACCACCACTGTTTCTGCTTTTGGCTACTTGTAACTAAAAGAATGACTCTCTGTATACTGATGTTTTAGGATTCTTTCCAAATAAGTGCAAGGAAATATGTCTTTTCTTTTGAGGGGAATGGTGGAAATGTAAATACTGTCAGTACTCAAATGAGCAACCTCCTGCCTAAGAACAGCCTAATTCCAGTCAGAGATAAAACAAAATTTGTTTTCTAATCTGTAACAAGGCACTGAGCTGGGGAAAAAAAAAAAAAAAAAAAAGGAAAAGTTACAAGTCACCTCCTGATTTTCTTCTTTCCCCTCTGTGAAACATGAGGGTACTTAGACCAGACATGTCAAGATTATATGTAATGAAACTCTCCACTAAGAATAAGATAATCCTTTTATTGCAGCTATGAGTAAGCACATTAAATGGTGTAATAATTTGTCATCTCAAGAGAATGTGTGTGAAATGTGATAATGGATGCTGATGTATGAACCTTTTGCAAAATGTATAACCTTCTCCCCTGCCATGCAAAGAAATTAGTGAGCATTACATGTTCATAAAACAGATGTGAGCCTTGGCAATAATATGCTTTTTTAATTTGGTTAACTGCTTCATCTTTGCTCACATACATCATGTTTGGTTGTTTTTTTTCTGTATATTGGAAAAGTCTGTCTGGAGCTACTGTTCAAGATAACAATAAAAATGGTGGAGCATCCTCCAGTGAGTGCCCCATAAAGATAGTATGTTATACTGTTTTAAACTTGAAGGCACTAATGGCCATTGTCAATAGGTCTTTGCTCTAAGACTATGAAACAACTTATTAAAAGCAAGGAATACAATGAGGATTCCAGTTGAATTTAATGGAGCTGACTCAGCTTCTTTTTGCAGTGAGGCAGAAGTACACAGTTGGCATTCTTGTCTGGTTTATCGAATTGCACGGTGAGTTTCTAGTAGAGTTCTCCTGTGCGCAAAAGGGCTCCTGTGCCTGATGTCGTGTGTGCAGCTGTTGTAGTTAAAGATCAGAAAAAGGAGTTAAAAATGTGGCTTTGAAAGAAACGAGCAGAGATTTGTAAGTAATGAACTCACTGTTGAGATAAATGTAAGAGTAACTTTAAGGAAAGAGTCTATTTAATTCTTCCAGTGTTCAGTGAAAGACGATTTTTTTTTAGGGGCAGTGGGCTAGAATTTTAAATGAATGGGACTACATCAAAGATATTCCAAGTGAAACCATAAAGTCCTCTTCTTAAATGCAAATTGTTTTTCAAGGTCATGAGGGTTGATCAATAGCATGGAGCAAAGAGACACTTTTACTAAATCAACTTCTAAATCCTTTTTTTCTGTTCATGAGAGAGTATCAGATTTTTGAAGCCCTGCAAGACTAGGGTCAAATTGCTAATGAATATCTTTCTGCTGTATCATGATGAAATGTCATGTGCTGGGCAATGAAAATCGAGGACAAGCCTGTTGGAGAGAAAACCTTGAGGTGTTGTATTTCCCCACTCTAGACCTCTTTGGTGTCCACTGTAATGCCATAAAACTGATCTGCATCTACAATTTGAAAGAAGCAATATATATAGCTTGGGTATTCACAAGCAATGTTTCTCATTAAGGCAATAATGAGTCTCCATGCTCTCTGCATTTTAAGGAGAAGTAATTGAAGAAGTGGTATTTGTCTTAGCCTTATTTTAGCAAAGTAGCATTTAGGCAACAAGAACATACATCCACTGCAGAAATACACCTGTGAAAGTCCCAAATCCATGGTGAACTCAGACCCACACGATTTCCTTATGAAAGAAAGGCCCTAAAACGAATGATGAGACAAAATTATAGCTAGACTATGAATCTAGAACTTACCACACTGAGTCTTCAGTGAGAACTGTTGTTGCAGTGTGCCATTTCATCCTTGGACGTTGTTTAACAATGGAAAGCTACCAGGCTCTCTAGGTGGATAATTTCCTTTGGATAAGGAAACATAGCAGTGAGTTATCTTCAAAAAGGAAAAAAAGAAAGTAGCACTAAACAAGTAAAGTTTTGTGATATGCGCTGAATTGTGAAGATTTTTTGCAGAATGTTTAACATTCTAACTGAATGCATAGAAAGACATTTTCCACTTCTAAACAAATGAGCACTGTTGAATTTTAAGTATTAACAAATATTGAAAAAAAATTATTGGTCAGCGGAATTAAAACAATCAAGTGTGAAGAAAGGGTAAGTAGGGAGTTTTGTACTGCAATCACCCTACATGGTAAAGCTGGCTCATGGTTCCTCAAGGACTGTTTAGTCCTGTAAAGATTTTCACAGTAGCAGAACACATATTATTAGTTACAGCTTTATTTGAAACTCAGCTCAGCTGGTGGAACTTATTTTCCCAAAAGGATCTTCTTTTTTTTGTTTTGTTTTTAATAAAAAAAATGTCAATAGGGTTTCCTTGTCCAGAATTACTATGGTGACAAAACAGATTTCTGAGCATAAAAACATATCTGCAGCAACCCAACAGAACAGAAGCTTACAATGTTCAGCACTGAATTTCTATTCAAGGCTGACACCATGGGAATGGGTTAACATATTCACATGAAAGTATAGGCTGCTGTAAGCGTAGCAAACAAGCCAAACCATGCATGCCTGGCCCTTGAAGTCCTCTGATCTTAGCACTGCAGAATGGAGAAGGTGTCTAATTAGCAGTGCTCATTAAGGTCTGCTGGAATGCAGAAATGTAAAACAATCCATTAATAACTGCATCCACAAAGAGAAGGTGACTTAGCATGTTTAATTGCCTTTTATTTCTCATTTTGGAGTGGGGAACAAAGTGAAAACTGTATCCATAGAGTCACAGATTTTAACCTTAAATTGATCTCTATCAGACTTGAAATCTGTTTTACTCTATATAATCCAGAGCATACCCACCTATTCTCCTTCTAAGAGTTTCTGTGAGGATAGCTGTTTTCTTATTTTGTGCCACTTTCAAAGAGAGAGTTATTGAGCCTGTTATCTTTCGTTGATTGAATAAGTGCATCAGTTTCGAAACAATGGAGAAAGGAGTAGAAAAACAAATTTAATGCCTGTGAAACTATTTAACTGGACCTCTGTCTGGTGATTTCAACTTCCATTTCTTGCTCTCTGCTAACAGACTCCTTTTTCCTTCTGCCTGGACTTGCCTGAACAGCACTTCTTAGTACCACTGATTTTCATCATTCGGCTAAGAGTTGACTGGCAATTGCAGAATGTGGATAATTATATCCTACTCCCAGGGGTAGCTTAAAAAAAGCAGAGATGTTAAAGTTTCTATTTTTCTTCCCCTTTTCTTTTCCTCTTTCTGCTGAAAACTTTCTGAACTAAGTATGTCCATCCCTAGAGGGAATATTTCTCAAGAAATGTAATATAGATAATTCATCACATTGAAATAGAATAGCATAATAAAACTGGGGAAAGAATATTCTGTAATAGAATGCAGGAAAAGCAGTGACATGGTGATATTATTCATATAGACAGGCACTAGTGAGATGGAAGCTTAAAAGGCTGTCTCTTGCTGTAGGCATGTTTCAGTTTGCTGTTCAGTACAGTTTTCCAGTGTTTTTGTTGTTGTTACAGAAAAACATTAACAAAAATAGCCATTAGGACCATGGGATAAAAAGAAATCTTAATTTTTTTCCCCTTTGAGAGACTTATGATGCTTCACCTGGAATGGAATCAGTCAGGCTGTGTATCTAGCTATTTTTCTCTCCACTGTAACTGTGCTTTATTTTAGTATTGGTGGGTTCTTGCAAGGGTGACTGTGCATGTGTGTAAGTTGTAGTGATTTAAAAAAAAAAAAGTTTTTTATTCCTTCAGGTGCCTAGGCTCTGACTTTGCTCTCAGTTTGACACTTGCAATCCTGTACTATTGTACTCTCAGCCCCTTGATCTCTAGCAGTATATTTTCAAGTTCCTTTATTAGGTTTTTGCCTATACACAGTTCTAGTATTTCGCCTATAGAAGGAATTTTCCATTTGCTTTTGCCATTGTCACAGAATCATAGACCAGGTTGGAAAAGACCTCTGAGATCATAAAGCCCAACCCTTGATCCAACACCGCTGTGGTTATTACACCATGGCACTAAGTGCCACATCCTGTCACTGCCAGTGACACCAATCCTTTACCCACCTATTGATTAGATGAGTTTTCCTACTCCTCTCCTCATTCATCCCTGCTGCTGCAGGAACTGAGGCGAACATCACCTGTGCTCCTGTCCCATTAACTAATAACTAATCAACGTAGTGCCTTGAAGTCCTTTTTAATTAGCCTGGTACCTCTTTCATTAATGTCATCACTGCCAGCCTGGACCACCAGCAGTGGATAATAATCAGAGGGTTGGATTATCTCAGGGAGTCTCCTACTAATAGCCCTCACCCAGGCCCTGGGAAGGCAGCAGACTTCCCTGGGGATGGCTCTGGTTGGCATATAGGGCTGTCAGTTCCCCTCAGACGGGAGTGTCCGACTACAACTACCCTTCTTTTTTTCTTTATAGCTGTGGTTGTAATCCACCTGGTAGATGGGCTGCAACTTGGAGATCCTCCTGACAGATCCTCTTCTTGACTGCCCTCTACCTGACTGTCTGGGTCCAGGACCAGATTTAATTCACTTTGTCTGATAAATGCAGTAAGATTCAACAGGCAAAGTCTTGCCATCCTGGTTCTCCATCCCTTGCTCAACCTCCTACATTAGCATAGCTGTAGATGTTTATGACTGCCAGACAGCCCATCTCTTGCTCCATTCACTTTTCATCCTTGTTTATCTCTTGCACAGATGATGGCAGAAGACCTCTCAATGCTCTTATTGCATTTAATCCCCCTCTCATGTCCTCAGAGCCCTCTTTGAGGACAGAATATTAAGACTGGACATGCTTGGAAGTTTATATTTAAGCCATTTTAGGAAGCACCGTGTTTGAATTTTCCTGTTTCTGTTGCCATTAGTAATATTTAACCTTTTTTTAACTTCTTCATTTTGCTAAGAAAGTTGGAAGATTTACTCTTCCTAGTTTGAAGGGTTTCACCCCCCTTTCTATGCTCTTTTTTTTTTTTTTTTTTCATATTGAGAAGGAGGGAAGAGAGACTCAGAAAACAACACTTTAGAGTTCCAAGTGCCCTCTCCACCTCTCCAAAGGATCTGAGAGTCCAGCAAGACAGTTGTGTTATTTCTGTGGAGATTTGTTTTCCATTTGATCAGGCTACGATCAGTCATGGTGAGAAAAAGGTGTTTGAGAAGTAAAACAAAAGTTAAACCATGCTTTGATGTGAGCTTTATTTTTTTTATTCTTGAGGATTTCTTTTCTTTCATATTATGAAGGACCAACAGTGTTGTTCAACTATAAAAGATTAGATCTTGTGGTGCAATGTGCCAGGGTTTATAGGATCAGGCAGGGCATGGTGAGGGTTTTTCTGGTTTCGTTTTATCTTCATAAATTCAGAGCATTGTCTTTCTGTGCTTGGCTTGAGCAATGAGGTCTCACTGCTTTCAGTGCATTCTTTCTAGTAGCAGAACAGTCTACCCTTTCAGTATCCTTCTTCTGTTTCCCAGATCATAATTTCAGGTGAAATACAAGTTCCTGAAAAGCTCTGTGATCTCTCCTGGTTATCTTCTCTTTACTGGAATTCGACACCAAGGATTTGTCAACTTTGATTTTTCTCAGTTATGGAAAAGCAAAGTTAATTCCAGGTTCAATGTGATAGCATTTCTGTTCTTGGAAATAACTCAGCTTTATCAATGGATCAATACCATGTTAAAGGATAAAACCCAGATACAGTAGGCTGGCTTCTACTAGTTTTACTGAAGGCTTGAAAACCAGAAAAGTTAAAACACGATATATATGGAATTTTGGATTCCGGGCACAGAAGTTTCTATAGATTGGTGGCAGCACGCTATGCATTATGGAATCATGATATTCCTAATCTCAGTTTTGTTCACCCTTGTTATAGAGATAACACAAAAATAACAATTATAGAAGAAGAAGGGATGAAAAGACATCAGTGGATGAAAGGATCATCAAAGGATGAAAATACTCCTAGTGTGGGAAGAAGAGGCTGATATGACCTGGTATTTTCTGTTAGAATCTTGAGTTGTGGAGTTACTTGATGTACTGTTGCAGGAGGAGCACATTCATCATTTTTGTATGGGGAACATCCTGGAGGTTACTGGGTCTGATAAGCTTCATGATCTAGGTAAGGCCTTTATGCTTTCTGATCCACTGAAGCCAGATCTGGTGACCATGGGGACTGAGGAGATCCTTCCTGTCCTAGTCCAGCAGAACCAGACTGCTACTGTTCTCATTAATAGATTCAACTGGTAGTGAGGCTGTGCCAGTTTCTCCAGAAGGCACCTACATGCACAGACAGTGATTGGACATGCAAATCACTACAGATGCCAGTGCTTTTGTCGTGACAGAAAACAGTGTTCATGTGGCCATAAACCACAAAGACAACCCAAACCTCTTCCTTCTCATTTACTTCCTGGGGTTGCAGTTTTCTGCTGTGGGTCTCTCCAAAAGCTGCTTAGTCTGTCTAGAAACTGGCCCTCAGCCTTGATCTCCTCCTGTTGCTGACTCTGAGACTCTGGAGCCCCCAGGAAGATGGTCCCACCTTGGTGGCTGGCACTTCTGATCTACCACCCTGTCTAGTGTCCAGTCTGATTTGGAGGTCACTAGAGCTCACCCACATGGACTCAGAAGACAGACCTTACCCACAGAGAAGATAGTGAGAAAAGTAATAAGAATAGAGGAGGGATGACTGAGATCACATCCAGGGCTCAGTCACACAAGTGCACTGACCAGCAGCTGTTTTTTTGTAACTGCCTTTTTCCATACCCAATACTCCCTGTTCCCCCATTCTTATTCCTCTGTGGTTTTCTTTAGTTCATGGAGGGGATGAAGGAGAACCAGATGCTTGAACAATGGTTGTGGACTACAAAGCTCCTGTAACTGTGTGTCACAATTCTTCCTTCTCCCAGGCTCCTCACCCTACTTGTCCTCAATGTGCTTTGCAGAAATGAACTTAAGGGATCTATGGATGTATCCCCCTACAGGGTGCATCTTCCACAGGACGTCTTGTTTGTGTAAAGGGAGCAGAATGAGAATAAAATTACATTGTCTTAATTTATAACACTAATCATAAATAAATAATTATATCAATGTATAGTGATAAAATTCTATGCAGAGATGGGAAGCAAATGCTGTCCTCTATTTATCATGTACACTTCTTTCCTTGAAATGAAGTAATCACTTCATATGCATCTACAAGGTTAGGGAATGGCTTAATGATACTGTAAACTAAAAGGCATCCATGCCTGTAAAATGATGGTCCTTTATTCAGACATTTGCAAACATTAAAGAATAACCCCTCATGATGACCCTTTGAGATGGTCTCATCTGTATTTGACAGAATGGGAAACAGATAAAAGACTATAAAATGATGGAGAAAAGGTCAGAGAGTGAAATTTGTGAAATCATGTACATTCCTGTTCTATCTTTCAGTCAGTGACCTTCCCTATGTCCTTCAAAGCAATCTATAGTTGTTTTACTTGTATCTGTAATGTTTCATTCAAAGTGTAGTATTCATTCATAGTGTAAGACCATGAATAATGAAGTTTACAGTACACAGGCAGGGTAGCTATTGATTTACACAAGGTATATGTCCCTTATTAATCTGTAAATACTATGCAAATATATGCACGACAAGAAATTAAATCAATGCCTGTCACTTCTCCTTTCAGTCTGCATGCTTTTATGAGTATAAATTTGACATTAATACTAGTTTACAGAAATGTACTTGCTGAGAAAGCAATGATTTACACTAGCGTGCAAATCACTCATGAGTTGAGAGTTTTTGAAAACAATGTGTGTAACTTGGACCTGGTGTCCCTTGAGTGCCATTTTATAGATGATCGTATATCTATTCATCATACAGACTGTTTAAGTGTTAAATTGTAATTGCTTGCTTTTAAGTTTTTAAATGGTGTGGTTTTGAGGCCTGGGACTGGAATACAAAACTCAAAGTAAGAAACACAGAAATATGGCCTACAGCTTCCCATTTCTCAGATAAACTATCATTCAGTCCATCCGAGAGGTAAACAGCGTTAGCTTCAAATGGGTGTCTGAATCCTAAGCTTAAAAGTATAACAAAGATGTTATCATGGAAAGTTTGTGAATGAAAGAACTCCAGTATCATACTCTTTTCATGAAGCATGAAGACTACTCCCAAATTCGTACTTCAAATCAGCAGCTGCTCTCCAGCAACTGCAATGTGAAATGATTCATTCACATACAACTCTCTACTTGGCACAGGAATAGATCCTACCTCACCTTATGGGGCCTGGGAGTTCTCTGCACTTCTCCAAAGTTGCTCCGTTCTCAGAACTAAAATTCTTAGGTTGATTGTGGAGAGGAAACTCTTATGAATTTACTTGTGCCAGATGAGAAGAAGGCAGTTTCCTAAACCTGAGAATTACTTAGATAAATTTACTGCTATGTACAGCAAGGTGGAGAAGCAAAATGTACTCCTTTGGGTAACAGTTAAAGGTGAAGGTGTAATGAGAGATGGGTGAGCCCTAAGCAGAGCTTTATGGACCAGTGACAGATGATCCAGAAGTCCAAAGCTTGAAGGATGGTGCAGAACAGATGAAGATGGAGAGAGTCAGTGCTGTGTGACGAGAAAATATGAGACAGCAGTCATAAGCTGAAATGAGAGACCTAGACTAGGAAAAACAATTTTTAAAAAAAGGAATAATAAAAACAACAAACAAAATAAGAATTTAAAACATACACAGCTAAAAACAAAAGCATTTTTGCCATGAAAACAGCTAAGCAGAAGAGCAAGTTTCTCAGAAGAGTTGCTCAGAAAGGTGGTGCAGTCTCTGTCCTTGGAAGTTTCAAGTCCCAACTAGATAAAACCCTGAGGAATTCCGTAATTGATCTTGCTTTGAGCATGAGGATGGACTAGAGACCTCCTGAGGTACCTCCACACCCCAATATCTTATGATACTTCTATCTGCAAGAATATTAATAACAGTCCAAACCATGCAAAGCACCTGCTTACATGGAATGTTGTTAATGTTTTATATGCTGAGAAGACAATTCCTGGTCATCTGGATCTTGTCATAACCATGATAATAAATATTATAATAAATAATATAATAAATATTATAATAATGGAAAGGGAAAACTCACCTAATTTTCAAGATCTTCTGGACAGTCTCTATCTGGAAAGGGAGAAGAATTAAACGCTAGAAATAATTAGTGTTGGGCAGGAGACATGCTGAACATAGAGCTTTGGATGGAACTCAGGCATAAAAAGAGAATTTATGACCTTTGGAAGAAGGGGCAGGAAACTCAGGAGGGATACAAGGATGTCATTTTCTCCTCATATGAGGAGAAAATTAGAAGGGCCAAAGCCCAACTAGAAGTTAATCTGACCACTGCCATAAAGGACAATAAAAAATATTTCTATAAACATATCAGCAATAGAGAGAGAACTAAGGAGAATCTCTGTGCTTGACTGGATGTAGAGGAAAACATAGTGACAAAGGATGAGAAAAAGGCTAAGGTACTTCATGCCTTTTTTGCTTTAGCTTTTAATAGCAAGACCAGTTGTTCTCTGGGTACCAGCCTGAGCTGGGATGAGGAGCAGAATAAAGCCCTCCATGATCCAAGTGGAAATGATCAGTGCTCTGCTGTACCACCTGAATATACACAAGTCTGTGAGGCTGGATGACATCCATCCAAGGGTGCTGAGGAAGCTGAGAGAAATGCTTACTCAGCCCCTTTCCATCATTTACCAGCAGTCCTGGTTAACCAAGGAGATTCCAGGTGGTTGGAGGTTGGCCGGTGTGATGCCCATCCATAAGAAGTGCCAGAAGATCATCTTGCATGTCTTCATGTGGAGCATGCAGGACAACCAGGGGATCAGACCAGCATGGGTTCATGAAAGATGGGTCCTACTTGACCAACCTGATCTCCTTTTCAGACCAAGTGACCCCTGTAGTGGATGGGGGAAAGGCTGTGGATGTTGTTTACTTGGACTTTAGTAAAGCCTTTGACACTGTTTCACACTGCATTCTCCTGATGAAATTCATGTCTGCTAATGAGTTGGATGGATTGGTGATGGGAGATAACAGAATCACGGAATCACAGAATATGCTGAGTTGGAAGGGACTCACAAGGATCATCATGACCATCTCCTGGCCCTGGACTCGACCATCCCCAAGAGTCACACTATGTGCCTGAGAGTATCGTCCAAACTCTTAAACTCTGGTGGGGTTGGTGCTGTGACTTCTCTGGAGAGCCTGTTCCAGAGACCAGGCACCCTCTGGGTGAAGAATCTCTTTCTAATATCCAACCTAAATCTCCCCTGACACAACTTCAGGCCATTCCCTTGGGTTCTATAAACATCTATAAAGAGTACTAGAAGGAAATATCTTAGAGGTTCTTTGTTCTTTTCTTGGTAACTCTGTGCATTTCACTGTTTTCAGAATACCTGATCATTTCTTGATAGGGTGGGGCACAGCATCAGTGCCAATATCTGAGTAATAACTTCATTACTTTGGTGGTAATATTTATAGCATTTTATCTTACTGACATATTATGAGAGCAGAATTTTTCTGTACCTGAACATGTCTGAGTTCAAGCAGGATCTGATACACAGTTTTTTTTGAGAGAAAACTAATGTTTCTTCTAGAGAGTTGCATGTAATGGAATATCTGTTAAAAGAAGACATTGAATCATCATGTGATAGAAACAGCATGAGCAAATTCAAGACGCTTGTTCTTAAGAAATATATGGGTTTACTTCTCAAAGTTGTTTTTTTTTCCTCTCATTTTAAAATCAGGTTTCCAGCTTAGCATTTTTGCATATCCTGAAACAGGCAAGATGAGAAAGTGATGAACTGGAGATTGTGGTCTGGGAGTTTTCTGGATTACTATAAGGTGAAAGTGTTGTAATAAAGAAAAATGAAATATATTTCTTAAAAAGCAGCTTTGAGGACTCCAGAGATTTAGTGAAGCATTCAGCATGAACATCTGCAGGTTTGAGTTTCAGACTTCCCTAATGCGATGACCCCATTTCACTACAAATTGGTCTCTGTACTCAGCTGGTTGTAGATTAGTTAAAATCAATCTCTTTCTGCTAAGAGTCCCACTTCAAAAATTCCTTCAGAAGTTTTCACACTGAATACATTTCCACCTGTCAGTTCACATGAACCGATCTCTGTCTTCCAGGGACAAAAAAATCATCTGAACTAACTGTTGATGGAATTTTATGACTCATTGAAGCCCAGAGCTATGTGAAACTGGCTTTAATTTCTAAAAATCAATAATGCGTTTAAGCTATGTGTGCCTCTGATAGTCTCATCCTAGCGGAGAAGCAAATGTACTTAATATAAAAAGTGACAATAGATTTTCCTTCAATTTTAGGCTGAAGTAGTGTTTCTGAATATAGCTCTGAGAACAAAGCTCAGTCATTGGGCTTAAGTTGAATAACACATTGCAGGCATCTGCTCCTGCTGCAATGGAAGAGAAAGATGAAACCCTGTTGGCAGGGTTTTCAAAACAAAAATTAACACTTCCTGGAGTTGAATCTTTTCCTGATGGGATGATAATGTCATGAAATCTCTTTGCTTTAAACATTGCCATTCTCTTTTTCCTGGTGATATATGGAGCCCACTGTATGCCACAGTCACTTGATGGAGTATGATTCACAACATTTTCCTTCCCCCTGAAAGTCCTTTGTGTCAGTCAGAGAAAAGGAATAACAATCTAACCCTGGGTCTGTATTGTCTTGCTTATAACATTTTGGAAAGGTACAGAATGTCCTGGATAATACAGCTTGAATGATAGGTGTTTCGTATTTTTTTTTCCAATACTGTGAGCTTGTAATGTAAACCCAGTAGGAAAAAATAAATATATCTATATTATTGATGTTCTACCCTCCCTGCAATGAAAAAATACAGCAAGAAACATATACGCATTTATAAAAGTACAGACGTCACATTTCAGAAGTCTGCATTTGCAGTGTTCATTCCTCAGCTAAAGAAATGCAGCACAATCTTTGTGTGATTCCCTTTTTGCTTTCTTACAACAGTGAGAATTAACATCCCTGTGGGCTGCATTCATAGAAGAATTTTGTCCTTGGCTATCTTCATCGTAATTTTCAGCCCTTGGTTAGTCCTGCCTTAAACCATCCTTCTTGCTTTGATACCAAACCAAGGTTCTCACTTTACTACATTGCCTGTATTTACTTGTTGGCCTGCCAATAGCTTTAACACTATTAATTGATTAACCACTGATTCTTCATTAACAGAGAAGCGATAAAAGTGCACTGTACAAGTGAGTTGTCCCTCTCCTTTAGTATCATCACTAAACACTGTGGAGGATCTCAAATCTGTCTGCAGCATGTACGTTTGGTAATTAAAATGAGAATTGTGCTAATATCAAAACCTGGTGATACAGCACAGAAGCATCACTTACCCAAGACATTTTTTTAAATCTTCAAACTAGTTGAGATGAAGTAATTGAAGAAACTGTGAAAAATGAATGAAGCTACGCACTGTATTGTAGTTTTTTAAATGATGTTTGCCTTTGTCTAATCTCCAGATGTCACAAACAGAACAATGATGTTATAGCAAGAGAGAACTTGTGTTTACCATAGAGAAGATAATAAGCAGTTTTAACTAGAGTCCTGTGAATATACACTTGCAAAAGAGTCATGGAAATTAAGAACCTGCAGAAGGAGTCAGAAGATAAAACTGGTTTGGTGCAGAGTTAATTTCATTACTCCATTAATCTTACTCTTGAGCTTGTTTAAAAGAAGCAAATTTGCAAATGACTTTGAGTTCTGCAGGAAGATAATTTTAATTTTATGGGGCACTTTTACTCAGAAGTAGGCGTTTTGCAGATGAAAGCATATGGTGTTGGAATTCTCCCTGTCTGTTGTCATGATCAGATGATGCCAACCCACTCCAGCCTTCATATGCTATGGCACTTTATGTAGCATTTCTGCCTATTAATAATGCATTTTCTTACAGAAGAACTCACCCTAAGAAGCCAGTCATTGTGAAAACCTAGTTACTGGATCACAGGGAGATTAATAACTGCTCTACAATACTCACCAGTCCCTAATAACCACTAATGCTTAAGAGCTTTGACTAAGATAACCACTTTCTTGGGGGCCTCTAAAAGCACACAATCAAGAGCTGTATGTAATTTTTTGCAGATAAAATACAAAAGACACTTTCTTTAGGATTCTAGGATCTGCCTTGTAACAAACCAGCTAGAAAATAGAGCTGTGTCTCCTCAAAAGCTCTGGACTGCATGATAGGTAGCTGGCATAGGAAGTACTGTAGCTTGCTCAGATACGGGGTTGCAAAGCAAATTTATTCTTGCTCATATTCTTTGTAAAAGTTGTCAGGATGTGATGTGTTGGGCAGCTTGCTCTGTAGTTCTGTATACTGTTTTAGTCTCTTCAGCACTGTGTAACATTCTCATGATATAGCAGCAAGTTTGAGCTATTCAGCTCCTTCAAATAAAAGCAGACTACTGAGATGTGTTAAGTGCACCTGAATTAATAAAAAGAGCACATTTTATGGACGTGTTTAGTACTTCATTTATGATTGAAGAATTCCAAATGCTGTGAGACCTATAGTGTATACAATTTAAACTTGTTCTTAGGAGGAGAATTTGTTTACTTCTTATGTAGGTATTTAATCATGGTAAATTGATTATGGGATTATTTTCTGTCTTTTCCTGTTAGCTAAATCTTACCATTATCACTCTCTCTCAGAACTGCAACATAAGTTGCACTTGCAGATTCTGCCATTTATGAGGAGAATTGATTTCACCTGTATCTTCTGGTTTATAAAAGCAGTGTGCATTCTTTATTGTCTATTCTCTTACATGCCAGTAAAATTTTTCATTTATGCTTTTTTTTTTTTTTTTTTTTAGAAATGCTACAATAAGAGAAGTCACTGAGATTGTGATTTGACTGGAAACACTATATGTGTATAGTATCCTGTTGAAAAAGCAACACCTATATACCTTTCCCATGATTCTTAAGGAATGTGCCTCTGTCTGCAGCAATGTCTGATAGATGGTATATTGTGATTGTCATTAGTTATTTCAGTTACTGGTATCAGAATGAGTCCTATAATTATCTGGAAGTCCAGAGCTATTCAGTTCATGTACTAAATGGAGAATATTTGGACACATGTTAAGTTTCAACAAAATCTGTGAAATCATCAGTTTCCTTTCTCAATTAGAATCATATATCAAAGAATATCAGTGCTATTTTGTGAGGTTTGTGTTATTGTTTTTAAACAGCTCTTACGCATTTTGTCTTGGAAACAACTCCCAATGCAAATACTCTTTTCCTATAAAGTTAAAAAAATCCTCTTTGCTCTTGGCCTGGATACTCTTGGGAATACATGAGGATTCAATCACAAGTGAAAAGTCATCTTCTTCCTGGAAGAGAACGCTATTTTCTGCATTTTGACTCCAGTTTTTTTGCCTGATGAAACAGGCTGAATAACAAAGACACCATACACAAAATTCCAGTCCTTAATGCTCCCGGTAAAACATGTAAAATTAACTTCAGACCATTTACCTGTCTCTTTAGTGATTTTAATTTATCATTACTCTAGGGAGATCTTATATCTTGAGAAAATCTCTGTCAGAAAACACTGACGTAGTTAAAGAGGGCCATCACAACCACTCTCGATTTGTAAAGCAGTTTGTTCAGTGTGCATTAGAGTGTGCTGTGGTGGACTGCAGTAGGTGCTAACCCTTCAGGTGCCTGTTTTATTAAGGAAGGCTGCAATATTCCTTTAACTGAGATGTCAAAATGTTAAGGGTACAAAATGGTAGGTCACCTTTCACTGGCTAGAAAGATACATTGCTGTCACATTTGTTGTTTCCTACATACCACACCTGGTGGGCGCCATGTAAGTACCTCACTATACAAATAAATAAGAGACAAAGTAACTTCTTTGGAAAAAGCTCCCAATATTTTTCTCTTCCAGTTCACTTTTCCTAGGAATTTAGGAGACATTTTGTTTTAGTGAAATTGGTAGCAAATTTTCCCCATGCAGCCCTAATTACAACTCCTTGTCAAGTTTTCTCTCTTTGTCACCCACCCCACCCCTTGCCCCCCTCAGCATTTGTACCTGACCTACCACTGGATTAGGAAAAACTTAAATACCATTGTAGGGTTGCTGATGGTAGGCACTCCTGGTTTAAATGTCACTGTAAACTAACTGGCTGCTTTGCTGGTCATTTTTTGAAGTTTGTGGTAAAGATTTTGGTTACCAAGGAAACAAACTTTTGGCAAAAGAGAAATTAAATTATAATGCAAACATTGCCATTAATGTGAGAGAGGTAAAATTATTTTCTAACTTTTTAGTAAAACTAACAGAAAAGGAGGGGTTATGCAGTTATTGTCTCATACTGCATTTTCACGTTGGATAAAATAGCCGTATTATGTTTCCATGTTTGTGAAAAATAAATGACTTTAAATAAAATGGATTATTTGCCTCCTACACTGATGCCAGTGGCACTGCTTGCAAAAGACATTGCTATTCAGCATGAGGAAGGGTGACAGAATCAAGCAAAAACCTATAGTGCCCATAAAATTATTAGGTCATTTTGCATCTTGAAGAGAAAGTCTCTCCATTCAAGGGAGATTGAATTTTAAATTCCCTCTGTTATTTATAGGGGCTCTTTTCACAGTATGGTGGGTTTGAAAAAAACCTCCTCATTTAAAAAAAGTCATGGAGAGTCAGTACACAATCTGGCATAAGTAACTCCCAATTAAAATAAACAGAACCCTGAGTAGGAGGAGAAAAAATTCAAAGAGGAACAACTTCAAAAAAAATACATTAAATGACACTTCTGAGCAGCCATATACTAGAGCAATAAAAATCACTAACCTGAAATTCACATTCTGCTAAGGGAAATATAGTAATTTAAGAGACCAGATAATTTTGAGCCATATTAATAGTGTCACATGGTCATGAACCATTCCCTTATCTAATATAGTGGCACTCTTGCAATATGGAACACATTTGCCTTTTTAATTACTTAGCTGTTAAAAAAAAAATACACTTATATCCCCAGTGGATGGTTAACAAATTGTGATTTTTGCTTTGCTTCATTAGAGTCGGGTAAATGTGACCTTGACATACTTCTTGGAGCTTCATCAAGTGCACTCTCATGGCAGAGGAAGGAGTTAATAACTGTGACTTTCTGTGTGAATTCTACAGCATCCCCAGAACCTTGCAACTGCCAGATAATTTTTTTTCACTGTCTCTGCCTGCTACTGATGGCTTTTAACTTTCATACTTTTGCTTTTTATGTAGCAACTCTAGTTTGGCCACATTAAAGGAAAAGGTATTATGAAAATAAGCTAAGTATGTTTTCAAAACTCAGTCCATATTGTCAATACCTTGTGATAAAATAAACCAAACACAGAGCATTCTTCTCAAATTTCTGCCTGAAGCCGGTACTTAAGAGTACAAATCTGAAAAACAGAACCCCAAATGTCTTAATATTAACTGGTTTATGACTTCCACAGTTTGCTTAGCCATTTCCTACTGCAATCTGAATAGCAGAAGAAGAAAAAAGGGAATGCCATGCCCACATATTATAGAACTATCTATACCCAGAAAAAATCCAGTTCATGTAACTGTCTTGTTAGAAAGGCTGCTTAGGAATGAGGCTTTTAACTCTGCATAAACACAAGCTGAGTTTATGAGATTTATGAGGCCACCCCAACAAAATACGACCCTAGTGATTGTATGTGAACGTGCAATGCCATGGGCTTTCCAGAGTAGTAAAAGAGCTTCTTTACTTCAACACATATTCAAGTTATCTTTTGACAGGGCTAGAAAAGGTTATCCTTGTCTTATGACACAGAACCATGCCCCAGCTGCCTCTCTCAGGCTCTCCTGCTGGTATCAGGAAGGAGCACATAGGGTCAGTGGAGTGAGATTCAAGCCTTGTTCACCCTACATTGACATTTACAGCATATATGGATTTTGGGATGTGCCACAGATTATAAGTAACCACATTTTTCAAACAAGAGGTGGTTATATTTCTGCCCTCAGAGGTTTCTTGGGGAGGGCATGCATACCACCTACATGCTCCATATCATACTGAAAAGATTTAACGAAGACACAAAAGATTTAACGAAGCTCACATGGGGGCACATAGTACAGGCTTTATGAGGTCATTCTTCTTTGAAGAAAGGCACCCATATTTTGCCACGGTGAGTTAAGATAAAAAAAACAAACACAAACAACTGCTTTGATTTCACAAAAAATTAATGTACTGCCTCTTGATTGCTGTTGAAACAAACTGGTGATCTTCTGTAAAAATTTCAGGATTCAGTTGGAGTAACTTCTAACAAAAAGCCTGTGGAACCTAAGCAGTCTTAATTCAGTCTGACAGCTAACAATAGGCAACTGCCCCTATCACAGGCATGCAATTTGTTCATCCCTTTAGCCTATCAATTAATTTCCAACAAACTTGACCTGTGTAAGTTCTGTGGTGGAGTTTGTGCTGGGCCATTTCCATCTGCACCTGTCAGCAGCTCTAATCCTGTTTACCACTGGTTGCTTGTGGCAAACTTCTCAGTATACAGCTTTTATTTTGTCTCATTATGGGAGATGGACTTATCCTCTTCACCAAACTCTTTTAGTGGTCTGTAGCACACCCTGTTTTTAGACTGTCTTGAGTGTGACTTTACGTTCCTGTGTGTTAGCTGTCTCCCAGCTGGCCTCCAGCTAGGGCTATACTGCTCACACACATGATGCAAGCTGGGTAGTTCATACAGGCTTACCATGCATGCTTTCTTTTCCACTCTGAGAGGAAAATAAAACATAATGAAGGCAAGTCACAGCAGCTGTCTCCCCATTGGCAATTTATACTAATTTAGAGCTATTCTTACAGAGAGAAGACCAAAATGTCTTCTACAATATCTTCTGCATCTCTCCTTGTGTCCCAGTCACCTGAACAAGGGACTCTGTGTATTTCTCATCATTGTCATTCTTGTGCATTAACAAACAGGGAATCAGATTCCCCAGATTAATTTTTAGTAAGCTCAAAAAATCCAAATAAAATACTGCCACATAATAAAAATATTTGTTTTGAGGTTTCTAAGAGATTCAGATGTTCTGAAGCCTCATTTTCCAACTTTCCCTTGCAACAGAAAGAGTTAGAAATCTGTTTTTCCATATAAGGAAAAGTGAGACTTTCATTTCAGGAACTGGAGCTTAAAGAAAAATACTATTATCAGGAGAAAAACAGCAACACTGGGGGAGCTGACAACATCACTATCTTATGTGCATCTCAGGAGTCTGGCAATCACATCCCAGCTTCTTCTTCAGAAGAATTTGCTGGTTGACCAGAACAGATCTTTAATCTCAGTGTAGCACCTGGTGGCTTGGTGAAACTCATTTAGCTTGGTAAGTTCCTACCTGGGATGGTCTGGAACCATGCATGTACTCCAAATAAAGCAACTAAATCCAGTCATTTTCAGATGCTGAACTTCAGGTCTTAGTTTTTTGGATCAGAATATCATGCATCATTTGTATGTCCAAACTGGTTTAGGTCATAATCCCAGGAATAAACAGTTCTAAATCTATGGGGAAGAGAAGGACATATTTGAAACGCAAATGTAAATACTGTTATTCTAACTCCCCCTAATGCAAATTCAGCCCCTGCAGTAAAACCCCACAGTTTCAATGCTGACGAAGAGAGTTTCTTCATTATCACTGGCAGCTATTCCCCCTAGAAGGATGTTGCTTCAGTGACAAGAGAAAGTGACTGTCCAGCTTCTCCTGAACTCTCCTTTTCATGATAGCACAAGTTTACTATCTCCTCATAGCTCTTTACTTATCTACTCTAGTTCTAGGAAGCTTTTTACTGCAACCAAGCAAAAGACTTTACCACTGCTGAATGACTGATTACGATTCTAAAAAACTTGCATGCAGATTACTCATGGAAATGTGGGATCTGACTTACTTGAAAATACTCAAAAGCAGACTTTCTCTGCTTAGAGATGGTGCAGGTGAAGGAAACCAACAGACAATGCAGGTAGTAGAGTGGGGTTTTTTTATTATGCTAGGTACCTGTAGCTATTACTTTGACAGCTGAGGGTGCTCAGCCGTTCTGAAAATGAGCCCCAGAGCTTCTGCCCTGAGCAAGCTTTTATTGCTTTAGCTCTGATTGATGGGTTCAGGGAACTGGAGCCTAAAGATAAGTCTTTAATGGATCACTAAATTGTGACTGCCAAGCAAATTATTGTGTATGGGTTTTACAAATTGTGCTACCTAGAATACAGTGTATTTCAGGAGTGAAATTTTATGCTGGAGGGAAAACAAAACATCAGCATTTTCTGTAGTGGTTTTAATGGCTGATTTGTTCAGAATGCTTACTTGCTGCTGTCTCCTCTCTTTGTTCAGTCTTCACTTCAGCATCTCTACTTTCTGCCATATGCATGCTGGCATTACTAAGAAGGCCATTTTACTGCTCCTATTATTTTGCAACATTTAGTATTTTTTTCTGATGTTATCAACACTAAAAGAGTACAGATAAGGAATATTCACAGATGCCATATAAGGGAGTTATTCTTCTTTGTGCGTATTTTGAACATCTTTATGAAGAGATAGCTTGGACACTACAGTTGTGGCCTCTTCTTTTATCACTGTCATCTTCCATTTGACCAATATTTAATGGCTTACTATGGCTTTTCTACACCGAGGTCATACTCATAAAAATAATTTTAGCAGCATTACATAACTAATTTTTCTGGACTTGGAACCTCTTTTTATAACAATATTAGTGTCCAATACCTATTTTTGTGTTGAGCATGTGTTGAATTGCCTTTGACAAGGATTGCAAGCAATTTAGCCTAACAGCTGCAATACCAGCTTGGGTATTGCTTTTCTGTGAATTGCTGCTGTTGCTATATAATAACAAACTTGTAAATAATCCATACCTAAAGAACTCACTGTCATTAACCTCTGTGCTAACAGGTCTATTTAAAGGTTTAGAGAATGGTCAAAGGTCTATTCACTTTTGTGTGATTTATTCCTGAAGCAAACTTGTAGTCATATGAAAAAACAGTTTCAGAGTTTAAGAAATATGGAAGGATTTGAGATTTGAGTAAGAAAAGGCTGGTAAAAATGTGAAAACATAAAAGACAACTTTTTATCAAAAGCATTAGAAAATCAGCTTTTGGTAATAAAGAAAAAAATTTAAAATTGTAAACTGATTTCCATTTTGAGGTGAAATACAAGAGACAGGTATATGTAATGAAGCACACGACAAATTTTGCTCTACAGAACAACATATGATAAGATTTTGGCTTAAAAATGGACATTAAACTAATTTTAATTAGCTAGAGAAAGAGGAATATTTTGCTTCTGGACTTGAAAATACATAATTTTTGTGTTGCTAATGGTAATGTGAGCTTGGATCAAATTAAAAAAGCAAAATGTTACACAGTCACATTTTGTTAAGCCAACAAAATACTGAAAAGAATAACACACATTTTCGAGGGCAATATAGTAGAGTTCTGGATACCTTAGAAGACTTTTAGTTTTATTTTTCTTGGTTAAGTGTTTTGTGACTACTACAAAGCCCTCATAGCAACGAAAAATGCAGAGTGAACTGAGAGTCTGAAATGAAAATCATTAGTTTGCCTGGGATGTCTCCAAGGGAACACCAACATACTGAGGCTTGCAATATATTATCCCTCAAATTATAACATTTGTGCATAACAGAAGAGTAGTAAGTCCCATTTATAGCCAAGAAAATGAATCAAACCTTATTGAATAAGCAGTGCTGGACAAATACATCCTATATAGCTGTCGTTTTACTTCTGTATATTGTGCTTTTATCAGTAAATGAGCTGGGTCATGTTTGGTCTTCTGTGTCAAACCCCCACAATTATAAGATGTTGTTTTAACTGAGGCAAGGACTTTATGAAAGAAATGTTGTTCCATGTTGTTGCTGACAACAGGGAATAATAGTACCAGACTTTGAAATCTCCCTGTCTTTCAAATAATCTTTCCATGTTTGCTGTCCTCTGAGGTAGAATAAAGCATATTTTTGGTGCTGAGATTTAAGAATACCACCTCATATTCCATAAGGGGTCCTCAAGCATTGGTACAGGAAGAAGATCTGCCTCTTCTTAGGCAGTCTTAGAGAGGTGAAAAATGTTGGTGGTCTCTCACCAACAGATGCAATTGGCTATTGCAACATTGACTTAGTCTAAGTTCTCCCTAGCTTCACATACAGTGTATATAGACAGATGGAAGACTAAAACTACATTAGAGTGAGTTCTGGACAGTAAAAACCAGAGAGGAAATTTTTTGTGAAATTGTAGTCCTTTGTTTTGCCCAAAACTGTCTTAATGATGTTGTTGTCGTTATAGCTTTAACACTGTTAGTACAGACAGTCTCATTCCTGGAATGGACAGACAAGAGGTCTAAGTGCCTAGTCAGCAGATTATTTATGTATCCTTCTGAGGACACATAAAGCTGAAATATGACAAATATTGTGTGCACACCTGGCCTCTTCAGATAACAGATCACAAAAATCCTAATAATGCTTATCTAGAAAATGTAGAGTAATATTGAATACAAATAACCCAGATGAAAGACTCATCTGAGGTAGGTATCTTGAAACCTGCTCCACATTCTCCATCCTACAAGGAAGTTTAGACTTATATGAGAACTATTAACAAAGACAGAAGAGAAGGAGAGATGCAGAAGTGAAACCTCACAAAATGCAAGAGGAGGTTAAGACGATGGCAATCCCAAATGCCTTTTTCAAATACAACTAACACAAATTTTGCTGGAAGAAGTAAAATTATACCAAGGGGGTCACACTCAAAAATTTTCAAAAGCAAGGGAAACTGTACTGAGGTAGAGACCAAGCGTGACATAGGATAAACAACCTGACAAATCAGTATTTGCATATAACATGGTAGCATGTAATAAAATCAAAGAAAGCAAGAAAGCTGTGCTTGTACCTTAGGAGAGGAGACATCATCTGGATGATAAGTAATGAGGAGGTTGACAGTAGATAAATCAAAGTTCCTGAAAAGATACAGGTGGCAAATTCTTCCAAATTTTACCCTGTCTTGATCTCATCAAAGTGACAAGTTTTTAATCCAGTGCTTCCTTTGTTATTTTCTATTCACGATCACAAGAACAGGGAGAAGTTATCCACAATAAAATGTGTAAGACTCTTGAAATTCTGATAGGACTGAAATTTAGTAATCATGATGTTTATATTTTACAAACACAGGAGATAAAAATAATGTGGTGCAATGTTAAAAAACGCTTCGAAATGTGCAGCTACAAGTCTAAAATTAAAGGCAGCAAAATATGTGCTGTGAGAAACCTTGTCATGGTAGTTAGGGCATGTGATTGATAAATGTGATAGCAGAGACAAAACACAAAACGTGTAGATGAAATGCCACTGTTCACAAGCACATCAGAATTTCTGTGGATCTTTGATAAGATAATATTGTGTAGCAAATTCCTACCTTCTGTTTCTGCAGAAGGTCAAGTTCTTTATGAACTACATAAAAGAGATTTCGTGGCCATCTGGGATAAATTGCACAAGCACGCCTTTGAGAATTTTAAAAACAGATTGATCACATCTTCAGCAGTGGCACTTTATACTGTTTTCCAGTTCCCCAGGGATGATGCCATTCCTGTTGCACTGAGATGGCAGGGGAGCTAAGAGCACAGTGTTTTAGGAAGCCTGCAGATATTGATAACCAACATATGAATTCTGATGATGCATTCCTGGTTAATATATGGTGTTCCAAGGATTTTGGTGAACTTTGGAGTAAGCTATTAAAAATATCATATTTGCATGTAGAGAAATTTTAAGAGAAAAAAAACCAGGCTACCCTTAAGATGTCATAAACTTCCTTAAGAGTTCAAATCTATGACTGGAAACTTGCTAGTTAGTACTAACTGTTCCTGGCACCTGCTCATCTGAGGGTGCCCCAAAATACAAATTTGAAGTGTGTGACGTAAGTGCAATCTAGTTTGTTACAGGAACAGTATTATGCCTGGGTAAATATTCTACACGAAAGGATCCTGTCCTTTTCACAGCAGCTCCAGGTCTGGGCAGATGTATGTATTTTAAAAGGCGTTCAATATCTCACACCAATCTCACACCAGCACATGCAGACACGAACAGTTAACTGGGGTCATGCCCACTGGTTTCATCTTGCACTGTTTCGCTAGACTGCCCCTAGGATACTCAAAGTAGTATGGTCTCATCCATCCAGTCACACACTAAGTGGCATTGAATATGGAGTACGCAGGAACATTTCCAGTGTGACCTCAGTATTTTAACTGTTCACCATGCCACCCCAGTAACACGTCAGTGGCGCTGTCACAGAATCACAAAATCACAGAATATGCTGAGTTGGAAGAGGCCCAAGGATCATAGAGCTCAACCCTTAGCCCTGCACAGCACCATCCCTAAGAGTCACATCATGTGCTGTAGAGTATCATCCAAACGCTTCTTGAACTGTGGCACTGTTGTGATCCCTTCCCTGGTGAGCCTGTTCCAGTGCCCAACCACCCTCTCAGTGAAGAACCTTATTCTAATATCTGACCTAAAACTCCCCTGACCCATCTTCAGGCCTTTCCCTCAGGTTCTGTCACTGGTCACCACAGAGAAGGGATCAGTGCCAGTCCCTCTTCATTCCCTCACAAGGAAGTTGTAGACTGCAAGGAGGTCTCCCCTTAGTCTCTTCTTCTCCAGGCTGAACAGACCAAGTGACTTCAGCCACTCCACATGTGGCTTCCCTTCCAAAATCTTCACCATCTTTGTTGTCCTCCTTTGGAAGCTCTCTAATAGCTTAATATCTTTCTTATATTGCAGTGACCAAAACTGCACGCAATTTCGTGAGACTTCAAAGTGAGGCTTCCCCAGTGCAGAGCAGACTGAAACAGTCATCTCCCTTGACAGACTGGAAATGCTTTGCCTGATGCCACCCAGGACACAGTTGGCCCTCCTGGCTGCCAGGGCACTGCTGAATCATATTCAACTTGCCATTGACCAGAACCCCCAGGTCCCTTTCCCTGGCACTGCTTTCCAGTATCTCATTCCCAGTCTGTACATGCATCCACAGTTGCCCCATTCCAGGTGCAGAATCTGACACTTTCAATTGTTGAACTTCATGTGGCTGGTGATTGCCCAGTCCTCTAATTTTTTGAGGTCTCTCTGCAGGGCCTCCCTGCCCTCGAGGGAGCCAACAGTTCCTCCCAGTTTTGTGTCATCTGCAAACTTTCTTAGTATCCCTTCCAGTCCTGTGTCCAACTCATTTATGAAGATGTTGAGCACAGAGCCCAAGATGGAGCCCTGTGGAACCCCACTAGTGCCAGGTCACCAGTCTGGTGTTACCACATTCACTATTACCCTCTGTACTCAACCTGTGAGCCAATTGCTCACCCACCACATGATATGTTTATCCAACTGTGTGCTGGACAGCTTGTCCAGCAAGATCCTGTGAGGAATGGTATTGAGAGCCTTACTAAAATCCAAAAAGTTTATATCAACTGGCTTCCATTGATCAACTAGGTGGGTTACCTTATTAAAAAAGGAAATCAGGCTGGATAAGAGGGACTTTCCTCTATGAAGCTGTGCTGGCTGTGATCAATAACTGTGTTGTCTCTCAGATATTTTTCAATACTTCCTGAAATAATCTTCTCTCCTTGTCACTGAAAGATCCACTTCTGAAAAGGACAATACTTAATACTTGGGTTCTTTTGGGCAACTGATGTGTTGCATGTGCTGAGGTGCCCATACATATCAGGCTAGAGATGTGATCAGCTCTACGTATTGCAGAACTGGGGGAGCAAAATGGTCACAGCATCAAACTTGGCAGAGTTCAAGAAGCATTTGGCCAATGCTCTCCCGCACATGGTGTGACTCTTGGGGATGGTCTTGTGCAGGGCTAAGGCTTGGCCTCAGTGATTGTTGTGGGTCCTTTCCAGCTGAGCATATTCTATGATTGAGAAGGTCCAGTGCTGTCCACCTCCAAAGAATAATCCAAATTGCTCTGAACCATGTTTTCTGTCAAATGCTTCTAGCTGGGCTAGCCAGAACCTGCCCAGAAGTCAGCCATTTCTATGTAAGGCTGGGCAACATCTCCTGCCTCAGAATCCTGTCAGCACTGCAGCCTGCATGAAATATTAAATGAGCCTCTGGATTTTCTCAGCCAAGGCAGTATTCTGTATCCCAGGAAATTCCTGTGTTGAGTTGACTTCTGTGTGTTTGCACACTGGTGGTGAGCAATGCAAAATTGTTGCTATTTTCCTGCCTTGCCTTTGGCCAGTGAAGAAATCTGATCTCAAGAGCATCAGGAGGCAATTTGTTAATAGAACTGAAATGGGCTTTATGTTTGTGTGTGTGGTTGTTCATATCCTTGCACAGTGGGCTTCACTAGTTTCTGTGCTGCATACTGGATACACAGAGGCCCATGAATGAATGATTAGTCACTCAGCTTTGAAGATGCTAGCTTTAGCTTGGTTGGTTTGGTCTCTCCATCTGTGTAGCACACAGACTTTCCAATGACGTAGATCCACAGTAGCAGGTTATTTGTATACCAAGCTATTTTGGAATGACATTTGATAAGCTAAACCCCATCATCTTCTGTTCAGAGTTTTGTAACATTCAGAATTGAAAGGGCTTATGTACTGTGCTAAAAAATCCTACTTTATGTACTTATGAAGTATGGAAGTAAATGTTCAAGAAAGCCAAATGTCTGAAGGCCAATTGTTCTTTTTTCAGGAAAAATAATTACATAAGTCTATATATATGTAAAGACAGAGGGGTGCACAAGTGAAAGTGACAGGGATGATGTATTTCAGCCTGAGATCATCATGGATTTAATAGAGTTAAATATTTATAGACTGTTAATAGAGAAGGTCAGAATTGGTGTTACTGGAAAGTATAGAGAAAGGTACCTGAAACTGTATCTAAATACTGAGATAGGTGACCTGATTTTGAGAGAGGAAGACTACCTGGAAACACAGAATCCCAAGACCCTCCCACAAGTTAGGAATGTGATTTTCTTTCATGTAAACCTTAAGGAAAATTTGCTGCATTTAAGGCAAAAAGTTTAAAAATCTACAAAAAGCCCCTAGACAACTGTGTATATCACAGACATTTTTGAAATGCTACCAAACATCTTTGTATGGTTGGCAGTGTCAAATGTCTGATCTTTGCTAGTCCATCCCATTTTGAAGGTGGGAATCTCTTGATCAGCTCTATTGTTCAAACGGTGATTTAATTTTGGGAGTTTGAAAATAAATGAAAGCTGTCTTTAGATAAGACTGAATAAATGTCTTTGCACTTAGCAGAATCACCTCCTGTTGCTAAACAGGTTGTCTGTCTTGGCTGTGCAAGGACCTTTTGTCCTTTTTACATTAACAAACAATTAGATCTTCTGCTTTTAAGGGAATTAGCATGGTAGTTGATTTTGGGAATGATGAAGAAGAACCCAGACAAGAAGAAGGTCAGGCAACACATCGATAAAGAAATAAATCTCAGTCTGCTTTTTTGGGGGTATTATTTCATTAGAAAAGACTGCAGTGTATCCTGGTCAAATCCAAGTGTGAACTATGATCTTCTCTCAGCTGTTTAAAATCCTCCTTTGATGTCCAGTTGCTAATTTCTAGCAGAGTTGCCAGAGTCAGCCATCTGTGTTTGTGTTTCTTGGCTGGAAGGCTTGCCCTTCTAATTCTCATGTTAGCTCTCAGTAGGCAGAACTCTTGGGATTACCTCCCTTTGCAGTAAACCCCTTCTGCTTTTTTTTTTTTTTTCTAGGGCAAAATTGTGCTACGTGCTTACCTATAAGTTAAGTGAAGTTCACTTCTCTACAGCTGTACTTTCAGCTGGATGAAATAGAAGTATTGGTTAGAAACCTAATGTTTCCCATTTCCTGGACTCTTCATTTGTCTGCTTTTGATTTGTATTTTTGTACTGGGTTTAGGTGATGTTAGGAAAATCACTTGAATATCTCTGAAAATCCACCACCAGTGTAGCTGAAACTTTCTCTTGCTAGTGAGCTATAAAAGCATCAAGCTACAGCTGACTTCCTAGTTTCAGGCAATTTGATTGTACTTTAACTATTTACCCTAAAAAAGAGATTTTTTTTGTTCTCATGGAATGGTAATCTGATGATAATTTAGAAAACACAATAGGTATATTAAAAATGTAAAATATTCTTCTATTCTGCTATTATTATAAAATTTTGATTTACTTTTGAAAGTGATGGATGTCCTGGTTGCTAATAGCCTTTAAAAGACTGTGAGTAGCTTATGAAAATAAGGAATAGAGTTAATAATAAATACAATGAGGAAACAGGTTATCTGAAATCACCCCATGTTCCCAGTAGGAAATTTCTCTCTCATTTACTATCCAAAATAGTTATATGTTGTGTATACTATCAAAGAACTTCTGTTCTGCTGCTGTTAAAGGTGGCTTTTACCTAGACAATACTCACTTCTAGTGCTTTTTATTTTACGTAACTAAACTGTGTATGTGATGAAAGATGATTATGTGAGTTCCTAAGAACAAGTACATATGTTTCCTTTAGTGAATTTTGTAATTTTTTTTCCCTTCAATTTACAGGATCTGAGGGAGAAATGTGGTTATGGTGAATCACATGAAACAGTTATAAATACCTGCATAGAGTACTCCCTGGCCTTGCAACTGGAAGTGTCTGAAGAAGGATGTGAATAACTTCATCATTTCAATGCCAGTTACAAAAATTTTGGGTGTCAGTAAAGAAAACCTGTTTTTTACAACTTGATTCTAGAAATTATTTTTTCTCTTTTTACAGCTGGAAGTTTTGAAAAAGATAGGAAAAAAAGGAGGAGTTTGGTTCTAATGAGATTAACATCATTGTGTTTTTTCACAGTAAAAAAGATGAAAAGGCTTCTTACATCCCTACTTGAGAAACACTAGATGCACAGATGGGGACAGAGATGATTCTCTGTGATAGGATACACAGTTGGCATGAAGGTAAGAGAGAAGTTTGGGATTTGAGGTCTAAATTTATTCAGTATGTACACTTCAGTTTCTTATCTGGGACTTGTGATAAGTGTATAGTGTGAATCAGAACACTCTGAGCTTGTTTGAAACTTGGAGAAGCTGGGTTCTCATGCAGACTTCTATGGTGAGATTTAATTCAAAACAACCCCCCTAAATTTAGTTGTCTACAAGCCCTCCAGTTGTCTAAACTCCTTCTGTTTGGAGATTCTAGAGTGGGATTCAACTGCATTGCTGTAGCAACTGGTGCTACTTAATTGTGTGAGATTTACTGCCTGGGCTGGAGCAGAACCTCCAGGAGGTAAAGGTCCCTTGTGAGTCCTACATCATGTCCTGTGCAAGTGTCTTGGAAGTCCTGTGGCATCTTGGACACACTGTGGTGTTAGTAGCTGGATCCTGCTCCCAGCCAAGGGAGGCTGGAGAGTCATTCACTTCATCCAAAAGTGGATACACAAGCCACCATTTAAATTCATGTCTCTCTTATCCATCTTGTATAATATTGCCAGTCAGCGTAGATATCAGACATAGAAGTAAGGTTGTGTGGCCAAGGGCAACTGTATTGATGCCCTTGTGGCTGGTAAGCTCAGTTTCTCCACAGGTAATTTTAATTATACTGGCTATTTCCATAGACTACCAGGGGGAATTTAGACAGCAAGGGTGCCTATAGACATCTGAATCAGGTGTCTGTAGTTAAGGCCAAACAGAATCCTAGACATTTGATTTGTTGAAAGGCCAGAATCTGGACTGCAGTTGCTAATATACCAAAGCTTCAGGAAAGCTTGACCTCATATTTAGACTCATGTATTGGAACATCTGACCACTTCAAGGGAAAGAGATAACATTCTTAAAAATGTGGTTTTATCCTTCTTATCAAAATGTATTTCTGCATTCTGGAGTCTTCATATGCTTGTTTCTAACATTTTTCAGAAAGGATATATCAATTCTCTGCTTCTGGTTTATTTGCTGGTAAAAGTCAGGCTGTATGGTTAGAATAGTTATGAAAGGTGAGTTACACAGTGGAAAAAACAATCTTTGGAAAAAATATTCCTGTTGCCTTTGTTTTCTTTTCTTCTTAAAAAGTTTTGCAGATGCTTAATATATGAAAGATGAAGCATTAGACTGGAGCTCCACTGAAGTTCAAGTTCTCTTTCAGGCAGAAGAGAGATGAAAAAATGAACCACTTCACAGATAAATGGGTTAGTAGACCTGTATTTTGTTTGCTGTTAAGGAACAACAAATTGAAATTAAGGGCACTGTGGAAAGATAATGTAGAAGAGTAAGAACATGGAAACAAAAGGCTTGATTCAATACAGAGTTATCAGTGATTTCATTCTGTATTCCACCATACATCACATGTTGTTGTTATTTGTAATGAAGTTCTGTTTCCTTGCAGTGTGAGTCATCGTTGAGAAGAAACCAGTGGCTGGTCCTTGAAGTATTTAGAAGAAATACATCGCTTTGGGTTTGGAGAAATGATCAATAATCTAATTCTTAGAAGTGTTCATATTAAGGGTCAAAATTTTGTAAAAAGTACTCACTCTACCTCCATCAGTTCTTTTTGTAGTGGGTCCTTTGCAGATTTACTAGAATTATTCTTTATGAAATCACTCTCAAACACTACTGTATGGAAATATGTTGTTCTTGTTAAGAATCATGGCCTCTGTATTCTTATAACCATTAGCTATTACATTAGCTGAACATAGTTTAGCTACAATTTTCATAATCAATTATTAATAAATGTTTTATTCTATGTGCTGTATTACTTTGCCAAATGAAACTGCTGTGAAATTAATTACTGTGCAGGTTTTCTTAGGGTGAAAACCAGAGAAATTGCTTCTGCAGCAAAATTTGTCTACAGAGTTTGTTGTATCATTACAGGATAATGTCACCAACATAATCTGTTGAGCAAGCAAAGCTGTTCTCAGCCTTGTCCTAGTGTTAGGGTGACTGATTAAGCACTGTGAAGTTGGATCCTAGCAGGGCAAAAATTTGCAGCTTTGTAATTTAGGCTGCATTCAATTGTAGGATGAATGGTAGACTTCCATATTCTTTAAAATATCGAGCTTTTTTCCATGCTTATATTTTGACCTACTCAGGTACCAATACTCATCTAAAAATGCGTGCTTTCCACACATCCAGCCACTCCAGGTTGCCATGGCTTTCTGCAGGCAAAATTCAACGGGAGAGGCTCTTTTGGTCTCTGCAGCACTCCAGGGATTACTGATGTTGGCAGCTGATATTTTTTTGGAAACTTCAATCTGCTCATGATGCTTTGAAATGTCTTTTTGCTGAAAGCAGTTCGAGTCCAATTTAAAACATATTTCTGTGATTACAATTGACATAGGTTTTAATTTCAGATTGAAAGAACATCGGTTTGTTTTATTCACATATATCCACTGCTTTTTTGCATTCAAGGAAAATAACTGGATTTTTCTCAGTTAAGAGATAGATATACACTCAGCTGGTGGTATCCTAAATATTATCTCCATATTTCTCTTACATGAAAGCTTCTTTATTAATGACAAGAGATCACTTTTTAATCTTAACAGGTGATTTGTTATGAAGGAACTGTGTTTAGATTGATGCCTTCAATTGACAGATGAATTGCGATAGTACTGCCCTTATTCATCATGTAACAGCTTCTTATAACAACAAAAAAATAATACATGAATTGGATAAGACCATTAGGGAATTGTATATTCAAGTGGCAAAAGGCAACATAATTATTTCAGGCTCTTGAAGACACTTTTGCGAAATAGGTTGAAGAATGTGGTTGAAGTCTTTCTGCTGACAAAACCCAACTACAATATCTTTGAGAGACCATGGAGATCTGGATCCAAATTTCTTGCTCGAATTTTTCTGTTTCATGTTGGATTATGAAAAAGAACATGAAGAATGGACCTCCAGTTGTCTTGCTGTTGTGTGCTTAGCATGGGAAATTAAGCCCGAAGCGTTCAAATCTGGACTATGTGAAGATATAGTGGCAGAATTTGAATGCACTTAGTTAAGGTTTGTCTCAATCATGCAGCATGCCTTCTTATTGGTTTCAAGTACGAAAGCTTAAGCTGTTAAAGAAATTATATGCAATCTGAATCAGTTCTTCAGTCTAGACTTTGAACAGCCAACAGACCAGATTCCAGTGATTTCAGACAATTGCTTGACTCATACTGGGACAGAATCACTGTTAAATGTTTCCAATTGTACACTTTCATTATGACTTTTCAATGCATCTTTAACTTCTTGGAGCTGGAATTGACTGTGAGCATTTGATTGCAGCCCAACGTCTGGTGCTGAAAAACCGTGTTTCTTGGTGTAAAGATTCTCAGTATAATTAGAGACTATTCATGACAGCTAGAAACACTTTTTTCAAGCAACAAATTCTTTTCCAGATGTTGGAACTTTCACAGCATTAACTGTAATTTTTTTCTGGCAATTTGTTGCGTCTCTCAAAAACTTAGAGACAGTCTATTACAGTTGAACCTATGGTTTGTTTCAGCAAGCTTAACCTTATTATAACAGACTTTTAAAGTCTTTTGATTGAATTCTTAAATGGAAAATAATTAGGGTGGAGAGGTGGATAAAATTCAGATAAAAACATTTGCTGATGGCTTTGTGCATCTCACTGCTTTGCTTTAACTAGAAAGCATGTGAGGCAGACACAGCATTGATGCATTAAGTAGGGAGAAATAGCAATTTTCAAATATTAATAAGAACTTTGCAACACTTTTCCCAGTTTAACATATGGATTTTTCAGCAATTAATCTCCATATCCTTCCAAGTGTGTCCTGATCTATTTTAGTGTTTATAGAAGAAAGGTTCTGTAACAGGCTGAGGCATGAGCAACCTTAGTTACTTCACCTAAGACCTCTCTATTTGTGTGATGGATAATTGGGATGACAAAAACAAGATCACCACTCTGAAAATTGACGTAGAGCTGTTCCAGCTTCTGCAGGCCCAGGAAATAAAGTTTCTCAATCTGGTTTCAGGTATTTCTACCCTGCTGCAAACAGCAACCTCGGAGAGTCTGCTGTGTCAGTGAGAATGGACTTCCTGCATATGAAAATCATTAAGGTAGGGCACAACTCCCAAGCACCACAGATGTTCTGTAGTAATGCTGTCTAGACATGTGTCCTGCTTGGGGGGCAGAAGGGGATATGGGGGGAGGAGACGGTCCAGGGCTCTTTGTGGATGTCACTGTGAAAGGCCCAACGACAAATGGCAAATCAAAATTTGCTGTTTCAGAAATATAAAGCAAAAAGAGGGATACAGATAGTGCATAAATCTTATATTCCTTCAGGTGCTGGGAACCTTGATTTCATATGGACATCATGGATTTTGGATGGAATGGACATCAGATGGATTTTCCCACAGTACACCATGCAGAACCCGTCCATGGAGAGATTCCCAGCATTTGAAGGGACATAAGATTTACTCCCATCTATAGTCCTATTTTTATTCTATTTTCTTAAAGCATCTATTTTAATATCATAGAAGCATAGAATACCAGGATAGAAGGGACCTCAAGGATCATCTGCTCGCTCTTTCTCTCTTTCTCTCTTTCTCTCTTTCTTTCTCTTTCTTTCTCTCTTTCTCTCTTTCTTTCTCTCTTTCTCTCTTTCTTTCTCTCTTTCTTTCTCTCGTTCTCTCTTTCTCTCTCTCTTTCTCTCTCTCTTTCTCTCTCTCTTTCTCTCTCTTTCTCTCTCTCTTTCTCTCTCTTTCTCTCTCTCTTTCTCTCTCTCTTTCTCCCTTCCTTCCTTCCTTCCTTCCTTGTTATTATTTTTTAGAGTTTGAGAACAGTTACTCACAGTCTATAAAGGAAAAGCTTCAGGGTAGCTGTTCTGGTATGTCAAGAGAGTTCACCACAAGGACAATGCTGTTTTCCAAAATAAATCACAGAATTACTGAATCAAAAAATGGTTGCATTGTTCTACACTGGATGCAGTGGAGGGCAGAGAGAGAAAGAGAGAGAGAGAGAGAGAGAGAGAGAGAGAAAGAAAGAAAGAAAGAAAGAAAGAAAGAAAGAAAGAAAGAAAGAAAGAAAGAAAGAAAGAAAGAAAGAAGAAAGAAAGAAAGAAAGAAAGAAAGAAAGAAAGAAAGAAAGAAAGAAAGAAAGAAAGAAAGAAAGAAAGAAAGAAAGAAGAAAGAAAGAAAGAAAGAAAGAAAGAAAGAAAGAAAGAAAGAAAGAAAGAAAGAAAGAAAGAAAGAAAGAAAGAAAGAAAGAAACTACACTATTTAATTAAGAGTAGTTGGAAAAGTGTCTCCCATAACACAACAGTGATTATTGCAGGATAGTAAATTCTTAAAATTTGAAGCTTTAGAAATAAGTTTTTATTCTTGCATTTCCCAAACCCAGAAACTCCAATTCAGTTAATGTTCATGGAATGTAAGTGTCTACAAAAATGATGAAAAAGAAAATAAACCAACATTCTGGAGACTGCTGACTTTTCTGCTGTCAGTCCAGTTCCAGATAAATTCTCCAAAATATATATATATATATATTTTTTTTTTTAAGCGTTGTCATACAATACCTCTCTAAGCTTTACCTTGCTTGATGGGAAACTTGGATGGGAGGAATCATTGGTCAGAGCATCAAGCCTGTCTGAGCTCAAGAAGCATTTGGTTAATGCTCTTAGGCATATGGCATGATTCCTGAGGTGTCCTGGACATAGCCAGGAGTTGGACTTGATGATCCTGATGGGTTCTTTCCAAGTCAGCATATTCTATGATTCTATGAATCTATGATTTGATGTGTTTTTGTGCTCTTGTCTTCTGTCTTCTTTATGTTTTTATACCTTGGCCATCTCTTCAAAGACATCCCTGAGAGTATTCTCCAGCCATAAACATATTTGAACAAGGATTCAGTACATGTGTTTACACATTTTGATATGATGTACCTAAACCTCTTTTTCAAAACAAATTTTTTTTTAATCTTCTTTCTATTTTCTTTTAACACATTTTCAATTTTTGAAATGTGCCTTCTAATTTAATAACCTCCTTTGTTGGGTTGTTTAGCCATGCTGACTTTTTTCTTTCTGGTGTTTCTAAAATAATTTTGGCAAATGATGCACATTTGTTTTGAATTTCTAATGTGTTATCTGCAAATATTTTTGCAGTTTGGGCTTTTTTTTTTCCCCCTCTACACATTTTCCTCATTTATAATGTAATTCTTCTTTTTAAAATTAAGCACTGCTACAGTGGCTATATAGCTTTTCTTATTTCTGAATAGATAATTGATATTTATTCATCAGGGGTTTGGAAACTAAATTTTAAATCAGGCAATTTCGCAAAGCTGCCATTCGTTTTTCCAGAAAAACAGTCTTGGTTTCACCCTTGACAAGTTATTTCGCTCCAGTCTATATTATAGTAGATGGAATCTCATTACTGGGTTTTTTCTTTAACTTCTAATCACCTTTATCCTCTCACTGTCGTTATTACTGTTCTAGCTGAGCAATCCTGGAACTATATTTTTCCTCTTTTGTCCTTGAATTTCCACACCTATAAAGATTTCATGTTGCTTGTTATTCGCCCATTTAACTGATTTGATGGCTACTTACAGATGAAACTGTTCAAACTAGGATAGAGAATTTTGAAAATAAGGCAGCCGTCTCAAAGTCTCATCATTTTTAGATGAAAGACACTTCTTTCAAAAGCTAGCAGTCTCACAGAAGGGTGATTCCAGAGTCTAATTGTTTATAGAAGTTGAATCTATAGATATCATATGCAAATGGGTGTTAGTGTAAGATATAATTCTGTGTGTTGATATTTACTGTAATCATATCTCTTGGGGTTAGGGGTTTCTTCAAAGCTTCTCCAGTAGGAAACAACATAAATATTGTTAAAGATATCTCTTCTATCAGCAGATCCCAAGGAAAGAAGACGAAAAAAATATCAGTGAGTAGGCTGCAGCAATAGTTTAGACATCAAATAAAGCATGTGGGAGACATAATAAAGATATGAGAGTGGTAAGCAATTGTTTTCCTATGCCTCGTTTCTTTTAGTCCAGAAGGAAAGTATGAACAAGACTTTGCATCCTGTTGCTCTACTAACTGGAGAAGTGTTTTTCTCAGTTTGTCCCCAAATCCCCCAAAATAAAGAAATTAAATACACCAAATTAGAGTAAAAAAGAGAAACTTGACCTAACTTAGAAGAAAGGCAACCCTGGAAAAAAAATCAATCTACCTCTGGAATAGCTGGAGAGTTTTATAAACAAGAGTATGCTTAAAATCCAGGGGAGATAAGAGGAAAACTGAATGGTTGAGAATACCTTGAGCTGTCTCCAACAGATAACAGTAATGTTGCCTGCTGTTTCCTGCAAGTGAAACTGAATTACTTTCTTGTTTTCAAATTTAGCAGTATTACTGTATTACTCTCAAGAAATTGAAGTTTGGATGAAAAATCCCAATGTAAAAAGTGGTTTTCAACTCCCCATTTATTGGAAAGGAAAAAGCCTTTGTGTGAGATATCTCCATTAGAGTTCCCTGATTTGTCATACAGCTCTTAATGGCTGATGTTTAACTCACCTTTAAGTTCTGCTATTATTTTTCTCTAACAAAGCAGAGAGACACAAAGAGAAATAGATGAAAAAAAGCAATCTGGAAAATATGGCCCTTTGCTGACATTTGCAAGACTAAAATGAACAATATTTCTGTCATCAACACAGGTTATAGATTGACAGTCAGCCAAAACAATTACTCGGGGTGCAGACTGAATTTACCCATCTGGTGTCATCTCATTAGTCTTATCTCCAACTCTCTTTTTAGATGAGTTCAACTAGGCAGCAGTCTCGTTTGTTGTGTGGGTTTCCTCTGGGGTTCTCAGCAGTTCAGTGGTAGCTCATGGCAGCAAGCTTGCTGGGATGCTGATAGTACACAAGGCTGCACACTTGCTAGCAAAGTGTACCCTCTTCAGCTCTTTTGCTTACAGTGCTCTGTCACTTGCCATTTTCATTAATGGTTCCAGGTTACCAAAACCTGCTAAGAACTTATAACTTCTCTCCTGTGTTGAACCTCACAGACAACAGGCCACTGCTAAACCTAAATTCCTATGGTATCTGTGCTTTGGAAGTCTACCAGTCTTTACTGGAAACAAAGATTGGTGTGAACTTCATGGGGCAAGGCATTAACCTGTTCTATTTGTGGACTGAAATACCCATTGCAGTAGATCTGCTGTGTTGAGTCTGCTAAAGGATTTTACAAAAAGTATACCAATTCATAGAAAGTTTTATTGTTTCCTGCCCCAATATTTGGCTGTAGAAAATACAGGTATATTCCAGTAGCCAAACAATATTTTCATATTTGTTTTACAAATGAGCTATGGATTATATCTTTATAATGAAACCCAGTTTTCATAAAAGCATCAGTTTTCATTAATAACTTTGACTTTTCCCATCTCCTTCCAGAAACACCAGATTTACTGGTCCCCTTAATTATAAGGGTGAACAATGATCTCCTGAAGCAAAAAAGGAGTTACTGTATGAAATTTGATGAAATACCATACAGTGTCTCACAGGAGACTGTATGCCACTGTAATTCAGTGCTGCACATTTCCTGGTGCCTATGTATTGTGAAGTGACAAAAATTAATTCTCCACTTTATTAGCAGAGGTAAAAATACTTTTGTTAAGTTAGAAGAAAGAAAATATCAATAATTTAAGATCTATCTTCATAATACTGGCTTAATTTTAATGAAATTTAAGGATGAGCATATTTTTTTAAAATTATAAACTCACAAGGCAACACTCTTCTAGCCTGATGTTTTAGTCAAAACTGGTTTTGTTCAATTAGTATAAGAATGCACTATACATCTTTTTACATGGTTATTCTACATATTTCTCAGTACAGGTAAATTTCTGCAATAATCTCAGGGAGATAAAATATAAATAATTACAAACCTGCATTTCTTAAACAGGATTAGCTGTTATGAAATTTAGAGATAGAGCAACTTACTGAATCAATAAAGGTTATATATATATATATAACAAGATTCTATTCTTTGTCAATCAAAATTCCCCTTTCTTGATAATCTTCAGAAGAAAATGTATCTGCTTGCATCAGTTGAAAAAAATCTCACGTTGGTATTCAGGTACAAAAGGATTCAAAGTAAACACAAATATTTGCATCAATATCATATTTGATTGTCAGAGCTTTTCTGTTGATCTCTGGCTTTTCCAAAGCAAGACTAAATAACATCATATTCCTGACAGAGACAGCTCAATCAGGCCTGTGGCTGTAGCAAGCGGTCAAAAGCACCAGAATTTCATGAGTCTTAGAAAAAGTGACTTTCCAAAATCCCATCTTCAGTCACTGAAATGAAGCGCAAGAAAACAACAGACAGCTGTGGCTCTGCTGTCGTTCAGGTGTTACACAACAGGAATTGCAGTTGCTGGGATGGTTGTAGTAGTTCAAAGGAAATACAGGCCACTTCCACACAAGTCCAGTTTACTTTACATATTTAACAAACTGTAAACTGCTAATTACATAGGAAAAAATTTTTTTCTTTGAAAAAGAAGAGAGTCTATGTATCTAGTGTAGCTGAGATGGTGAAGTCAGAAAGAGATTCACAACACATGTTTACACATGGTTCAGATGGAGAGTATGTGACATCTTCTATCAACTTTCAGACTATTTAATAACAGAGCAGATAGTCCATGAGGACTCTCTTGCAGTCTCCCAGAGGCTACAACTGCACAAATTTCATTTTGGAAAATCCAGAAACCAGAAATGAAGAAGTGAATGTTTCTGTGAAATAGATTCTAACAACAAAAACTACAACAGCTTTTATGTACTTCATATTTTTTTCTCCACATGCTAAGATGTGAAGGTATCAGAAATAAAATCTAAGATAGTAACTAAAGAAATCAAAACTTTGATCTTATTTCATTATCAAAAACTGTCCCCACACTACCTAGTAGGATAAGTGTTTTATGCTCTAAAAAGTGAGGTTTCTAAATACAGTTTACATGTTTAGAAATTCTGTCAAAATTATAAGATTTATTAAGTTCTTCTTAATTTATAGGAACTTCAGCCTGCAGTGTTACAGCTCTATCAGTGCAGCACAGTGCCCAACCTAATCAGTCCCAGTGGCTGCCTCTACAGTATTAAGCCGAGGAGAGTTCGGGAATACGACTGAGTACACGTCTCCAGCTTTGCAGCATGCAGCCCCTGGCGTCGTTTTGGCCCAGGGTCAACTGATATGCTTCCAGACAAACCCCAAACCATGCCTGAGCTTTTACATGAGTGAGGAAGCATTTCAACAGGCAATTTGGAAAAGCTACCATGTTCTGGTGGACAAGAAAGCCCAGTTGTATGGACGTAATCCATAACGTATCATTTGTCTCAGAAGCTAGAGGGTGGCTCTGGGGTATTTCCTTTCCCAGTATAGACATAGGTGGCAAGTCTCTGCTGGTGGTGTGCAGCTTTTGGAGTTCAGATACTAAAGTCACTCTTTCCCACACTGTGTGATTCTAATTCTTCTTCTGGAACTGCTTTCTCTCGTCCCACTGTACTGGGTAGACCAACGCTGATATTTCTAAATTCTTGTGTTTGTCAGTCTATAGCTCTCTCTCCCTGTCTCAATTTCTTACCCACAAATTGTGCACTATAGCCATTACATTCTCAGTTTCTTATCCACAAATTGTGCACTATAGCCATTGCATTCTCTGACCCTTAATTTATATTGTCAATTTAGAATGTATGTTGGTTTTGGACTGAAATTATCTGCTGAAGGGAAAAAAAAGACTCATGTAATTTGGGATCATTTTAGATGCTGAAAGCATACACAGTAGTACATGTGGCCTTTAGTTCATTAAGGAGATTGCAAAGCAATCACAGACAAATATTTCTGTATTTCTGTTTGGAATTTTATGAAGCTGACAACCAGCATTATATCAGTTTGTGTCTCTCTGCTCCAAGAGGGAGACTGCCTCAGAACTTCCCCTTATGGTCCTTAAAACATTCAGATGCGAAGACAGAATTTCACTTTGCTCAAATGCCTGCAGTGTTTGGTAGCTCATACAGTTCCCTGTTTCCCACTTGGAATTTACTGCCTTATGTACTTTTAAAGCCCATTTTGTTGCCTAAGCAGATTGGGAACAAAGGAGAAGAAATTCCTCAGTTTCTGGTTTCATTTTTCATTGTCTGTTTTAGGTGTATTGAACACCAGCTTACACCCCTTTGGACTTACACGGAGTCTGCCTTTCAGCTTACTTTTGTTCCTTCATGACCTATGTCCTTGGGGTATGTTGTCATACTGTGGAAGCACTTGAAAGCTCAAGATGTGTCTTGAAGGAAGGTGTACAGTGCTTATGGTAAAAGAGATCATAGCATTAATTTTTTGTCATCTGGTGTCACAAACAAAATTCAAATCACTACTGGGTTGAAATTCTAGAAGAGAAGAGGTATAGTATTAAAAAGCAGATGTTATACTTGGTCTGCAAGACATAAAATGACATTGATAAAGCTTAAACGAATTTACCAGTATTCACTTACATCTTTTTGTATTGTTTTTAGACTGTAGGCCTAAATAGCCTCATCTGATTTTAGCTGCTAAATTGCAGGTTAATTTTCCACAAACAGATTTAATTTCCTCTACTCAGTAATACCCAGCAGAACTAGCAAAGTATTTGGTTTTGTTCCCCAACAAATTTAGAATAGTGCCAAGACATCTGAAGTTTTCTCAGGCAGAAAGACCAAATGAACTTACATTTAAGGTTCATAAAGTTTGCATTGTTTTATATAGGAAAATTATAAGTGATTTCATAATCCTCCTTTGAAAATACAGTGTGCTATATGCAAAATAAAGGCAGAATATTTTCTTATTTGCTGTCTGCTACTCTGCAAACAATTTTACAAATATGCATTTTCCTAGTGTAGTCCTTCGCAGCCGCGTCACTTTCGTATCGTTCAGTGAAGGCCTAAGGTATTGTCTTTTCTTTATAACAGAAATTTAACCCAGCAAAAGTATAGTTGCAAATACAACAGAATATACAGTTACTGGCAGTAAGTGATCCCTTTTTTAATGTTAGCCAGAATGCTGCAGCTTACTCCCATATTGGTGTGCTGACATGCACTCTGCAGAGCACTAGGAGTTAAGAGATAATTTCTTTCTTTTGGGGTAAAAGAACTGAGAATTACCTACTAAAAGTTCATGTGGCAAACTACACTCTGGTTAGCCAACTTCTAACCAATTAGGTGTTAGCTGGTACTCCTAAGTAATAGCTGAAGAATTTTTCCTGTTTCATGTGTTCTGTCTCATAAATAAAGAAATCAGTTCCTTGCTCTTCCATGGTCATTTAAAAGAAAAAAAAAATCACATTTGGGAGTGCAAGGATTATTGTACAGAATCATCACCAAATTGCTTTGCTCATTTGCCAAAACTAGCATGCATCAATCAAGAGAGTGTAGCTCCTAATTAGACATTAGTGCCATACTGAATTAAAGACAATACACCCACACCTGACACTGCATGAGTGTCTATCTGCATTTTGGTTTTTGATGTGTAGACAGAACATGCTTGCAATACTCTATGGAGCCTATCAAAGAGATTGGACATGGCCCTTAGTGCCATGATATAGTAATTAGAGTTGGATCAGGAGTTGGACTTGATGATCTTGGAGGTCTTTTCCAACCCAATCTATTCTATGATTCTATGATTCTTTATCAAGTCCTATTCTGGACAGATTGTACTATTAAATGACAGTGAACATTATTGAAAGAGTACTACAGGCAGGTAACTGAAAAGAAACTGATGTTGAAGGATGAAGTAGTTTGCAAAAGTTATCTCTATGCAAATATGTGTATACAAAGTAGTCATAGAGAAACAGCACCAAAATATAATTAGGTGTTGAGACTGTCCATTTCACCACATGGCTCTGGAAATTCTCCATGATGTTACCCCAAGACAAAGAGTGACTTCCAGTGATGCAGATTGAAATAATTTTTAAACATTTAGCAAATCTGGAATTTAAATATTGTTTGATGTGACAAATAGGTGAAAATAAATGACTATTGTTCCTAAGTGTACAAAGAAATAGAGGATAATACCTATCTAGCATCATAGACTACATTTCATCTGCAAGACTCAGAGTTTGTTAAAGGAGGTCATGAAGACTTAAAAGGTGTTTGCAATTTATTCAAATGTGACAGAATGGAAGATTTGTCATATTTGTATTCTACAAAGTAGTTTCTGAAGTGCTGTAGAGGGTAACACACTATAAACCTTGTCAGTGAAAAATGTATTAAAGCAGACAATAACCACAAAATATAGTGGAGACAAAGCAACTATTTTGTTTTTTCACGGCACTTTTTGTGGGCATTTTATTAAAATTTAGCAGAATATAACTGTTTATATATTTGTCTGTCTGCTAAGAGAGATTACACTCCTATTATAATATAAGCTAAAACAAATGTTCTTTACAAATCAGTGCTACATGTTGAAGAGTATCAATCCTGGATCTGAACTTCACTGAATTATGGATATGGCCCGGAACCAGCTCACTGTGAGTGTGTGTGTGCATGTGGGGAAGGGCTGGACAAGCACATGGTAAGGTCTGCACAAAAGGCCTGTGCTGAGGGCACAGGGCAGAGCTGGAAGGCGAGGCGTGCTGCCCACGCAGAGCACGTGGCCGAGCTGAAGGCCTGTAGTTGGACTGTCGGTCAAAGCAGAGCTGGTAGCCTGACCACACTACACTCCTGCAGCCTGTGAGTGACCACAGCACAGCTCACTCTGGCCTGGAAGGCACTGACGGGATGTCCTGCCTGGGAGGGAAAACTGAGCTCTATAAATACAAGAGACTCCACGTAGTTTTTCTTTTTGCCTCTCCAGCTGGCACCGGGGGAATCATCGAATCTTGTCAGTAACCATTTTTTTTCTTTCCTTTCTCTCCTTCTTTCTTTCTTCTCTCTTTCTTTACCCTTTTAATGTTTTTTTTCTCTTTTACTCTTTTCCTTCTCTTGTGGGTAACTTAAAACCAATGAACTGGGTTTTACTAAAGCTGGTATATGGATTGTTCTGGTGGGTATTTCCTGTGGAATGGGTCTTTGAGTTAAATGTTTCAGTGAAATGCTTTTTTCTTGGATGTATTTTACTCCTGTAAAAACCTTTTGCCAAAACGTCTTATTTTTCTTACTAAATTAAAAAGAATTTCTCTTAGAGAAGAGTGTGTGACTCTTTCTCTGGATGTTAATTAGAGGTTGTAATGAACCAAAAAGTTTTTAAAAAGTCTTAAATAAAAAATGTAACCTCTCTGGGCAGTTTATAGCTTAATCTAGAATGCAACATATATACTTAATTGATTGTTTTATTAGGAAAAATTCATACCTCCTTAAAGACTTCTTAAATGTTCGATAGTCCAGATTATAGCAAACCAAATGAGAAACGTGACTCATATTTCAACAGTGAGGTTTATGAGCACAGGTACAGAAACTCTTTCGAGGTATGAGTACTTGTTGGAGGTGGAATATTTGGTATGTGAGTAGTTGCAGTCCACAATCTGATGTGATACCATTTCAGAGAAACCCTCTAAGTATAATTGCATCCCAGATATTTTTAACAGTAAGAGTTTTTTTAACACAATAATTATTGATACTATTTTCCTGATTGCCAAATTCCTATTCTTTCCTACCTATGCACCTTGTAGGTATAAAATGGACAGCCAAAGTCATCTCAGCCAAGGTGGTACCTCATTTCTCTTGGGTAGCTCAAAAAAGTCCCCTTATTGTGTGAGGCAATATTTCCTCTGATTCAAAGCATGTCTCCTTGTTCTGATTCTTTCTGAAATCTCGGTATACTTTTACTTATTTATTTAGCTGGCATTAGTCATCATGTTGGGTGCATCCAAAATGTGAAAAAATAGTCCATTCCAGGAACTAGAATAACTATACAAGGATTAGCAATGAGTTGCAGTGCTGTTAAATATATTGCTTAATTTTCAATGGAGACCTGCAGTCAGATCTTGCTCTGATAACCATTAAGGATATCCTCATCTTCACTGAAAGCATAGAGATCTTAGGATTTTCTGATAGAGATTGCCTCACAAAACACCTACAAATAAGGGAAAATGTCTCTTACCAGAAGTGCTGAAGTATTTTTAAGACCTTGGCTTTAGTATCTCGGCCTCATGCTAACACAGCAGTCTGTCTCCTGCTGTTTTGTACACAGCTGAAGTTCTAGATCTTAAAAAAAAAAAGGTGAATTTTTTTCTTACATCTTACACTGGACAAGGATTAAAATATCTTTTAAAACTTAAGACCACAAATGCAAGGTTTGTGAGATTAGGAAACTTCTGGACAACAACTCATACCTTCACCCCCTAGAAGTTCTTTGTTTGAGGATCTTTAGGTTATCATGGCTTTGATCATACTTAAACTGAGATTTATTGTACATATTTTTTTAATTTAAAAAGTTATGTTTACTAGTATCACATACATTCTCACTAACGTTGGAATAGTGTTTGAGTTACACACAAAGAAAATCTTTGGATATGAAACTATATACAATTTAGTAGCACAGGACATTGTACCCATACAGCAGTTGCCATGGGAAAAATGTGAATATTGAAAAACATGAATATGAACTATGAATAGAAAAATTGCATTATGCATTAACCAATCCGCAACACAGTAGTGATATTCATATGAGTGGACCTTTTAGATTAAACACATAATGTAAAAAATTGAGCAAAAGAGAAAAATGTCCAGAAAAGTTAGTTTTTCATTTAGTTTCTCTGATAGTACACAGATATTTACACAGTTTTCAAGTTGACTAATTCAAACCCATTGAATTAACAGGAGCCAGGACAATGATCTCATTAATTTTTGGTAACAGTCATCAACTGAGGGTGTGCCCAGAATATGAACACAATCGTGAACAAAATGCAAATTTCTTGCATTAAACCTTTTTTATATATTTAAGAACATGCTCAATTCCTTTCCTGAGTAGAAAAAGTCTTAGTGGTAGTGATTTTTCTCTGTCAAGGCTTATGACCCTTTGGTATTGATATCTGTCTTTTGACAATTTTAATGTTTAAGAGTTGATTGAAATTTTCAATTTTAAGGTTTCTCATTAACTTGTAAATTTTACAGTCAGGATGGGATGAACCTACAGCTGTCTTCTCACTTCCTTGACAAGGTCAAGCATAAACACTTTGCTTAATTCAGATTTCTACCTCAGGTGAAATCTCAAAGGGTCAAGCAGAGAAAATGTCCACGATAATTAACTCTTTCTGTAAACAAGATTATTTCTATGAGTTCTTCACTAATGTGGGTAAATCAAGTCACTCGCTCATACAGAACTTCATAAACTGTTGTCTTTGGGTCCAGTTTGCACATGAATCTGCATTCTTAAACTGTACATATTGTCAGGCACCATTCATATCTAACACTGACTGGCCTGACATAAACTTGCAAGCAACTGCAGTCTGGTTGTTTCCCTTTAGAAACTTTCAGGGCTTTTTTTGCAGCTTCTGGTGCATTAGAATACATGACCAACCCTACTGCACTTGCGAAATGTTTGTTTTTCACAGCTGTCATAGTAGGTATTTAGGTCCTTGAACACATCCTCTCCTCTTCCTGCAGCAAAACAGTTCTGTGCTGAGGCTGTAACCAAACACCCAGTGCTGTCCAAGATCTTACAGAAAAGAATTCTACGCTTTTTTTAGAACCTTGATTTAAAATCTAATTGTTAGCTCTTTTGGTATATCCATAAATGGATTTCATACTTATCTGGATTTATAATAGCATTTTAAACACTCTGACATTTCTTTTGTTAATGAACCATATAAGTATTTTATTTTTAAATGCCTTTTTTTTTTTTTTTTTTGTAAAGGATTAGAAACATTTTTCCACCTGCAAATTCATGTTTCTGGAGTAACCCCCCGAACTGGGTAGCCTGTCAGATAGATAGCACTCAGGAAATTGTTCACCAGTTTTTGCTTCAATGTAGCATGTCACTTTGGTGATTTTATTGACACATCAGTTTTAACCTTGAGAAAGCTAGTATTTGTATGTCATCTCTGTTCTTTAGTTATCTGTCTGGAATTGGTACTAAAAATTTCATTTTGCAGTTCTTAGTTTATTTAAAAAAACCCAAAGTACCATCCATCCAGAGAAGAATGTTCATTGTTCTGGGGCATAAAATATCATTCTGTGCCAGTTTCTGAGATGAACAGGGAGAACTGACTCAAACCATAGTGTTGCAGAGGTTAGGAACTACTAGATGTCCACACTGACAAAAAGATTCAAAATTGTAAGGAAGATTAGAAAACAAAAAAATTCCTAGAATTCTTTGGTGAAAAACATATATACTTTGTTCTCAGCTTTTCTCATGGAGTGTTCCTGTTAGAAACAGGACTGGTTAGGGCAGAGGTCTCCTCGGGAGGGATGGTTGCTCTTTCCTTCAGCAGCTGCTCAAGGAGAAAAGGTCACAGGAATGGCTTGACATGAGAAGTAAAAGTGATCAGAGAGGCACAGCAATGAGGTGGGGCCATGCAGTCAGTACAGACACTGGCAGGCTACTGGAAGGAGAATGGAGGGACAGAAAGGCTTCTGGAGTCATGAAGGGTGGAAAAAGTTTCCCATGGATCAGAGGAGATTGTGCAGATTTTGGTGCATCTCAGAAAATCTGTAGTTAGCCAGCCAAAGCCAAGTCAGCAAGCAGAGTTTCATGGGGCAAGCCTATGGTTTCCAAGAGCAGCATGGTGTAAAATCCCAAGCTATTCATATTTTACCTGAGAAAATTCATTAGAGTACTTGTTAAGAGTGAATTACGATAGTGTTTGTTGTGATATGGAGGGGAAAACCTCAGCTGTTGAGGCCCGTCTGTTCCATTAAAGAGGCTTGTCTGCTAAAAAATGTAACCTCAAATGGGGTGTCAGACCAGGGAACTTAACAGAGTACAAAAAGCGGATCAGTAGAGTGGTACAAAATGAGCTGGATCCCATTGAAGATTATAATGCTCCAAATGGAAGCATCTACATATGTTTAAAATCATTTTATTCAGTGGAGGTTGGTCAGTACTGGGGTTCCTGGGAGTGATTCAGTTGTCCACTGCAGGAATCCAAGAAGTGCCCATTTTTGCTACCTCAGTGTAAAATATTTTGTGCAATTGTTATTGAAAATAGCTGCTCTGTCTCTCGTGACAAGAAATGTGATTTGCATAGTGAAATCCCCACCCATCAACTGAAAATGCCTAGGATCTCATTCTGGCTGAAATAAGCAACAGACATAATTGATTTCCTACAATATCTCATGCCAACAGGGTAGATTCTGTGAATCTTTCTGATTCTTCATAATCATGCAGCTTCTGTTTAGCAAAATTCTTTTAGAGTATATGTAACGTGCTGTGAATAGGGTACAAAGGACTATTGTATTTTGCAGATTTTGAATTTTAATTTATGAAAGTTTTATTTCCCTTATATATTTCCTAATTTTTTTATGTTTACTTCACATAGAACTAATCCACTTTATTCTAATTATGTAAGTAATTGAAAAACATGTGTATTCAAAATGCAAAGAAAATGGAAAAATATTAATTTGTTTATGATGAGACATCCTTTTAAGATTACCTAATAAAGCGTTCTCTATTATTTTGTGATGTGCTCTTGAATTTGAATTTGATGGCTATTGTAAGGGTATATTTTGAATGGAAATAGAAACCAGGCCCAAATATTCACAACTGAGCTTGACAAGCTGTAGATAGTTAACACTTCTGTTCCATTTGTAGAAGAAGACTAACACTAATCTTACACTTATGTAACCCCAATACATAATGTATCCCTGTAGATATTCAAATAAATTGGTCTGGAATAACCTGCACCTCTAAAATTAAAGAGATTTTCCTCATATTTTACTGTTTACTCTATTTCTTTTCATGGGTTATAAGAAATATTTTGAACTGAGAAGAATGAGTAGAATTAAGTGATACTTAATTCAGTTTTGACATTATTTTGTCTGCAGAATGAGAAACTTATTTTTAGGGAAAAAAACTGTTTCCCTCTGTATGCTAGACTACTTCAGTTTGCCATATGAAATTTTGCTTTAGGTAAATTCAGTATAACTCTGTAGGCTATTACAACTTTAAATTAGTTCTTAAAGACTTAATAACACTTATTACTTTAAATAAGCCTAATAAGATCAGGCTATTTCAGTGTAATTTCATTTTAAGGGTATTAGTTGGTTATCCACAGCTGACAAGGACAAATGAGTTCTGCTCAGGGCAGTCTTTCATCTTCATTGATCCATGTTAATAGACTAATATAAGTTCTACTAAAATATGTTGTGGGGCTAAAAACAAGAAGTAAATATATGATAAGGAGGTTAGTTAAGAACTGTGACCATTGCTATTCTTTGGACATGTTTCTTTAAAGATCTGGGCACTAGAGACAAACAAATACTGAAATGGCTCATGGTTTATCTAATAAAATGTTTATATTTTCCTCCACTAAAAGAGATTTTTCAGAATCTTGAAGTGTCAGTAGCCAGTTTAGATGGAGAGATAACAAGAAAAACATAAGTTAATTTTGCTTCCTCAAGTCTTGCAGGAAAAAGGAGAAACATTAGGAATAATTGATAGTGACAGGATGAGAGAGATAAAAAGAGGTGGACTGGGAAGTATTTAATGACTCTTTGTGGTATTACATGTGTCACACTTTTTGGGCTACATTAAAGTTTCATTATTTTCATATTTCTTGTGTTCATATTTTCTCATCCTCTTCTTTCTGCTAAATTTACCAAGTAATACAATGTGGATAATAGAGAGCTATTGCTGCAAATGTCACTGAATCTGTTACTGAACTGAAAAAAATATCTCAGCCATGCCTTCATTTTCATAATGCATTTTCAATTAGTGGTTTTGGAATTCTACACAATGTAGACTCACTTTTTAAAATAATTGTGTAGTTCTAAAGAGAAATAGTGAGACTTCCATTATGCAACTGTTAATAACATGAATCAATTTCATTTGGCCAAAGAAAATTATTGCACTAGTCTGCTTATTGAAGAAGTTTATTCCTCAGGGCTTGTCTTCTACAGGCTCTTAAAACAAATGGATTACCTTTGCTCCTCTGAAAAATAACAGACATAATCTGAGAGATTTAGCCTTCCCTTGTTTCAATCTTGTTTCTTCTATCTGTGTTTTTACCTTTGCAGCCTACACACATAACTCAATGTTTTAGTTGTTTGGAAAAAACATTATGTCTTTTGCCTGAAGTTGTTTTCCCAGGAATTTAAAATTTCTGGAGAAGATTTTTAACAGTGTTTCTCTTAGATTCTTGAGACTCTTAACAGACTTCTGTTCATTAGTGAATGTATTGTTTATGTTTTAAGCACGGAAAGCAAAATCTGCTTTATTAAATAAGTAATACTATGTGTAGATTACGGATACATCAGGATTTGTTGGGAAACTGGAATGCGTATTAAGTACATGCAGCTAAGAAATGGAATACTGCACTTCACTGCCAGCAGGAACTAAAGTAACTCAGAATTCTTCACTCAACTAAGATAAGTAGAATAATTGACTGAGATAATAGCACTGGGGGCATAAATCCAGACTGATGCTCTCCTGATGATGCTTTTTAATTTTTACATAACCAAAATTAAAAGGGCTCTTTTCTTGTTGATAATTATGCTGTATGATTCTTTCAGTCATCGATTGCAGGCGGTTTGCTATGATCTCAAATATTTAATCTGGACATGCTCTGAAATATTAAAATACACCCCATATATAAATGCCCTTTAGAAAAGAAAATAGAAAGCAGCATCCAGAATTAATAAGAGCAATATTAGTCATATTCAGCCATAGAAACTGTATAGTTACTGACATCCACTTTATGACTTTTAGATTATAGCTTTCTCTTCACTCCATTGTCCACAGAATCCATAATTTCACTTTTATGTGTTTTTTAATCATTATATCCCAAATCACTGTCAATACTACAGTGTAATTCACTAAGAAAATCATTGACAGTACTCTACAGTTTTGAATCATCTCAAGCTGCATTCACGCAAGCATGAATAATGGACAAAGCTGTTTTGAGGATTGCAAGATTACATACACTGATAAAGTTGCAAGCTTTCTAAATTACAACTTCAGTATCAGGAGAAAACAAAGAAACAAAAACTCCTCTGTATGATGGGTAACATTTTAGATTGTAATTTATGTGAAGTACATTAATTCAGTTAAAAGATGTGTGAAATACAGACAGCTGCTTTTGCATTTGTTTTTAAAGATATAATACAGAAGTGTTTCTGCATTATTATTTACAGACATAACTGCTGAAATGTTGTACTAGCATTGTTTTCTTTGGAAATTGTGTTTTAAAATTATGTTTTACTGCAAAGAAAAGAAAAGTGGCCTTCACAATATACAAGGGCCTGGGTATGGAAACCTTTCTGTTCAGCAGAGAAATATGTAGAAAACTTGTCCTTAGAAATGTATCTTTTCTCTTGACATTTGATTTCTCTCCTATTTTACTGTTCTTTCTGACTGCGTGCAGTGACCCTGTGTGACAAACTTTAAGGATGGTGGCTCCAGAGAAACAGTTTTGTAGCAAATGTGATTCTGTGCACTGCATATGGAGCTGTTTTGTATGCAGCATAGGTAGAAGCACTGGTTTCTTACAGTCACATACAGACATTACGTATAAAAGACTTTCACATTGATTTTTATTTAGTTTTCCCCCTCAAAATTAATCTTCTTTATTTTTCTTACACTTCTCTCCATAGTTCATCCTAGATAAGACTAAAGATTAAAATTTCCTTCTCTCCTTGAGTCTAACAGTGTCTCTGATTTTCAGTAATTATAACTTTATTTCTCTCCGTAATCATTTTTTAGTTATTCAGCCTATTTTTAACAACTATAGATGGAAATAAAATGGATCTGAAGAAGAGACATTCATCAGCAGGCAAGTATTCAGGGATTAGAAAAGTCTGTCTGATTCTGTAAGAAGAAATGGCATTTAGTATCCAAGTCGTCTCCTAGACAAAATTAGCAAAGGCTGCAGTGAAGTTAAAGCCTGCTGGTTGCAAAATTGGAAATTGGTTTCCTGGGGCTCTCTGTAAACTCCTCATTACTTTACTCAATCATGGTTCATTAGTAAGTTAACAGACAGAAGACCAGCAAACGTTGGGATATGTTTAGAGCCAGGACTTCCATCTCCTTGAACATCACTTAAAACTTGAATGTCACAGCAGATTAGATATTGTGTCAAACTGCATCTTATTCTCAGCTGCAGCACAGACAGTGCACAGATCATGGCCACTTAACCTCTTGAAATTGTCAGGTGCTTTTTATCACACATTTCAAGGAGTACCACATGCACTTTAATCCAAAGTGATTCTGATGGAACAAACAAAAGGTCTCAAAAGGCACCCAAAAACCAAACAAGTTAAAAAAATCTAGTTAATGGTTTTATGTAAAATGAATGTAATGTCTCTTATTCACCAAAACCTAATTTGCTAGAAGAAAACATCCATAGGTGACATTATTGCAGTTAAATGGAAAGCTAAAAATAATTATTAGGTTTCTGGGAAAGGTTCACATTTTTATTACAATATAATTTTGAATTACAACTGAGTACCAATTATCTAGAACCCCACCTGAGTGCCTGAGTCTCAGTTTTCTATTACCAACCATTGTGTTCCTCTATGGTGCTGCCTGATTTTTCGGAAAAACATGTAGTCTAAATAGTTCAAGTCAGTGAAAAGAACAGTATAAAAGTAATTGAAAGAATTAGAATGCTTCTGTGCAGCTGCTATTTGTATAATCTTTTATTGCTATAATTTTCATGAGTTTTCATTAATTTTCAAAAGAAAAGGTAAGCTGGGCATTACTTGAAGCAAACTGCTAAAAATTGCCTGTGGTGTTTACAGTCCCTTTAATACACTGTTCATGGTTTGCAGGGTTAATGGGTATAACTACTGACACTCATGGTTTTGTCCCACTGCACCAGTAACTGAAATGGTAATGGCATTGACCAGAATCACAGCCATCTTATGATGATGCTTATGATTTGGACTAACCAGAGGCACTAGATCCTCCTTCCCTATGCAGTTAAGGAAATAAATTTGTTACAATGTCCAAAAAATAGGAAGAGTAGCTACTAGAAGTTTGTAGGAGCACTGTGACTAGTTCTCTTCACTGGCTTCATAGGGAACCAACAGCAGGACCTGGTGTTGTTGCTCATTATTCTCTTGAGTGTCATTGCTGTTGCAGTCTTACATAAGTTAGATGCCTATTTTAGGTCATGACATGGCTACAGAAGTGTGTAAACTGAATTTTTAGTTATGTCCTAGGTAAGAGTGAAGCAGAATGTTTGTCAGTCTCCAGAGAGGGACTGAATACTTCTAAAGTCCCTTTGTGAGTAGCTTCAGTTTTTGGGGGCTTTTCTGGGGTTACTCAGTGGGGTTACTCTATCTGCTGTTTTCAAGTACTACGTGTGTTCAGTGGCCTAGATGGTGGTTGGGTGCTCTATTGATTCTTCCTGTCTAATTCTAAACAAGGTACTTTGGGGAGTCTGAGAATCAGAATAGAACTATGTAGAGCCTGGATGAGTGACAGGCTACACCCCAGAATCATGATCTTTCAGCAATTTGCACAGTCCTGGACCAACAACAGCTCTTTTCCAGCCTGGGACTTGGATCCCCTTTGTGTGGGAATCAGATATTTCCTGTTTGCTTGAATCTCTGTCTGGGAGTGCACAAAGGGATGAACGTGATATAAGATTTGATGTTTGAAAGATGGTCTTCAGCTGGTCCTTGGCTTGCCTTTGCCTTGTCTTGGCAAATGTTATTATTATCACAGCAAAGTGAACACACTGTGCTTTCATTGCCAGTGCTGTACCACTTACAGATAACTGTTGTTTATTAGTACAAATTCAGTAAAATATGGCAAAGTGCAATTCAGAAAATATGTTTCATATGTGGTGCCTAAGGGAAGAACAAAGTATTCTCTTACCATCATCTGTACAATTTTCACATAATGAGTTTGTCAGTATACACATATGCTCCTATCTTTATGAGGTTCTGACATCTGTTTGATGGATTATAACCTAATTTACTCTAGAGACAATTGACCTGCTGTGAGTTGGGCTTTTGTTATAAATGTTAACAAAAGAATTAATCACTCTCTAATTTATTGCCAGGACTTCAGCTGTTCACAAGTCTGTCACAAAGAAGTCACAACTATTGTAATATACAGAAACTAGGAAAATTGCACGAAATAAACCATATTGGAGAGATAGATCCCCACAGTACAAGTAGGAAAGAAGTGGCTGAAAACTTGAAAATCCTAGATCTGGTAGCTGTTAGCATCCTTTCATGAATATACACTTCAGATAACATGCATAATCAGATAACCCATACAAAGTAATGATCAGGGATAAATGAGTGAGAATCAGAGCAGATATTGTGACAGACTATCATGCTGTGGGCAGTCATGGTGTGGAGAAGTCCCTGTCTGAAAAGCAGTCACAGATGAAGATATCAGATTCACAGAAACAAATGGGAGACATAACAAAAGGAATGAGATACATTTCCTTTGTAGCACATGCAAAAGAGCTGAATTAAAATGTTCCTTTATGCAGCTACTCTATGCATAATGTGCTTGAAAATTTCTTCTTGCATAAGTTCACTGATGAATTTGATATACAGGTCTATGTTTTGGTTAATACTATTTTATCTAATGCAATTATTGAGCAATATTTTTGGAAGTATTTGATGTGAGGATTATGAAAGTACAGACATCAATAAGAATTTAAATATTAGTTTCTCCTTCTTTTTCCATGACTGTAAAGGAAATTAATTCATAAATATATTTGAATATTTGGATAACAATCCAGGAGCTGATCTATTTTCTGGAGTATGGGCTACAATAGCCTGAGGAGACTATAGACATCATCATTAAGAGCTGAGAATATTACTTTGATTAGTAATGCAGTGTGTCTGTTTTCACACAGTTCCATGACCCCCTTCATAAGGCTAAGGCTGTATCTCCATTAACAAGTCATTTGTCTGAGTAGGAGCAGATCAGAGGCTGAATCCATTGGTGCCAGGGTCCCTACACCAGCCCTATTCAGAGGCTTTATTTTTGATGAAATTCAGTCTAGTCACCTCAACTGGATGTTCTTAACATGGATGTAGTTTAAAATTGCTTAAAGGACAATCACCGTTTTTTAACCATTATGTTTTCCACTCCCAGAGGGTGATGAATCACATTTGTTAAGTACCTACAGCAGAGGCTTCCAAACCAAACCTTGTCTGTGAGCACTACATCTGCTCTGTGAAGTGAACCATTCAATGTGTTAAGTGTGAATGGTGAAGATAAGTGAATGCTGCAATTCAAATCCTACAATTGCTCTATATCAAATGCTAAAGGGTCTGCAGCCTGTGTGGTACAGTAAGCTCTGATAGGCATGGGTAACTAACTCTGTTCTCTGTATCTGTTTCAATGTTTTGCCAACTCCAAATCATAAATACTTGCCAGAACTTTTCCTGTTAATCCACAGCATTTTCTACCTGAGCATTTCCCAGGATTAATAGTACTGGGAGCTCCCATGGCTCCTGCTTTTGAAAAACAGCATAATAAATCAAAGTTTCCCTGCCAACATGTCAGTAATTAGTGTAACACTGAAGAGAAATTACAGTACACTTAAATTTTCAGCCTTTTGGGCCAGTATTAGAATGAGGCCAAATTTGCAAAAGTTGTTAGAGATCCTATAGCCCTTAAAATAACAGCCCTGATCCTCTGATCTGAGGTCCTCATGGACAAGGTTCTCTAATTTAGCTAATGCTAGCACAGGTTAATCTGTGTTACCAAAAGTGTTGTTGGATGCAGAGGAGATATTCAACTGATCAGTGATTACTATCACTGCATTGTGGGTATGGTGTGTAATTTATTCCTGTGGGAAGCAGTTCTGAAATAAAACAGAAAAATATTAAAGTCCGCTTGAGTAGGTGTTACTCTTGTATGGAGAGCAATGATTCTGTAAGCTGGTCGCATTTCACACATCAGAGCAGCAGCCTGGGCTTGGTAGCAGTTGAATTGTTCACTGAACCTGAAAGAACCTATTTACATAATGAAGTCTTGCACTTTGAGTCTAGGTTTTAGAACTCAGTATCAGCCTTATGGTCAATCATTTTTGAGGTTTTTATTTCACAATTCACTACCTTATGTCTTGAATAAATGAACAATTAAAGTCCTAATGGGAAACTCCATTTCCGCCCCTGTGCTACTTAAAGCAATGCGTTACTCTGCAGCTTGTTGCTTTTACAAATTAAGGTACTGAACATGAAAACAGTTGGCAAAATAAATCTTTTGCTGTATTAGGTAAAACTGGGTGAATTTGTAGCTAAACTTGATGTGTGGAATGTGAAAAGCAGAATAGCCCAATACAGGGTGAACACCTGTATAATGCTGCTCACAAAATTATATTCTGAGCTATGTAATTTTCTTTTCTGTTGGAGATTGATTTGACACCAATTTGATTGATTGACACCAAAAAACAGACAGTTTTAAAAAAGAAAAAGGAGAAAAAATTTTCTTAAATATTTCCTATATCTTTAACAGAAAACATGCTAATTTACAAACCCAAGATTGCTCATTACAATTATAGCTTCTCACCTGACAGCTGCCTAATATTTACATCTACAGTATTTGCAGCTATATTGTCACTAGTGCATCGTAGTGGAAAGCTAACTAATATGTATTCATTAGATAACTTAGTTTGTGCAAGTTCACTTTATAGCAGGACCCTGATAGCTACTATACCAGGATTACTCAAGTTGTCTTCCCAAAACTTTCTCAGAATAGCATAGCAAATTAGAGATGTCTGTAACTCCTTTTCCAATGGAGCTCGTAGGCCACTATATGGGAGTCCATGACAGCCATCTTTGCCAGCTTAATTGTCTCTTGTGTGCCAGGGGTTCCTCTTTTACATTTTCATATAAATTGTCTTAAAGAGCCAAACTCAAATAAGCCCGACAGATATGGTATCTCATTGGGTGATGAGGACAACAACATCACTGTGTCTATCTGCCATCAGACAGGGCAAGAAAATATTTTCAGGATAATTCCCATCTTTGCATAGCTGTTGTGAACAGCATATTAGAGTGAAAAAAATTATTTTAATTTCCGTATATTGCCTACTATTTAACAGCTGCTCCTCTTGTGTATTGTGTTGCTTCCCTTGAATGGATGCAGAGTGCTGTCAGGCTGATGGACATGCTAGCCACTGCTGAAAGGGGACAATTCTTCTCTGGCCTTCCAGTTGATCACATGCTTCCATTTCTTTCCTGGTAGCATGGCTGCAAATCATATCTCAAGAACGAGGAGTTTCAGAAAGCTCTTCGCCTTTCTTGTTGTGCTACTTAAGTGCAGACTCAGATTATTTCTGCCACTGGACCAAGAGATCAGGGAGACCATGGCTACAGGTAGAGAGAAGGAAGGGCAGGGAAGACAGCTTCTGTAGAGGGAATCTCTTCTTAAAGAGGGACCTTTCCTTCAGGCTAAGGTTGTATCCTTCAGCATAGTTGTGAAAGGGGAGCAACGTGTCCTCAAAGTTTAAAATATATTGGTTTTAAATCCCTATGATCTGAAATTGCTGTGTCTTGGAAAGCAGAGACTGGGAAGAAACCTCACATGGACAGTATATTAATCAGGAATGTGACCCTGGCCTGGAGCTAATTCACAGCACAGAAAATTGTCTTTACCTGTGATTTAGTTGTCACACTAATCTGTATTTTATTAATAACTGGTTATTTGTCATATGCAAGATATTTGCCCATAATGTACCTTATGGCAGTGATGAAAGAAAATTTTAGCTGCTTTTCATAGTCAAAGTAGGCTTTTAATACCATTTACTTTGGCTGAAACATTAAAGAGTAATACTAGATATGAGAGTTACCATATCAAAGACACCCCTAAGCCCTCCAAAGATCAGTCTCACGTCTTAAGTAAGACAGTATCATTTTAAACACTTCATAAAAAATTTGACCTTTGAGAATAAGAAAATAATTAATTTGCTGAAAAAATGCCATCCTAGTAAGGATATACTTTCTATTAAATTTTTCAGGGATGGCATTTTGTCTGCTGTTTCCTTACTAGTGTGAATGACTACTAAAATTTTAGAGAAAAGTTTTGAAGGGAGATTTTTTGCTCACATTAAAGGAACTGTGCTATTAGATAAAAGGAAGTATGGCATAAATAGAAAGAAAAAAATGAAGGAAAAAAAAATCCTTTGCTTGAAAAAGAACTCTTAGTGAAAAAAGTACACAGCCAAGCTTTGAAATCTATTATCCAATTGGAAGTGAGGCATTATGCAATGTTAACTCATGAAGTTTAAATATAAATCTACCACAGTTGAAGTTGCTCGTATATTACTGCTGTGGGATGTTCTGTTTCCTAAGAGTATCTGAAAGTCAAATCCACTTCTAAAGAAATCTTAAACCAACATCTCTGTTTACATAATTTTCTGCTGAATCTTTCTGCAATGCAGACTGCTTCCCAGCATCTGGCTTCTAAATGAATGTAGGAGTTAGTTGAAGGCATGCTGTAATATCTGAAAGTCAGGAATAAAACATGGTCCCTTGTCAGGCATGTGTCCTGTATAATTAGACACTGAATTTTTATTTGATGCATAATAACATTATGTGAAATTCTCATAAAAAAATCTGAAATCACTTGGAAATCAGCAGTTTTCTGTTATCAAGACAAGTCTGCTCTCAAAAGTGAAGATCTGGCAGACTTGGTTTATAATTTTTTTTCCCTATAATCAAGAAAAACATAACACATGTTAATAGGGCTCAAATGGGTTTGATCACAAACGTCAAAGAAAAACATGCCAAAAGCTATTCCACCCAAAATGAAACGAAAATTCCTCCTTTTTTACTGTATCTTTGTACATTTTGATTTTCTGAATGTGAGCATAGATTTTTTTACATAGTGAAAGTGTGGATAAACTGTCAGGTAATTCAATAATTTAATTTTTAATTTACAAAGAAAGGCAAAAAGATATTGTTCTTTATGTGGAAACACATAAATGGATTTATGTGAAGAAATTCTTAAAAAGTATAGGTATGATCCTGAGTTAAATATCTTCTTTGGTAATGCTCATTACCATCACTTATGAAAATAAAAATAACTCTATTTATGAAACTAATGCATGTAAATATGCATACACACAGACAGAAATGAACATAAGCAAATTTGCTGGATTCATTGAATTTGTGACTGGTCTACTCTACGTTATAAGTGCAATGGTACACTGAGAAAAGTAGTGCTTAGTCATAACCAACACCACATAATAAAAATATCAAAGATGTAGGAACAAAAATGTTCATGAACTAAATATTGAGATAGGAAGCTGGGAAGGAATCAAGACCTATAGTAAAGAGATCTATCTGGCAGTTGCTTTGCATGAGAACAGCAGACGAAAACTGATAATGTGCAGCTTGAACCAGTTCTGAGAACTCGTTTCCATGTCACAGCTGGTGCTAATCTTGTCTTCTTTGTAGTTACATCACAGGCTCACACAGCCTATTGAGCATAAGCTCCAAAAGGATGAGCTATAGATATACAACTGTTGGAATCAATGGGTTTCTAATTTTAATCAAGAGCCCTGGGAAGATACTCTTGTGGAAGGATTTGAATGTGTCTGGGGAAGAATAGAGACATGGAAATTTATTCTCTCTGCTTATCTGAGGACTGAATACTTTTGCTAAAGTTGTGAAAGTTGTCCTATATTTATGAAATCTTTGCCATTTCTTCTGTTATTGTCAATCTGGTTCTTGTCAATCTGCCTCTGCCCAAAGTACTAGAAAAAGTCAAGAGTATGCAGCTAATAATGTTGCACTAGATATATTTGTTTCTCAGGCCTATGAGTAATGAAAGATATAATAACCTTCCCTGGGACTTTTCTGTTTAACAAAAGACAAAAGTAAAGACACATCAAAGCACTGTGCATTAGGAACTATCCAGGTCAATCTCTAAGTTCTGAGGTGTACAACATAACGGAAAGAGTATTTATTGATGATTTTAGTTTCTATGGTGATACAATTTCTTAAAATGTCTTCTGAAATCTGCAAAGGTCACGTTGAAGATGATATAGAAGATCTTAATATTCTTTTACACAGGAAGTGTCAGCACTGTATTTTTACATTCTCCAGGGTCTTTTCTGATGTATCAAAAGTTAGAATTTTTTCAAAATATTTTTGTGGCACTTATTTTGTGGCACTTAAGGCATATTAGAGAGTAAACAGGGTAGTGCTATGAATTTATGCTGAACTCACATAGGCCATTTCCTAAAATTTGTTTTCAAAATGAGACTGCATTTTATATCCTGAAACATAAAGATGATTGGAAGAATCAAAATGAATATCCATTTTTTCTGTATAAATTGTTCTAATAATGCAAAATAATTCACTCCTTGTTAATACTATTGTTTGTCCACAGTTTGCAAAATAATTTGAATATACCAGGAAATACACATCACCTTTTTCACATCACAGAGAAGACTGACTGTAGATATAATCTTTACCTTGATTTGTCTTTTGTTGATTAGTGCACCCAGATGTGAACATAAGAGTGTTACAGTAGATGAAGAACTCTTAAATAGCATGCATATCCAAGTCAGTCTTGAGGTAATTGGAAGAAAACAGGTCTTCAGCTGAAGTGGCAAACACGTTCATAAAAGAGTAATAATGGAATAGACCCAGAACAATTTCATAACTATGGCTGGAAATATTTTGTCTCACTGCCAAGAAATCAGAGATGCTTCTTAAACATCTGCTGAATAACTTTCTATGAGCTCTTTCTCCTCCATATAGAAGTCCTTCATTGCAGCTGTTGCATCAAAACTCTATCAAAGTCAGCCTAGAGCTTAGCCATTAAGTTCAATGGAGTTTGGAGTTTGGATCTGTAATGTTTAAGTAGTTCAGTGCTAACTCGTTGCCTGTTATTAATTCTAAGAAAAGAAGTATAAATTTTATATTGAGTGAAGTAGTATTTTTGTTTTCTCTGGGACAGTGGTAATAGGCAGTCTTGCCCATCTTACTGTGGGGAGCCTTGTGCTCTGTAATATTCCCTTTTTTGTGATGTTCAAAAGTGCTACTAATATATATTTTGGTACTGAGGTACGGTGTAAGGGAAATTCAAAGTGGGTGGCGCTATATGATAGGAGTACTGGTGATGGGAGGATAAAGCAAGAACGAGCTAGCACTGATGACTAAGATGCTTTTAAGTACATAGAGAGGAAGAGAAAGTGGCCCTGGGAAAAAAACCCGAAAGTCTCAGGGGTGAGAAAGCATGTAAAAAAACTTGCCTATGAACACTGGTCACTGTGATGGGGTGATAGTGGAGTCTTTAAACAGAGAGATTGAAAGCAGTTCTTTCTTTTAAAGGAAAGTGATTTCTAGCACTAACAAGTTTCACAGCTCTCCCTGAAGTAGAGCTTATATGCTGACTTCAAAGTAAAAATAAATTGTCATTGGTGTCCTTGATAAACTCAATTTGCTTTCTTATGAGAATACTCTTTACGAAATAGTGGGTTTAACTGTAGCAGAGTTAACAAGCAGCAGCCTTCTGTCAATTACTGAATCATAGTATCTGAGTCAAAATGAATAGTTTTGAAATTTGGATCACTGTTCTGATATATGTCAGGAGGCAAGAAATGGAGAAGAGAAAGTGTTTCAAATATCTCTAAAAAGTACCAAGTATTCAATGAAATCCTTTTACTGTGTCTCACTCACCAAGTAACAAAAGAGAATATAAAGAAGAAGTGAGAAGCAAGGAGTGTAGACTCAATTACTAATCTGCTAGAAAAGCCTCCTCCAGAGTGTGAAATATCTCACATCATGGTCACTACAGTCAGTTGTTCTTTATACCAATTGTAATCTAATCTACATCTGCCCTGATTCTTTGCTGTTTTTAGTCAGATAAATATTCTTTTTACTGAGATCTAAAATTAAAATCCAACTAAAAGAAGAAAACTGTAACTTTTTTTAAAATTGTTATTTTTCTAATGCAGTCCTTGCCCTGAAGTTGAAAAAGTGGCAAAGTATCAATCAATTACTACTTTTGGTACTGTTAGCTATGGAGAGGAGTAGGTAGAATAGAGCCACCTGCTGCTCAGGTTTCAGCAGCTAGTGGAAATTGTTGCTTTTGCTATTCTTGTTAGTACCACAAAGAAAATGGCTTGACAACCAGAGAAAAATAAATTGGAGTTAAAGCCATTTTAAATGACAGTTTCTCCACAACTATGCTGGTACAAGACGGTAAATGCTCTCTAACTAGACAGACAGTGAGAATAAAGTCTCCAATTCATTTCTAAATGCAGTTAGGAAGACAGTGAAATCCTGAACAATGCACAGGGAAAGAAGTTACACTGAATGGTATTCACAGGTGGATGGAGTACTGCTGCAAGTGGAATAAAAGGTGACACTTTATCAAGAAAAGGCAACAATAAAACTGTTCCTCCATCCTACCTGATCTATATCCAAAAAACAGACTTCCCTCTTTTGCCAGAGAAGACTATAAAGCATTCAAATACTCAGATTCATTCTTCAGTAATTCTGGAAAGTATTGAAAAACACCTGAAAGACAATGCTATCATCAGACACAGGCAGCACGGCTTCATGTGGGGAAAGTCCTGCTTATCAAACCTTTCCTTCTATGACAACATAACCCTCCTAGTTCATCAAGGGAAGCCAGTTGATGTAATCTTTTTGGATTTCACTAAAACTTTCAATACTGTCTCTCACAGGATCCTTCTGGACAAGCTGTCCAGCACACAGCTGGATAAATACATCATTGGGTGACCAATTGGCTCACAGGTCAAGCACAGAGAGTAATAGTGAATGGGATAACATCAGACTGGTGACCTGGCACTAGTGGGGTTCCACAGGGCTCCATCTTGGGCCCTGTGCTCTTCAACATCTTCGTAAATGACTTGGACACAGGACTGGAAGGGATACTAAGCAAGTTTGCAGATGACACAAAACTGGGAGGAGCTGTTGATTCCCTCGAAGGCAGGGAGGCCCTGCAGAGAGACCTCAACAAATTGGAGGACTGGGCAGTCACCAACCATATGAAGTTCAACAAGGAAAAGTGCTGGATTCTGCACCTGGAATGGGGCAACTGTGGATGCACGTACAGGCTGGGGAATGAGAGGCTGGAAAGCAATGCCAGGGAAAGAGACCTGGGGGTCCTGGTTGATGGCAAGTTGAACATGAGTCACCAGTGCCCTGGTAGCCAGGTGGGTCAACCCTGTCCTGGTTGAGGGAGGGGATTGTCCCACTCTGCTCTGCACTGGTGCAGCCTCACCTTGAATATTGTGTGCTGTTTTGGGCACCACAATATCAGAAAGATTAGAGAGCTTCCAAAGGAGGGCAGCGAGGTGAAGGGCCTTGAGGGAAATCCATATGAGGAGCAGCTGAGGTCACTTGGTCTACTCAGCCTGGAGAAGAGGAGACTGAGGGGAGACCTCCTTGCAGTCTACAACTTCCTTGTGAGGGGGAGGATGGGCAGGCACTGATCTCTGTGGTGACCAGTGACAGAACCCAAGGCTTGAAGTTGTGTCAGAGGAGGTTTAGGTCAGATATTAGAAAAAGGTTCTTCACCCAGATAGTGGTTGGGCACTGGAACAGGCTCCCCATGGAAGTGGTCACAGAACCAAACCTGAAGAGTTCAGGAAACATTTGGATGATACTCTCAAGCACATGCTGTGTGGGGATGGTGCTGTGCAGGGCTGAGGGTTGGACTTGATGATCCTTGTGTGTCCCTTCCAACTCAGCATATTCTGTGATTCTGTGATTTTCACTAACAAAAGATGAAACACCATCTTCCAGGGAAATAGATGCACCAGATGATCCAGAGCTTCTTATGACTCTTCTGTAAACTTGAATTCAGACTTGGTTGTTAGTGTTCATAAGCTGTCACCCATAAGCAATCTATGTGAGATGACTGTGGCGAGGCACTCCTTCAAGGTATGACCCATCTGTGCTGCAGCTAGTGAGGCTAACGCAATCCTGAGTAGAATGAGCTGGATTGGAGCCTTTATGGTCAGATGTCAAAAAAATTCACAAGGGACACTCTGGAGTTCAGCAGAAGGCAGTTCCAGCTATGCAGTGTTGCTGTATCCCCAAAGCTGCAAGACTTCTGTGATCCCCTGTGCCCTGGTTCAGCCATTAGCAAGGCTGGGTTCGTGTTACCAATAGGAATGTACACATGTGTATGCACAGCCAGCCACACAGGTCACCACGGGTGGAAAACAGTGACCCATGTGCACCTACATGGATATATAGGTCTTGTGTAAACATGATCAGCATGGACTGCCCAGTGCTGTTGCTCTCCTCCTGTGGGTCAGTACTGAAGTCTGCTAGTGGTATGTATATGTATATATATATATATTACACACACATATACACTGTATGCATCACTCCAACAGCTGACCTTAGCCTCTCAATCAAGCCAGTAGCTGGCCCCAGATCCCCGGTCTTCCAGTTGTTTGCATCTGCACATTCGAACAGCCTGAGGTTTGCAGCCTCACTCCTGTGGCTGGTACTCAGAGCTCTACACACACGTGCAGAGTCGGGTATTTACAGTAAATCATCCCAGTTCTGTGGGAACAGAAGCAAAGGAGTTTCTTTTCCATTAGGATGGGGCCAAGAGATTAATTTTTTATGTAGCTAGATAGACATAAGAAGAATCTGACAAGCCACAGGATTTACTGTGAATAATTCCCTTGCACTGTGAAGTATACCAGAGTATGTCCTTCTCCACTTTACCAGAAATGAAATCCTGACAGTGTATTGAAAAAAGTTTCTTCTAACATGGAACCATATCTTGCTAAAGTGCTCTAAAGATTTGTATTCTGGAAAGTTGAAATAGAAAAAGTATTATAAACATGACCCTATTCTTAAAATATCAGTATCTGATATTCAACAGAATGTCATAGTTACTGGTCCAAAACAGCACACCAACCATAATTCAGAGATTAGAAATCCCTATTTAACTGGTGAATTTGATCACATTTTAAAATATACTTGGCTTGCCTTGTGTTTGCTAGTCTGGATCTTTCCTCTCACAAACAGCCTGAAATAAACTCATTTTGAATTTACGTAGTGCCTCACAGAAAAATGTAAAGTGAGTGCTAGTGAGAAAGCAATAAACGCGAAGTGGCAACTTGATTTTAGGAGTGTGTTGTGTATTGGGAGTTTTATATGCTATCAGTGTACATGCCTATATATTCTTTGTCTCCTTGTAAAATGGATTTTACTCCAGCAAATTGGATTATGGCAGTATATGATTGGTAAGAAGGACATACCTTGTTTAGCTATAAACTGCCTTCTTGCATCATTTCAGGCACAAAATGCAGAAATAATGTATACTCAGCAAGACAATTTTATGTTTTTCTTCAGCAAAAAGTTTAAAAGTTCACAACTCTTTTTTTTTCTTTCTACATAAAGTAATTTTAGAGAATCTGCAATAGGCTAGGACTAAGGAAAAGCAAATGACAAAAAGAAGGCCCTTGAATAAAATGGAAATTGCCACATTTCATTCAGTCTAAAGTATCAGGATTTCTTCAGTTCAGATTGCAGGCATTAATGGTCCCACACTGACACAAATTTCACTTCAGCTATCTAGGAAGCTGAGTTAATAGAAATAGCGTAAACAATAGGAACTGAAATGAGAGTACATGTTTCCTCCTGACTAAATTTTTAAAAATAAGAACATTTTTAAATGATATTGCAACTGGGTAATAATGTTTGATACCTTTTTACTGACAGGGCTTTTCAAAATTTAACTAATTTTACAGACATAATTATGTAATTAATCAAAAAAATGCCTTTGTTTTCATGTTTCCCCATGGAGAAGCTGAGTTTATCTAGCTTTCACAAAAATGGAACACTAATGCCATCAAACTGTAAACTATTTTTGTTTACTACTCCTTAAACAATCATATTGGGCTTTGCCCTTAAAAATTTGCAAAATCAAGGTTGAATGATGAGTAACATGGTTAATATACACTAGGGATTTCATATAATTCTTTATAGCTTTTAAATCTATTTGATTAATTATAATAAATTAATTAGTTGCATCTTTGCATCCCTTTCCATCTCCTTTCTGCTTTTATGTTTTCCATTTCCTTCCCCATTTTTTCCCTCCCTGTTTAACTGATCCCCTGTATTCTTTCTTCCTCACTCTCCTTTATTCGCCTCTTTTATTTTTATTCCTGAGTTTTCCTTCTTTATCATGTAATTTTCTCTTCTTTTTTTGTCCTTTTTCCTCCCTCTTTATATCTTGCCTTTGCTTTGATTATTATTATGATGATGATTATTAAAGTTTTAGTGATTTTCTTTAAAGAAATTTGGCAGAAATGGAGTGGAAAGAGAGGAAAGAGATTCAGCTGACTGAAGGTAGTTAACAGATATTGTTAGAGACCCTGATATGGCTTTACCATAATGACAGTAACATAATACTGAGACTGACTTTGGTGGAAGTATCACTAAAGATGCTGCAAGCCAAACTTTTATTTGAGATTAGCGTATAACACACAGTGGGGATTCCTTGTGGGTGACTAACTCACCTGATTGCCATGTTTCAGCTGGGCAGGCAGGGTCCCACTACCATCAATAGACACAAAGCCATGTGTCTGTCCATTCATTCATGGCATACATTTTAGGTTGCCAGCTTAATAAACACTTCATTTGCAGAGAGAAATGGGATGAATCCAATCTATCCTATCAATACCTAGGTGAGAATTAGGACACAATATTAAAGCACAATGACACTCCAAGCTGCCAGTCTTCCTACATAAAGAAGCATTTAAACCATTGGCAGTTATTTCCTGTACTCTGAATTCAGTGGAAAAGTGAGTTTTGTGCCCCAGAGTGTACTTTAGCATAGACTTTTATAAATGTACCTTGAAAGTCCCTAATATTACTACATAGGTAAGTACCATAACCTTTCTGTAGTGCTTGACTATCTACCGTGTTTCTCTTTTTGACAACAAAGCACTACCCTTCCTAGCTTTATTTGAGATGATCTGTGGAGACTCTTGTGCATCTGGAAACAGCTGCAAAGATTGCATGTGTAATTGTAGATAGCTGGGATTTCATTAGAGACATTCAAATGCAACTGTAGCTGAAACAGGACACACAACCAATCTCATCTAAAGAAATAGACTGATCTAGACAACAACATTTTAACTTCCTTTCTTCTACTAGGGGTTTGGAAAGCCTCTTGAATAGGTTTATTTTTACCGTGATTGAAACTTGAGTCACATTCTGAGATATGTTTGTAAGATCTGTTTGTTTGATTCTAGAAATGTGATCATATCTACTATTTGGATTTAAGTCAGCTGTGTGGCACTATTTCTTCCTTTTCCATTTGCTTTTTAATGCATCAAGAACATATGGATAAGGCTGAAATTTACCCATAATTTTAAACCCCATTTATGTGTGAGGTGCCTGTTCATGAAATAATATGTCTATTGTTCACATGGCTGCTAAACAGTAAAAATTATGTGATTTTGTGTGTTGTGTTGTCATCATCATCATGGCTAGGCTTTGCGAACAAAGATTTGAGAAGGGCTCTACCCACGCTTGCTACAAGCGCGCTGATGGCTAAAAAGGCCAATGCGAGATAGACAAGTCCGGTTGCAGAAGGCACAGCAGAAAGACTCCCCAGGTGATATCGACAAGACGCGATTCTTTCTACGTTGTCTTTTCTCCTCGAGAGTGATCCTGCGTGTGTTCTCAAAAGCAGCAGCAGCGTTATAGATGGTGTGTCTCCAGGCCTCCCGATTGGAGGCCAGGGTAGACCAATGGTGGTGATCAATATGGCCAAGGCTGAGGGATTGTTTCAGGGAGTCCTTGTATCTCCTCTTCGGGGCTCCTCTCTTGCGGCAATCAGTGGCAAGTTCCCCATAGAGCACGATCTTAGGGAGGCGGTAGTCCTGCATCCTGGAGACGTGCCCTGCCCAGCGCAGCTGTGTTCTCAGCAGCATGGCCTCAATGCTCGTGACTGCTGCCTGTTCAAGGACAGACGTGTTGGTCACACAGTCAGCCCAGTGGATGTTTAGGGTTGTACGGAGGCAGCGCTGATGGAAGCATTCTAAGAGACGAAAGTGGTGGCGGTAAATGACCCATGATTCAGATCCATATAAAAGAGTAGACAGTACAACAGCTCTGTAAACGCTGATCTTAGTACTTTTCTTCAGGTGTTTGTTTTGCCACACTCTTTTATGGAGTTTACCGAAAGCTCTGTATGCCTTTGCTAACCTGTTGTCTATTTCTGCATCAATCTTACCGTCTGAGGAGATGATGCTACCCAGGTAATTAAACTGGTGGACTGATTTGAGCTCTGTTTCACCAATGGTGACATGGCGATGATGGGAGACTTCCTGAGGTGTAGGCTGATATAAAACTTCTGTTTTCTTCAAGCTGACTTCCAGTCCAAAAAGCTCAGCAGCCTCAGCAAAGCAGGATGTTAGACGTTGCAGAGCTACTTCTGTGTGGGCGACAAGGGCGGCATCATCAGCGTAAAGCAGCTCACAGATAAGGTAATTTAAGGTCTTAGTTTGGGCCTTCGGTCGCCTTAGGTTGAACAGGCTCCCATCGGTATGATATCGAATGTAGACACTGTCTTCATCATCAAAGTCTGCCATGGCCCTTTGGAGTATCATGCTGAAGAAGACTGTAGGAAAGAATAAAAAACCACAGAGATTGATTATTTTGTGATTGCGTATGTGTATGCATCTTTGTGTGACAGAAATTTTGCCTCTGACAATTTTCATTGTAAGATACAGTATTCAGTTGCTTTTGTCTTTCCTGAATTTTATCTATTTAGACTATATTTTGCCCTTTTGGACATCACAAGCAAGACCTCTCCATTACCAGAATGGCTGTCTACATCAAAAGTTGTTATTCAAATTAACATAGTTTATTTTGCATTGAGAAAGATTAGGTTCACAGATTTCATGTGTTGCTGGGAAGAAATTCCTACAACCAGGGAACCTTCCACTAGGTCAGTTTACTCAGAGCCCATCCAGCCTCGTCATGAAGACCCCCAAGGTATGGGCACAACCTGTTCCAGTGGCTCGCCACCCTCAGAGTAAAGAATTTCTTTCTAGTATCTAATCTAAACCTACCCTCCTTCAACTTAAAACCATTCCCCCTTTTACTATCACTACAGGCTCTTGTAAAAAAGTCCTTCTCCACCTTTCTTACAGGCCCTCTTTAAGTACTGGGAGGCTGTTATAAGGTTTCCCTGAAGCCTTCTCTTCTCCAGGCTGAACAGACCCAACTCTCTCAACCTGTCTTCACAGAAGAGATGTTTCAGCCATGTGATCAACTTGTGGCTTCCTCTGGAATCATTCCAACAGTCTTTTGCGTGTTGAGGTCCCCCCTCTCAGTACTCTAGATAGAGTCTCACAAGAGAAGAGAAGAGGAGAGGGGGATAATCAGCTCCTTCAACCTACTGGCCACACTGCTTTTGATGCAACCCAGGACGTGGTTGGCTGCCTGGGCTGCAAGGGCACACTGTTGACTCAAGTTCAACTTTTCATCCAAAAGCATCCCTGAGTCTTTCTCCGTAGGGCTGCTGGAAATACTGAGGGTAATGAGTGAGATTCTTGTCGATCCTTTCTTCTATTTACTTGTTCTTGTCATCAATATAAACCATGCTGTGAAGGCAGTTTCAGGAACATTTGTCATGGAGAAAATCTTAAAATATGTTTTAGAAGATACCAGTTTCTGCAGTAGAAGAATTTAATTACAAGTCAAAATTGAGCTGCAGTAGAACAGTCGTTTGCTGTAGCAGTATAGATTTCTCACTACCAAGGAAAATTATATAGTTAAAAAGGGATTTGTTTAAAGGTCTAATTAAGATGAAACAATGCAAGGCTCTTAAAGACAATTGAAATACAATATTTTTTTACTTCAACCTGAGGAAGAAATTCTTTAGCAGTCAAGTAAAAAAATACTTAAGCTCACTAGAAGGTGAACATAAAAACGAACCAGATCACTGCATATTTGATTAGTATAAGTCTTTAACAATGACATATGCCTACAAAGTAGAAGCCTTGCTATTGTGTATTAATGAACAAATTGATCTATCCAATATAAAATCAGATTCAGTTAGTGGAACTACCATTTAGACCAGTGATTTAGGAATAAGGAAATATGTCCCTTGACATATTTTTATGGGAGAGTAAACTGCAAGAACAGTTAGCAAGCTGATATTTGCAGACTTTCTAATTTTTTATCTTTTTCTGTTTCTCCTGGTGGGACAGAGTACATACCTACCTTAATGCTAATGGTGCCTAGACCCAGCAAAGAGATGTGGTCCCCCCACATCTGTACATTTTTAGTTTACTCTAGAGTTACTCCAAGTAATGCTGAAATTACTACAGAGAGGTTGAAATTACTTGAAGTTTGCCTCTGTTACAGGGGTTGGTAGTGTGAACTGAAATCTGGCCAAAAGACCATTTTCTCCCAGGAGAGATTTTTCACAGAACGTAACTGAGCCACTGATTTGCCTGTGTGATTTACAACCTTTAACAGAGACAATCATTTATTTGGGTGGCTGATATTGCCCTCACATATGTTTTTCAGACTATTTCCTTATTTTAGGTATCTCAGCAGAATTTGTTCTGTAGCCTTTCCTTTCACAGAGAGGAAACTGGCAGTGTAGTCTCAATAACATTTGTTTCAGTCTTACACTATTGTGACATCCGGGTACATGTACCTTTTAAAGACTGCAGAGATATTGGAAGCAGCTTTCAGTGAACTAGATTGCTTTGATAAGCAAGTAGAAAGCAAACTCATTAGAAGAAACCTAGTGATAGAAGCAAAGAGCTCTACTTGCCCTTGCAGAATAAATACTGCAGTGTAGCATAGCATTTACACTGCTTCCAATATATGAGCTAGTCTCATCTAAAATGAGCTCAAGTTTTTCCAACATTGCACTGCAATCTAGAGTGAAAACATATGTCTTTATCTATATCAACATTTAACACAGATTCTGCTGGCTGGACATTGTTTTTCAGGATTAATATCTCACTGGACTTTATGATCTTTTTAGCTGCTGAATAGCTCTTTTTCCATCTCTGCAGTTTAAACTGTTTCACAGACAGTATTGTTAAAACTCAGTAAAATTTCTAGGCAGGTTCCAGCCACCCATTGTATTATCTCATTAAGTTTTGTTGGGATTTCTTCTACCAATTGATTTTGACCACATTCTACAGCATGGTAGTCTTTTACATGGATAATAAATGTACAAAAAGATTTTAGCCACGTTGGAGCCTATTATTTGTTTATATTTATTTGTTTTATATTTTTATATGTTGATTTATTTTTTATATATTTGTTTATTTGTTTATATTTATTTGTTTTATATTTTTTTGTCTCCCACCTAATCACCAGTTCTTATCTCACTCTCCCCTTTTTACTCTATCTTGTACTCTATCTTGTAAACTTTTTATCAACCCTGCAGTCTCTGGAGGTCCTAGATTTCCATCTTTTCTCTAATAGACTCAATTGTTTTCTCTCTGCCACTGCTTGTGACGTCTACATAATTACATAATTTCTTAGAAGTGTATCCAAATATTTAATGATAAAAGGTATAAAATATTTCCTGTAACGCCTTTGCAATTGCTGTAAAAGTTGCAAAACTCTTTCTGTATCATTAAGTATCTATTTAATATGTCCAGTAACCAAATCCTATGTAGCCCTAGCCTGTCCAATCCTCACAACTTTCAGTTCGTAGAATGACCTTCTTGCTGTACAGGAGGCAATCAGTCTCCTGAGCCTGCATCATTCAGAGATGGAAAAAAAAAACTCAAACCCAAGCTGTAATGCAACTGACATTTTTAATTGTAACAAGGAGGTATTCTGATTAGTAGTATGTTTTTCATAACATTTATGTCAGAACAATTTATTTTTATTTGGCAGGCTGGTGTTTTGGTGATGGTCACAGAACTTACATAGTCTTACTTCACTGGCTAAGAAGTTGGTGGTTCAAGGAGCTTTTATTCAAGGAGTAATGAAGGTGTAAGACTAAAGTAAGCAAATTAGTTTCACAACCATAGGGTCTCCAAGCTGCAGCACAAGGACAAAGTTGCCTGTGGAAAGAGAGCTCCAAAGAAACCACTTTGGACCAAACAGTTTCCTATAACGCAAAGAACTTTACAAACTTGGGGAAGGAGACCTGGCAGAGCATATGGGTGTGTTTATTCTCATTTTGTTCATATCTAGATTAATGTGTTTGTATATTTTAGGGAAAAATAAAGCTTGGACTTTAAAGCTGAGAAGAGCAGGCAGCAGTTCCAGCAGATGCCTACTCTTTTGGGAAATCCTCTGTCTGGAGGAGGTCCTCTTCATTGCTAGGCAAAGCCTTAACATGCCCTGCAAGAGGACAGCCCTGCGGATGCAAGTGCAGCGGACAATGGGGCAAGCAGGCACCCTGGAGCAGAGGAGGCAGCTTGCCTGTACTTGTAGATGGTTACCTTGGGAATGCACAATGGTTTCTTCAAACTTTGTTGTGGCCTGGGAAAATGCTGAAATTTCCCGTCCTAGAAAGCAAGGCTGAAAGAAAGAGTTTATCTTGCAGAACCTCAATGAGCAGAAAGGTGATTCTGTATTTTGGTTTGTCTCATCCAGTAGATTGCTGTTTTCCCTTTGTAAGAGTAACCATTTTTGTTTACTGCAATCTAGGCTTAACATTGAAAGCTTGAGAGACAGGTCTATTGTAAAGGCTGCAAAACGTAAAAAAATGTTTTTAATACGTAACATGGAATATATACATGTGCATAGAATATATTTAATTACTATTTTTAACATTTTGTAGATGAAATCTAGAAATCCAGAGCACTAGAGGACACATAGTAAGTTGGAGACAAAGTAAAGAAACTATATTCCTATTTCCTAGTCTTAATGTTATTTCTTATGTTTCAGAGACATCTTGTATTGTTACGTTAAACCCATCATTTTACTTCCATGACTTTTATATGAAAAAAATTAAGAAAGGTTAATTATAAGAGTGTAGAGAAGAAATAACTTTAATAAAGTAACTACTGAAGCAAATTATAGAAATAGGAAAATGTAAAGCACATCTAAACCAGAGAAGGTTGCCTAGTGTCCTAGGAATTAGACTTTGCATGCAGAAGAGATGTATTTGGTATCTGGAATATATTCAGTCCAGAGGACAAGCAGAAATCCACCTAGATAGAGGTATTGGTGCATCAAAGAGAAAAGGATACAAGGACACATATGTGATGTAGAGTGAGGCCAAATCTTTCACAGTTTATTGAGCCAGGTAAAGTACCTCATGCATGTAGCTGTTTCAACCTTTGACATCCATATAGAAATAAAAATAACCTCTCAGCCTGAAGATGGATTAAGACCTTGTAAACACTGATAATTCTGACTAGTCACCAACATATGAATGGATTAATATTTGAAGCTAAATGGATTGCCTATATTAAAGGTTTAAATATTAATCTGTAAGTACTTTAAGACACTATAGATTATCTCACATAAATGCTCTACAAGATTAAAGCATTAAACTAATATTTTTAGTCCAAGATGTGACATATTTATCGAACTGAAAAAATTAAAAACATATAGTATCTGTATCTAGAGACAAATGCATCACTGCAGTGCCTACAGTCTGAGACAGTTAATAATACTCATTATACCTCCAATTTTTTGTTAGAAAAATAAGAAGGAAAAAGCGTATTTCATGGCCAAAAATAATAGTAATAAAAATGTAAAGTTTCTGTCACTACTCTCTGTAGATTGTTTAAATGAAATTCAAGAGTTGTCAGTGAAATAAATGTGTATTTTGAAAAGTTTCCCATTAAAAATTGAATAATAACCATATGAGCTTTGGCCCACAGTGAAAGTTGTCAGCAATGATAAGCTAGGTTTCAGTCCATTTAACTTTTAATGAATAGTTATGTATGTAGTTAGTTATTCTGTATTATTCTGTGTGTTGGACTCAGTTACTGAGCACATCCATTTCCATAGTGATAAAGGGATGCCATTCCATAATTACTCTAAGCTCAGAGGTTTAGAAGGCCTGGATCTGCTTGTGCTGACTTCATGTCAGAAAGTATGAATTCGAGCACATTTTCCATGCATTTCTGTACTCCTTTGCATTTTGCCTACTATTTTTTTTCAAGGCTTTTTAAATGCATCTTTATATGGACATTTGGGTTCTTTAAATGTTTTGAATAATTGTTTTAAAAACAAAACACTAATATGAGGATTTAGTTCTAATAGACAAAGAGAGTGAGTCCATCATTAATTAATTCCTTCTGCTTGAGTGCATTGGCCATCAACTGCCTGGTACTAAATGACCCTGCCTGGCTGGGAATTCAACCACAGTCAATTTTCAAATCTGTAGATCTATTAATTTTGATCTATAGCTTATAGAAATTCTGAGGAATTAAATAAGAGGTAGAATCCAGATAAAAGACTGAATGAAACTGTATTTTATACTTAAAACCTGATGGGATTCAGGCTTTGGTTGGGTTTTTTGTTGTGGTTGTTATTCTTTGTTAAAAAATTGATTTGGTTGTGTGCACAGATTTCTCATCCATAGAGCAGGAAACACTTTTCAGCTAATTTTACCTTGCCAATGACCCTTGATGAGCTGAACCAGAAGAGCTTTTTTTGGTGGCTGTCCCTTGGGAGCAATGTAAAAATAGAGTGATTCAGGGCTTCTGTTTTTCAGAAATACAGACCCTATCTGAAGTCTAGGTATCTGAGTAGGGTTCCCAAGGAAGTACCTCTTTCAGTTGAGAAACTGAGTCTGGGAGTCTGAGTCTACCAACAATCTTTCAATCTTCCAGCCTGGTCTTCTCAGGAGGGATCTGTTTTCTGCATTCATGCTCTCAACTGGTGAAAATTTATCTTCAAACCAGACACTGTATTTATAGCAACATGATGGTTTGCCTGAATTTTGGCTGGGAAACAGATATCTGAATTCCTGTAATTTTTATGGACTTTCAGATGCTTCCCATATGACAGGATCTTCATTCTCTTTTTGCTTTACTGTTGATTTTCTTTGTACCTGAAATTCTCATTTCAGTTCATGTCTCTCAAACATTTTCAGCCCAACTTACAAACATTCATGGTGTAATATATTAGTGAAAGGACTCATTTAGCTTTCCAGAGTAGTAGATTGGAAAAGCCTTGCTAGAGTTTGCACCATTTCAGGCAAAATTTACTCCTGATCATGGTCACTAAGTAATCCATACTTCCTTTTGCCCTTTTATCACTCAATTTAAAGAAAAGGAAGGTGACAATTTCTTCTCTTAGCTTTCTTGTGATATAATTGCAGCTATAGAAGCAACTGTGGTTATTGCAAGCTTTGTAACATTCAGCGGTATTGTGGTTTTAACTATCAGTTATTCTTTGCAATGGAGGAGATTAGTTCATTAGTGTGATTTCTATACGTAGTTTTCAGTTTAGCTTATTATACAAATAATTGCTATTAACTAATAGTTTTATTTCTTCCAGGGAAAATCTAGGGGTTTGTAAAAGAGTCACAAGTCTACAGTCTCTGTTATTTTTTATGAGAACATCTATTAACTGCAAAGCTTCTAGGTCTGATATCTGATCACTTTAATTGTCATTGTAATTGATTTTACCTTTGTCTTGGCATTGTGATTGTTTTCTAATTTGTTGATGATTAATGGCTCTCCTCTGGTTACCCTGCTTGGCTATGCCTAAGGCATAAACCAAGTTTGGTTTGACTCTGACTTGTCCTAAAAGATGTCAAAAGCTAGTTCAGATTTATGTTACGGGAGAAAAGGAGACTCAGCACATTCACGGCATCCTCAGTCTCTCAGCTGAGCAGATGGAGAGCTACAAATGGCATTGCAGAATGCCAGTTTTCTGTTTTAAAGAGGCATGCACGGGGACTTAGCTTTTCCTGTTTCTAGGGTAGCCCACATAATTCATCTTACAAAAGTGTTTGGCACAGTGGTAAACAAATTTTTTATGGACAAACCATAGGCAAAAACATGAGCACCTATATATCTACCTAGCATTCCTTTTCTTGCCTCAAGTTGAGATGTCTAAGTTGACAGCTCAAAGTTGACTGAGGCTGATCTTGAGATTGAACTGAGATTTATCAGAGACTATGATTACTTTTGTTTGGTTGTTTTTTTATGTTTGCTTTTTTTGTTTATTTTAAGTGCAGGTGAAAAAGTGAGCTTGTATTTACATAGCCATGAGGATGCAGCAGCTGAATGTATTCCTGGGTGTTTCAGCAGTACCTGCTATCATATTTATTTTGTTTTGTCTGCAGACTTGCTTAGTATCCCTTCCAGTCCTGTGTCCAACTCATTTATGATGTTGAAGAGCACAGGGCCCAAGATGGAGCCCTGTGGAACCCCACTAGTGACAGGTCACCAGTCTGATGTTGCCCTATTCACTATTACTCTCTGGGCTTGACCTGTGAGCCAATTGCTCACTCACAACATGATGTATTTATCCAGCTGTGTGCTTGACACTTTGTCCAGAAGGATCCTGTGAGAGATAGTATTGAAAGCTTTATTGAAATCCAAAAAGATTATATCAACTGGCTTCCCTTGATGAATGTTGTGGTTTTAGTTAGCTCTCATAAGCCAAGTGAAGAATTTTCTCCCTTCCCCCATGGTTATCAAGATAAGCACTTCAGAGTACAAAAGACCTAGCCCCCATGGTTGATGGTTCTCCTAGGAGACAAGGCAGATAAGGACTTGCACTTTACTTTTTTCTCTTGTCCCCTGGGCAACGAAGTGGGAGGAGTTGGGGGGGGGCTACAGTGTGGCTGGGACTGGGGTGTGTGTGTGCCAGGGTGTGGCTGGGGCTGGGGACGACAGGACACATCATCGGATGAGAAACTCTCTGCTGTCTCTTTTTACCCTGAGCCAATGCCAGCTGCAGTTTTTGCCTGAGGTGGATTCTAACTAGTTGAAGATCATGAGTTTTCTTCCATTTGGAGAACTTTCTGTTTTATTGCTGTTTTTTTTTAATTCTATTTCCTTTCCCTTTCCCCCCTCCCCCCTCCTTTCCCAGTGTGGGAAGGGAAGGGGAATAGAGTTTTTTTTTTTTTTTGGTTTTGGTTTTTTCTCCAATATACCCTGGGAGGTGTTGCTTTTTCCCCTTCCCCCAACCCACGTGGCAGCAACCAGGGATCTCACAGTGCTGCCTGGTGACGGGCACTGGACATTACAAGTTCTGCTCCTCCAGTGATCCAACAGCGCCACCTGGTGAATGGTACAGGACATTACAAGTTTTGCATCTCCAGTGACCCGACAGCGCCCCCTGCTGACTGTGGTTGGAACTGCACCAAAGGGTGTAAAAAAATCGAACTGTTTAATTTTTCCTTTTGCCAGTTTATCAGTTTTATTCTTGAAGGGGATTATTGGTGGGTATGGGAGTATTGCTTGGTTGTTTTACTTGGGGTTTTTTCTGTGTTTCTGTTAATACACAAATACTTTTAAATAAAGGGTTGTTATTTTCCCTTTTCCATAATTTGTTTTCCTTCAATCGGAGCCTCTTAATTTTGGATTTATAATTGCTTAGAAAAAGAAGTTTGGGTCTTTTCTCCTAACCCATCCTCAGCAAAAGACCCTTGTCTCATTTAAACTGGGACAATGAACTAGGTGGGTTACCCTGTCACAGAGGGAAATCATGTTTGATAAGCAGGTCTTTTATCCCAGGAAACCATGCTGGCTCTGACCAATAACAGTGTTGTCTTTCAGGTGTTTTCCAATACCTCCTGGAATAATCTACTCCATAACTTTACCAGTCACTGAAGTAAGGCTGACAGGCCTGTACTTTCCAAGATCCTCCTTCTTGCCCTTCTTGAAAACTGGGACAACATTCACCAGCTTCCTGTCAGCTGGAACCTCTCCAGATTCCCAAGACTGCTCAAAAATCATCAAGAGAAGTTTTGCAATGATGTCAACCAGCTCTTTGAGGATTCTTGGATGAATACCATAAGGCCCCATAGATTTGTAGGGATCCAGCTGGAGCAGTAGATTCTACACAATTTCAGGGTTAACTGGGAGCTGACCATTCTCACAGTCATGGTCCTCCAGCTCAGGGCACTGAGAGTCCCTTGACCCATCATCCATGTTGAAGACAGAGGCAAAGAAAGCATTAAACACCTCTGCCTTTTCTCTGCCCTTGTTTGTGAGATGACCATCCTCAACCTGTAACAGGTTGATGATACTCCTATACTACCTATTACCACTAATATATTTGAAAAATCTCTTTTTATTGTCCCTCACACTTCTGGCCAGCTTCAACTCGCTCTGTTGCCTTTAGAGCATCGTGCTTCTGTAATTGGTGGGGCAGGGAGAAGAGGACTTTCTGTTGCTAAGCAAATATGGCCATGAAAATGTTGAAAAGCAAGTATAAATAATTGGACCTAGTTCTGTGTTGTATCATTTCAAAACACATAGGAGTAACTCCAACAAAGCAATTGAGAAAAGCTGGTATGAAACATCTGAAAATGGTGAATCATGGTATTCAATGATTTTAGAAAATGCTTATAAGGGGAAAATCAAATTTGTCCTTATAGAATAAGAAAGTCAATGCACTTTATAAAAGCTAGAATTTTCTTGTAAACCTGCACTTTAATGATGTTGAAATCTTTAATGCCAAATGTCATATCTGTAAAAGTGGTAAATTTCAAGACTGCATGAAAAACTTAGGGGACATTTACTTTGGAAATTATGTATGACATGACCTTCAACTCTTCATAATTCAATAAGAATGCAAAGCTAAATAATTAGACTTCAAAATGACAGATAAGTGCTAATTATAATTCCTTTTGAATAGACAAAGAAGGTTTAAAAAAATAAATGCTTTAGACTTTGCTACAACTTGAAGAAATATAGACAATATCTGCTAAAAAAAGCAGATGTTTTTCTCCTGGACCCACCCAGAAGTCATCATCAAGATTTCTTTCTTTCAAAAGAAGAAGTAGGTGCAGCTCAGCCTCAATCCAAGATTAAGTTCTAACAAATACTATGATGACAAAAAAAATCATATTTTGTAAGTTAAAACCTTACACAAAATTTGGTTTCATATTGTTATTAAGATAATTAGTAAACATTAGTAAGCTAAAACAGTTGGATTCCAACTATGAGGAATCTGATTTTTTGAAGTATTTTTTCAGAACAAAACTTCCTTTAGGATTATTATATTACTCTGCACTTCATGTTTCTACAGATTAACTTATAAAGTGATCATTCAGCTATTCATTCAACTATCCCTTGGTGGATGAGGTGAAGGCTGTGGATGTGTCTATCTGGACTTCAGCAAAGTTGTTGACATCATCTCCCACAGCATACTCCTGGAAAAACTGGCAGCCCATGGCTTGGACAGGGGCACTCTGTGCTGGGTTAAGAACTGGCTGGAGGGCCAGGCCCAGAGAGTGCTGGTGAACGGGGCTGCATCCAGCTGGCGGCCGGTCACCAGTGGTGTCCCCCAGGGATCGGTGGCGGACCCAGTTCTGTTTAATATCTTTACTGATGATCTGGATGAGGGGATTGAGTCCATCATTAGTAAATTTGCAGATGACACCAAGCTGGGAGGGAGTGTCAATCAGCTGGAAGGCAGGAGGGCTCTGCAGAGGGACCTGGACAGACTGGAGAGTTGGGCTGATTCCAATGGGATGAGGTTCAACAAGACCAAGTGCTGGGTCACAGCACTTTGGCCACAACAACCCCCTGCAGCGCTACAGGATGGGATCAGAGTGGCTGGAGAGCAGCCAGGCAGAAAGGGACCTGGGAGTTTGGGTTGACAGGAAGCTGAATATGAGCCAGCAGTGTGCCCAGGTGGCCAAGAAGGCCAATGGCATCCTGGCCTGTATTAGGAACAGTGTGGCCAGCAGGAGCAGGGAAGTGATTCTTCCCCTGTACTCAGCACTGGTGAGGCCACACCTGGAGTGCTGTGTCCAGTTCTGGGCCCCTCAGTTCAGGAAGGATATTGAGGTGCTGGAGCAGGTCCAGAGAAGAGCAACGAGGTCAGTGAAGGGACACAAGTCCTTGAGCACAAGTCCTCGAGGACAAGTCCTATGAGGAGAGGCTGAGGGAGCTGGGGTTGTTTAGTCTACAGAAGAGAGGGCTCAGGGGTGACCTCATCACTCTCTACAACTCCCTGAGAGGAGGTTGTAGCCAGGTGGGGGTTGGTCTCTTTTCCCAGGCAACCAGCATTAGGACAAGAGGACACAGTCTTAAGTTCTGACAGGGGAGGTTTAGATTGAATATTAGGAAGAAGTTCTTTACAGAGAGGGTAATCACACATTGAAATGGACTGGCTGGGGAGGTGGTGGATTTTCTGTCCCTGCGGGTATTTAAGAAGAGACTGGATGTGGCACTTAGTGCCATGGTCTAGTAACCATGGTGGTAGTGGATCAAGGGTTGGACTTCATGATCTCAGAGTCCTTTCCAACCTGGCTGATTCTATAATTCTATGATTCTGTGATTGTGATAAGGGACTTTCTTGGCTTTATTACATAGAAAGACCTTATTTCAGAAATATATTTGTTAAACTTGGATAAGTGCACTTTAGGATTAAATTAAGCAAGAACATAAGCTTGGAAAGAGAGGCTGTCAAGAAACCACCACCAAAAACTAAACCCCAAACCCCCATTACAACCTTTCTCATTTATGGAGGCATATGAAGCATTATTTTCTCTCTCTTGTCCATCTGAGTAATAGGGTGGTTTTGGTGAGCACCTGGCATCCAGTCAGTGTAAACTCACCTCAAGAGTAAACAGTTGTTCTCAAAATATTAGACTTCTTGTCAAGTCAAAAAAATATTATTTTTCTCTCTTGATTTATCATCCTGAAATCTTGTGATGGTGAATAATTCTTGTCTACGCTCTTCATGATCAGAAAATAAGTTTGTCAAAGAGCAGAAATGAGCAATTTTAGGGGTTGTTTTGTTGTTGTTTTTTGATTGTTCTTTTTAGTTTCTCTCCTTTTTTTTTTTTTTTTTTTTTAAGAGCAGTTTGTATTTAGCTTTTATTTTGTGTTTCATCCTTCTAATGGGTAATTCCCGAGTTTTTCTTTCCTGTGTCTTGCTCCACACAGCTGAAGGGTTTTGCCGCATTGGACTATTTAGATAACTGTTTCCTACTCCACTACATTTTTTATTATTAATATAAATTCCAATGCATACAGGAGGAGTGAAATGGGAGTAAATCAGAATGGAGTTTGGGAATTGGTAAGAGGTGGGTTTGCTACCCACTTACTAGACTGACAACCTAAGAGGAATTTATTATTTTTCTAGTTGTGATATTTGCTATTTTTCTATAGCACTGAAGCTGGAGAGAAATGTATATCTATACATTCCTGCCAGTGTATCTTGAATTAATATAGAGAAACTCTGGAAGGAAGGAAGGAAGAGTGGAGATAGCATGTTAGTACTCCACAGTGCACAGAGATTCCTGTATATATTTTTATATATTCTATAGTAATATAAAACCACAAACCCATAGCCTATTAATGTCATATCTGATTTAATTTTCTCTTGTAAACAAACTCAATTCAAAGAGATCATGATAGGTTTCTGTAATTTTTTTCAGAATTCTTGTTCCTATCGTATTCCTCTCCTGCTTTGCCCATGTTGCAAACCTCTTTTCATTTACCTTCACATTTGCTATCCTTTTCCTACTGTCCCAATCTGTGTCACAAAGTATACTGCTCACTACTTGTAGCTTCTAACTTATTCTCCTAATATCAAGTTTTTGCATGAAAAGGTCATCTTTGGAAATCCATGAGTCTGTTTGAGAACTATCTCAGTATTCCTATACTGTCAAAGAATTTGCTTGTTTTGCCCCTAATCATCCCAATCTCATATATACTGTGCTTATTCCTGTACACTCCTTTGGTGTAAATCAGTTCCCGTCTTGATGAAATCAGAGTGTGTTTCTGGAGGTAGTTCCCAGAACTGTGTCCTGTAGAGATGTTTTCCCACACAGAGACCCTGAATGCCCCACACTCCTCCATCCACAGCCTAGTAGTAGAAGTCTGTTTTAGGATCTTGAAGTGTAAACCTCAAGTGATTTCAAATCATTTTAACTTCAGAAGCTCACAGAAAATTATTATTAAAAGCTTTGGGTGATCATCTTGGGAAAGGAGACCCAAGACAAGTACTAAGCTGGGTAGAAGTGATCACTCTTGTGGTGGTGCATACCTTGCTGCCTCCTTCCATCCTCAGGTCTGATCCCAGAAGAGCCTGATAAGCCTTAACCAACCTGTCTGAGTGGTGAAGTGTTCCTTGACTGTACCACTGGAGTCATGAACCTTGCCATCAAACGGTAAAGTTGCCATTTGCTCTAATTCACATTAATCCCTGCTTTTACCATTACCTTTGACAGTGCTTATTTAAGTGGCCAAATCACTAATTTGTGGCAAGTCTCCCCAGAGAGGGTCTGACCTCAGTAGTCTGTACACGAGTCTCCCTGTACAAGTTGGTCTAAAATGCAGAAAACTTATAAAAGCAAGTGTTTACATCTATGTAAATAAAGGTGTTGCATCCAGCAGAAATTAGTAAAGAATATTTAATATGAACTAATAACAACTCATACAAAGCTAATTACACCCTCCTCTCCCCCAAGTCTGTTACAAATTTTTTTTTGTAACTTATTATTCTCCAGGCCATTTCTTCATGTCACCATCATTACAATATATACATCTTATTCTTGTCACTCATTATTTACTTTTTTCTCTGAATTTTGATGAAATTTTGACTACAGAATAATACCTAGTTACAATTAACTAAATTCATCTACATACATAAAGTTTTGTGAAGAGGCAATATTTTTCACTGAAGATATTTAAAACAGTTTTTGTAATTAAATTTATTTAATTTTAATACTGCCACAAACAATCAGAAGTAAAAGGAAAATCTCATAAAAACAATCTCTAAAACCATCCAAAGATATTATATTTATTTTTAATTTACCTGTAGAAATGAAACAGCACTTTGTGTCTTTTAGGTACATTCCTATAAAAAATTCAAGAATATGTGTGGAGCCCCATTGGAAACATACAAAATACTTAATGCCTTTTTATTTCAGAGCAGAGAAAACAATTTGACTAATAATTAAAGAAATCTTCCTTATTTGTTCATACAGAAAAAAATATTCTGGTGTTTTCATACAGGTTATTGCAAGAATTTTATACTGCAAGTCAATTATGTACTGAAGAACAAAAAAAAAAGACTTAAAATGAGTGAGCAAAATGAGATCACCATGACAGAACAAATAACAAAGCAATCCCTCTGAAATTTGCTGGAAATGGACATAAAGGAATGAAATATTGGGAAAGTAATGAGCTAGATATGAGGGAAATGGAACAACTCATAAGCCATCTTGAATACCTGCAGGGAGACCTGGAATTAGAACTGCAGGTAGATGAATTCTGTAAAATGCAGTAAATTGTGCAGAGAAATTGAAAAAAAAAAAAACCAAAACCCAAACCAAACATAAAACCAACAAACTTGAATCTGGTCTCAGTTTATGAGTTGTTAGGTAAAATTATATTGTGGTTCATACTCTAAATTTTAAATATAGAAACTATACCAAGTTTAGAAAAATCCTCCAGTAGGGATTAGTGAGATGGGACGGCACTCAGGGGAAAATTGTATGCTCTTGTTCCAATCTTACACTTCTACATCCAGATCTGCTAACAGCTGGTGATGGGGAAGAGGTACTACAATGGATAGGCCTGTAAAAGACAAAATATGCTCATTCTCATGCATTTGAGAAGTGCAATTTTATGAAAATGTTCATTTTGTTATGATACTCTGAGGGTAGCTCGCTATTCAAGAAAGAGAGGTGTATATATACATAAAGATGTGCATATGAACCTTTTCACACCAGTATAACTGCATCAAGTGGAAAGGAGAGTGGTGAGTGCATGGCTTTACAGTGTATTTAAACTACCACCAATAAATTTCTTTCTGTTTGCAATCTGGATTTAGACAAATGGCAATTGTTTCTGCAAACAACAACTTAAGGAGGAAGTGTGATCTGTGATGTGTCATGAACAACAGCTGTCATAGGTCACTACACCCACCCGCCTCAGTTCCTCCTCTCGCATGTCAATTAAATCGCCTGTGCTCTCTCTGAAGGTAGTATTTATCACCTCTGATGGGCAACTACAGTCGCTAGAGAAGTGGTAGAGAGCACTTACAGCAAAAATGATAATAAGAGGCTTTTGGAGGCTAACAAAAGCCAGTACCATGTAATTTACTCCAATCTCATACTGCTCTTGGCTTTTGATGTCTGTAAGTCACAGCAGATCCTGCCTTTAATCTCTACACATGTAGCTTTAGTAACACTTCTTATGGGAATATAAATTGAAAGGGTAGAAATACAATACAGGAAGGGGAAAGAATCTGTGATTTACAGGCTCTCAGGGGCCCAGGAGTACTAAACAGGTTTTTTTCCATGAACAAACAGTGCATATGGGGGCAGCTAGACCATTAAAGAGAGATTCGAGATAAGAATTACAACATGGGTGGTGTGTAATCTGGCACAGGTACGGTGCAGGAAGAATCACAAAACTGCAGATGAAACTCAAAGAGTAAATTTGTTTTGTTCCCTTACCAACTGTGGGATACCTGAAACAGAACCTGGACAGAGGCACACAAGTGGGGATGCAGGCACTGCTGTCCATGCTAAAGGATGACTCAACCTGCTGGTTTCACCTGTCTATCAGGGATTCACACAGGTGTAATTTATCTCTGTACTTTGATCCTTCCCATAGCAGAGCAGGAATGCAGGAACCTCAAGCATGTTTAATAGGGTACCTCTACGTCTGTCACAGACCTACGTTATTTAAATACAGATGTTCTACTTGTCAAACACGCAAGACTAAACAATAATTAGTATGATATATGTGGTTTTCTACACCCCAGCTGCAAGTCACTTGAGAGTGTTTACAATCCTCCTTGCCAATCTCCCATTATTTTCCCACAGTTAGGAACCTGTTTCTTCTGTGTGGTGAAGTGGCATTGTCAAGGCACTATGGAGTGACCAGGCGTTGCATTCAATTATTATCACCTGTGTCAGCCTAGGACCCTGCGCTCCTCCAGAAGTGAGGAGGCAGGCCAAAACACCCTGGATATTCAGCTGTTCACAAGCTTCATCATGAATTCTGTCATCCAGGGGCAGTGGAATAGGTTAGCGCTTGTGAATGGAATAGGTTAGGGTTTGTGAGACACTGGATTATTATATGAATTATTGGCTCGGACCAACTCAAGTGTGTGTGTGGTGTGAGGTTGAATTTCACAAAGATGCAGTGATGCCCTGCCCCCATCCAGCCCCTTGGAGTCTCCTTGGGCAGCCCTGGGGCAGCTGTCAGTCAAAAGCATCGTGGAAGCACTGTCCCATACCCCACCCAGGAGCCCCTGACCCACTCTCGCATTGGCTGGCACACTAGAAGTCCCACCTGGGGGCATGAGGGTGTCCCCGTAGCAGGGCCAAAGCAAATAAAAGCAGTAACACATGCTCTCCATGTTGTTTCAACAGTGTCTTCTGAAAATCTGAAAGCTAGACTTGCCACTCTGGGTGATAGCTATAATTCCCTCTTCTCCTCCCTTCACTTCTTCTCCTATTCTCTTTTCTTAACATTTTGGGTAAATTAAAACCAGAAGGGTTGGATTTTACTAAGTTTTATGGGTTAGCATGTGCTAAGTCAATGCTTTGTGAAATGCCTTCTTTTGGTTGAATGTTGCCCTTTAAAATTTTGACAAGTTCCCTCTTTTTCTAAACTTTGCCGTTTTATTTTTGACCTCCTGAGAAACATGTCCAGTGTCCTCTCCTTTGTGCTTTTTCTTAAGGTATTGAAAGAACTGAAGGCTCCTTTAATAATTTTGACCAGCAAAGTTCTGGAGCCTTGTATATTTTTAAAGTAAAACCTCTTCAACGAGCTTTTTGCTTGGAGCCTGGGATCTTAGAGGGTTAAACCTGTATCTACATGGCAGATGGTTTCTTAATAGAACCAATGCAGTCCATTGCAGTAGTGGCTGAAAAAGCTGAGGGTAAAATGGAATTGCTGTCCTTGAAAAATAGCAGTGTTATGTACCAGTTTGTTAAGATTCTTTACTAGTGTTTACACACGTAAAACTAAGAGGAGATTTTTGTTCTTTTCAGACTAATATGGGATTATCTGGTGAAATAACAAAATGATGTTTTGGGCCAAGTCAGGAGCCAGGACACCAACATTTCAATTTCATACTAATATAATATTACATATGAACAAAGGAAGAGTAAGTTCATTGTTTGCACATAATTTTCCTTGGCATATGTTATGATCCAGTTATTAAAATTATTAGAAATGCCTCAATCCAAATGAAGGTGCAAATGAGACCAGATTCCAAAGTCAATAGTATGGGTTTTGTTTAATGGTAAAGCGAGACAGAGAAAGAGAGATAGAAAGAAATGGGGAAAAGGTGGCAGGGTGGGGAGAAGGAAGAGAGTGACAGAGGGAGATTAAAATAGAAAATGTATCACTACTCCATAGAACTCACTGGTGTCCCATCAGTCTGGTTCTTCTGGTCTTCTTTACCAAGTGTTCTTTCTGAGAAATAAGAAAAAAGGTTTTAGTAAGAGAGGTTTCTGATTTTCACCACGTGTCTCTAACACAGCTGTGATCATAAAATGTAGTCACTGAGGGCCTAATTTCTAGTTTGGGGGTCTAAACTGTCTTTAGACGCAGCCATGTAACTAAATCAGGTCTCAATATGAGCCAAGTTCTCTGTAAAGTCACAGTTCACTGAAATGGTTGATTTGATTCTGTGATAGCTCTTCATAAATATTATACGTGTCTCTAAGAATGTTGTATACACCTTTTGTTTTAGTAGACATATCTGCCATATTTCAGTGTTCCTTCTTTAGTCTGTAAAGTGGTGACAAAATTTTTCTGCATTCTCTAGCTGATGTTTATTGAAGAAATAATTATGTACAGTGGCTATTACAAAGTTAATGTTTTATTACATAGTACTTAATTTCAAAAAAACTGGTTTTTGTTTAATTGCATTTTATAATTTATTTAGATGACATGAATAAATTATTTACATTAGGAAATTCTTATGGGGTACCTTCCAATCATATTTATGAGTAGTTTATCCTTCATTAACAACTTTACAGGGTGGATGTTAGTTTGCAGTGGTGCAACGGCTTTGGGGAATTACTTATTTCTCTGTAGCAAAGTTTTGATTGCATTATTATACTGTTAATAATAAAAGTTTGAATGTCAAATTTGCTATTTTTATATTTTTGAGTGGGTGCAAGCATCAATGTATATAAATTTTTGCAGCTATAAGGGATTGTGTTTCCTCAAAGGGTATTTATTTGATTGTCTAATAACCAAATTAAAATACACGTCTAATAACAAAGCTAATACTTAGAATGGCAAATGGTCAACTGCTGCCTCGTGCAAGCCCCAATGGAAACTTCACACACATCAATATGGTGTTTTGGAAGCTTCATCTTTATTGGAAATTATACTTACTTTTATACAGTTCAGCAACTACCACATATTTGACTACTTAACTTGTCATTGGTCACACACACAAAACACGCGCTGTTCACACGATTAAGCTATATTATTATTGGCTAGTCAACATATCTTATTTTTCTAAATTCTTCTCCTTCTAAATCTAACCACAACACTCTATTTACATGCCTTCTGGCAGGTCCAGCTCAACCTCCCGCCTGCAGGTGTTGTTTTTCTTGTTCCTGCAGATGTCCAGTCCTTGTCGTGTTCTCAAAACACTTAGTCCTTGAAACTCCTCAAATTCCCATCATCTGGTCCATTCCTGCCTTAACCTAAAAGGTCCCTAATTCTCCTTCAGTCAACAGTTCTTAGCATGGGGTCAAAAACTTTCAGATTAGGTTAAAAAACCACTTTTCTTAAAATTATCTTAAAATACTTAAATTAGATCCCTTGCTGTGCTGAGCATCCTGACAGATGTAGAATTCAGCTGAAACTTGAAGCTGTTCAGACCCGACTTTTCATTGATTTACAGGGGAATATCATCCATATTTTAGAAAATTATTTAACTTATTATATTGCCCTGCAGAGGCATTCTCTCTGTTACAATCATGGCCTGAAAAAAAGAAGGGTGTAGGACCTTGCTGTTTGATCTGCCTCTGCTGTTTTTCTAAATAACGAACATTTCCCAAACTAGTCTCATTCCTATTGACTAATACAGGTGGCTGAACAGATGACGGTAATATTCTAGTTTAAATTTTGAAGCCAGACTTCCGTTTTCCTTTTAGAGACAAGCAATTTCTGTAATGAATGTACACAAGGCAGTGAGTGTGATACAGCCAAAAGAAGTACCACAGTACTGATGAGTGATAACAACATCTACTCTAGCATTACTGGATCATGTGGTTGTGTCTCTTGTATCACATCACCTAGTACACACACTCAGGTCTCCAGTGCTGTGAGCAGAGACATGTCTGTGAGCCTCCTGCTTCTCACCATAAGACTCCACCGTCTCCCAAGATACTGGAAGCCGGGAGAAGTAACCGCAGGGCTTTTTCTTGCATCACCATGGAAACTCATGAAGATATGATGAAATTGAACTACAATTTCTTCTCTGTCCTCGCTGCAGTGACAGCACAGAAATGTTCTACACAAACCTTCAAGTTTGAGGGTGTTGGCAGGCCCTGGTGCTCATGTTGACCTGCACCTTCTGGCACTTGGAGCACTGCTCCTGGTTTGTGATCAGAGAGAACACTATTTCCAGACCAAGCTGCTGTACAGCCTGCTTAGTTATATAGCTGACATTTACATTTGGAAGGAACACATAAGGAAGGTGGTTGTTCTGAGAATAACTCAAGGGAAGCTTCAGCAGCTTATTTGCATTCAAATGCTGACAGGTAGAAGCTATGGGGGAAACCATGAGCTTTCTCACATATTTAATATCTCTAGAAGGTGTGACTGTAACAAAATTGTTCTATGGAATATTGAGACAGCATTGACATTTAAATGGCACTGCAGTGTTTACCCTCTGTCCTAATTGTTCATAAAGCTGCCCAGTAGCCAAGCCTCTATACATTCCTTTGTGTTGATACCAATTCACCTGCACAGAAATTTTGCTGTGGAAGTTAGTGAAATGTCTCATTTTGCTATGTTCTTAGCCTCAGAATTGAATACCAACTAGAATCAGCAATTCAAGGAAATCAAGCATGAATGCCTGATGTGTTCAGAGTTCGTTCACTTCTGAATGAGGTAACTGAAGTTACTTTTTCTAGCACTGCATTAAACTCATGTGGGAGCAGGAGGAAAAACAGTGAAAATGAGTCCCTTGAAGTGCCTGTTTCTTTATTAGTTTATGTCAACTTGTTAAACTCTAATAGTATTTTTGCATTTTAAGCTGTTCTTAATGGAGATATTGTTTGTGCTAATATTCTTTGAAATACATAAATCAAACACTATAGAAATGAAGCTTTACCTTCAGCAAATAGGGATCTAATAGGTTCACTTAAGTTGTCAATAATGGATTCCGAACTGATCAAAAAAAGGTGGGGAAAATCATGCCTATCATCCTTCCCATACTTTCCTATTCCTTGTTTTGTCCTTGATCAGCTCAGGATGAGTACATCCAAACAGCACCTGATCTGAAAGTGTACTTTTCCTCTACAACTTCCTTTATTACTTCCTTTAATCTGTTAAAAGTCTTATTCTTCATGGTTTGGGTTTTTTTTTCCTTAGAAACTGACAATGAGTTTCATATCTGTCGTTACCTGGATTGGTAGGTGGCCTTATAGATTGACACAGCCCCTGTGTTTTGCCAGTCACTGAGTATCACCTCTGCTCAAAAGCTTAAAGGCTTTTACTTGTGATGCTTTGTTCACACTTGTCCTTCTAGCTATTTACAGCTCAGCAGTTATGCTGTCTGCACCATCAGATCTCATCTTTTGATCTACTTTAGTCCTCCTTCTACCTCATTTTTGTGCTGGCACCATAGTGCTCCCTTCCCTTCTGCTTTGAAAGTTGTTCTGTCCTTCCAGCATGCGTAGACTGCTTGGATCTGTATGGTCAGCAGGGATTAGCACTTTGTCAAAATGTTCCTTCTGTCCTGCTGACTTTTCTTTGGCACTTGTTGTCACTTTACAGTTAGCCTTTTCTTACTGATTGTACCCTTGGTTTGACTGTGTTTCTAAATAACTTAATCTTATGCATATAATTTACATAGCTTGTTTATTTTTCTTATTTTTAATTGAGTCTTTTATTTTCTAAAAACATCCTGCCTACTTTTTTATGATTTCTTTCATGCTTTTTATTGTCCCATTTTTACCCAATAAAATGCTACTTTCATTATTTTCCTTGTTTGTGACTTCTAAGAACTATTTGCAACTCGACTATGTTTCTTTCTCGAATATTGCTCCTTATTTCTAGAGATATTTCTGTAAAGAGATTGGTCTGAAGTATCCTGAAAGGCATCATCCTGCTTGTCTCTCTCGGTGCCTGGAACTGTTGGAACAGTTCTCATACTGTTTGTCAGAATGAAATTAACTTCTTATTACATCTGTTTTTTTGTTGTAGTGTGAAATTCATATTTTTCCATACGTAGCACACAACCTTAGCCATATTAAGTAATTCTATAGACACTGATATCTAACAGCTAGCATATGGCTAGCAAAGGCACTGCCTTACCTGGGTTTTGGTTAGATTGGTGACTCTTGCACAGTGACCAGTAATCTCAGCACGATGTCTTGACTTTCTGAGTTATTGTTTCCATGACCAGCTGTAATGTCACATGTAAGGTTCACTTTTTCACTCATTTTCACACATAGACAGTCAGGCATTCAGGCAATTTCCAGGCTTTGGAAGCAATCCTAAATCTCAAGGCACCTTGATGATAATTTGAACTTCTAAATAGTTCTAAAAGACAGTGATCTGATTGAAATTCCAAGGAGTAACATTTTGTGGTGGAAGGGAAAACGCTAGAAAGAGCTAAAATGGATGCAGTTTGGAAACAGAATATTTCTGAATGTAACAGTCTTTTAGAAAATAAGAAGTGATGTGCTATGATAGGGAATGAAAAGTTGTTTTTGTGAAGAAATGCTGCACAGGCTATATTCGTAATTAGCAGTAAATGGAACAAAAAACGATCCCTTAAATGTACCCTTCTGTTGCTTCTCACCAGAGAAAACTGATAGGGATATGTTTATTTAGGAATGTGGAGGCTGCATGCAATGAGGCATGGGAGCATATTTCAGAAAATGGAATGACAGGGGACCAAAACTGAATTTGCCTCCTTTCATCAGGTTTGGATGTTTGAAACCAGCACCTTACTCGTTATCAAGCCATTCTTTATTTCCACAAGAGACATGCTGTGAACAGAGATGCCTCTTAGAAATATCCCTCTCACTTTAGTTCTCTTCACTTCTTGCCAGTTGTCACTGTCTCCCTGTCCTGTTTCATAAAGGATTTCTTGCAGTTCCCTGACATCTCACTCTCCTTACAGTTTACTGTAATCTGTAAAAGACAAATTTGTTCTAAGGAGAAGGAAATGTTGAAAGCCAGCTGTGTTTCCAATGTTTCCTTTTTTATCCCTGAAATTCGATAAATGACCTTAGTGTTTACCTTCTGTTTACAGAACCATTATGTGCTACTGCTTCCACCTACCTAAGACCATTTTGAAGTACAGTCAGTATTTACTTGCTAGTATTACTAAGTATATTCAATTAAATACCAGTAGAGAATTTCAGCATTGGCTCTCCTATGTTGCCGAAATATTACCTGTCTTGCACTTTAGATAGTTCTATGGCCAGCTGCTACAAGATAAAGAGGATTTCTCTGGAAAAATACTGCTTTCCCAGAACAATGAAGATAGTAGCAGTCTGTGGTATTGCAATCATGAATGGAAAAAAACATCATCGTGTAAACAACAGTTATTATTTTTGTGCATAACGTAATGTGTAAAGAACAGTTAGGAATATGCACAAAGTGTGTAATGTTCACCAGTGATTATGTTCAAAAATAAAAATGAACACAATATTCTTTAAATTAGGAAATATTCCCATGCAGAGTACTTCATTCTCACCTAAAAACAGAATGGCAGCTTTAAACAACAACAAAACTGTCTGGAAAATCAGCCTACAGTCTTTTAGCTCCAAGTTCCTTTTTTTCCCCTTTTAATCTGACCAACCATTTACTTTACAGATGTATCCAGGAACATACACAAAGTTTCAAATACTTTAAGTTATACTGATAAAAAACACCTCTGTAGGGAGAGCTGTATTTTGGAGGAAGCTATATTTTGGTTTATCTGGATGAACCTCCTTGAAGCAGTAAAAAAAGTCATTCGCATATGTAAGTAGAAGGAAGAACAGAAGACTTACACTAGTTTCACTATTTCACTATTGTCATGAGCTTCACTTCAAAAGAGATTGTGTATTTTTTCATTTACTGTTATTTTAGGGTACTGTGTTGATGGAGATTTATCTAGAGACTGTTCTCAGAGTAATTCTGTGGTGATGCTTCTTACAGGCCTATATTTACCTTCGGGAAATATATTTCCTTCCCTGTCTCCCTCCATTACTTTCTTCTGCCTTTCCTCTTCCCTGACTTTCATATTTTCCTATAAATTTCACCTATAATAATTTAGGTGGTTATTTTTAAGTGAAAAAATACTTTTGTAAGGAATGTCTCCTGAGGGCAATGATATTTCCGTAGAGTGGGTTTATGCAAAGTCTTAACTTGCAGATAAAATTATTTAATATTGTAAATATTCTCCTTTGAAATACTGATTTTAACAAACATTTTTGTAAACAAACGTCTTCTTCAAGTAGTAAATCATCAGAGTTGAATACACCATCAGCATTTATTTCCAAGATAGAGAAGGATTTCAGGCGATTGGAGGAGGGCAGATATCATAGTACCTATCTGTAGAGAAGTGGAATCCAGAGAATTATAGAGCAGGGACCCTAAATTCAATGCTAAAAAGTTATTGGAATAATTTAGTAAGCAATCAATTTGAAGGTCCATAGAGAACAATAAGGTGGTAAGACACAGCTAATACAGATTTGCTAAGAGCAAATAACAACAAACCAGAGTAATTTCCTTCTTTGGTAGGATAAGAGGTTTGAGGACAAAAGGAGAGGCAGAAGATGTGATAGTTCTTGACATGAGTAAGAATTCTGATGATATGCCCTCTGACACTCTCAGGGAAATATAATGAAATTGCTCACGATGAAATTACAATAATGTTGATGTACAAGTAGTTGAAAAACTGTAGTGGGAGAGTAGTTATCATTCCCTGCCTGTCAAACTGGAAAGGTTTATCACATGTGTAAGGTGATAGATAAGGCCATACAAAGGGAGAAAAAGGCTCCTGATGGTTTCCTGGAAAAAACCCAGCAACTGGGGAGACACTCCCAGCAGCTGATAAAAGGATTAAACAAGGAAAGGAGTGATATTTTCTCGAAACCATCCTGCCAGTTGGGAACTCAGGAAGTGGACCCTTGGACCTCTGTCATCCGTCTATTACCTCAAAATTAATTTATTGACTATAGCCACTCAAACTGCCTAAAGAAAAAAAAAAAAAAGAGATTGGACCCAAGCAAAAATTGGGGAGAAATTCCATCAACTCTGTGGGGGCAACTGATGGTCTACCTTTTTCTCCCTCCACGTTCTCGGGATACCTTGAAGTGAGTGATTGCTTTATGCATATATACTAGTTTTGCTCCATAGTACTTTAGGATTTTTACTTATTCTTTGTAAGTTGTTTTACTTATTCTTTGTTGATTGTCTTGCTTTACAGTCTACTTAAGTTTTTTGCTTTGCTTATTCTTTGTAAGTTGTCTTACTTATTTGTAAGTTTGTTTTGCTTTAGAGCGTGTACTTAAGTTTTTACTTTAAGTTTGTAAGTTGTTTTAAATTGCTTTAGAGCATGTGCTTTGTAAGTGACTTTGTTTTAGAGTTTTTTCTTGGGTTTTGTGGTATTAATATTCTCTGTAAGTTGCTTTGCCTTACATTGTGTGCTTGTGCCCAGCCTTGTCGTGGTTGGTGCATAGTTTCAGTATAATTTTTGCAGTTAAACGTTATCACCGATGACATAAACCCTATAGATTATCACAAATTTGTACTATTAAATGTGTTATTTCATGAACTGTTGGAGAGAGCCCATTTTTAGGTACTGACAGTTTCATTGACAGCAAAATAACTCATAGGAGAAACTGGTTAAGGGGTTTCCCTATTGCTATTAAGTATTGTCCCCATATAACTGGTATCAGATGTCATGCCCATTTCAGTGAATCTGGTAAGTGAAGAGTCTCATCTAAGGAGACACTAACAGACTGTGTTGGACTATAAAAGGCTTTGATCTCCTGAGGTGGGACACTTATAGGCAAAAAAGTAAATTAATACAGGTTGGACAGAAAATTCTTTTCTGCCTCTTTTAACATGACAACATGAAATATGACAAAGTCCTAACCTTAGTTCAGTGTGAGTCAATATTTTCACTGATAATTTAGGGTACTGGAATAAAGAGAAACCATTTACTTTCAGCATCCTGGAGGGCCTTAAAAATGCCTTCAGAGATGAGTAGAAGTTAGCTGGGCTGAGTAGTATGAACGATGCCATCTCCTCCTCCAACTTTCCTCCACATTCTCTGCTATTCAGCAATTGTGATGGCAATGTATACTGAAAATTAGGTTCTTCATCTGGTGATATTTGTCATCTTTCACACTCTTTCTCAATAAATAGTCTTCACTAGTTCTGTACATTTAAGTCTGTTCAGACCTCTATTTGGAAGAAAACTTGGAGCAAGCTCTTTTTCCCCATTTCCATTGCTTTGCTTTACCGTTGAATTTGAGAGGTGAACCAACAACAGCAAGATGAAATTCAACTGGAAAATATTAAATGGAGATAGAAATTTAAGGAATTGAGAAGGTCTTGCTACACAGCAGCACCAGTTCTCTATGATATGATGGATTAGAGAATGAAAACAACTCAACAAAAATGGCAGGTACTTTTCCAAGTGCCAGGCAGATGATATTCTAAAGTATTAATAGGAGTACCATGTGCAGGAAGATAATTATTCTGCAGTAGCAATGAAAAACCCCTTGCATGCTGGACAAATAATTTCTGATACTGATTGTCCAATAGGTAAAAGAGAAAGTCTTTATGTATCATGCCAGAAATAAATCTGTCACTGCTATTGTTTCATGCATATTGAGACCCAGTGACCTTGTAGTCTCAGTTAAAGTTCTGTGCCAGTTTTATACACCATATTTTGAGGTGGATGTATGCAAGCTGGAAAGAGTTGAAAGAGCAGATAAATTTAAAAAAATATGACTACCAAGGAAAAGTGGGAAATATTTAGATTGATTGGCCTGTACAAAAGAAGCCTTTATGAATAAGATAGATGGGATCAATGTAGAACATTTCTTATAAAAAGACAGTATCTATTGGTGTCCACATCTTTTGAGAGGAAGAACAAAAAGTAATTTGGTTTAATTTATGGTAATCAGAACTTACATTAGAAATTTTTATTGAATAAAACCCATTAGTCTTTCAAAAAAACATGCCTAGGAAATTTAGGAAATCCACAAAGCTATATATCTTTACATGTACACAGTGGGAACCTGCACCAGTCAGAGTGCTTAGGATGGACTCTCTCAACTTTCTCTTCAGTGAGTGAATAAAAATTTTTGTTTAGGTTACAGGCTGTCAAGGTAGTCTTTACCAATTAGAACTAGGGAGTCTGAGCAATGCTGAGATCTGCTAGAGAGATAGACTGAAATACAAGAACTTTCAGATTTCTCTCCTTTTCTCTCTGCCCTCACTAGGTAAGAGGTTTCCTCTGGTCTTGTTCTCCGGCTAATAACTTCCAGTAGACACCTGCTTTGCAGCATGCTTTGTGTAGTCTCTTCTGGCTCTTCTGGAAAGTATCCTATTTGCTTCTCTTTCTAAGCCCTGGTAGAAGGCTTTTTACCCAGCTGCTGCCTGGAGTCCCCCCTACCTGAGCTCCCCCCTTGCTGCAGCCTCTCTAATGGCTCTGCCTTTCAATCCCTATGTGCTTCATGCTTCAATCCATATAGTTCTCCTATCTGATCATACCAAATTTTCCAGGGAAAGAATGGTCCCTTCCAGAGTTTCTCATCTTATTTTAATGTAATATATCACAGAATGAACTGTGATGAAAGAAATGATCTACAGAGGATGACAACTGAATAGATAGCTGTAGGAAGGCTATAGATGCAGTTGATCCTGCCAGAAATGAGGTTGTGAGTTCAGTGGTCTCCTCCGGAGCTCCAGTTCTGAGTGGTTCTGGCTGAAAGAGTTTAGCAGTCTGCATCCCTAGGTCTGAAAACAGAGCATGTTTCTGCACAGCTGTCATTCTCTTTTTGGGCTAACAGGCATGGTACCACATCACCAAAACCCTTAGACTGCAAAGTGGACTCAGCTTAATGTTCAGGACTATCCATATTGTTCTGATGTGTTTGTTCACTTGGTATCTGTAACCACAGCCTGCAATTTCTATGTCAGCTTTGTATGCAATCTCTGAAACAGTCTCTCATTTGCTCTTCATTGGCATCAATAGGTACTTGTAACAAATATGCAAGCTATTAGCTTTTCTGATGTATTTTCTCTCATGCCCACATTAAAAAAATCATTAGAAAGCCTTTTGGTGATCTGTGGCTTGCTGGTGAAACCATCCTAGCTTCCATGAGTATTTTGCATAGGCAGTTCATGGTCTTGACAACATCTGAAAAATGAAGTTTCCTATGAAAGGTGGTTATCTTGATGACAGCGTTTAGAGTGTACCTTGGATGAAAAAAATTAAACAATGAGATTAACTGTTTTGGCTAATGCTGCTGGACACATTTCAATGTTGTTGTCCTTGTTTACATTAGGGTTTCATGCTCCTTGAATGAGTAAGACAAAATTAAACCAGTGTAATTTCCTAAAATAGACAAGGAATTTATATTTATGCTCTTATTTCGTCTTCTAGCTTTTAATGTACATGCTAGATAAGTCTATATTAAGCTATTAAAGCAGTAAGAGAGAGGAAAAGAGAGAGGCACTTTGAGTGAGTTGCATAAACAGGGTTTTTAAAGAAAGTGGTTTAAAGGCTTGGAGTATGTGCACACTACTAAGTGCTAGCTGCTGTGTGGCAACTCTTCACGTGCACATGCTCAGCCTTCAGCTACTGGGAGGCAACCCAAGCCATGGTAGCTTACTTTGGTAGTTTTTTAACATTTGGTATGTGCATGGGAGTGAATACCACTGACTGCTTAAGATGCAATTCCTTGCATAGCAACTTTGTGCAGGAGATTCACACAGATCTGATGTGTATGTGTAGCAGCTTGACAATGTGGTCCCAAATCATTTGTGAAACAAAACAAGTGAGCAAAAAGGATTTTGTAAAACTACTCAGCAAAACTGTTCTTAGGTATATGGAGCCTTAAAATGCAATAAAAATGTCATTCCTGGCATCCCTTCTGAAATACTACCATTCCTCAGAAAGATCACCTGAAGTCAGAACTTCTCCTGTCTCTCATTTTATCAGTGCAAAGGCAACTTACTTAAACTGCTCTTTGTGCCTAGTAAGCCTTGTTTTAGATGTAATAACACATGAATATGAAACACTCTACATGTGACGATGTTATCTGGAGGAAGCCTGGAGTTCAGAGATCCTTGAGCAACTAAGTCCAGGCTAATGCCTAAATTCTCTTGCAAATTTTACATTGCCACTTCTTGAACATGTTTTAGTTCTTGTCTGTTTAATTATTTGTTTTCAATGGTCTTTGTTCACTGCATCTTTTCTAGAACAAATAATACCCACACCATGGCCTTGAGTTTTTATCCATAGCTCCTGTAGCTAAGAGACATAGGTGGGGTATGTATAACTCACTTTCTAAGCCACAAAGTAATTCATACAATAGGAGTGCTTATTCTTCAAATACCCTCCAAAACTCATCTCCAGAATGGATTGGTTATTTCTCTGATGTGATCTGCAGAGAATCGAAGGCCTCAAAGTCAGAGGCAATAATGATCTCCAGGTTTGTTTCTTCTTTTGTGCAGTAATTGCTAAACATGACTTGTTAAAGTTATATCTAACTAAATGTCTAAATGTTCGATTGTGTTTTTATGAGGTATTTATGATGTTTAGTAATTAGGAGTAAACTTTGATGAATGCACTTTTATCTAGTCAAGTCCTTTTAATGAACAATTTCTTAAATGATTTCCCATAACTGTTGAATCCTTTTCACAAAGGAAAAATTGATTTATGATTCTTGAACATTTCCTAGGTGAAATTCTTATTTTACATATGTGTTAGACAATTGCATGTTTAACCTGACTGCAGGATATTGGTTTGAAATCAATTTGGTTTACAGATAGGTGGACAGTGGGCAGAATATTTGTGTGTTGACATAGCTATCATTCATTAAAAGCTTACAGTAGTATAATGCTACTGTTGCTTTGTAGAACAACAGTCTTTGCAGGAGTATCTACTGTAAGTGATTGGGATAAACTGTGTGAGTTTATATTTTTCTCTTTGTGGCAACCTAATTATAAGTATGAAAGACTCTGAATTCTCTTTCATGGTCCCTAACTTATAGTACACATCTACTCACCTGTGTCTGCCTACTTAATATTTCAGTTGGGAGAAACATTTTTGTTGAAAATATGTTTTTTGCAGATGTTTTCCAAAGTTACCCTTCCTCTGTTAAGAGCACTATGGCGATATGTGGTAGGTGTTTCTCTATACCTGCTATGGCAGTCCTTTTCTGGAGCAAGAGCTTTTGTACAACAGTGTTTTTGCCTAAGATAAGATAGACATAGGGGAGATTTCTGCAGTCCGTTCACCTCATTCTACGTCCTTATATCATGAAAATGTTTTCTCTGCTTCTTCAGGTACCAAATTCAGCAATCCCAGTTTCATACTGGATATGAAGTGCTGGCTTTCAGGTGTCAAGTGAAAGACCCAACAACTGGCGGTTCCTGGAGCAGAGAACCTAGGACAGAGAGAATAAATACACTGAAAGGCATAAAATTAATCAGATTTCTGCCCCTGACAGTCTGCAGCTTAGACAATTTCTACTGTTTTAAGAACACCTAAATAATGGATTGCCTCTTCTTACTTTTCACCCTCTGGAAATCTCTTTAAAAAATATTTTTGTGTTTGTATTGTATGCAAAATGTATGTATACATATTATATTATATAAAAACAGTGGTAGATACAATAGACACTTCCAAGTCACCATTTCCTTTATAGTGCACAAGCTCCATAGCGGCAGCTCAGAGTGACTATTCTGCATCTCCAGTTGTGTCCTTGAAGAGTAAAATTGTTGGAGGTTTGGGTTGTGTCCTTGAAGAGTAAAATTGTTGGAGTTTTGGATGTGTGATAGCTTTATAATCATCTTTGCTGCTGAAATGCATGGAGAAAGCTTTGCTTTTACATGACCTTGGTTATTACATAGTAAGATAAAGTCTTATGTAGAAAATTGTAGTTTTAAGCTCATACACAGTCTCTACTCAGAAAAGTTTAACAGTGATGAAAGATTTCCCACAATTTTACAAAAGGTTATATTGATTGCCTGGAATAGGAGGACACTTTTTTTAAAGTTCCAGTTTGAGTGTATTTTTCAAGGAGAATCATACAAAATTTCCTTGCTTGTAGTGCTAGTGTATGATATTAACTATGTTATAAAGAGTATCTGCTCCTTCATCACTTTCTACTGTAAGAAATCATTTCTTTAGAGTATTTTCAAGTCAAGACTAAATAAATGAAGTGACAAAATATTTTGGGCGCTTTGGTATATTCAACTGCTTATCTGAAGGTAATTTAAAGTGCTTCAGTACTGAGACATTGAGAGCTCTGCCTAAAGACAAGTGGTTAGAGAACACTCAGTTTAGTTACCATTCATCCATAAACCAAGAGTACTTCTAGTTGCAGGCCATTTTGAAAGTATGATATTTATAATAAACAAGTTCAAAATGTAGTGCATTGTGTAGCTGCTCCTTGAACTTTCTCTATTAACCATTGAACTGCATCACCCAGTTTAATATCATACAATCCTTACTACATATTTATCAGCTTTCTGAATGATTTAATGTTTTATGCCTCTGGGATTCTCTGTGCAACTTTTTTCCCTATAAGTTTAACTGAGATCAATGTTCTGAACATTATTATAATCCTCCCACTCGAGATAAAATTATTTGCAGGAAATATTTCAAATATCAAGTTATAATTCAAGTTAGGTTAGAAGTAAGGGAGGATGAGCTGCAGTAAGGATTAGTTCCTTGTCAAATATACGAGAACAGGCTGAAAAACAAGCACAAATCACAGCAGGCAAAATCACAACACACTACACACATAAATAAAACACCAGAAACATTCTAAAGCAATAGAGCAGGGAGTTTAGTTGAGCTCAGAGTTAATATATTTTTCCAATTACATGCCAGGCTTTTTAGTAAGACACTATTCTGACCTTTGCCTTTTAATTTGATCATTTATACAGCATAGATTTCCAAAACCACAGGATCTTAAGCTGTGGTGTTGATTTTATATTGTTTACAGTTTAGATGTACTGAAAGTCAAAAACAATTTAAAAAAAGATAAAACTAACAGCTTGGAAGCATCCTGGGAAAGATAGAAATGAGCTGAGGATTAGATTTTGGGTTTTATTGAGGCTGTTCCTATTTGATAGCTGTATTTGGACTATCAGGTAGGGTCACCAGATGATAGATGCATTACTTCTTAGTTAAATTTCTGTATTTACCTTGGGTAACTACTTTACTGGTGTCTGTCTAGGCTGATCTCTCAGAAATGTCTCAGATCTTTGTGTGCATTTGAATATGCTGGCTGACCTAGGAGATTCCCTTCACTTGTGGGAAACTTCTCGAATCTCCCCGTCTGCATCGTTTGTCCTTGTACAGCTGCTGAGCCTAGTGTGCAACAAATAATTCAACTCCCCTCCCCTTAACCATAAGAAAAAGATAAATTCCTAATATTTCTGAATGTGCTGCTCCTCCTAATGCTGGTACTTCTAGGGTTTTGAACCACTTCCAGCTACTCAGACCATGATTTTCTGCAGCTGACCCATAGATGTTTGTAAATTACTCCCTCGCTCATGCTCCTGCAGTTGCCCTAAGCAGCAGAGGATGTCGTCAAAAGTGGGAAAGAACTGTTTTTAGCCCACTGGTAAGGTGAATGAGGTAGCAATGATGGCAGCAGGTGGCTCTTAGCTCATTAACCTGAGAAGAGCAGTGCATAGTGATTACCATTAGGCACTTTCCCTGCAAGGCCAACATTTACAATTATGTCTTTCAGTTACTCAAAGAAGAGGAACAGCAGAAGAATCTGATTTCTTTTAATGCCACTATGTTAGTGCATAGGTCTTACACAAGTCCATTTTAATCTCTTTTTTGTGACATGCAGATGATAAAGAGAATACAAAAATGGTGGTTCTATAACCCTCATGTATAATGACAACTGGACATGATCTCCTTGGTTCTCTTTCATTTGAAGTAAGATTTTTTTTTTCTGTAAAAATTTCAATAGTGGTATGATTCACAGGGACCTCTTTGCTGACCAGGGGCTTCAGGTTTTTCTATCATTGAAACGATTTTTAGAACCACAGCCAGGAAATGAGTAGGCCTGCACATGAACCAATCTTTTGCTGATTATCTACAAAAAAGCCAAAATTGACAGGTACTATCACTGACAAATAAATACATCATAAAATACTTGACTACTTCTTGAAAATTGTTCAGGGCTTCACAGTTTAATTTTCTATTGTGCTTTCTCACAATTAAAATACAATCATGTAATGATTGACTTTTGTGTATGTGTATGGATATTCCCCCTCTCTCACAAACACCTTCTTTAAACAGTTTCTTTAAACAAGTTTCTACCATGAGAGTAAGTGGCTGTTCTCTGTGTAAGATTGCAACTTCCCCAGAAGTCTGTCCATTCAATTATTTAACTTTGATAAAGAGTAAAGGTTGATATGATTAAGGCTAATGAGGCAATTATTTGAAAATACCAGCCATCAAAGCACTTCATTCTAGTTAACTACATTCATTAAAATGATCCCAGGCTTCTATTTCATTGTGGTTCTTATCAATAGGCCTTTATCAGTAAGAGTCCTAATTGTTCAAGGATCAAAATATCTCTTGCCACCTAAGATATCTGGGTTATGAAGTAGTTCAAACTACATGTCCTTTTTCCATCCAACTACCTGATGGCAGCTAGCTTAATTGTGATCTCCTCAAGCAGATGGTTCCTCAAGCAGAGAAGAAACAAAGACACTATTAGGAAATGCTCTGTTTCTCTGGTCCTAGGAGCAGTTTTTTGTCTCGTATGCCTCTGGCTGCTATACCTCCCCTCATTCCCCTCTTTACTGCTCCTTCCTAACTCTTACATCTACATACAGATTCCTCCTGCCTTTTCTGCCTAGTCAAGTGGCAGTATACGCCATGGCTGGTTTGCAGGGTGAGTGCATGCTGGCAGGACAGCTAGTCAGTGTGAAACAGTCCAACAACTCTATCTGGGCAATGCTGTGAGCCAAACAAAGAAAGGTAAGTAGAGGTGTTCCTGCCTTTTCTGTTCCCTGGTTCTTACTCAGATGCTTATTTTCCTGTGACATTGAGAAGCCTCATATACTTTGAAATTCCTGTGGCTCTGTCATGTTAACTTGGAATTGGCTGCACATTAAAAGTTACTGACAGACACAGACACCAAAAAAAAAAGTGTGTCTATACACATATACATAAGTTCACACATATTAGGTCATAAACAAAGGTGATTACATAAGCCTCAAATGGAATGCAAAACCACTTGAAGTCTTTGGGTTACTGAAGAGCAAACGTAACCTAGGAAGGCTATATTGTCACAAACCAAGTCTCAGATGTGAAAAGCCAATGTGTCTCTCTGCCTTTACATGCTTCGAGCATCTCTGTGTGAGGCACCCCTATAGAGCCTAAAATGAGACATGACTTACACGTAATAGAGATAATTGAGTAGAAAGTAGTGACTAGGATGAGGAGAAGTTATCACATGGATGCTGTCTAGATGCTGGCTTTTGTCACTGGAATACAAAACACTCCAGAGGAGGCAGGAAGAAGGAATATGATGGCGGAGCTTGCCTCAGGGCTGATGTATAAAGCGGATGTATCCTTGAATGTTCACAAAATCCATTTTTCAGCAGAAGTGTTTCTTAGACATATTGTGAACTAAAGACTACTGGTGTCGAGGTAGGTGCCAATTTTTCAAATTCAAGTTTACTCTAGTCTCACAAATTAATCACAAAACATGAAGTACAGGAAACAATGAAGTCTGCAGAAGCTTGCTGACAGCCAAATGAAAAATAGGAATCAGTTTTAAAGCATTAAATTCTGTTAAATATCAGTAGTTATATTAATACTTTTTTTACAGGCTGAAAACCTTTTAGTTTGTTCAGTAAAGGTTACTAGGTTTTGCTGTCCAAGTTTTTTTAAAAAATGAAAGTGATACCATGCATACGTTTTGATCTTCTAAATTGTGAAAGTATTAGTCTCAGGTGACTCAAGTCACAAATAAAATAGCTAAAATAAAAATTCCTATTTATCCCACGTTTGTTTACTTCACAGAAATGAAAATACCAGACTAGACAAATTCAAAGGGACTTTTGTACAAATAGCTTTATTGATTGCCAAAAAGCAAATAAACTGTAGAGTAGAATTCCGTTCACCAGATGACAAATGCATTATAAATCTCAAAGACATTTTTCAACTTGAAAGACTGCACTGTAGCTCCTGGAAAATATCAGGGAACATTGATCGAAGTATTTTATCCAGTAGCATGTTTTTTAGCATCAAGTAAATTTTAATCTGCAAGATTTTTAAAGAAAAGCAAAAGAAAAAATCTTTATTGTGGCTGCACTGATATTCCTTGCTTTTCCTCTTTTACCTTTATTATAACTATTACTGTTCCATAAGGACTACTGCATTACTGTTTTGTTTTTGGTTACTCCAGATTTCAGTAATTCATTATGGAGTTGATTTTTCATCTACAAAGGCCTATAATGTCATTACACTGCAGGTTGGTGTATTTTTTAATGTATTGGTAATAAATGTATTATTGCAGAAACAATTGATTTTAGTTAAAAAAAATTGCAAAAAACCTCCACCCCACCCCAAACAAAAAAACAAAAGCAAACTAACCAATTTTTTGTTTTGTTTCATAGGATTTTTCTTAACAATATTTACTCCATCTCCTTTTCAAGGACACCTTCCATATAATTTAGGTCTCTTTCAAAGAGGAACTCAACTATACACCCATATCACAATTTGTGATGACTGAGTTTCTGGATAGTTTAGTAATTGTCAAGCTTTCTTGGGCTGTAATATCCTCCACCGAGAGGCAAACATAGCTAAGAATAGACTTGGCAGAAAACAGTAATTGGGAAGAAATGTTTTAAAAAAATTGGAATTTCTGAATATAAATATTGTATTTTGAAATGCAAGCAAAAAGTTTTATTGCACTCAGAAAGCCTCAGCTTACAATAACAGATGCATATGACCCCAGCCACTGCATTTCCTATGGACAGCAGGTATCCTACTCTGTCTCTCCACTGGAACCGTGAGTTGGTTTTGAATGAACTGCTTTAAAATATATTATGCAGGGTTTCTTAAACCTGGTTTTGAGAAAACTTCAAAAATATAGGCACCACCTTGCTGTGGTTACTGTCTTAATGCTTTTCACAGAGGAAATCAGGCCAGCCAGTCATGCTTTTTCTGAGCTCTAATGTTCCTCCAAACACAGGAACATGAGAATGCCTTTAATGGTTTCATGATTTTACTCCCTGTGTCTGATCTCATGAATCTCAGCTGCTTGTGGAACCATGCTTACCATGAGTTGAAATTAAACTTTTTTGCCTTTGGCTCAGATATTTATTTCTACAGATGGTAAGTGGCACCAGTTCACATGTTCCATCTGATGTATTTTTTCAAGAGTTTGAAGTGCAGGGTTTGGATTCAATGCACTGTACAAGACCATCTTTGGGGAATCAGTCTTTTCAAAGAAAGTCATAATCTTGCAGCTGGAAGTTGAAGGACCTGTACTGAATTAATGATTCACCTTTCTATGCAAACCTTCAATATCTGTTGTAAGTAAGCAAGAAAGGGTTGCAGTGTTTCACTTGAACACTGAGATCCCAAATGCAGCAATACATTTTACATACAACTGATAAGATTTTACTTATAAGTGATTTGGGAATAATTAGGAAATGCAATTGAATTTGGAGCTGCTGACTGACAGGGAGAATAGAAATGTGCCCTAAAAATCTATAACAAAATAACCAGACTTGGCATTCATCTTCATTGCAGTTTATTCACTAAATTATCTTCTTGAATATGCCATGATTTCAGTGAGATACAACGAGGAGAAAAAGGTACCACTTAAGACAAATGCACACATTTAGAATCACATTGTACAAATCTACCATAATTACTAGCTGGAAGGTGTGTATGGTTTTTGCTTTATTGTGAAAGCGGCACATCATAATCACCGATATACCTCAATACCAGAAATTGTTAATTTTGAAGTATTTAACAAGTCTTTATTCTTTGCCAATTTTATTCAAAGGGAGATGTGAAATTACTGAAAAACTATAAAACCATTTTCCTCCTCTTTCTATGGTGTATTGGAGTTATCCCATGATTAACAAGCCACAAATTGAAGTTTACCTTTGCTTGTGGGGAAGGCTTTTTCTCTAGGATTTTCAGCAGGTTGGATGTGTTAGAAGCATTTTCAAATACAATCACAATCTGTTAGATTTTTAAAAATTGAAAGAAGAATACATCATCTCATGTAGAGTATATATTTCTGTCACAAATAGAGCATTCTAAGAGCTTTAATGACAGCATTCTTCTATATTTTACTCCTGTGTTGTGTATCTGGTACTAGTTACACAGATGTTGCTCCAGCTTTTTTCACAGAAGCAACAAAAGGGTAAGAAAGTGCTAAATAGACGCTAATAGACGCTAATCTGATAAAAAGATTCCCACAAGGCAAAATAAAGAAAAGCTGAAAAAAAAATACTGAAAATCAAGAGTCTCCACTGAAGATATGAGATCAGTTTCTACTCCTGAAAAGTCCAAGTGAAGGATCAAGTGCATTCTGTTCTCCTTTATACTCTTGCTATTTTTATGTGAGAGACAGCCAGGAGAAACCAGGAGAAACCAGGAGAAACAAATCTCCAAAGCCAGGTGTTCAACGGGATGATCACAGTATGTTGCCCTGGATTTGCTGAGGAAGATTATTACTTGTGAAACAAATTGAATCTGCTATTTCCTATGTACTTTTTTTACAGACAATTCTTGTTTCTGGAAGTTTTACTTCTCTCATTCCTTGGTTTTAAAGGCTTGTCTTCTGAGCCTTTCTCTCAGACCTGGTTCTCCAGACCTGGTGCACTAGGAAGAAGAAAGAAAAGTTTTGCAATGACCTTTACTCTCTTCTCTTTGATGCCTGGATGATGAATTGCTCTCAGTTACTCCCAGATTCCCCCAGTGTACAACATCCTAAAAAGTCTGAGGACTGTCAGGACTACCTAGTAAAGCAGAGGACTTCTTTTGTTTTGTTTTGTCTGATTCAAAGCCCATATGAGCCATCCAGAAATTCTCCTGCTGTCTAGGGCTGAGACAGCACAAATTGTCCTTTGTCTTGGTTAAGGTGAATGGAAATGGAAATGTCAGCATGTCCACCTAACAATCAGATGTTTTCTATTCTACAAGGCTGATCAAAGTGTTACTGCCCACATGAGATGTCAGTCCCAGTTTTGCAGCTCACTTTTTCAGTAGAAAGTGTTACGGTATCTACTTCTTTCACCAACAGTTTACCTTCCTGCTTACTTTAGTCACGGCCAAATCTAAATACGAATCTATTTAAAGTAGTTTTCAGTATGGATGAATTTCTCTAAACAAGACGTGGTCCTTGATCTTCCAGCTCAAGTTCATGCCATCTAAAATTCCTGTCACATGGCACAGTGAAGGTAAGTAGCTCCTTTGTGTAAAGTTAATGTCTTTAAGGACCTCCTCCCAGTATCTGATGAAAATAGGAATTTCTCCCTTAGAAAAACTGGCAAATTTGCAAGGTGACCTAGTTAGGAACTATTTTTTGGCAGGTGGTTTATAAAAAACTTTAGAGTTTGAGCTAGGTTTTCAGTTTTCCAGAGAAGTAGTGGAGAATGTAAAAATCACAGCAATTTCCTACCAGCAACTTCCCAGTCACATCACATACAGACAGGTTATAAGGTAGTGTTCTTTCTGCCTGTTAAAGGCTGCTAAGAACACGTCTGTGAAATGACCTTATGCAGCTCAAGTCACACAGCTGTAAAACCTTTACAGAAGATAGCATGTCAAAAAAATTCAGGCCCTATCCCCTTAAGAACTAGGTCATGGGCTGGACTTGGCTGCCTAACTATCTAGTGCTATTTAGAAGATTAGGATATGCCTAGGCTCCATGTGCTGCTTTTAAAAAAGCCCAAGTTTCTTGTAGACCCTGTGTCGTATCTCCAATCCTATGTTAGTATCCTGGATGCTCTGTGGCCTCCTGCATTTAATCCTCTGTATACATATTGCCTTGAGCCACCGGTAAATAATGGGCACATGGAAAATCCCTGGAGGAAGAAAGAGAAGCTCTTTAGCACAGCAAATTATATTCTTTCAGGAATTCACAAGTCTGTGCTGTGAACTATGCCTCTTCCCCCATGACCCCATCATGGCATGGTTTGAAAGTGACCTTGAAGATTATCTAGTTTCAACCCTCAGCCATGGGCAGGGACACCTTCCACTAGACCAGGTTTCTCAGAGTCCCATCCAACCCGACCTTGAACACACCCTGGTTTGCTCATCCACAACTTCCCTGGGCAATATGTTCCAGTGCCTCACCACCCTCAAGTAAATAATTTCTTCCTAACATTTATCCTAAACTTATCCTCTTCCAGTTTAAAGCCATTCTCCCTTTTCCTATCACTACACGCCCTTGGTAAAGAGTTTCTCTCCATCTTTCTTGTAGGCTCCCTTCAGGTACAGGAAGACTGCAATTAGGTCAGCCTGAAGCTTTCTGTACCCCAGGCTGAGCAATCCCAATTCTCTCAGCCTTTCCTCACAGGAGAGGTGCTCCATTCCTCTAATCAACTTGGTGGCCTCCTCTGGACTCACTCCAACAGCTCAATGTCCTTCCTGTGCTGGGGACCCTAGGGCTGGAGGCAGTGCTCCAGGTGGAGTCTCACAAGAGTGGAGTAGAGGGGACAGAATCACCTCCTTTGACCACTGTCTTCCTCATTTTCAAAAGTCCTGTCTTTTATGACATCGGTGCACAGCTTTTCACCTTACTTTTCTCCCCATTGTTTCCTCGTGTGTTTTAATTTTTTGCATACTTTGATCCTGTGCCATTTTTACGTAAATCTCTTTGTCTGAGAAAGGAAATGTCCAACCTACCTTGAGTTCTCCATTCAATCCTTCCTTCTTTTCTTTTACCTTTGAAACTAGCTTTATGTTTATCTGCATTATATTAGCTGTTTTTTTCCTGAATACTACTTTGTTACCTTTACTCTCTTTTGCCATACTTCTATTTTTTCTTTCCTGTTAAACATATCCCTTTCATTTAATCTCTTTCTTTCAGCATATCGCATCAACCAGCCTTTATTTCTTCCTTTTTGCACCCTATGTTTTTTCCTTAGCACGTTGTCCTGTTTTGCTTTTTTCTCCTTTTCTCCCCCCTGAGCATTTTTACATTGTCCTTTGTCTGCCTTTTTCTGTCACATTATTCTGCTGGTGCTCTCTATTTTCTCTGGAGTGTCATTTTGATATAAAATAAATTGTATTGTGTGTTATTTATTCTCTACAATTTTTGGGTGAATGGAGCTGCCTGTATATAGAGACACATTTACACACAGTATCCTTCAATTACTTCCAAATTGCCACTATAATTTCAAAAGTACACTATATTTATAGTGGTTGAATTTCACAAGGTTTAACATACTATAAGTCTTTCATTCTTATTTATTCATACTCTGTCATAAAGAGGCATTATTTGAATTTTCAGTTCCTCATTCTTTTAATGCCACAGGGCCAGACTGCATCTAGGAGTAAGGATGTGCAGGTGTTTAAATTGAGTTTTTAATTTCTGAGCTCCCAGAGTGCCTGGACAGGAGGAGTGCTGTCTAGTGCAGCCAGCAGCAGTGACACATGGGAGGTGCAACTGGGGTCATTACTCTCCATGAGCTAGCAACCTGCAGCTGGCACTGGAAAAGTATATGCAGTGTAGGCTTTTCTGATCCTAACCCTGCTTCAGTTGCCATTGTTTCTACAGGGCAGGTGAGAAAGTCCTTAAACATCTTTCAGAGCCTTTGGTTGGTGCTGTGCTCTGCAGCGAGGAAACCCCTGGGGTCTGCCACTGGAATGGCATTTGTCAGGCATGACAATGACTCAGAAAGTCACAAAAATTGCGTGTCTGGTGTAAAAATAAAGGCTGTTATCTTGCTACTTGGTTGACTGGCTTTGAAATACAAAGAAAACTACTATCTTCTGATGCTGTGTAAGTTAAATTTTATTGTATGCTTCATTGCTGAAGAAGATGTCTAATTTTGGAATTTACTTAACAGAACAATGTATATCCAGTAGGCTTTTCTTGCAGTTGGTACAAAGGTTGATAAAATTGTAAACTTTACCTGTGATTAAGTGATTTCTACCAAGGAAAAACATGACTTTTTTTTTTTTTTTAACCAGAAAAAAAAAACAAACCAGAAAAGCAGTCCTAAATTGAAGTTTCTTTTTCCCAAATCTGGAAGTCATTTTCTCTTCAATGGAAAAAGAGGTTATGTTTTTCAAATAATATTTAATTTCCTTATCTAATTGCTTTGGCATAAACAAGATACAAAAGCTTTTGCTGCCTAAAAACTCCTAACAATTTCTCTTTTACATCAAATTATAGTAGCTTTGAAAGGAAATAATGCATCTGCAGATGGTGCTGAATTGCATGAAATTAATTACTACATGTGCAAATTCTCAGTAATTAATTCCATTGAGGCCTGTAAAATCCATTGTGAACTGAATTGCATGCTTTTTAGTCTTTCTACCTGAAAATTGCTGCATCATCTTTTAAGCCAAGTTTAAAAGGGATAAGGAAAATATATTAAGGTCACTTAAGAAAATGCATTAAATTTTCTTTGTCATGCTCACAGTATAAAGAAATCAAGCTGTTACAGATCTTGTGTTAACACAGTGACCAAACATTTCTAGGTTTCTTTCTGGGAAGTAGCTATAGACTGTATAGACTATAGACTATAGTAGCTATAGACTGTATAGAATGTACTGATGTACATTCTGATCTGGTGAATATTCCAAGTTTCTGGTACCAATGTTCAGTCCCCGGTCCCTGCATAGGTTTTAATACTGTAAACAAAGGTTGTAAACTTCAGCACTTATGACCACTTGTAACAAGCTTTTCATGGTTTTTGTTTGGAGATGCTGGTAAGAAAGAGGATGTTTTCAGAACATATACGCTCCAGATCTGATGCTACAGGTGAGGCAGGCACAACAGTCCTTAGACTGTGAATCCTGGTAGTGCCAGGATGTAAGCCACGTGCTTGACTGATCAAATGAGCAGCAGACCTTAAACATGCAGAGGAGACATTAGGGAGCTATATTGAAATACCAGTGTGGTTTGGAGCAAATTCAGGGGATTGAAGGGGATTTTTTTAAGGGTGAAAATTTTAGGATGGTAAGACCAACCTCACTAGACCTCTAACCTGGTTCAGGAAGGAAGCTGTAGACTACAGGCAGAAATTCTGATAGCAATGGACTTTACACAGGAAGGGGGCCATGAAAAACCATGAAGGCTTTAAAGTTAGCCATGATCTGTCTCCTGGTCTGATGAAGACTGACTAGTCTGGACTCAGAAAGGGCAAAGTTCACAATGAGTCCCATGCAATGTAGAACCCCTGAAGCCAGTGTCACTCTGCTATTTCCAACCAGCCATTTGGTCTGGATTCAGTCCTGTGAAAAACTCCAGTGCCATGTCAGACACATATCATTATTAGCTTGTTGCTCTTGTGCTTGTGTGGGGTCTGTACAGGTAGGAATTCTAATGGTGTAATCTGACTTTACTGCTTGAGACAGCTGAGTTAATTTGCCATGGGATAGGTTGGGTCCAACTGCAGAGGGCTGCACTGTGTTGAGCAGACATACATTGATGCGCGTTGGTTTTGGCAGTAGTTTGAGCCAAAGGACTAGTTTAAGCATTCATACTTATGGAATTTTCAGCCTTACTAAAATAGAAGATGCTGAGACTGTGATTCTGGTGGTGGTTTGTTTTTTTTTAAAGGCAGTGTAGGAGAGCCCTGTTACAAACTGAGCAATAACATTTGCAGCACATTTGTTACCTTATTGTTTTTTGTGTTACTTAATCAGGGAAGTTCCTGTAAATCAGAACATTTCTGATTGATATACGGCTAAAGAATAAATGGTCTTATCAAAAAAGTATTAATGCAAACAACTTTATCAGCTTGAATTGAATTCTAGCTCTTGTCTCAAGCTTTAATCTTTTCTGGATTATATGAAAATCAGATAGGAAAGGGTGAGCTAGGTTTTCAGGTGGAAATTGTGGTACAGGGAAGTAAATCTCATATGCTGTCTGCTACATTGCACTTAAGAACCTGACAGAGAAAATTAGTAAAACTGACAGTCTCCAAACTTGCTAATGCAGATTGATACCTTATGTCCGACACTCCCTCAGAAGACTGAAGATGGAAAGAAGCTCTGAGAAGGGAACAGTATTTTCTCTGCCTCAGGCACTGAGAATGCATGACTTGCTGGCCTTTCTACTTTTGAAGGGCCATGGTATGTGTGCTTCTGTAACCTTTCAGTCCAGACAGCAACTGGGTAAATGCCAAGGAAATCATGATCTGCTTTCTAATCAGTGGACAGACTACTGCACAAATAAGGACAGCCAAAGACAGGAGTTTTTTTTTCCTTCTCTAACCTGGGTATAGTGGTTTATAGTAACAGACAGTATAGTGATTCAAATTTGGGATTTTTCCATGTTTATCATATACAAGGCCTACATAAATCATATTTAGGGCTTTTTTTGTCTGAGTTAAAGAGTAATGATATGATTGACACAGATTTAGAAGCACGTCATAAAACTGCTTCTGATGTTTTAGTAACTATCATGAAATACAGTTTGGATATTAGGATTTCACAGAGATCTCTAGCAGTGGATTTCATTTTTTTTCACTGTATAGCTGATAAAGAAAGTATTCTTGCTAAATGGGAAGCATCTGGTTTAACATTTATATTAGTGTCTATATTGTTAAAGGCAACTATATTTTACTGTTGAGTCATGTGAGAAGGGTAGACTGGGATGCAATATGTAGTCTTATTAGAGGTGGTCTGGAATATCTAGAATAGTTATACAAGGCTGTCAAACATGACAGTGGACCATAGGGACAATTCCACTCTGTTAGAGTTGCAGCTGAATGCCAAACATCCCACCATGGCTGAAGTGGCCATGGGTAGGCAATAAATCCTTCTCCCCTTGTCCCCTCTTTTATTTTTTTTTCTCCAGTGTTTTTCTTCTATGAATGTTCTTTGAATTTTCATTGAGACCTCAGGCCTTGCCATGTAGCAAACACCAAATACCTAATTTAAAAACCTCCCACTCATGTTTGAAGTATAGCTCCTAGTTTTGTGTACTAATATTGATGTTAGAGCAGCTTCATATCTGTCTACCACTAGGTACATAAATATTTGTAGTACACAGATTGCATACACTAGGGATGACAATGCTGGTACATAAATCATGATGTTAGCTTCTTAGTCTTCTTATAGGATGTGTCCTAAGGACACATGCTTGAACAGTGCTTTTAAAAAGGTCATTTTGTACCTTGATATATTTTTAATTTTTTCCCCAAAACATTTAATGGGTTAAATAAAAATTGATTAGTGGGGTTTTTAAAAATTTTAATTAAAATATCAAAATATTCATAGCAATGAAAATAGTTTTTCAAGCTTGTAGCTTAGAATTGAAAATGATCTAATGGTTCTAATAACCTAAAAATTTTTCCCCTTAATCCTCTTGTTTGTCTCCAATATGACCTTGGACAAGTCATATAAGCTTCCCATACTTTGACTTCCCTAGCCAGAAAATATTGGCAGTCATACTTGTCTGGATGACTTATTTATCTTAATTAACATTTCTCTTTGTTAATATTGGAAAAGTGCTATGAGATCCTTGGACAGAAACTAGGATATAAATACAAAGTATTTTTTGCTGCTAACAAATCTGTTTTACCAGAATGACAAAGATGCAAGAGAGAGATGAATACAGATATATGTCTGTATAACAGCTATTGTGGCCTCCTGGGAGCAAGTTAACATTTTTTTCCTTAGAAGACTGATCTGCTCATAGATTAGATAACCAAACACAGTCACATTACACTGGCAAGGTTTTTAAAGGAGAACCTTGACTAAAAATAAAGATGCTCCTTGGCTATTCTGTAAACATCAGCAGGACATGTGAAAGGACTTGATAAGGGTAAGGATTAAAAAAAGGCACTTAAAAAAGGTGGGGATGACTGTAATGAATCACATTTTGCTCTCAGTAATACTCATGTAAAGCCAGAAGAGTGATATATTAAATAAAAAGTCTCCTCTAAGAAGAGTCTTCACCTTGATTAAAGCACATTTCCTAGATGAAGTGTTTGTGGGTTTATATTCCAACTACTTGAAAACAGAATCTGGGCCAGATACAGAATCGCTTAAATACACTAAATTCTTAGGTATCACAGAACCGTTTAAGTTGGGAAAGATCTTTTAGGATCATTGGGTCCAACTGGAAACCTAGTACTGCCAAGTCCACCACTAAATCACCTCTCTAAGTGCCTCATGTACACGTCTTTTAAGCACCTCTAGGGATGGTGACCACTTCCCTAGGCAGCCTTGTTCAATGCTCGACAGCTGTTCCAATGAAGAATTGTTTCCTAACATACGAACTAAACCTCCTCTGGTGCAACTTGAGCCCACTTCCTCTTGTCCTATTGTTTCTTACATGGGAGAAGAGACCATGATGATGGAAAGGTCACAGCTGGTTTTTTCCATCGGGTGTTATTTTCCTGAAATTGAAATCTAGCCACTTAATGAATCTCCAAACAAAGCATTTTAAGACATGACCATAAAAACACATCCAATCACTTCCTAATTTCTCCTTTTTCACATTGTTGCTAACTGATTCTGCTGCTGCTCATCCAGGTGATCACCAACAATCTGGCCAGGGGAGATCCTGAGGACATCAGGAGGGGCTGCAGGGCCCTGGGGTGAGTCCATGGCAATGGGAGCCCTGGTGGTGCTTCCTTGATCTAAGAGAGGGGTTTATGGAAAGATAGGCCAATGCTATAGGTCAATACATAGTGCTGAAGTTGTGTCATAAATGGGGTTTTGGTTTTTACAAACACCTCTAAAGGCTGAAAATGAGAGCAATGGGATCCACCTGACAAAACGTGGTAAGAGCCTCTTTGCCAACAGAAACATGAAGGAGGACTGAGACATGCTGGGGCAGATCACAGCTGAAATCAACAGGTACAAGATCTTCGGGAAAGATTGGCAAAGAAGACTGCAGCAGGAGAGCTGGAGGATTCATTCCCTGCATGAAATAGCAGCTCAGTTGTAGGAAGTTCTTGCATAGGATGGACAACAGGGTGAGGGAGAACTCAAGGGTCGAGACCAGAGGAGAGGTAAGTGATGGTGGATTGTGGTAGGAGTCCACAATGGGAGACCCCATGTTTTGGTGAGTAATCAGACAATTCCTTCTTTAAACAACTCAGTGAAGGTCTTGGATTGCACTCAATGACAGAGCTGTCATTTAGGAGGTAGCAGACAGGATGGAGCAGTGGGCCATAAGAACCTTGTGATTAAAGGAAAAATAGAAAACACTACACCTGAGCAGGTGCAATGATACAAGTTGGGGCTGCTTGGGGAGAAGCTCTACTTAAAACTAGTGTGACTTCTTGGCGAACAGTGGAGCATGAGCCAGCAGAATCATGGCCAGTAGACAGACAGAAGAGACTATTCTACTCTGCTTGCCACAGCATCCAATTTTAGGCCCTCAGTATGAAAAAGACCTCAATAATTTTAGGCCCTCGATATGAAAAAGACCTCAGTAAACTATGGTGAGTTAGCTGAAGCACCCAAAATGTTTGGGGGCTGAGCAGTGGCCTTGTGAGGAGAGGCTGAGGAAACTGGGATTGCTCAGCTTGGAGAATAAATGGCTTCAGGGGAACCAAAGAGCAGACCCTGGTGCTTATGTGGAGGGTGTTGAGGAGACAGACCCAGGCCCTCCACAGTGCTTCCTGGTGAGAAGTGCTTCCTGTAAAACTTTTAAGTTGAAAATAGGTTTAAATTGGCTATAAGGAGAAGCTTTTTCACCCTGAGGATAGTCCAGCAGTGGAGCAGGTTGTGTAGAGATGTTATGTAAACTCTTTCTTTGGCAATTTTCAAGACCAGACTAGGTAAATCCCTAAACAGCCGGTCTAATCCCATGCCTGGCCCTGCTTTGAGTGGAAGGTTAAATTGCAGACCTACTCAGGTCCTTTTGTACCAGAATTACACTATGGGTCTATGATTCCAATAGAGAAATTGTATGACCATAATTTTTTTTTTCCTAAATATGTTAGGTGAAGAACCAATTAAAAAATATATTACACCTCTGGCAGTTCTTCTTTACTTATTTTTCCTAAGAAAAGAAGCAGCTATTAAGAGAGAAATCAGCTTCCTAATCCTGCAGAAGTCTTGAAATAGAAAAAGGGATAAATCACAACACTTCTTCCCAGCACTGTATTTTCATAGAATCACAGAACATGCTGAGTTGGAAAGGACTCAGAGAGATCATCGAGTCCAACCCTCAGCTCTGCACAGCACAATCCCCAAGAGTCACAGTGTGTGTCCAAGAGTATTGTCCAAATGCCTCTTGAATCCTGTCAGGCTTGGTTCTGTGAACACTTCCTTGGGGAGGCTGTTCCAGTATCCAACCATCCTTTGGGTGAAGAACAGTTTTCTAGTATCCAACCTCCCCTGACACAATTGAAGTCCATTCCCTTGGATTCTGTAACTGGACACCACAGAGAAGAGATCAGTGCCTACCCCTCCTCTTCCCCCTCACAAGGAAGTTGTAGACTGCAATGAGGTCTCCCTTCAGTCTCTTCATCTTCAGGATGAACAGACCAAGCGACTTCAGCCTCTCCTCATACGGCTTCCCCTTCTGGCCCTTCAGCATCTTTGTTGCCTCCTTTGGACACTTTCTGATAGCTTAATATCTTTCTTGTATTATGGTGCCCCAAACTGCATACAATATTCACTGTGAGGCACCCCAGTGCAGAGCAGAGTGGAACAATCCCCTCCCTCAACCAGCTGGTGATGTTTTGCCTGATGGCCTCCAGGACACAGTTGGCCCTCCTGGCTGCCAGGGCACTGCTGACTCATATTCAACTTGCTGTGGCAAGCAGCATCTCTGTATTGTTCCCATGTCACTTGACCTTGCTTCCACTGGGCATACACCTGCCTTTTTTTGCCTTATTTGCAAGAGAAGATCCCTGCTCATCCAAACTGGCCTTCTGCCTCACCTGCTTGACTTCTGCCATTTAGGAATTGCCTGCTCCTCTACCCCTTAGGAGGTGATGTTTGAAAAGTGACCAGCACTTATGGACACCAGCACCTGCAAAAACATTATCCCAGGGGACCTTACTTACTAATTCCCTGAGCAGCCTGAAGTCTGCTCTCCTCATGCCCAGAGTTGGCACTTTTCCTCCTGTCAACAGAGATTTTAAACTCAATCCCTTCATGGTTGCTGTGGCCAAGATATCCACCGATCTCCACTTTTCTCACAAGATCCACTCTGTTGACAAACAGCAGATCAAGGAGAGCATCTTTATGTGCCCGTTAGGACCTGTTCCATAAAGTTGTCATCCAGTTCTTTTAGATATCTTCTGGCCAGGGTTCACTGTACCTCAACTCTCAACCAAGCATTCAGAAAAACTGGTTCCCTAAAAGAAACTAATAGTTTTCTCTTGATTTCGTATCACAGCATTACGTGCAGAAAGGAAATCCATTCACAAACATGAGTATAGGCCAAAGTGCACTCCATCCACTTTCTGATCTATCTTTTACATGCAAAGCAATGTCATGGTCTGATCAAGCCTCTGCCTCACCTGGCAGTCTCTGCCTGCATTCTCCACCAAAAATGTCGTGGGTTTTCTCTGGGTCAATTTTCTCTCACCCCCCCACACAATTGCTATAAGTTGAGAGAAGGTTTATGCAGACAAAAGAGATCTGACTGGGGAGAATAATAGGCCGCATAGATCAGACCACAACATTTAAATAGTGTCGTGTGAGGAGGGACCCCACAAGAAAGTTGTCATGGGTTTGCCGACCCAGCTCCCCCCGGGCCTGAAAATAGTTTTTTCCAGGTGGATTTCTAGAGCAAAGCCAATCAAAAGTTTTAGTAACGCCTCTGCCAATTACATATTCAAGAAAAAGGAAGAGAAGGTTGTGGTGCAGATGAAATTAGAAGCCATGTAGAGGGAGAGGTAGGTCCCAAGTGGGTCCAGGTTTTCCTCCTCCCCCGGCCCTGGGCTGAGGGTAGGTGTGGCACTGAAGCCCCCCTGACTGAGACATATAAGAGAGTGAAGAAAAAACTCCAAAGAAAGACTGCTTGGATGAGAAATACTGAAGAAAGAATTCCAAGTAGAGAGAGACAACGGAACCTCTAAGGTCAAAGCCAGCAGCTGGAGGAGAGAGGAGAGCGAAGGGGGGACTCCTTTTCCCCCCTCTCTCTCCTTCTCTCCCTTCAGCAGGGAAGAGACTGAAAACTACAAATCCCTGCCACCTGTAGAAGATTGTTGGGGAGTGGAAAACCCCCTCTGCAGCTCATAGAATCATAGAATCATAGAATAGATTGGGTTGGAAAAGACCTCCAAGATCATCAAGTCCAACCCCTGATCCAACTCTAATTACTATATCATGGCACTAAGGGCCATGTCCAATCTCTTTTTAAAAACCTCCAGGGATGGTGAATCCACCACCTCTCTGGGCAGGCCATTCCAATGCCTGATCACCCTCTCTGTAAAGAATTTCTTCCTAACATCTAACCTAAACTTCCCCTGGCAGAGCTTGAGCCCATGTCCCCTTGTCCTGTTGTTGGTTGCCTGGGAGAAGAGACCAACCCCCACCTGGCTATAACTTCCCTTCAGGTAGTTGAAGAGAGTGATGAGGTCACCTCTAAGCCTTCTCTTCTCTAGACTAAACAATCCCAGCTCCCTCAGCCTCTCCTCATAGGACTTGTGCTCAAGTCCCTTCACCAGCCTGGTTGCTCTTCTCTGGACCCGCTCCAGCACCTCAATATCCTTCCTGAACTGAGGGGCCCAGAGCTGAACACAATACTCAAGGTGCGGCCTCACCAACGCAGAGTACAGGGGAAGGATCACTTCCCTGGTCCTGCTGGCCACACTGTTCTTGATGCAGGCCAGGATGCCATTGGCCTTCTTGGCCACCTGGGCACACTGCTGGCTCATGTTCAGCTTCCTGTCAATCAGCACCCCCAGGTCCCTTTCCACCTGGCTGCTCTCCAACCACTCTGTCCCCAGCCTGTAGCGCTGCAGGGGTTGTTGTGGCCAAAGTGCAGGACCCGGCACTTGGCCTTGTTGAACTTCATCCCATTGGAGTCAGCCCAACTCTCCAGCCTATCCAGGTCCCTCTGCAGAGCCCTCCTGCCTTCTGGTAGGTTGACACTCCCTCCCAACTTGGTGTCATCAGCAAATTTGCTGATGATGGACTCAATCCCCTCATCTAGGTCATCGATAAAGATGTTAAACAGGACTGGGCCCAGCACTGATCCCTGGGGGACACCACTGGTGACCGGCCGCCAGCTGGAGGCAGCCCCGTTCACCAGCACTCTTTGGGCCCGGCCCTCCAGCCAGTTCCTGACCCAGCACAGAGTGCCCCTGTCCAAGCCATGGGCTGCCAGCTTTCCCAGGAGTATATTATGGGAGACAGTGTCAAAGGCTTTGCTGAAGTCCAGATAGACCACATCCACAGCCTTCCCCTCGTCCACCAGGTGAGTCACCTGATCGTAAAAGGAGATCAGGTTGGTCAAGCAGGATCTGCCTCTCCTAAACCCGTGCTGGCTGAGTCTGATTCCTTGTCCATGCTGTAGCTGCTGTGTGATTGCACACAGGATGATCTGCTCCATAACTCTGCCAGGCACCGAGGTCAGGCTGACAGGCCTGTAGTTACCAGGGTCAGCCTTGCAGCCTTTTATGGATTGGGGTGATATTTGCCAACTTCCAATCATGTGGGACCTCCCCAGTGAGCCAGGACTGTTGGAAGATAATGGAGAGCGGCTTGGCAAGCTCTTCTGCCAGCTCCCTCATTACCCTAGGATGGATCCCATCTGGTCCCATAGACTTGTGAGGATCCAGGTGGCTCAGTAAGTCACTAACTATTTCCTCCTGGAATACAAGGGGGCTATTTGGTTTCCTCTCTCTGTCTACCAGCTCCAGAGGCCAGTTGCCTTGAGGGCCACCTGTCTTACTGGTAAAAACTGAGGCAAAGTAGGTGTTAAGTACCTCAGCCTTCTCCTCATCTCTATTAACTATGTTTCCTCCGAGTCCATCAAAGAATGGAGGTTTTCTTTGCCCCTCCTTTGTTATTAATGTATTTATAGAAGGACTTTTGTTATCCCTAACAGAAGTGGCCAATTTAACTTCAAATTGCGCTTTTGTATCCCTGATTTTCTTTCTGCATGATCTAGCTGTCTTCCTGAATTCTTCGTAAGTAGCCAGCCCTCTCTTCCATAGTCGATAAACTCTCTTTTTATCCCTGATTTCCTTCAGAATCTCCCCTGTTTAACCAGGCTGGTTGTCTTCCCGCCGGCTTGCCTTTCGGCACACCGGTATGGCCTGTTCCTGTGCACTCAAAACTTCCTGCTTGAAGCACATCCATCCCTCCTGGACTCCCTTGTTTTTAAGGGTTGTTTCCCAGGGTATGCTCTGGACTAGACTTCTGAATAGGTCAAAATCTGCCCTCCGAAAGTCCAGCGTAGAGGTTTTATTGTTGTTTCTCCTTGAATCTCTGAGTATTGAAAATTCTATTATTTCATGATCACTATTTCCTAAGCGGCCTTCAACCACTATATCTCCCACCAGCTCCTCTCTGTTTGTAAACAGCAGGTCTAGCGGGGCCTTACCCCTGGTAGGTTCATTTACCAGTTGATGAAGGAAATTGTCCTCTATACACTCCAGGAAATTCCTAGACTGCCTCTTCTCTGCAGTATTGAGCTCCCAGCAGATATCCGGCAGGTTAAAGTCACCTACAAGGACAAGGGCTGACAATTTTGAGACATCCGCCAGCTGCTTGTAGAATAATTCATCCCCTTCATCATCCTGGTAGGGCGGTCTGTAACAGACACCCATGATGATGTCAGTCTTGTTGGTCTTCCCCCTGAGTTTGATCCACAGGCACTCAACCTTATTGTTGCTGACCTCAAGTTCAACAGGGTCCAGAGAGTCTCTAACATATAAAGCCACTCCTCCACCTCTCCTCCCCTGCCTGTTCTTTCTGAAGAGCTTATAGCCTTCCATAGCAGCACTCCAGACATGAAGGAGCCCACGCTGAAGCAGAGTACATGAAGTAGATGTGACTCCGTGGGGGACCTAAAATGAAACAGAGTTCTGCTGGAGACCTGTGGCCCATGGAGAGAGAGACCTACACTGGAGCGAGCCAGCCCAGGTAGGATTTGTGGAATCCTAGTGAGGGATCCATGCTGGTGCAGCTGAATTTGTGACCCTGAGGGACAGCAGAGAATGGAAGAATTCTTGCCTGAAGGTAAACTCACGCTAGAGAGGTCCATCAAGGACTGTCTCTCGTGAGGAGGGACCCCACAGGAAATAGGGGTGGACTCAAAAGCCGTTATCACTGTGGTGAAAATCCATGGTAGGCAAGTGTCTCCTTGCAGTCCATGGAAGACCCCACAGGGCCCGGGTAAGACCCAGCCTCCGGTCTTAGCCCAGGAGGGGGGTAGGTCCAGCCCTGAGGTCGACAGAGGAGAGAGAGAGAAATAGAAACAGTTCCAGTTGCAATGAATTGGAGCTGTCGTCTTAGAGATAACAGAAGAAGAACTTCCGAGTGCTGCAAAATTATTTAAAAGACCTGTAGGTCCGGAAATGGAGAAAGAGACTGCTTCTCCTCCTGAACTGATATAAGGGGGGAGGGGTGTTTCTGTAAATATATAGCACTTTTACCTAGTTAGAATTGTTGTATATAGAGTTTTTTAGTTTTTATCTTGCTAGTAATAAATCCTAGTATTATTCTCCCCAATCACATCTCTTTTGTCTGCATAAACCTTCTCTCAACTTATAGCAATTCTGTGGGGGGGTGAGAGAAAATTGACCCAGAGCAAACCCACGACAAGCAATCAAACTTTTTACTAGGGAAAATAGTTTTCCTCTTGTCATCAGTATTAATAGGAACAACTTAAACTATATCTGCCACTTTGAGGAAGATCAATGGAAGGAAAATAAGACCAGGAAAACTGGAAGACAGAAGCTAGAAAGCAGGATTTATTTTCTAATTACTGCTATGTAATTACCTTAGATACACTTTATTTAGAGCCTAGGAAGTAACTCTGTTGGGCTCAGAGGTCATTGTAGGTGAAAAGGGTGTAAGGAATATTTTTTGTCCTGTGAGCAGCTTGGAAATTCACACTTTAAAAAATATTGCCATTTTGCTTAAATCTTTCAGTTTCTTGCTATTATTCATGGACTAAATATGCTTAAAGCTGGGGAGATGGCATAGCGAAGAGTGCATGCAAGGTTTTAAGCATGTCTAAGTTCTAGAAGACTGATTTTCCAGAAAACAGTATAACCTTCCACATCAAAATGTAGACGTATGTCATGGCTGAACATGAAGGTGAATACAGACGGTTGTAGGAGGAGGATTCTGCTTTTTCTGCTTTGGGCAGGCAAGAATAGGGGTAGTTAAAAACCTCAGAAAGATTTAAAAGATCTCTAAGAGAGAGGTCGAAGGACACATTTTAAGATTACAACATGGTACTAAGAAAAGGCACAAAAAGTAAGGTGACTTTAGTGAGTGAAATCCTTGGAACATCAGGGTTCTTTTTCTCTGGAAGCTGACTCCTGCATCTAGGGACTTTGCAAATTCTCTGTAAAAGCAGCAGAATATATCAAATAAATCAAAATTAATCAACCACTGACTTTTGCTTCTAACTGCCTTGCTGTGACCATGCTGGTCAAACAGGTTAATTAACATTACAAACTGGCCCACCACTTTGGTGAAATGATTGAGATGTGGGAAGTTATGTTCCATGTATTCAGGTGTGGTCAGGGACTATTTAGCTCTCTTTAGTCAATGAATGAACTTGCTCCTGCAGCACCTGAGAACAAGGCTGAGGTTTGTTTAAATGTTAGAACACTGGAGAGGACAAAACAAATAAATTTGGTGTCCTGGAAGACTCTTAGCAACCTAAAAAACTGGAACACAGGGAAGAATATGGAGCAATTCAGTTAGTAAACATCTGTATCTGCAACTATCTGTAGATCTTCAAAGTTTGTAGTCATATTTTGGGGTGGTCCTGTTAGTCTGTCCTAGATATAATAGGGTTCTCAGTCACTGCTGCAATTTAGAGGCTCAAACACTTAGTAAGAATGGTCACTACTGAAATCACATAAACACACTGAAGACTACAGTACCAACAGGCAAATCTGGTTCTGTATATTTTATATGAAGAAAATTGCCACCTCTCACTGACAGGGACTAAGGCTATATTTGCTAAGTTGTCTTTGATTAGATACTTATTGAATAATAGCTTTTGTTACCTGCAATTTAAAATACTTGGACAACACTCTGGGCCCCTCAGTTCAGGATGGATATTGAGGTGCTGGGGCAAGTCCAGAGAAGAGTAACCAGGCTGGTGAAGGGACTTGAACACAAGCCCTATGAGGAGAGGCTGAGGGAGCTGGGGTTGTTTAGCCTGGAGAAGAGGAGGCTCAGGGGAGACCTCATCACTCTCTACAACTACCTGAGAGGAGGTTGCACCCAGGAGGGGGTCGGTCTCTTTTCCCAGGCAGCTATCAGTAAGACAAGAGGGCATGGTCTTAAGCTCTGCCAGGGGAGGTTTAGATTGGATATTAGGAAGAAATTTTTACAGAGAGGGTAATCAGGCATTCGAATGGGCTACTCAGGGACAGAGTGGATTCTCCATCCCTGCAGGTTTTTAAGATGAGACTGGATGTGGCACTGAGTGCCATGGTCTAGTAACTGTGGTGGTAGAGGATCAAGGGTTGGACTTGATGATCTCAGAGGTCCTTTCCAACCCATCTGATTCTATGATTCTATGATTCTATGACAAGTGACATAACAAAATGTAGTAACAGCTGACCTGGAAAATTCCCAGCACCAGATATATTGTAATAATATAAAATCCTGAAGGAAGTGATGTTTCTTCTGTTGGCATATATATATATATATATATAAAACCTATTCCCAAACTGAAAAAATAAGCTATTAATGTGCTTTCTGATCCTATCAAGTTAATCTAACCTATGTTGTTCTCATGTAGGTATCTTAGATGTTTGCCATCACATATTTGTATTCATGAGAAAAAAACCAACATAATAGAACTGCAACACACCTCCCCAGGAGATCTGAATCACGGTAAGCCATTTTTCTTAGAGTATATCTAGATTAATTGATGACCTTCACAATCACTGTATGATCAATAAGCATATTTTTCTGCTAATATAAGTCTCCATGATAATGCTAATGGAAAGTAGTGTTGTTCAAAGAACTCTGGAAACAAACCAATAAAAATGGCCTCTTTCAAGCACAGGTATTTTCTGCTTCCTTTCTAAGTCACTTTCTGCATTTGCTGAATTTTCACAAATACTTCAAAGATGGTGATAATCGGATATGAATAAGTCATGAAGAATGTGGTGAGATATACTTTGGGCAAGAAAGGCTGAACAATTATTTTGTTCACTAACATTCTGCACCATTCTGCAATAGTAAAAGTTCAGGAAAGTACATACTCTTCTAAAACATTTGTAGTGAAAGATGGGATGCCCCCCTCTCTGTAAGGAATGGTTTGCTACTACTTTCTTCCTTAATATTCCTTCTTCGGCTTATCATGGTTACCACCAGATCTGGATAGTTTTTAAAACCCTATTCTTTCATCTAAGCTAGCATCATCTGTGTTAAATAAAACTATGTCAACAGGTTGAATTTCCCCTACTTGTTTTTGGTATTTAGAGCATCTAGCTATCCCAATGCTGCTAATCCATTTCTCCTCAATATTCTAATTGACTATTAGAATAATAATTAGAATTGACTCTAATAAGACTACTGCAGAACACTTGAGGCCCATGGTAAAATATTGAGAACCTTTAATGGCTTTTTCTTCTTCCCCATGTCCTTTCTGGATTCATCCATTTCAGTAGGGCTATAATATTTAACAGGTGTATTTAGATGAAAAGCAGAATGACCTTTGTTCTTCTCTGGGAGAAGATTAAGACTGGTTTAATCAACTACTGCCTTGGCCAGCAGTCTGGCTTACAGAGAATAATGAAGGAGATACTATTGAATTGGAGCCTCCTGTGGTGGTTTTCTGAGCTAACAGCTGATTGCTGGAAGGAAGAATGAGAGGTGTAATGATTTCCACCAGCAAACACCCCTGAATAGTTTATATTAGCCAGGAGGGACATTAATCCATTGTCCAGGGCATATGTTCAGTCACTGCATGCTATCAAACAAAAATGAAAATAAAAAAAAGAAAGTGATGTGACAGACGGCTTCTTATGGCAGATAATGGCTTGAATATTCTGCCACAGCTTAAAGAAATATGAAGTGACTTTATTAAAGGAACACCATAAAATATCACCATCTTATATTTTCAATAAGCCTTTTACCCTTGTTTGTTTCTTTATTTCAAGTTTCCTGAAGTTATTATACGGAACTACTTTGAACTCAGCCATTTTAGAATTAAAAATGGTAAAATAATGCCTATCAACAGAATATTTCTTGTAGGATTTATGTTTAGAAATACCTTTTTCCTTTTTCTTTCAGAAGCATTGATCTGAAGTATTCCTAGCTTTTATTTTACAAAGCAGATATTTTAGAATCAAGTTAGGTAGGAGAAAATTATTTCCATACCTTAATTCATTCTGTGTCATGGGAGTTTCTGGAATATCAGAAAGAGGAAATGAGTTTTTGTGCAGCTTTTTATATTTGGACCTGCAAGATACAAATCTGTGTCCAAATGACCACTGGTGGTTAGACTTCTCTGCAGTGATTTTGCTTGTGCACTTGCTTTAGTTCCTCCTTCAAACTGACTGGCTTTATTTGCACTCATAATTGTTCCTCTGTAACTGTCTTTGTGAGCATATTTGAATAAGGGCCCATTCTTGGGGATCAGGAGAAATAGAAAAGCTCCTAATAACAATCTTAAATTAGAAGGGGTAAAAATCGTGCAAAGGTTAAGAACTTCGCAGTCACCATGCATGTGTTGTATGTCTCCGCCTTCTTTGATAATTTTCCAAAGAGATGGCAATTTAAAAAAAATACTGCTATTTGAAGAATGACTGGGCAGATCTCTGTTTATGCACTATAGTGTAATCACACATTTTCTATTGAGACTCTACTTGCATATTTGTTCCTTCCATGTTTTACACTGACTAGAAGGCTTGAACCCACCCTACCTGCACTGTAAGTGGATTTATTTAGCATTCAGACTTTCTGGCAATAAAATGCAGTGCCTTGTTGGATTAATTATATCAGAGTGCTCATGAAATTTTCTTGATTAACCCACAGACAAGGTAAGCACTACTGTAAGAACATGAAGCAGTAGTATGGGATATTTTTAATTCAAACAAGTTCATAGTGCTTTATTCTAAATTAAAATATGGCCAAGTTTCAATGAATCACTGGAACTGACTAAAAGCTTTAAATGGAAAAAGAATTGTAATACTGTAGGGAACAACTGTACAGTTCACAGACCATATGAGAACTGTGACATTGACAGATTCATTCCCCCAGTCTGTTATAACGATAAGTTAATTGAGAAAGTAAAGATCAAATATGTAGTTCCCTTATAACTTTCCAGATTTCTACAGTATGAGTAAGAAATAGTTAAAAAAACCCCTACCCAAACTAATGATTGCAAAAATAAAGTAAAAAAATGGCTTGTTCTGTACTGACAGTTCTTAGACCCTGTTCTTAGGACTTGGAATGGAGTTTCTGGGGACATCATTGATCATGTTTTTCTCAGCAGTTTGCTAATTTATGCTGTACACACTCTGATAGTTCTATTCATCAGATGGGCTACAAGCATGTCTGCCAGAAGTATAGGCTGAACATTATTTGATTCTAAGTGTAAGCAATGAAGTGCAAACCTAAATATAGATTTGAATCTCATCCAGTTATCTGAACTGGTAACGTCAAATATGACCAATGCAAAAATAAAAACAAATTGCCCGTGTTTCCAGAGCTACTACTGTGTTTTGGGACTTGATTTTACTTTTCTTACTTGGTTCCTTCTCTTCTCCAGGAAAGAATACTGGCATTTTAACTTTCAAAGGTATAATAGAAGGTCCATGGTAAAGAGAAAAAACTGGTAACTAGTGTCATCCTTACTAAAGTTAGGCTACAGTAGATGCCAGGGACAGTCATGTTTGAAGTCTTTCCTAATAATCTATTCATGTTTGGAAATAGTATCCTCAGTATGCCTTCCAATTTCTTCATGGGTTCAGATTTGATTTAAAGAGGAAATCTGGCAGTATTCCCTCTTAGCTATGAAACAGGCTTCACACACAGTTTTGAAACAAGATGGCAGGGACTGATCAGATAAAGGACAAAACCTATCATAACCAGAAGATGCTTTGTGGAAGTGTATGCACTCCCAGAAGCCTACCAAACTGTTCCCTACTCTTCAGTCTGTTTTCGAAGATCCCATACAAAAGTTAGGCTTGTGTGTTATTAAATGACTCACAAAGAAATTAACTTAAATTTACTCTTTGTTTTCTTTGTTTTGTTGTGCTACTGATGTAGCTGTGATTGATAGTTTAAGCATGTGAGAACTTGCCAGAAAGGTCTTGTACTAGAAGAACAGGTATAGCTGGAATAAAACACAGACTTACCTATGGTCTTCAAAATATGAGTCATGGAACAAAAATTCATAATTTTCCATCTCATAATGTTTTCCATTTGTAATGGATACTACATATCAGAAACTCCATAGGAATTGTAATTTGTTAGCATATGACAACTTTTACCACATTATATCTAATTTTACAGTGCCTCATAAGCAGTAATGACCTGTTTCTGTGTCATACTATGGTTAATAGCATCCTCTTCTTCCTCCCCTTCCTCCCTCTTCTCCCCAAGTTGAAATCACCTCTTTCTCTCATGCTAATTATTTAAGACAATCAAGCTAGGCTCAGACCAACTTGACTGTAAGGCTGCTGCCTTTGTTCGAAACCCAAGGAAGCACTTGTCTGCTTTAAAGCTGCCCTTTTTCCTAACCATGCATGTTTGTTTTTTGTCCTATGATGAATTGCTAATAAATCTGCTTTCAATAATCTTTACTACTCTGCTTAGCATACAACAGTTTTATTTTGGCAACCCTGCTTTTAGAGTAGTAAATACCTTCTTTACTCTTTCATGAGAGGCAACACTTGTCTTTCAAAAGAAAGTGTGACTTGGTCCATAAGAATTACAACTCCACGAGCATGATGAAAACCTTTAATTCTTTGCAATTCACCTATGTAAGTAATTATATCACCAAACCATTCACACCACAGAATGTATGCTTTTAAAGGATAATTCCACTGTGGGGTAGGGTTTAGGATATTTTGGATATATTAGAGAGAGTCTTGGCTTGGACCTTGTGCAGCTGAAGCCAACAGTAATTTCATTATTGATTATTGATTTTCATTGTTGTTTGTCAGTGAATTACTTGTACCATTTTCCAGTTATCAAGCAAATACTTGGAATTTTTTTCTTATCTCTCTTCACTCCCTCCATCCAAGCAAATGAATATTTTCATTTTATTCTTATCTTAAAACCTGATTCTGGAATGATGATCTAGATGTGAATCCTTTGGTAAGCATTACATATTAATCTTTCCTGAATTTTTGTAGTATAGTCATCTCAACAATGCTACTGGGCATTTTGTGGGTACCATCTGTCTAAAAGAATGATCACACATAAAGTAAGGAGATTTTTTGGTTTCTTTTTCCTAACATATCCTATGAATAATTGGATGAAACTGCAGCTTCCGAAAGAAAGACAATTAGATACAGTGAAAATTTTGCCAAGAAATGTACTGTGATGAAGCATAAGAAGCAGTAAAGTTCAGTGTATGGAGAACTGCTAAAAGTCATTAGAAAATACATTCATGCTTATGAAATTATTTAAATAGCTAATGTGATTCCATTTTTTTCATTTAAACACTGTGGGCTCTTTCCAAATTACCTGGAGCAATCAATTAATTCCTTCTTTTGCATCCTGATTTTAATTTTTAATTATCTGGTTTTTATAACTATCTGTGTTTTGAAGTTAGAGGGTGAAAATATCAATTGTACCAGGTGGTACAATCAACCGGCTGATGATGCATAATAAGGGTGGCATTGTGGGATTTGTTTCCACTTATTTTGTTCATGCTGTGGCTTGTTTTAAATCACAGTTATAAAGGTTTCTTAAAGAAAAAAACAAAGTGATTACACTGTATTAGTTCTGTAACTTGATCAAAAGATGATTTTGCTGGGCACACAAAATGTTAAGCAATAGAATGAAGAGGAACCTGTAATCTTCTGCTGGACAATAGACAATATTAAAAAAAATAATTCAACCCTGGTTTTTAAACTTCAAGTTCTTTCATGATGATATAATATTCCACTAACAACAACAGAGCAGATTGATAAATGGACTCTTTTCATGTTGCTCAAGTATCAGTTCTCATCAAAATGCAGTCTGAGCTAGTGAAACATTTGCAATACAGAGGAAGTCCAAAATTACGAAAAAAAACCTTAAATGAGAATTTTATTTATCTCTGGGCAAGGAAATGCTAATTATAATGTCTTTACTAAGTAAACAAATCCTACTTATTTTATTGCAGATAGTGTATATTAAACCTAGAGCATAGCCTGAGATTTGTAGGAAGAATAGTAGCACCTATGTTTACTTAATAAAAAGAAGGGAACAGAGAAGATCTGAAGATATGGGAATGAAACTAGGATGATGCCTCTTCCATTATATGCTTCTGAAGGTCAGTATGGGAGAAAAGTATTCTGTAGTTTTCAGTTTAGCTCCTGGTTTCCCTCTCCTATCCATAACACTTAGGCAATTTAATTGGTCATATCAAGGCTCTACGTGATCCTTGAGGGAGCATGAAAAGGTAGCATGCTGATTTGTTCATACTGAGCTTGTTTCAGAGTATTTGAAGAAATATTCCTGTCTCCTTGAGTGCCAGGAGGGGGCAATTTTAGTTTGGTGGACAATTTTAGGGTCACTGAGGAATAGCCTGAAGATATACAGCTTTTGGTTATGCAAAAGGTTCTGTGTACTTGTCAAAGATAGCACTAACTCTCAATTCTTGTGGCAGGACTAATCATGCTGTATGGTAAGTTATATTATTGCTCATCAGGAAGAGACATTTCCATCAGTCACTAGGGTTAAATTTGAATGCTAAAAGAAGAATTTCTGGACAGACAGAAGTAAGGAATAAGGCAACTGAGATACATTCTGAGTAAATCAACTATGAATGAGCTACTTGGAAATTATCTAGTATTTGACAACTTGGAAAAATAAGGTTTCAGTGACTTGAACTAATTATTTTTTAATTGTGAGATTGTAATTGCTATGATTGTTCAACCCTACAATGTTAGTTTGATGAAGTTTTCTTCTTTATTTACACATTTCATGGAAATACTATACTTAAGAACTCTATACCATTGAAGTAATTCATCTTTATACTTATATAAGATGCACAAAGAAAAGCACAACCACTAAAATTAAATATTAATGAGGATTTATACTTTTAGCAAATAAAATATGATCTCTTTGCCTGGACTGAAAAAAGTAAACTGAAATTGACCAAATAAATATTTTCATTTTTTTCCAATTATAGCATTTTGTTTTGTAGAACAATAGAAAATCATATATTACATGCTGAAATTGAGAAAATTTTAGTTACACCACTTCAGAAGTATTTAAGTACATCTCAGCTCTTCCACAGAAAAAACCCCAAAATCAAAAAACAACAAACCCCAAACCAAAACCAACACCACTATTTCATTCAAAAGAAACGAGAAACACTTAGGAACTCAGGTGCTATTATGTACATTTTTACCTGTGGAATTGTAAAATTGCATGCAGAAATAGAATCTGAAAATTCTTTTGTTTAGAAAGTTAATGCCGGCTGTCTTCTATGTTTGATAATACAGTGACTTATTTGTTAATTAACCCTCTTTTATCTTGCCGTGTCATATCTACATGTATATTCTCTTGTTTTCATGTTTATATGCACTTTTGTTCATTCTTCTACAAACTCTCTTTAGTAATCTAGTAACCTCATTCAGCTCTGCCGAATGCTCACTGAAGTTTTGTTATCAGAAGTCTTCATGGAAATATTTTTGTTTCCTGGGAAAAGTCTTGGTCACCAGGAATCCAGAGGGACCAGAGGAGGGTCTTTTTGAAAGCACACCCAGTTATCTGACACATACCCCTGCATGTATCCTATATATTTCTGGTTATTTTCAATCTCCCATCTGCACTACTGGCTTGTAAACAGTTCATAATCACATTATAAAACAGAGTTAGCGGGAGACCAGGAAGATCTGACAGGTTAAATCCAAATTCCTATTCACATGCTGATCCACACACAGTGCTTTGCAGAGGAGGCTTCTTTGGTGCTGCAAAGCAAGTGCTCTGGCTGCCTTCTAGGACATTTTTCCTTGTTAAGTATTCAGGCAACATTTTCCTGTTCGTCAGAAGAATGAAGTAAACCCGATTAGATTTGTTCTCAGTCTGGGAGCAGGAAATTAACTTTGAAAATGATTTAAATGTCTTGCCTGGGGAGGGCCTTTTGCCACTCTGAGTTCAATAGTTCAATTTGACAGAGCTCTCTGCCAGATATCTAACATGTAATAGTAGGTGTAAGGGATGAAAATGAGGTGGAGTTTTTAGATTTATATCAGGTGAATTCTTATATTTAGGTTGCTGTGTGGTTTTCTTCTACTTTTATGAGAAAAACTTGCTCTGAAAAAGAATTCTGGCAAAAAGGGCTCTGCCTATGTTAATGTGCAGTCTAGCAGATTTGAAGGACACCAGGATGAAGACCTGATGCTCCACAGGTGTTTTAGGGATTTTTACTTTGGACTAGCTTTAGTCTGGTCATATGGACTGAATGCTTTTGCTTCATTTATGTTCGCGCACAGAACTTTTTGTTCAACTCCATTCACTATATTCCCATGCAACAAACCAGGTGAAAAAGAAGCAGTATCCAAAGAAAAAGAAAGTATAATCATAGAATCATAGAATAGCTTGTGTTGGAAGGGACCTTTAAAGGTCATCTAGTCCAACACTTGCAGACATTCAGTTTCTTCAGGTGGTCGTGAACCTGATCTTCTCTTACAGTGGGAAGCACTTTGCTCCCTCATTCCCTATCCTGCTGTCCATCCACTTGAGAGGTATGGGAAGAGAGGTTGCCAACAAAGACTTTGGCAAAAAAGTTTACCTCAGCCTTCTCCTCATCTACTCTTACCAGTTTGCCAGTCTTGATGATCAGACAGGTATACTTACTTTGATCTTCTGTCTGACAGACCTGTAGGAGCCGTTCTTATTACTCTTTGCATCCCTTGTCAAGTTCAGCTTCATCCACATCTTGGCCTTCCTGACCCTATCCCTACATAACCAGGCAGTGTTCCTGTACTATTCCCAGAATAACTGTCCCTGCTTCCACTGCCTGTGCATTACCTTCTTGCCCTTTAGTTCGACCAACAGGTCTCAACTCAGCCATGCCTTTGTTGTCTGATTTCTTATATCTGAGTATCCAGAGCTCTCACACTCTTTAAAGAAAGCATCCTTAAAGATCTGCCAGCTCTGTTTTTCTCCCTTGTCCTGAGGGCAGTTTCCCATTAGTGCCTATTCACTAGTTCCTTGAAGAGCTGGAGGTTTGCTTTCCTAAAATTCAGAATCCTGACTTTACTCTTCACTTGTCCCCTACCCCTTCAGGACTGTGGCCTCCACCACAGCCCAGGCTTCCTCCAGTCTTACATTTGTGACTATCAAGTCCCATATTGCATCCCCTCTGGTAAGACTATTATCTAGCTTAAGCAGTTATCCTCCATACATTACATAAATCTTCTGGATTGCCTACAGAGTTACCATGTCACTTTTCCAGCAGCTGTTGGTTGAAGTCCCCCAGCAGGACAAGAACCTACTAGTGCGATGCCTCCTGTAACTGGAGCAAGAAGGCTCCCCTTGATAGAGACCAACCACAAGGTTCCCTTCATTGCCTTCATCTTGAATTCCTAATCTACAAGCTTTCAACCTGCTTGCAGTTATTCCACAGAGACAGATTCTCTCACCATTTCTTGAGGTAGAGGACAACCCCTAAGACCTTCCTTCCTCTCCTATCTCTTCTGAACAGCCTGTAGCTGTCAATAGCTGCACTCCAGTCATGGGATTCATCCCACCCAAGATTCAGTGATGCAAAACAGGTTGTAGCTAGTAGAAGAACAGGTAATCTGCTGTGGGAGTTATGAAGCTAGTTAAATTTGTGTTTTGTATGGTAAATGTCCTGATAGTTTTGGTCAATGTGTGAGTTGAGCTTACATTCTCTGTACCTTCTGACTTAGTGCTGTGGTCCTCTGGAAGAAAAGCTGGGAGTGATAATATTTGGCATCACAGAATTATTTAGTTTGGAAAAGATCTTTAAGATCATCGAGTCCAACTATTGGCCCCCCTTCACGCCCTGAAATTCCCTGCAGTTTCAAAGAAAGAAAAATTTTACTTGTGGGTTTTGTGTCAGTTTTTTTGTATTTGGGTTGTAGGGTTTTTTCTTTGTTTCTTTGTTAGTTTTTGTTTTGGTTTGATTTGGGTTTTTTTAAGAACAGACTTATGTATTCCCTTCTAGAATATAAAGATATGAGGATTTAAGGAATTGACTGTGACTGCATCCTGAAGTGAGGGAAATGAGTCCTCCATGTGCAGTGCAGTTTGCATGAATATTCCAGTGAGGAATGAGATTTAAGACACACAGCTCCTCAGTATTCCTACTTTTAATGGAGATGGTTTCATACTTCTTTTGGCCTGACACTCTTTGATGTCGAATTCTCTGGGTATGGTGTAGAGAACAGTGTCTAACAGTAAGTGAAATTTCAGCAGGTTTCTAATATCTGAGGCTGAAGTCTTCCATTGCAATAGTCACATTCCATCATGAATGTAGCTGTGAATTTTCCAGAATGTACTGAAGGCATCAAATAATTCCTTGATTCTCTGACAACTTGAATCATCATTGCCTTCAGCATTTATCTGTCATTCACTTAATTCCAAATTCTTTAGAGAAACACAATCTCAGAGGTATGTTCCCTGTTTGATCAAAATTAAATGGAAAGTGTATAGACCAAATTTACAGTCAGACCACACCAGTTATTGGTCTCAAGTGCCAATTACTAATTTACATGCTAATCTGAGACTATAAAGTTTTAGGTACCAGAAATACCAGATGCAGATGAAGTATGCAAGGTGAGATGGCAAGTTAAACAGCAGCAACAACAAGCCAAATATTTTATTGGTAAAGCAGCACTCTGAAGATCAAACAGGACAGGCAAACATCACTTTCTGCTAAGTGCAGAAACAAGAGATATGTCTAACTATATGCTTATACAGGGTGAAGGTCTTGTTATGGCAGCAGTATGAGGGCTGCAAGAGAGAAAGTAGTCATTAGACATGATCTGGAGAGGGTCCTGCAAGAGAGGAGAGCAGACAGTGAAGGATCTTTATCTGCTTGGTGCAACAAAAATCAGAATAAGGTTTGTCAAAATATGTGTGAACACATAACTGTCTTGAGGACAGGAGGAAACATTAGCTAAATACTTGCTGAACATCATACCTGAACATCAGTCACACAATCTAGTCAGTAATATCAGGGTTTAGAGATGTCACAAGAACTAATAGTTTTTGCAGCAGAAAGTACCAGATAAAATTACTATGCCTCAATTTAAAGAAATCAGCCTAGCAAGGTGAGGAAACAATGAAGAAGGGAGCTGAAGCAGCTGAGCAGGCAATGCTGGGTTGTTGTATAACCAGGAGTATTGTCCTAAAGAAGTTCATAAGGCAGTCACTAAGAACTTTGGGGGCTCCAGGCAGAGATGACTGCCAGAGACCCTCAGTGAAGCCCCACAGAGACCTTATAAGGATATGTATATATGCTAATAAATGTTGGGAAATGTTATGAACAAGTAACAGGAATGTGGGGAACACAAATAAATAATCAAGTAAAGCAAGCATATGAGCTGTAGTGAAGGTACCTCTGTGTTTGCTTTGGTGAACTGATTCCCAGGGCACCCGACATGCATGTAGTGCATAATAATAAAAGAATGCCTGGCTTCTAAAACTCGCAAATCAAGTCTTAGACATTTCTTTTAAGTGCCGATTTCAGGCAAGAGTAACATTTACTCTCATTTAGTCAAAATTTTGCTCTGATTAAAGCCATCTACCTCAGAGCCTCATGCTGCTTTTTCAAGGGGTTAGCAATAGCAGAGCTGCTCCTCAAGGGAGGATGAGCCAGGAGCTGACTGAGGGCAATGCTGGCATGAGCAGGAAACGTGACATTACCAACCAGGCCAAAACTGAGCAGGACTGGTGTGGTGATGGGAAAAGGTCCTTCCACAGTGCTAGACAAGGTGAGGGAATGAGTCATATTCAGGGGCCAGCCAACTAAATCTGGTGAAAAGACTGGAAATGTGGCTACGGAGGACTCAAGGGCTGTCTAGAAGGTAGGTCCAGGGACTGGCCCTGCTGCAGCATCTCTGGAGCAGGCTGAAGTGGGATCATGGGCTGTGGGCAGGGTCAGTGAAGGCCCTGAAAGTCTGCACAGGGACAGAAAGAGTGTAGTAGCACTGTCACGGTCCTGACAGCTTGACTAAATATCACCTCACTATATTGATAATTGTTTTGATTGTATCTAAGCTATTCTCAGTGTTTATTCTCTGAATGTTTCTAGCTGCAAAGAGATTCTGTCTTTTTACTATGAATGGAGAAGAACCAATACCAAACATTTGATCTGAACTTTCATGAGAAAGTTACATACAGCTCCAAGTCCTGCATTTAAGAGCACTCCCTTTTTTCATTAGATTATATGATAATACTAATGACGTTTCTATAATTGTATAGTTTGTAACATAACTCCATTTTGAAATGGGCCTTAAGTGTGGATTAATCACTTATAGAATCCACCTCTTCCTGTTATTGAACTATTATATATTATGTGCACCACATTTGGAGCTTAGTCTATATTCCTCTCCAGGGGCAGGACCCTATGTCATGATAATTGGCAATGTGTCAGGCTTTGAAAACCTTAATTCTACATTAGAAAAGGCTGTAGAACAGGAAGATAACATAGATGGCAGTGGATATAATATAATATAACCACATAGGTTCATCATCCTCCACTCAGCTTGCCATGCACCCAACTTGCCAGCTTCTGAGCCAGAGTTCAGACCAAGGAAGAGGAGGTATTGTGCAATGAGCTTCCTGAGCCAGTATTTAGAAAGGGGTAGGGAATGCTTTATCTGAACTTAACCTCTTTAAATTCAGAAATAGTCCAGCTTACTTTCCTTCAAGTGCTAAACACTAGAAATAACTATTTGAAGAGGCAATTTCTTGTTCAGTTAATTTGTCCCTTGTCCCTTCAGCTAGGTAGAAGTTCCATGGATTGTTCTGACTTTGTATCATAGATTAATTTTTGATGTGTTTATGTTTCATTTTCCAAATATGTAATAAAATACTTTGTGTGATAGACAAACCCCAGTATTTCATGATTTCCAACTTTATGCAATACTTCTGATATGAATATAGGCACTTCACAGAATTTCTGTGTCATACAGCAGTGAATCCACTTTTACCATGAACAAGGATGAGACTGTAAGTTGCACTTTCATGTTTAAAGCTTTAATAATCAAGCAGAATCCAGAAGGAGACAAGGTTTGGAGGCACAAAGCATATAAATTGTGGTGTTTCTTTCAGAAGAAACATGGAGAATAATAAAATTCTGGTGTTCCCATCAGAAAAGAGGAAAGATTTTTTTTCCCTCCCATGTGTATGGGATACACTTACAGGCCTATTGCAGGACCAGAAGATTTTCTTTGTGCTTAGCAGTATGAAAATGCCCAAGAAAGTTTTTGTTCTAAAGGTGGAACTTTTACAAAATATACAGACTGAAAAGAGGGGAACCTAAGTCAGCATAAGAGAATAAACTAATTATAGCTGACTGGATCTTGAATATTTATAATGCAGCCAGTAGCAGCTCCCTTTGGGCCCCTTGTTTACCATGACTTGAATTTATGTGCCCTGACACGACACATAGTTCTGAAAAGAGCTATGTGCATAACATCAGATATGGCTGGAATACTCACAGGCTTCATCCGCTAAGGCTGTGTCATTCTACAAGAGACAAATTTGGGTCTCTTTCCTGCTGAAAGTGTTTAGGATGAATAATTAAAAAGGAAAATGCAGGAGGCTAAAAAATAGGACCTAACATTTTGACAGAAAGGTTGACATTTACTTAATCCTTACCCTGATTATACCAGTTTTTGCCAGAAACCATTTCAAGGCACTAATCCCAATAGCCTGTTGGACCCCACATCACTTTTCCTCATCACTGAAACATGATACAGAAAGCAGCATTTCATCTTTGAGGGCCAGTACAAAAGCAGGGTTTGCATCAATGGCAGAATTGATGTCGAAAACAGACTGAAATGAAACTCTGCCTTGGTGTGGGATCAAGCATTGCACATCTTCAACCAGGATTTATGAACGATTGTCCATCTGGGTGGCAAGTGAAATCTCTTTTCCCACTCCCCTACTATCTATGCAGTAAATTGCCAACAAATCTTCCTGTGCAGCCTTTTAAAAGTTGGGAAGACCAAGCAGGGGGAAAAGTATCTAAAAATAACCTTTGAAAAAGAATGGCTTTGAAAAATGTAGTTGCAGCATGGTTGAACAACAGATTAAACTGATGAGAGATTGTGCTGTCAGAAAGCTCTTTCACTCACAGTTTCTTCAAATACAGCCAGGCAGGCCAGACACTGAGCTGGGAGGAAATCATAGAGATCTCTGAAAGTAGAACAGTATTATTTGTAAGAAATGTCATGATTGGCCTGTGCTGAGCTAAAGTTCTGGGATGAGTATTGTATCTTGGAGGCTTTGGCTCATCACACATCCCAGGCATCATCTGCAGAGTGGCTGATGAGGATGTCCTATTTGCAAACCATTTGATTCATGAGGAGGTGAATGGCACTCTACCCTGTGCTGTGCAGGTAATGAGCTGAAGAGAAAGTAGAGCCTCCTCTCTCTTCTCCTTCATCTCCTTCTCAAACTGGTGCAAAGGATGGGTGGAGGTGCATTCAAAGGTGGGTGATCTACTCTAGATGTGCAGAAATAGCAACTGCTAACAGGTATAGTGGTGGTAAACAGCATCTGTGTCAGAGCAAAGTGAGAGCAAAGAGGGGCTGTGAGGAGCAATCAAGTGGCTGGTGGGCTTTGGGGTAGCCAGGTAGTGTGCCACTGCTGATCAAATGCTGCAACCCCCTAGCTGTGTGGGTGACAGAACCAGGGACAGACTGCACACAGTGCACGTTTTTACTGTAGTTTAGCAAGCACACTTGTGATACTGTACTGTTTTTGTACATATGCCCTTGGAAGTGTGACTTTTTCCAAACAGCCTTCAGAGAGAGTGCTCTGTCCTCCAAGATTTTTATATTTTTCCTGGCAATTACCAAAAGCCCTTCAACTGAAACAAACAACACACTGTCCTTCATAGGTTTAAACGTGGGTGAAGTCATGAGATTTTAAACTGATTTTAAATTATGTTTAAAAAGAGGACAAAGGTGTAAAAATCTGACACAAACATATTTCTTACGCTACCCACATTGTAAAAGTAGCCTGCAAGTTTCTGTTCTTGGTAGAAGGTTCATGAAACATATTCACAAAGCAGGAAATATTTTATCACTTCACTGTGTTAAAAAGTCTGCCTATTCCTTTATGATTCATCAAGATAGTTCAAGGAACAGGCCTAAGGCTCAGGCCCACTCAAGACACTAAAAACTCCTATGAACAGTGAGGAGAAAAATGAGTCAAAAAAATACCACTGACATTGCTAAAATGAATCCTTAGGAGAGAAGGATGGGTGCCCAGCACAGATACATTGTGCAAGACTTTTGGCATTAGCATTTTTCATTTATGCTTTATTAATATCACGTCACATTTAAAATCTTCTAAGCATACCATGTGAAATAGTTTACATCCAATACAAAATCAGACCAACACTTTTAGAGAATCCTGCTGGGTGGGGAAATGACTCTGGGACTCTGTGTTAGCTCTATGGAGTGCTGCATGCTTCTCAGCTCATCATGACAATTCTGGAACAGCACTGACCTGCTGCCTATGGCTGAGGGTGCATCTCAAGTGGCTATAAAATATAACTCTTTCCTGAAGGCACTTTGAAAAAAAAAAAAAAAAAATCGATATTTCAGTACATTTCCAGTTAAAAGATCAACAACAACAAAACCCCAACTTGTTGGTTTTTATTTGTTTTGGTTTTGTTTGTTTGTTTGTTTTTAAGTAGCCAGATAAAAAGGGGAAAGGAAAAATGTAAAGCAATGAAAAGTAGAATCATAATTATTGCTTATTGTAAATGTCTCATGAGAAGATGAAAACAATACATGCCTTCCAATGTGAGAAGCAGAAGTATCAGAGGCATAAGCTATCTCATTTTACTGGTGTAGTCCAATTTACTAACAGAAAAACCTTTCTGCATTTCACTGAAAGTGGAAGGAGGTTAGCATTTCTCATGAATGGGTGTGAAATCATCCAGTTATTTTTTTTGCTCTAAAATTGTATTTTCCTGTATAAAAGTAGAGAATGGTGTTCTGTAATCTGGTTAAAGTAGGAGGTATCGTAGATGGCAATGATTCTATGGATTCCGATTCAGAGACAGACACCTATGTGGGCAGGGCTGTTACCACTTGAAACCTCAGCTCTGGCTGATGGTATTAGAGAGGCAGGACATTGATTTGCAGTATTAGCAGAAAGCTCAACTATTCTGTAGAAATAGAATATAGCCCACAGTTCCACTCATGAAGTGTTGGACATTTCCAGGTTTAGAAGAGATTGCTTGTATTGTTTTCTTGTACTACTTGGTTTGTCAGCCTTGTTCTCCAAAATTTCCTCTCTGTCACCAGTTCATAAAACTCACAAAATTATTTATTTATTCAAACAATGCATTTCAAACACTGCCATGTCTTGACTGCTGGTGTTATAATAAGAAGTTTGTTATTCTACTCAAGATTTATCCCTTCCCCAAAAGATGAGTGGCATTATATTTTACTGGCTATTCCAGCAGCAGAAATGAGGCAGACTGTGTGGAATTGTTGTGCTTTCTGAAATATGTTAACTAAAGCTGCATTCTGGATTTCATTCCACACACTACATAGGCAAGCTCCAGTATGCTTTTCAAAGAAAACAAGGCAGACAATTGCTCACTTCTGAACCATAATGCAGTGCTTATTTTCGCTCTCATTTTGCATCCCAGGAGTAAAAAGAAACTCTTCATTACTGAAGTGTGCTAGATGTTTGTTTACTTTGATCAGATGAAAGGATGATATTTCAAAAGTGTGTACCCATATATTCCAATTTTGTAGAGTTTCTGATGCTGAAAGACTGTGTGTTGGCTTTGGGGATAAAGCAAATCATATGCTTTCTGCTTGGCTGTTTATCATTCATGCAGTCTTTCACTGTTAGAATTCCCTGAACCAACTGTTTGTAACTGCTTATTTAAGACTGCTTTTTAGAGTCCTCAGTATAGCATAAGAATATGTTATGGTTGTGACTGCTCTAATACATTAGTTCCTGAATCTTACTATGGGTTGAATGTTTTAAATTTTTTTTTTTCTTTCATCTTCTTCAGCTGTGTCAGTAGTGATTTCCAGTTTATTTTCTAGGGGGTATTAGACAACCTACTGAGATAAGACATATTGAAGTTAATTCTCATTCTAAATGCAATACATTTTAAAATCAATTTCAGTGTTTTCATATGGGAAAAAAATAGAAGCATAGCAGTACCCAACACCTTTAAAATGTAAAACTTCATGTAAAAATTTCAAAGTGCATCCTTACATTTAGACACAAAATATCTGTCTAACTAAATTTCAGTGTTGTCATATACCTATTTCACTTAGGAAGACAGGAAATAAAGGTCATCCAGATATATAAGGAGGATGAAGCCAGATGTGTAATGAGTGTTAGAAACTGTGGCAATATTTCAAGGTTAAGTGTATTGTACTTTGAAAATCTATTATACCTCTTGAAAGTTGCACTTTTGCTTTGCATATGTTCTCCATTTGTGTTTATTGTGTTGCATGACTACTGAATATTCAAGGAAATGGAGTTTGACACAGTTGTGAAGAAAGATATAGCAAGAAGGTGTCTTTTACCTGCTGTGGCATAGTTGTACACTTAACAAAACATAGAACATGCCATAGAATGGTTTGGGTTGCAAAGAATGTCTTCTGTATATCTAATCTAACTTGTTGTCAAACAACACCTCCAAGTCCTTCTCCTCAGGCCTGCTCTCAGTCCATTCTCCACCCAGCTTGTATTTGTGCTTGGGATTGCCCCAGCCCAGGCGCAGGACTGTGCACTTGGCCTTGTTGAACTTAATGATGGCCACACATTCCCACCTCTCAAGCCTGTCAAGGTCCCTCTGGATGGCATCCCTTCCCTCCAGCCTGTCACTGCACCACACAGCTTGGTATAGTCAGCAAAGTGCTGAGGGTGCACTCAATCCCACTGTCCATGTCACTGACAAAGATGTTAAACAGTGCCAGTCGCTATACCAACCTCTGAGGAATGCCATTGTCACTGCTCTCCACTTGGACGTTGACGCCATTGACCACATTTTGAATGTGACAAATTTTGCAATTCTTTGTCCACCTGTTAAATCCATGTCTCTCCAGTTAGAGACAAGGATGTTATGAGGAACAGTGTCAAATGCTTTGCATAAATATTAGAGGAGCTTTAATTAAAAAAAAAAAACACATGCCTGTCCTCCCTTTTTATAGTTTAAAATCCAAGCTCCTCATAAGCGCTTATAAATATGACACTTTTTTATTAGTCCCCTTGTTTTCAGTGAAGAAATATCATAAAATGTACATGTCAGGGTACAAGAGAATTACAACTTGGTATCACACAGGAGCTGCAGCCAGTAAATAACTTCATCGTCTCCTTTGTGGTATACTATATATTCAGACGTATGGTTAGATTGGTCATCATAGCCCTAAATTTCCCCTCCTCATGTGTTTGCTGTTTTGCTAACATTGCCTGGATTGGTTTTTCTTTTGCTGTTTAAACATCATCTTTAGGCACACTGTCTTTTCTTCTCATTCAGTTGTATATTATTCCATATTTGGAAGAGTGAAATTTGTGAAAAATCATTGCAAAATCAGAGAATGCCACAAAAACCCCTCTTTCTTTTTCAATGAGAATGGTGGACTGTTTCAGTAAAAACTCCTGAAGCATGACCATGCTGTTATTAAGACTGAATTTTTTCAAAATCTATGCTTTGTCAGAAGAGGCTGTAACTGAGCTGTGATTTTTCTGTCTCTTATATTTTAAAGACTTTAAAAAAAGTCTCTGACACCTGTACACTTCCTGTCATGATAACTGAAGTACACACTCAATTAGTAATTAAAAAGAAGGTTAAGTAACCATCTGTCAAGAATATTTCTGGGTTTCATGTCTATGTAAAATAAATCAAGAGTATCTGCAAAAAGTAGTGTGGAGAGAAGAATTATTGGTTCAAATTAGCTGAGTAGAGAGGGTGTGAGCGAGCCATAAGACACACGATATGAGTTTGGTCCAAATGTGAAGCTCTGTCAGTGGCTGGCAGCAGAAGCACAAGGAGATGTCAGATACAGAAAGATCTTTCCCTTAGTCCATTTGCTTCTGTCAAAACTGAGGGTTTCTCTCTTTACCTCACAAAAGGAATGCTTGATGGTAGCTTTGTGAAGTGCCCTTCTGACAGTCACAGGGAAATTCTAATCGATTCCTTCTCAACACCAGAGCTAAGGGTGATACTTCAGCATTGCAGCCAGTTCAACATTTACCCAGACTTGCAGCCCTCATTGCTCTTCCTATGTAGGACCAGTGGCCAGAATCAAATAAAATCAGCAAGTTGGATTGCTTTGATCTTATTTGACCAATACCAAAGATGACACAGGTTTTTTAGGCTTGTAGTGTAATAGCCAACAGAATTCTATGTGCAGCTCTCTTCCTTGTTCTTCAGAACTTAACTGAATTACAGATCTTTGAGGAGACATTTTAAGGGGTTTATACCATATGTACTGTTGGCACTGAAGTGGTTTCAATACAGAGAAAAGCTTTAAAGATTTTTCTGATTTTTTTAAGTAGTACAGAATCCAGGAGCTTTTTGTGTGGGTAATTACACGGAGAGCGTTTGTCTGAACTGTGTTTCAGAGAAATAAAATACTCCTCAGATAACACTTTATTGTCTGCAGTTTTTGGCACATTTAGCTTCTCTAATTGAGATGTTTTATTCAGAAATAGGATTACGTGAGCCCAGTGCTTGACAGCTCCCATTTTTAATACACAGAAATAAATTGTTCTGCTTAATGTTTAACATCACCAAAAAGTACAAGCGTTACTTGGAAAAGTAGCCTTACTGACTTTCCTTTTCTTATAGTCATAGAAGTAAATTTTGATGATCCATGGAAAATAGTACTTTAAAGGAGTAGAGAAACAACTGAAACCACTGATACCACCATTAGACATTTATTTGTCTTGGGGTAAGAAATAAGATGAAGCAAAATTAGGTCTTTCTTTGAATAACACCCAAGTGATGATGCAATTTATGTAATACTGTCAGGAAAATTTTAACATTATTGTTTTTTACACAGTGAAAATGTGAATGAATGCTACAAAACAAGAATTGTAGCCATGAAATTTCATAAATTAGAGAAGAAAATGAATTCTTTTTATTTCCTGTAAGGAAACATCATCCCTAAACAAGTGTTGTCAGTAAGTCATTTCAGCTCTGGTCTGCTACAATCAGAGCTTCTGAGGGTCCTGTTGTGCATACTAATGGCTAAGAAATTGAGATTTAATGAGGAATTGGTGCATATGAATGAAAAGATTAAGGCAGTTTTGAGGGGAGATAGATGCAATTTAATTTAATTTTTTTCTTTTTGTGACATGTATTGAAAGACATCTAAAACACCGTTAAGATATTCTTCTTGTTATTCTGGACATTCAAATGATTAAGAGATTCAGTTGCAAAAAGTTTTGTGCTTAAAAGCAAATTATTCAGTAAGATCAAAATGATATATCTCCACCCTTCTACTGATCATGAAGCTGGCTTGCCATAGCTCCTTGATTAATAACCACTGCAATTTTAGATATAATTTCAAAATACTGCTAGGGTCATTCTAAATGATGAAAATAATTGAAATGTTGCTAAAGTGTTGACTGATAGTTCAGACTAGGTTGGCCTTTTGTGTTGGTATTGCTGATTAAGATAGAATTTTTACTGGTAGCTTTTCAGACAGCTCTCCTATTTAATACAGTATTTTCATATAAAAATTAAAATGCTGTGTGTTGAAGTTAACAACTTCAGTCTCCTTAATGTGAGGTAGACTTTGCAGCAGTTGAGATATGACATGAAGGGGAAAATAACCAGAAAGTATCCAAGCAGTATCTTCATCATACTACTGTTTACTATATACTCATCTCCTTCCTCCTTACATCACCATAGACCATTGTTGGGTAATGCAGTTGTTTTCCAAGCCAGGGCACAAAGATCTGCCATTCGTAAACTTCAGAGGGATCCAATTATGTGATGGGTTTTCAGCCTCTTGTACATGAGCTGGAGTTAACTGAACTCACATTTGTCCATTAAATTTTACCATTGTGCTAAATTCCCAAGAGGACCAATAAGTGGTTAATTTCCTTTCAAGTTAATTTCTTTTCTGATATTTTAGAAGATGGTATTTGTAAACAACTGTTATACCATTTCATTATCTAGCCATGATATCTCTCAAAATGGCATGCTTTACAATAGAATAGAATACTGTCACTAAATCAAATTGAATTTAGTATCTTGTTCTCAAGCACCAGGACTAAAGTCCCTATTTCAGATCTTGTGACATTCACAATTCAGGACAGAGGACCTGAAAGTACTGAGTCATGTATATACTGATTTTGCTAGCACCCAGCTGTGCTGCTGCATCTCTCTGCCCCCTCATAGGCTGCACTATGATCTGAGACTACAGAATACCCTGCTGGAATGCCAGAATTCAGTGGGTCAGAATTTTTGGTTAAAAATACAGAAAAATTGGTTATTACAAATGTGAGTCAGGCAGTTTTTACTGGGCAGCTTAGTACTTCTTAAGACACACAACATAAAAGACGACAAAGGAATCTAATGTGAAAAACCCTCTGAGAGACCCAAACTTTCAATGTTATGAAAGGAAATCTTGTGACATAGTCAATGTTGGCTACAATATTTATACTATATAACAACGAAGGAATAAATTTGGAATAATCTAAAAATGTAAAGAGATTGAAAGCATCTGGACACTAATGTCAGTCTTCCCTCATCTTGTGTTTGTTTGCCCGTGTACAGACATGGCTGAGTTGGGCTTGCTTATATGTGTCTTAGCTATTGCCAGTCTTCCTGGCAGTCTTACCCGTCTCCCCAAAGCAGCACAGGCTACTTTTTCCACTGTCTTCTGTTGTGCTGACAGGAGAGTTCAAGGTTCCACCTCTTTCCTGTGTTCCTCACTGGAGGGCTTGGGAAATTAGCCCTGAGACTCCTGTTGGACAACCAGAAGCCAGACCAAATATTTCCCTTCTATTGTCTGTGCTCAGGTGAGTGATGAATAAAGAAAATAGATCTTGTTGTAGGAGAAAAAAAGTCTAATCCATTCATGACTTGATGATGAACAAATCAGAAGGTTTCCCAGGATGGGGAGTCAGGAGTCACAGATTAAAAAATAATTACATCAAGAGACTTGTAAACCAAGGCTTTCTCAGGAACTCTCTCAACGTCTTTTTAGGTTTTATTGGCAGGAAATGCAATTGTTAAGACTAGCAGAGCACAGCAAGTCTTTATAAAATCATTTTCCTTAGCTAAAGCTTCTGGCACTTGAAATGGTAAAAGGGCAGCTATAGCTTAGCTCACAAAGCTGCTACATTTTAGTCAGAATGCAAGGAAACGTGGAGAGATTTAAAATAAGTAACAAGAATTCAACATTCGAGGACTGGATTATACCTGGGACATCAATCCAGCTTTTTATTGCTGAGCTCAGTGTCTGAGCACTATATATAAACAGGGATGCAAGGTAGTTTCTTCTGCTCTCTGCATGGCTTAGGCCTTTGTGCAGGTAATGAGAACAGTGTGGGATATAATTCTGGAATCGAATCAGGCTGATGCAATAACAAGGAAACTCCTTCCTTCCTAGTTACCTTTGGTCACAGGTCTCTTTAACCTATGGAAAAAGCCTTGCATCTTCATGTAGTCATGCAGTCCTGTTGAATTTCAGAGTCTTGGCACAAAGAATATTCCTTTGACTCATCCATCACCTGCCTCCTCCTGGGCTGGTCCTGTTACAGATGCCGTGGACCTGCCCATGGAACATGGGTCACATGCAGTCAGTCAGCAGTGTGCAGATTGGGATCCAAGGGCTGGGTATATTTTTAATATGTCATCACAGCAGGGGAGAAAGGTGCCATAAGCTATGTATGGAGTCAACAACAGAACTGTGGGTGCAAAGAAATCTTCATATTAAGTTCATTTACATCTCTGCTGCAGTTTAAAGAAGAAGGTATTCCTCTGTTATATGAGAGTATGTACAGTGTCACGCTATAGGACTGGAAAGCAATGCTCTTTTCTGTGTTTGGAAAGGGACCAGTCTCCTTGGTTTCAGTGGTGCACATGCAAAACTTCACATTATGACCTTTAGCTTGGGCTAGGAGCCTCAACTCCCTGCACAGCACCTGGATTCCTAAACAGTACGTTCACCCCCAGAGACTTCTAAGTCATGAAAAACCCTATACTGTCTTGGCACAAGGCCCTGAGTGCTGGCTTGCAATCATCTGTAATGGAACTTTTTTTGTCATGGTGGCTGGCAAAAGTCTGGGTCAGGTGAGTTACCATCTGGCAGTGCCCAGGCCCAGCCTGTGGGACAGCACATGTTTGGGGCAGAACATGTGGTTTGGGATGTAGACACCCTTTCTAGCAGGCCTGACGTTTCTGGCACAAAACATCATGGGATCAAATTCTGCTCATTTTATTAACAGTGAGTTGGCACCTCTAAAGCAGCTTCTAAACTGGAAATGTCCTTCATACTCAAGCAGTTCTGTCCCTCTAGAGCAGTTCTGAAAAGAGAACGTGGATGGCCAAGGAGGCTTACAGGAGGCAGACAGATTTTGCTCCTTCCTATTTGTATGGATAATTTGTCTTAAGAACAGTAATGGCAATAGCATACTTGTTATCATATTCTTTCCTTCACAAGCAAGCTATTTTTGCACAGTAATGTGCAGCTCTGACTGATGGTCCGTGCTGCCACAGTCTGACTTCAGTCAAAGGATTTCTCCTCTGTATTCCCACATCCCCCTGTCTTTTTCAGTTCTACCTAATGAGAATGCTCTTGTAGCCAAAGGCAGGAAGAAATCTGTCACGTACACAGCTCTCTCTTCGTCTTGCTCTCTCTCCTTTAATTGGGCTAGAGAGAAAACATTTAGCAATCTCTCTCCCTCTTTCCCCTCATTAGGCTAACGATGACATATTCTGTTTCCAGAGTATCTGTAGGAACACAGTATAGCAGCCACTGCTCGTTATTAACAGGAAAGAAAGAAAAAGCTGGTGGCTTGATCCTGAATTTATGTAGATGCATGTAAATGAGATGACATTTCCTTGGAATCAGATGTAACACAGAAGTGAAAAATCAATAGGGAGAAATCAGAATCTGGCTTGGTGGCAATTTAAGCCTCTGTAAGTGCTCATAGTATTTTATAACCTTATTGTTCCTAACGAAGGTAGGCCTCAGGCACAATGATACACAGAGACAAACCTCAGTGTTTTCACATAATTTTTTTGGTGCTTTATGATTTCTTTTACCTCACTACACGTATCACTTTTCCAGTTTAGCTTTTTCACTTTTATCTCTATACTGACAAGCCATGTGCAACAAATTCAACATTTTTTCAATACACATAAACTGGAGTTGTTCTTTCTTTTCTGTTATCCAGCCTCCCTACTTTTTCTTTTCCTTTCCTTCCTTTCCTTCCTATCTGCCTGCCTTTCTTTCTTTACTTTGGAAAAAGGTACTAATGAGCCAAAATTGATAATTAACCCACAAACAGTACAGGTTTCTATATACCAAAAAAAAAAAAAAAAAAAAAAGAAACTATTTAACATTCAACAGAGTGAATGGAAAGATGAGAAAATGCAAAATGAATATATTCAATAGTGACTGCCTGCAACTCATTTAACAGGATTATTAAGAAACAAAAGTTCCTATAAATTTGAATTCTGAATTTTAATATATCTATTGACTTCTGTCAGAGGTGTTTAAATACTTTAAGGCATAAGTTAGTTAGCAAAACCTCGTATTACAGACTGAGAGTGAGACAAATAATATGACCTTCATAAAAAAGAATGAATTGAGGCACAGAGTAAAAGTGGCTACTAGAAGTCCACAGGAACACATTAAAATTGAGAAAATCTTGGATGAAATTGGAGCTCCATGTGGATCACGTGTAGCTTCTCCTTTGGAACAGCATTTGGTTTCATCCCCTTTTGTCTTCTTCTACCCCAAGCCTAAGTCCAGAGGTTCTTCTGCTGGCCAGCATAAGTGAGCAGGCTTTGGTGTCCCTGAGATGTATCTAACCTTCTGTCTGGAGGCATTGCTGCCTGAAATGTACCACAGCAATATGCATGCTCACAGAAATTACAGTCAAACTGAGTGTCAGGACCTGACTGTGTTCCTGTGACATATGTGCAAAACTGAGGATGGTTTCAATGAAGGATGAGCTGAGCCCAGCATCCCAAGCAAGCAGAGCTTGCAAGGCAGTCTCCATCCTGATTCAATCACTGGCCTCTCTGCCAAGACTGTCAACAAAGGTGCCAATTAGTGCCAGTTGTGATGATGATTTTTGTGATGCCAGCACCTGTCCACTATGAACTGGACTGTGACCACCCTCCCATTTCCCATTAGATGCTGAGCAGCTGTCAGGTGGTAGCAGGGCTGAATGATGTATTGGCTTCTGTGCACATCAGTAAATCAGGCAGGCTGTATTGTATCTAAAAAGCTTTTCATGTCAAATTATTTTAATCTCTCTTTAATAATGCAACTGACTTAATTTCTTTGCTTTTACTGTGTTTTCTAGCTCATGGATTATTTATTCATATAATGCCAAGTAACATTGTGTGACAAAACAAAACAAATTCAAATGCAAGTATAACAAGAATCTGAGCTGCAGGCAAAAATAATCACACTTGCAAAAATGTACTTACATTGCCTTTTATTGGCATTGGAGGTATAAATTCTGTAATTATAAACCTATCTGACTTCCTGCATAATGCCAGCTTGACGGACAGGGACCTGTAGAGAGGAGTGTTTGCAATGGAAATGTAGTTTTTAATGTGTGCAAATTTGAATACTACGCATCAGTTCAGTCTGGAGCACAAAACCAACTTTTTATATGCAGATGAGACCCAGGTTTGTCTGCATATATGTGCAGAGATTGTGACCAGAAAACCACTGTTCCTGGGGGAGTTAGTGACCCAAACAGTCATTGCCCTGAACAGGCATAGGCCTGTACTGTGCTATGCACACAACATGACCTTCAGGTCTTCACTGTGCTGTGCACATCCTCTGTCCCCAGGATAAACTTGGCTGGATAATTACAATGAAGTAGCCTGTGGGCAGCTGCCACTGGGTCTCACCAACTGTACCTCCTTGCCTTTATCTAAAACAGGAGCAACAAATTCCCACGTGTGTATCCTTTTTATTTGACAGTGAAAATGATTAATGCAGTTATTTTGTTTTAGGAAAACCTTACAGGAGCTCCAAAGACTGAAATACCTGGGTAATCTTTACGTGGACAAGATCTGCACAGGATGCTGAGCCCTGCATGGAGGCCCATTTGATGGAGTGTAACTCCAGTGTCCCAGCAACTGAAGGGATGTAAGATTATCTGTGCTAGCCTCTTTTTCTCTATAGTGTTAGCTGCAATCAATGGTATTTTAAGCCATATTTCACAGCATCTGAGTATCCCTATTATTGGGATTACAATGAAAGAGCAAATTCTGGTGCAAAATCCTACGTGTGGGAATGTGTGCGCTGCACATGGTCTGTTATGCTTTGATGTGTCTCTTATGTGGTCTTGCTTCAGTATGACACCTTTCCATCAGCCACATCTTTTTTTTCATCTGCTGTCAATTTAATGAATATACTTCAGAGATACTTTCCTTTGAGAAGTTCTCATGGTTCACAGGCCCAATATTTTACACACAACTCCTACTTTTCACCCTCCTCACTGAAGAAAGACTTGATGGAAATGCCCAACAACCACATTAGTTATTGAAGGTAAATGAAGAAAGGAAGTGTGTCCTAAAGTTCATCGCCAAACTGCTGTATTGGTTCAAAAGATGTACTTGATTATTCTGGTAGTTTTTTTAAAAAAGAACGTCTGTGATCACCTAGTGGGAAAAAAATCCGTTTCACAGAATAAGTAAATAAGGACATATAACGTGTTCAAGGTCTTCCCCATGTTAAATAGCATGTGACACAGTAAAACCATTTTGCATAATCAAGAGTGAACTGAAAAGAGTGTAACAAAGCCCACTGCTTTCATCTGATACACTGGACTCACTCTGTGAGAAAGCCTGGAGTTGCTTGTATGACTACACATTGAGTCTCTCCCTCAACACCCTAGATTCCCTACTTAGTCATTCCCTAAACATGACCTTTTAAAAAAATGGATACAACAGGATATATTTTATTTTTTCATAGTAAAAATATATATGGTCAGAGTTCTTAGTAATTCAAATCAGTAAAAATTCAGATATTTATATTGTGAATAATAATTAGGAACTGAAAAACCAGTTTTATTATTTTTTGTGGGCTGCGTATTTGATGGTCGATATATTTGGTTAGGAAGCAGAAAAGAGCTATTTGTAGTCATTCCTGTTTCAAGGACTATTAGCAAAATCACAAAGAACTTGATAGAAACATGTATCTAGTGCATTTTTTCTAGACACACAGAAAACATTAATTTTGGTAGACATTTAAGAAATGAACACCCATTAGGGATTTTTGTCTCTAGTTTTGCAAAATCCTTTGAAGTTTCAAAATAGGTTGCACATTGCCAGTGTACTGAAAAAGTATTCTACTTTATGGTTGCAAAACAAATGAAGTCTTCAGTGAAAAATAAAATCACCTAAGGAAAAGAAAAAGATCAAGTATATACATACATACATATACATTCACTTGAGATACTGAAAACATATTTTGGATATGCTCATTTTCTCTCTCTTGACCAAAGCAGAATAGCTCTTCTCAGCAAGATGCTGCATGTAATGTACCATGGAGAAGTTTTTTTTTCAAACATATTCTCTAGATAGTATGGAAAAAAGAGGTTTGGCATGATTTCTAAATGTGAGCTTGTGCAAATCCATGTAGGTCTACTTCAGCCATCAATACTTCAAGCCTTCTTCTATCTTTTGAAATAATATAAAATGTTTTCTTTAAAAATTATTAATATCTTTAATATCTATCTTGTCACATGCTTATGTAATAATACTAATCCAGGTGCATATCATATACTCAATTTTTTTTTTTTTTTGAGCACAGGATTTGTTCAGTTGCTATAATAACATTTAACATGAGGACCCTGGTGATGTTTTTTAGCATTAAAATACAACACTCAGTTCCAGAAGGTTTTTTCTCCCCTTATACTTATAAAAGGAAGAGTCTTCATGCAGATAGTGATTTAAGCTAGCATATTCTGACAGTTCTTATATTAATTGAATTGTTAATAACCTATGGGATATACTACAAATTCCTTTGCCTTCAAATAGTTCCATACTTCAGGGAATTTCCAAAGCAGGACACATGCAATGTGCTGTGTACTGGAATACATTATCTCTGTTGTTAGATTATTCAAACAGAAGCTGAAAAAATGACTTTTTCAGCAGTGCTGATGCAGTGCATTTTTTGTTGCAGTTCATGTATGTGGCAAAACTTACTGTACTGTGTACCTTCTGTTAACATATCCTCCCATGTTTAAGATTAGAAAATATTAATGGAAAATGGGTCATATAAGCAGAACAACGTGTTGTAAATGACCTGAGACAAATGGCACGTGTTGACTCCTTGGTTGGCTTAGGTTTCTGAAATCTAGACAGAATCCACAGCCTGATCATTAAAGCAGAAAGAGATTTATTCTGTATAGTTTCATCATCTTGTTACAATCTTTGTCATAGGAAAGGAAGAGGGAACCTTGTGCCATTTTCAGTTCTTGTTTAATATCTTCTTCACAGGAAAATGCTGCCAGGATATTAAACTCATCTGTTCTTTTGGATAATAAGGATGTAATGTACCATTTTGACCTTTCCAAATGCTGTGTTTCCAATTGCTGTTCATTAGATTTTTTTTTTCTTGATTAAAGTCTCACTAACCTGTAGAAATAGAATGAAACAAGACCTAGTCAAGACACAGCCTATCAAGCATGATCAAAACAAAACCACACAATTGTATAGCTCAAGGGCTATAACAGATATTAACACTTAGCGTGCTGTATCATTGCTGTGTTCACTCATAACAAAGAAACCAAAATGTTGTTTATTTAAATTTTTCACATGCTAATGCAGAGTCACAAGCTGAAGAGCTTTTCTTTGATGGAAAGTTTAATCATGAGAATAAGAAAGACTCTATTTCTGAGACCATGCAGAAAAGTTTCTGAGATGAAGTCATAAGAGAACTGAATTATAATCCTCAAACGGAAATGTAATTAAATGATAAAATATATATGACTGAGGGGCAGATTCTGTTGACCTTATTCATAGATTTTTAAATTCAGAAATAGTTATTAAGGGCAGAAAAAGCTATATATTATTGTCTAGTCTAACCTCCTGCATGGTCTCAAAATGTTATCTATCAACCTCTGTAGCTTCTTTATGAGACACTGGATATCTTTCTGACAGACAGAGATTGCTCCAATGGTTTAAAGCTCTCATTGTTAATTTCATGAGGGGGGAACAGACTGGAATTCTTGGCTTCAGCTAATTACACGTTCCTTACTCCTGAATTAGAGAGCTCTTAACTGTCAAAAATCCTTTTTGCCTGTAGGTACCTGAAGGCTGTAGTCAAGTAACTTCTCGGTCTTCTCTTGACTGAATTAATACCTAAGAATTTATTTTGTGTTTCAGTATTGGTACATTTTCCCTAATTTTCTTTTTATTTTAAGAACTTTTTCTGTACATATTTTTGATTTTCCCTATTCTTTTTAACAAACTGTAAAAAAAGTAAAACCATAAAAAATCTGTTCCAATGTCTGAATACTATTTACTTATTTACTCTTACAAAGATTACATTTGTCTTCAAATAGCATCCCACTCACAGTTCACATCCAAATTATATCTATAGTGACACTGTGCCCTCAAAACTATTACTTTTGTGGCTAACTCAGACTCAAACCAATATAAAATATTAATCAAACCAAAAAATAAGACACAAGCTGTCTCTATGTATACAATTAAAATAAGTTAATACACTACTCCCTTAATTTTGTTATCTGTAAGTGTCCATAGTAATGGGACTTTAAACTGCAAGTTTAACACTTGAGTCTTTCTACTAACACTTTCTAACACTTTCTACTTTCTTTTCAACAGTGAAGTGGTTTTGCCTATAGTTTAACCTCTGGGCAGGAGAAGTGCCCAGCCTTGGTACTGATGTTACAGAATTGCATACACACTTGGTGGTGATAAAATGACTGCTAATGGTGCTCCTGAGAGAGAATAACTCAGCGTTGGTGTCGATGTTATGAATGCCTCCTGAGAGACTGTTTTATCTATCAGAGCAATCTCTTAACTGTTGTTTACTTTTCCTGTCTGTGTAGATCAGTAAGCATTTTAAAAGCACTAGGTAAGAATCTCTCTATTAGCACTTATCAAATGAAAAGACAGAGTAGGAAAAATATATTGTTGTAACAGAGGAAACTGCCTAGTCTGGGCAGTGAATTCCTTTAAGTGGTTTGTAACACACCCATAAGCATTTGGAGATGAACGCAGGGATGCAATGATAGGTAACAATTCACATGATTCTCTGTAGGAAAACAGATGAGTATCATCAAGAAGAGCAGTAGCCTAAAGTTCTGTATACAACACACTTCCTTAGATACATTTTTTTCCTGAGCCTGAACATTAGTATTAATGAAAAATACATTTCCCCAGAAAAGACGCAGAACTCCAACAAGTAGTTGTAGCTGCAGGTTATACCAGTTGGTTTCTGCTGTAATTCTGGGTTCCAGAAGAAGGCAAGTCATCAGTCAGGAAGGGTGTACAACGGAGCTAGATACTGTATTAACTATTTTCTCACTTTCAATTCATATAGACAGCTCAGTATCAAAACAAAGTAGCAAAGCCAAAGCAAGCAACTTAAGATCCTTTCAGAGATCTGGTATTCATATGGATACACATGAGGTTTGCCAGGCCATGCACACACATATATTGTTACCAAAATGTGGACTTACAATCTTTTCTAGTGTCTACATATTTGAAACAGAAGTATGGCACATCACCATCCACTGTCCTGTTCTGCCCAGGGTTGCCTTCAAGGGCATTCTTATCAGAGGCACGTATGAACTAATTACATAGTAATTAGTACAACCTAACCTCAAGTAACCACACAAACCATGAGAACCTCCTGCTGAATCTAGAGATTCCTTGGAGGAAACATTTCTCCTCTTTCTTGATGAACTGCAATCCTTGCCATGCTTTCCTAACAGGCCAGTACGTGGATAAAATCATGGAACTCCCCAGCACTGTGCATGGTTACTTTGCCCATCTACATGTGGTAATCTGAATCTGTTTAAGGATCATGATTGTTTTGTTTTAAGCTATTATAAAACCAGCCACCCGTGCAATGGAGCCACATGGCTCTTCCTATTCTCAGATTGAGATTGCTGTCACTTACCCTACTCAAAATGCTAAATGGAGAATTACACTAATACATTTTATTGACAGCAGGATTAGGTGTTTTGCTCTTTCCCTAATATTAAGCCTATAAAAACTTCAGCATAATTGATTTTATGTTTTGTTTTCATGGAAATGTGAAAACAAAGTCCACAGAATAAAAAATACCATTCAAAATGAGAAGGAAGAAAGAGTGAAGTCTAATTAAACAATTGTGTAAAATCGAGATGTGTCATTTCAAGAAAAGTAATTAATGACAGCTTTACTTTTAGAAGGTTCTGTCTTTTACTTTGAGAAGTAAAATTTAGGTAGAAAGCTCAGTGTTCTTGCCAGGCCCTTGAAGAAAGGACAGAGATTTTACATGAGAAATCTCATTGTGTTTATGAAACATTTTTTGTGCCCCCAAATATTTTACCAGTAAGACAAACCCATGAAAACTAATTTAATTTTATTAACGGATTATCACATTAAGTGTTTATTTTATTTTATTTTATTTATTTTATTTTATTTTTTTCCTTCTGGTTTCTTTTCAGCCTTTTAAATTTTTTTTTTTTTTTGAAAAGTTGTACAATTTTCTCAAAGATTAAACAGCTCAGCTTTCTCTCTTAAGACATTAACTATATATGTATCCTATAGGACCCAGCTTTCCTGGTAGCTGTATAGATTTCCTGGTAGCAAGAAGATGTTTACATATTCAATTTTTGTTTGAAGTTAGATGTCAAGCAAGTTTCTTAAGACTTAATTCTCCAAATCCCACTTTAAACTTGCTTGGAAAGCCACTAGATACTCGTATTTACTTTTATTTGATGTAAATTTACTTTATTTTCCATAAGCAATGAAGCAGTCCATGATCACTGACCCCTTTTGATAAAGGACATGCCTTTTAATTCCTGTTGGGTACTTGCTAACCTTGCAGTACTCATCAAAGTGGCATGCAGGTATACCTTATGAATACAGGTACTCAAACTGCACAACAATGATGAAGTAAACTTGGCTCCTTAAAATACAAATGAGTAAGAATTCCAAGGTACACCTGAAATTCTACAAATATTATTCATAATTTTTTCACAAAAAATGTGGCTTTAATATTCACAAATAAAAATAAAAACAACAACAACAACAAAGATAAGAACCCGAAGAGATCCTACTAATGGTGGCTGTGACTGGCCCTACTTTGCATTTTGTGAAATTAGGAAGAGTTCTTCTTTTCTTTGCAGGAAGTACAAACAACATTCTGCAACAGAGACTAATCCAAGGTTTGAGATGCTCTATGCCAGTATTGTGGCTGTCACAGACAATCTCCCAGACCAGAAATCAAAGGTATGTTTTTCACCCATGTTTGTGTCCTGCTTGCCTGTCACAGTCCAGGATGGTGTATGGGTATGTGCAGGCACAGACACCACAACCACAGCCGCGTTCTCAACTCCTACACTCATTTCGTGTCTACAGTGAAAGAGGTTCAGGCCTTACTTTTCTGATCTTGCTAAGGTGAGTAAGATATGATATCTGGGAAGATATGAATTGCAGGACAGTAGAACTATAAAAGCAAGGGCCAAATATCCCTCTGTAAAAACTATAAATACAAATGCACTATACTATGTAAATTCTAGTGTCATGGTGATGGCCATAATACAATATGATTTGATACTGTTTTCTACGACATTTTTGGCAAGACTAAGGGTAAAGAAAAAGTAGATTTTCCCTGAATGATGTCAGTTTATGGGTTATTTAAAATTATTAATATTAAAAGTCACAACCACTAGAAATAGCTTTTTGTCCTGTTCGAGGCACAGAGTAGATCCCCATCAGCTGAAATTTACACAGCTCATTATTCAACATGGTAAGAGCTACTTTCCTGGTTAAAGGGTTGTCTGTCAAAATTACATTCTGTTTTAAAAAGTGAAATAGGTGAATATTGACAATAGGACTCAGGCCACATTTTTTATACTGCCTAGAATTTTGGATTTCTTATGACAGGGTAGGAATGAAAGCTAACCCTGCATATTTGCATAGACAAGAAGTAATTATTTTGATAATTTTGGAGCTGTATGAAAATTCTAATGCACAGACCTAAAATTTAATATTCAACCTAACAACAAATTTGAAAGACTTCCTTTATTCTTACAGAGTATAATGAAATCCATTTTTTTCCAGAAATTAATAATTCTAATGAAGATAGAGCATGAAAAGAATGTATTAAAACAATTAAAACTGCACGTAGGGGTATTTTACTGACTTTATTTTTTATTGTTTTGTAGCCATTTCAAAGCATCAAGCATTTTATGTGGGCAATTCCAGTCTTTTTTGAAACTTACTTAGAATTTGCTTCCCAGTCAAATAGATATGTGGAATAAAAAAAAGAAAAAAAGAGTGTACACTGAATACCTGTCACAACTGTGTGTAAGGTGAGGCAGAATTCAGAGGAAGTGTGACTGCTTCCCTGTCATCCTGCCAAAGGCAACGCCTGGTGAGTGTGGGAGAGTCCAGCTGGTCCTGGGCTCTCTGTAAGCTGAAATCCTAAAGATGGAACTTCTTACACCTGGCAGAGGGTTAACCAGGGACAGTAGGACTGTAACACAGAGTGGGTTTCCTGTTAGGAATGTCAGCCTATAGTGTTAGGACATGTGGCTGTATGTCCAATCATAAGTTGTTATGAAGTGGTAAACCAATGCTGTGTGTACATGTGTCACCCCAGAACTGTATAAAGGTAGCTGCACTGTTACAATAAAAAAGCTGGTATCCTGAAACCCATGTCGCCTCCTGCCTCGACCGTGACAGGTGAGCACCTCAGGCTCTGAAGAAATGTTCAGAGACATCACTAACAGCTCCAATTTGCAGTTCCCAATCCACTCCCTTTAGGAGCAGAGGCTGTAGGAACCCCCCTCACTAGGCAGGTTGACCTGGAGCACTTAGTTCCTTGATCTCCTGCTGTGGTCCTAGAGAAGCTCCAACAACTTCTGGAGCCCCTGGCATGAGAATGGGAGCCGTGGCTGGAGGATGACTTGGGAAGAAGAAGACTGAAAGCCCTTAAACCCCACCTTAATTATGGATTGTCTTGCTGGGATCCATACAGCCTAAAACCACAGCACAAAACAGAAGGGGCAGAACATCCAAGATCTCTGCTTGTTCCCTGGGTCCTCAGCACCAACACCTACATCCTCATTGTCATTCTTCCCCAACTACTCAGTGCTCTCCAGCAGCTCTGTACTCAATCCCTTCAATAAAAAAACACTGTCCCAAAATAAACTACTCTGGAAAAGAATTTCAACCTTCATTGCCTCAGCACTGCGGTTTAAGCAGTTTGCTCATTATTATAGCTTTAGTTTGTACAGTGGAATATTCTGTATATCTCCATTCTGTTTTAACACATATGAACTGCAAATATGACAGACAGCAATTCCAGGTCTGTGCTACAACACTTAACAGTTAAACACTTTGTCTCTGGTGCAATGGGATGCTAAAACTGTCTGCGTATAAAAACCAAATGGATTTAAATGATGGTACATACAAGCTTATGTTTTATACTTCCTCAACTTCTTCCAGTATCAGATCCATACACTCTTTTAAAGGGGTAAAATAAATATCCTTTTATTTCTCTGATTCTTAAGAGTATAAAATCTCACTTGCCTCATCACATGTGCATCATCACATAGCTGCATTATATGTCTAACATTGAACTGAAGGTTTGATTTCAAATCTCCTGAAGTCAGTGAGCATCAGTGAGGGTTTGTGTTGGCTTGAATTTGATCATTGCTGTCCTTTGTGGTGACTATGCCCAAAAGTCACTGCATTTCCAGTCCTGGGTAAAGAATGCTAGTCATGCACATTAACACTGAAAGTGAAAAAATATGTACTAGGAGGTCAACAACAAAGAGTAAGGCTTTCCATTTTTTGTTAATCCAAACATTTGTGTTTCTGATTTAGGGATTAGGGTTCATCAGATGACAACTGTTTACATTTCAGGAAATGATACCTCTAGTATGTATGAAGGACTTGTCCTGAAGTGAGTGTGCTTGATCTCTATAAATATTTGGAGGTGGTGTGCTGCTTAAATGGAATTAATAAAAATCATGGAGATTTTTATTGGTACACAGACTACACTCCACAGAGCAGTAATGAACTGACTTGATGTAGCCCATTTATTAACCTGTCTTCTGTACTCTCATATATTTAGCATAGTAGGATTTTAGTGACAAATCTTACAACATATACAGCCATGATAAGACCCATTGAGGTGAACAGGATTGCTTACTGTAGTAAGATATGACTTTTTTTTACATTTTACTTTCTTTGTCTGTCTGACACTGCAACTTCCTTACAGGTATCAATTCTTGGAGTTGTATACAATTACTCAGAGTACTGGTAGAGAAAGGAGCATCTCAGAAACCACAACAGGCACTTATTCTTAAAGGCTGATGATTTAATGACATCTTTTATAGCTTATGGTAAGTCAACGCTTTGTGGTTTTAGTAAAAAGCTTAAATGAGTTCTCATATTTATTTTTCAGGGTAATTACATATATCACTCTTAACTGTCCTTTGCTCAGATCAGGATCACTCAAGTCTTTTTAAGTAAATGCCTAAATGTATTACTGTCTCCTCTTTTGTTGCCTTTCACTCTCCTTTTGTCCTTGACAAAATCAGTTTTGCTGTTCGTTTTTCAGATTCTCACAGAGAACTAGTTGTGCCAATCATTTTCCATGTGATAGAAATACCTGCCCTTTTGTTGATAGGACAGGCATATGCAGTATTCTACTGAGCTGTGTGTACCTCTGAAGACCATAGATTATATTCTCTAAGTGAATTATTTTCCATGGTATTGTTACACTTGACTCATTCTGCCAAGTGAGGCCACATATACTTGGATGAGCTGAACGATTTTCTGCAGTTCACAAATATTTATATATTAACAGTTTTTTACTCAAAAGTATATTTAAGAGAATCCTAAACATACTACAATGTTACAGAAAATATTTCTGGGGTATGGACTGAGTAGAAATTCTGAGAAAGAGGTCTGCACCACAAGAACAGCAGACATAGGTAACATTTTTCTATGTAATTCAGGATCTTTTTTTCCAGTGTTGTTACTATATGATGCATTAGATGAGTCTGAAAAAGTCTCACAGTCCTTGTACCCTCTTCTGTGGTGTTCTGCAGAGACATAATTCTTTCTGATTTCATAGACACTGCTCTCATAGAAAGTATTCAAAATACTTTCCACTCAACTACCAATTAAACAACCAGTCATAAAAAAAAATCCTGCCCTTTGCACTATGTCATTATTGTCATAACTTAAAAATATCTCTGGACCAAGGTTGATTGTAAGAAGTCAAAAAGCTGGATGAGATTCTAATAACAAGCAATAGGAATGACCACCTTGGTATTCATATAAAGTTTGATGCTGAATATACTTTAATTGAGGTATAAGACTGAAAGTGAAATTTCAATATAGGAAGTACACAAAAATATAAGCAGAATAGATCTGAAAAGACAGTTAAGAAATTTCAGAGATTATGTTAAAGTGGGCAACTGAGAAATAACTGATATGCCAACATACAATTTGACAAAATGTGGAAAGATGTACTTCAGAAATCTGGATTATAATATATATTCCTTGAATTTAAATTCACTGTATTCCTAAATAATATCTAGAAGCCATTGTGTTCATCCCAATAGAAGCAGCTGCTCAATGCATAACAGATGTTCAAGAAACAGTGAACAGTTGAATACGAAGCACAATTACAATATTAGATTGATTTATAGCCCAAAAGTGTGCTTTAGTCTGCATATAAAACACATGAAAAGTTCTAGTGGCTGAAGTGTCAGTGCTCCCTATTGATGAAAATCTTACTACTGAATTGAATTTAGAAACAAGCAAAACCAGAAGAGTTCAGAGAAAAACAATTTTTTTAAACATACAGAATGGGCTTGAAGAAGTCACTAAGCCTAATTACTGGTAAGCACTGAACTGAATTGCATCTAATACATATCATAAATATGTGTTTATGTGTAATGGGAACAACCATAATTCCGTTGAAAACATTACTCCCTAAGCCATCAATAAGAATGAACACAGCAAACCCCACTGTAATCTTGTAGAGGAATCTACTCTTCTTAACATTTAACAAAAACTCTAAAATGATGTGACATTTTACTAAAACAAAAAAGTAAATTCTTCCCCTTTCAAGATGAAAATGAGACATCAAATTCCTGAGAATGGAGAGGAACTTTCTCTGTTGGCACAGTTATTCTTTCTGAGGAACCTATCCCTACATTTAACCCACTGATATTCTTAAGTTTTCACCTTAGCTTGTGTTTGGCATTGGTTATCCAACAGGCCCTCTCTTCCTGGGTCCATACCATCATTAGAAAGAGGTCCTCTGTTTATCAGTGTAATTGTTTATTTCACCAAATCCACCATGCAAAAGTGAAAGGTGAATATACAGCGCACTCCCAACACATGTAGTATTTATCCTGTGCTTCATTTCCTGAGAAATGAGGATGGTTCATGCTGATGGTTTTAGTTTTTAACCCTTATAAGAGAGTGATTCCAACGTGTTATTTCTTACTTACATAAACACTGATAATTTGTTGCCTATTTTAATACTCTGGAAAATAATGTGTTCATTAGCATCCTGTGCGTGACCACTGCTTAAAAGGAAGTGAACAAGCCAAAAGCCAGGTTCAGTTTGAAGCCTTTAACTTCATGTAGGCATGATGTTAAAGCTATAGAGGGTGCAAAATCTGTTGCCCTGGCAAAGAAACTTCCTGGGCTAACATCTAGCTTTCTGTTCATGTTTGGGCACATCCTGTTAAGTCTGCATTGTCACCTGATTTTGAAGCAATTGATATTCCCTGGGCCTTTATGGGTACTTTCTATGCAAGCACTGTTATGAAAGCGCAATATGCCTTGCCCCTTGCCTGAATTTCAATTGTCCCTGCTAGGTAGCATCAGAGACACACAGCTTTTTATTTTTCAGAGAAAAAAAGTATTCCATCTTCTCTCACTTTTTGTTTCCAACTTCCATTTCCATCTTGAGATTCCTGCCCTTCTAACTTTCTTAGTGTATTTGACTAGTGAATAAGAGAATTCAGTTGCTTATGCTCAGGAATTGCTGTCCTAACTGAAGCCTTTGAACCTGTAATTATTTTTTAAAAGTCCTTTACTGCACTATGTTAAAAAAAGTTTTCTATCTTAAAATGACACATTTAGAAGTTCATTAGAGGAGACATTCAGAGCATACATCTGTGGAGATGTGTATTAACTATTACTTTACAAGAGGATGAAAGTGCATGGACTGAATCTCCACCCTGGATAAGAATTGTAACCACAATCTATTTATACTGTGCACTGGTTCTGTCTGCTTAATTTTCTTCACAGTCCCATGAAGACTGGCATTTTTAAGTTGCAAAAACCTATGTGCACATCTCATATCAACTCCACTGGAGCCACGATTAGCAAAGGCAGGGTAAGAGAAAGGACAAGAAACTTCAGCTATGTGGGAGATAGGCATTTCAGAAGAGTATCTGAAAGACAAAATTTGGTTTACTGTTTCAGCAGTAGTGAATCTGCTCCCTAAATGAGTCCTTCAAGAAAAAATCAATCTCTTGAATGGCTGGTCAACTGTGCATTAAGGAAGACTTTGGAACTGCATGTGTTATTGCCCAATTTCAGATATTTTTGCACAGTGAAGTTCAAAACAGACATTTGAATTCCAGACTCAGGAGATATCCTGTGCAATATATATGCATTATCAGAAAGACAGAAGGGAAGCAAGAAAGGTGACAACTTTAATTGGATTAAGAAATGTTAGGGAACTAAGGAAAACCATGAGGGGAGAGGAAGGTCTCTTTCAGTAGACTGGAAACTAAAATGGAAAAGCTGGTAAAAATAAACATATTTTTCTGTGGTCAGAAAAGGCTGCACTTCTCATATGGGACATTCAAAAAACAGGCCCTACTTTCTCAAATAGTAGAAGGAGAAAAAGTAGAATTATGGTATTACTTGCTGGGATGAATGAAGGGGTATCATTTTCTGTAAAAGCTTGGATCATTCTGTGTAGTTGGCATCCCATCCAATTTATTAAATTCAATGAAGGTTTACAGAGAATGCATCAAAACACCTGCTCTTTCTCTTTTCAGAGTGGGCTAGAAAGAAATCAAATACATTCTGTTGAGAATTCTGTGTTGAAATTTTGGCTTTACCAGCTCAGCACAGCTATTATAGCCCTCAGAGGGTAATCTGGAAATCCACAGTGAGTCCCTCTCTGTGTTTTTGTTTTGCTTGAATACAGTAGGATAGGACTTTCTACGGACACTGCCCATGCTCAGTCTGTCACCTCAAGAAATCCCAAGGAAAGACCTGATATTCTGCAATACTTTGCTGCTGTAGCATCTTACTCTGCTTCAGTTATGTTGGCCGTTCCTACAGGTTGTTCTCAACAGAGTACTTATGGAGGGTGCAGCATTTACCAGATTCTCCATAATCTTGTTCAAGTTCAGAAAAATATGTTAAAAAAATGTCAGGTTTTTTTTTCCCCCCTCATTTCATGTATCAAGTCTAAGGAATGATTTATTCTTCTGGGAAATCTCTAGAACAGTATAAATGCAGGAGTGGAATACTAAGAGCCTTACCAACTTATTCCAAAAAATGATGCATCTGAACAATAGCTGGGCAACAATTCGAAAGAGACTTAATAATAAGAGAAAGGGGCAACTGAGGAAAACTGTGAAGACCAGAAGGTAGTGAATGTAGGAGTGGGAAAAAAATTTCTGGCCTGTAGAAGCATAAATAATAGTGATGAGACATAAATAAAAAAGTAGCCACTTGATTTTCAGGCTGAGGTTACAGGACTGACAATAAGAAATTTATGTTTTTACTTCTAAGTGGAGTCATCTGATTGGAAATTAACGAGGGACAAAAATTTGGTGCTCAAGATGCCTTTTAAAATGAAATCAAATTTCAAGGAGAGTTGTGATTTGAAGTGCAACATTTATATCTACCTTTCAAGGCAGTGTTAGAAGAAGATCCATCCATATCTTCCTCAATAGCTTTTACATTAGCACATCATCATATACTCAAGTGCAAAATTACCATGATAACAAAAGAGAATGGGTTCTTTTAATTTGCTTTGCTGTTTTGAACATCCAGTGACCTGCAAAATCTGGATAAAAGCCACTGGTTTATTACTCATTAGAAGGCTTTAGAAATATCTCTTTGCTTTTATAGCAGTGATGACTGCCCAGAGTTGTGAAATTTGGTGATTACTACAGAATGTTAAGAATAAACACTGGCACCACTGATGTGCCTTGTATATGCTAACAATAGGGTACAAAATTTACTGGATTACATAATATTCACTTCTAACCTGGAGCAGACTTAGAATCTTATTCCATGGAAATAAGAGAATGAATTGAAAGCAGTTAATAAGATTAAACCCACTGTGAAGCATAAAGCCATAGTTAATGACTCGTGATCTCACTGCCCATGTCTCCACCGATGCCGTTTCTTTGGTCTATGTAATTCACATATATTCTTCTCATCTAGCAGTTCATGACCTTGTTTAAGTATTTAGTCTTTTCCTTCAAAACTCAGATTATGGTAACATTACTCTTTTAAACAGCAATGAAATGTATCGCACATGTGCAAATCTAAAGAAATATATTAATGCTGAAATGGTACCTCTGTTCACTAAAAATATTTAGGTAAATCCAGTTTAATTTTCACATCTTTGTTTCAAGCACCCCAAAAGATGCTAGTCCTTCATCTGATAGTCTCTGATCTCTAACATCTGTATTGTCATCCAATATAATCATCCAGTATCACAAAGCAAAATGTGTACTGTTCTTTCCTCAGCTGATCCCCTTGCAGGATGTTTCAGGGTGTCTAATAGATGGAGACATTACTTCATAATACAAATATGAATCTCTCGGACTTAACTCCTATTTCAAGTGACAACAGAAACTGTTTAAATGTTTCTCATACTTAAAAATATTTCAAATGCAATATTTCTATTATAACAAGATTCATATCAAACTCTGAGTAAATAACACATGCACTGTTACTGAACAAAAAGAGTTGCATATTTAAATAGAAGGAATTGAAGTATTGTTTTAAAGACAATTGAGTCTTGAGTATTGTTTTAAAGACAGTACCACTTTATTAAATCATATTGTAGCTTATGCACAATATTGCAATATATTAAAAAAAACTATAATTAGCTTTCTTTTAGCTGATGAAACTCCACAAAACACACTGGTATTTTTTTAAACTGTGTTTTTTTGTCTTCTAGATCCTGAGATTTATATTATAACCCATAACTGGAGGAAAGCAAAACACAGAATCCACTACAACCTATGCAGTCAAAACCAGTGGCTGTAGTCTGCATGGATAGTTAGGAGAGATATGTTGAGTCAGTACAATAACAGTGTGCTAAATTTTGCCACTCTTCTTCTAACTGGGACAAATTTTCAGGCTATTCAAATTGCTATCACACTCTTGGCACTAGTGCAATAAAATTCTGATTTTAAACCCATGAGGATTTGCTCCAATAGTATTGTTGTGTATGAAATGTCACACTGTTTTGTCATTATCTTCTGAGCATGATATTACTCAGTGTTAGGAGTGATCACAATGTAACTATTAGGAATTGCATCGTGGCTGGCCTTGGAGGGATCTTGTAAAAGCAGAGTTTTTTCTGGCAGTCCTCTTGTTTTCTTCGCTGTTGTCAAAAAGACTCAAGTTGAGCCAGCAGTGGTGCTCCTGTGGCCAAGAAGGCCAGTAGTATCCTGGGGTGCATTAGGAAAAGCACTGCCAGCAGGTTGAGGGAGCTGATTCTGTCCCTCTACTCAGCCCTGGTGAGGCCTCACCTGGAGTGCTGTGTCCAGTTCTGGGCTCCTCTGTTCAATGTGCTCTAGGACAACCCTGCTTGAGCAGGGAGGTTGGATCAGATGACTCACTGTGGTGCCTTCCACCCTTACCCATTCTGTGATTCTGTGAAATCCCTTCCTTCCCAAACCTGTGTATGTGGTTAAATCAAAGGTTAAATCAATTTTGCTGGAAAAGAAGATGGCAGCACAGTATCCTAATCCTTTTGGGAGAGAAGTTGAGATCTGCACTTCAGGAAACTTTCAACCCTACAGGAATGGAGGCCTATGACAAGAATCTGGCATAGAGTGAAAGTCTTTCAGTCACTCATACCCCACTCCTCGTCTGGAGACAAATCCAGAAGAAACTGTGTTGAATTTGCCTCTAAGTTTGTGAACAGTGAGAGAGGAAGGAGGGATGAGTAAGGACACACTCTGCCTCGATAAATGGTTGTCAACTCTACTCATGGACCTGTCAAACGCAACTATGCAGTCTTTTAAAAGCAGGAAGCGGATTTGATACCAAAGGCTACACACAGGCAGCAGCTCTTAACTCAGAGCTTATGTAAGTGCATATATATATGACAGAAGCCTCCACTTAAACCAGCCTGACAACAACTCTCCTTCTGAACTGTGGTATGTCTCCAGAGATCCTTATTCAATTATTAATGCATCTGCTGCTAATTTCATCATGCAGAGTGTGAATTTGTCTTTGCACATCGAGCTCTAAGGGAAGTTTGTAAGAAATATAGAACTTGTCAGCACATGAGAGTCAACACATTACTGCTGTGCTGCAGCCATTTATAATGAAACTAAAATGAGCACTCACTTGTTTGGCATTAATTTAATGTCCCACTTAGCTCCTATCAGACGTAAATAGCTGCTTCATCCATTTAAGCATTTCTGTTCGTGCACATAATGAAGTACTCTGTACCTGTCAAGTAAGCAGAATTCATAACTGAAATAAGAAATGGATGAGGAAATTCAATGTTCTTAATATTAAGCCTCTACAGGGGTAGCATAAGACTTTTTTTTTGGCCTCTGTAAGATTCACCTTTTATCCCACTCTTCAGAGACGATATGAAGACATGACATGTACACACGTTAGTATGCCAAAAATGTTTCTAAAAGGAGTATCTGTTCAACTGATGGCACAATTAACAAAAGCTGCAGTTGTTGAACACATGCTATTACAAAATAAATTAGCTAGCCAACCTCTTGGTATTTAAATGTTTTTTATGTTCTCTATTTTAGAAAAACAGTTTATTTTAAACAGCATTCTAGTTGTGATCATCCTCTCCTGAGGAAATTTTTATGAGAATGAATGGAGGTAATGACTACTATTAGTCACTGTCATTAGCATAAAACATTAGAAACGACAATATTTATAACAGGCTATGACATGACAATTAAAATATGACTTTCTACCACTTGTGTATGCTTTGGCTACAGCTGGTTGCTATTTTCTGAAGTTAAACTGATAGAAGTCTGGTAATGGTATATTTAATAGCATGTTCATCATCAGATCTAATTGTTTTCCACCACAGGGCATGAAGCTTTATGTCCTCTATCAACCCAAAACAAACAGCCATACTGCTTAATGGCTCTTCAATTAATGTTTATGGTGCTACTTTTGTAACCTGAGTTACACAAAAAAAAAAAACAAACCCTCCAAGAAGCAATTTAAGAACTTCAGAAGCTTAATGGGACTTCAACCAATACCAAAAACTACTACAACATATGTAAGGTCCCACACTTGGGGACGTGAAATAGAAGACACTAAAAAGATATTAAAAAGACATTAGAAAATAGAAATAGAAGACATCAGAAAATTCTTTCAGCACAATGGTGTAACTGCCAGGGGAAGGGAGAACAGACCTTCATATAGAGAAAGGTGGTTGAGGGACTTCAGGTTGGCTGCCTTGCAATTGCTGTTCCTGCTGTGTTAAAACAGAGAAGACCTGTTCATCTTAAGAACATCAAGGTCAGACTCTGTTGTTCAAACTGTGAAGTTATTCCCCTGAGAGTGATTTGCCCTCAGTAACCTAGATGCTTGCCACCTACTCATAATTCTTTCCCCTATTTAGCAGAGCTCATGCTGATTAAAATGAAAGAACAGTACAAAGACAGGTTTCTCTTCAACTGCCTTGGTGCATATTAATTTTTGTCTCTTCTTTTTGTAAGAAACTTCTGGAAAGCAATGTAAAACTACTGTAAATATGTTTTCACTGGAGAGTTGTCATTGTTCTGAATTATGAAAATAAATGATTTCTGGCTTGGCTGTTAATTGTATGTAGCAGTAATATATTCATTTAAAGCTTCCCATCAGACGCTATGATTTCTGGCTTTTAGTGATGCATTACAAGCCTTTACTTCTCTGACACTCAGGCAATTAATGATTGACACTCCTCAGTCCCCCATAGTAGATGGACAGAATTAGACAAGAAAGAAACAGACCTGAGGAGTGGTGAAAATTTCTTTTTTGGAAATGCACGTTTTTTCACACCGTAAACTCTGACTGACATTCATTGCAGCAAATATATTTTAATAGAACTGCTGTTACTGTGCCTCTCCTCCAAGTCTCCCAGTAGTTTTTGTAGATCAACATGATGTTCAGAAACAGGCAAAAAAATGCTCTGCAAAGTTTAAAAGCTGTCAAGCCTTCTTGGCAAATTCCCTTCTAGAGCACAGCTGAGAAATGACAAACTTATCACCTGACTGGTTGGTGTTTAAAGCTGACTGCTTTTGATTAGGAAGCAATGAACCTTCCCTTCTGCAGTTTATTCTCTGTTCCATAAGCACCTCTTCACTGAAAATTATGCAGTTGAACTGATTTGAATTTGATTACTGTAACCTACAGTTTTATTATTTATTATTTGTTTTACTGCACATTTAGGAGAATGTCAGGATACTTACAGACTTACTTTTATTTCACATGTATTATTGCTCGAGATTTAAAACAAATCCAATAATAATTTATGCCTGTATTGCAGTTACTCACTTATTGTACATTGCTCCATGTGTACTCACACTCTACTTCCTCTCTGCTCCAGTGAGAATAGGATGAAAGCAATCCTGCTTCTTCAAGGACAAGGTACTGTGTACCCAGCAGGTGAGCTGAGCTAGAAGTTACTGTGAACTGCAACAGCCAACATCTTTAATGGAAAACTCCTGTATTAAATCCTATGCTGCAGACTGTGATATTTCAACAGCCAGTGCTGAGGAGGAGCACTGCCACCAGAGGTGTGTGCATTAAACACTGAATTGCTTTTTCAGTGTCATCAGGCTTCATGAGTTGCAAATGTGAATGCTCTGGGAAGCTTAGTACACTTTTATCTTCTGACAACCTTTCAATTATATGTCCTTTCACATTATTACATAACTTCCAATGATCTGCACTGTGGATCGCAGTAATAAAAATCTATTTCATGTCTGAAGAATACAACTTCTTTGGTCAGTCAGTTTAGACACAGAGGGGAGAATGCATTTGACCAAAAACAAATGCTGAGTGGAGTCAGCTGGTCAGGTCAATAAAAGCTAAAAATATTTGACTTTGAGAGAAAAGAGAGCTCAGGACGCAGCCTAAAGGCTAGATTCAGCCCTAACTAAACTGTAGCAGGGTTATAAGGAGAGATTATTTACCCAAACGTACATGTTGCAGAGGGGTTACATCTGTACCTACAGAACTTGCCAGTAAGGTCTGGGAATAACTGGCACCCTAACATCTTTATTACTAGTATGTCCACAGTATCTTATGTATCTCAACTTCAGGTTGAGTATTGAGACTGAATACTCAGCTTCAGGCTGAGTATTCACCTACATTTAATTTTTTGTATCTTGAGAAGAATGCATATACTTACATAATTTATGTTCTCATTTACTTACCTGATTTTGGAGATCCTCACTACAGTGTAAGAGTTCAGCAACATAATCCAGTCAATACGGATGCTTTTAGAAAAATAAAGGAGGCTCACTTCAGCTGCAATTCCAGCTATTAGTAAAACATTAGTGTAAAATATGCATCTTCAGTAGTTCTCTGGCTTTCATTAATACCAGCTGGCTGTCTCAAAATCTGTAATATATTAATTTCCACAGTATCTGTATAAAGATGCAAGACAAGAAGTATAAAAAAAGATGTTTTGGGTCAGAACATGTAGGTCTTGCATGCCAGTGACAACTCCTGACTTTTGAGAACCTGAAGTTAAGGCTAGTGAAACCTGCAGGCTGCCAGTGCTTCTGAAAACAAAAAGTATGTCTTCAGTGCTCAAATACAGATAGAAGTGTCTGATCTATCTTTTGAAAATGCTGAAGGTTATCAACAAAAGTGATCTTCTAAACAAATCCCATATCTTACTAAACAAACAATTCAACAAAAAAGTCAGTGGAGGGAAGAATTAGTAAAATTTACAGAAGTACAGAAAACCCACTTCCAGGAAACTCCATAGGACAGTTTCCATGAGGTGAATGCTGCACACAGGGAGCTCGAAGTGAAGCCTTGAATGGTCTGTACAAAGCTCTTGTGCATTGGGCTGTGCTCCTCTATGCCCACTTTCAACCTCCTGCTCCACATCAGAGCATTGGGCACAAAACAGATTTATCTCAAACTCAAAAGACAAGCATATATATCAAGCCTTGTGTTCTTTCAGCTTTAACACAATTTAATTAATTATATGATATGACATGATACACACAATCTGTAGCTTTCAATGAAAGTAACTCCCCCAACTGAAATTTAAAACTTTTGTCTCTTTAGAAGTTTAATTATTAAGGTTGTGATTAACTTCACCCAATCTCAGCTACCTAAAAGGCAGCTACACAGAGTACACTAAGTATTCAGTCACATTTTCTAAACAGTGGAGAGAGTTTCATCCCATTTGGTTTTTTTTAAAAATATACCTGAAAAGGGCTAAATTGTCCTTTGGATCAGAATTGAGTACAAATACATATATATACACACATATATACTTATACAGCTGAAAACCAAGAAAATCGGAAAATGCAAGTAGATGAACCTTGGTATTTTGCTATGAAGTCCTGGCTTGCTCAGGATGGGGAAAAAAATCAAGATTTCCCTTTCTTCCTCTATAGATCTTTGTTACACTTCTAGAAATCTAAGCAGGGTCTTCCAACTTCCTGGAACACTTTACCACTTATTAAAACCTGTAGTTACCAACTGAAAAGGAATCATTACCCACAAGTTTCCAAGAATACTAAGTTATTTTTCTTTAGGCAAAGAGTGAAAATCATCACCTATTTCCAAGTCTTAAATGGAAGCCATCTTAGGAAACTTAATCCAATTGTTAGGAATCTGGGCTCTAAGTAAAGGTATTTTAGTTCTGATGAATAGCATTCTGTGTGATACAGAGCAAACAGCTTCACCCTTCTTACTCCATTTGCCATGTGCAAAGCACAAATAATAATAAATAAAAACACTTCTAAGAACCCTAGATTACTATTTACAAAGTGTTAACAACTTAACTATGATCTAAGTAAATCCTTAAGAAACCTACATATTCTCACCTGTTTCTTATCTCTCTCACAGCCTACTTAAAACTGGAGTGTGAATACCGTCACCTAGGCTTTATTTCCAGCTCTAGCTGGGAAAAGGAATCTTGAAAAATACACTGGGTTTTTTTTTTCCTCAAGTCTAGAATCATGTTAAGCTTAAACAGCTTTTGGCTGCATTCTTTTAGCTCTTTCCCTGCAAGCAAAAAATCTACATCTAAAGCAGGGTATAGTTTATAATATCATCATTTGCAAGAGCAAATCCAAAAACAGTGTGGGCAAAAAAAGCGTCACCACTTTCAGAACTCATGATGACAGGGAATGGGGTTCTGGATGAGGACTTCATGCTGCTCTGCAGCGCAGACTGAGCTTCAGGTCTGTTTTCTGGGGTGCAGTCAGGAGGAGCAAGGACTGTGGTATGGGAAGTGAAGGTGTGTACAGCTGCAGTGTGACTCCACATTAGTTATTGATATTACTTTTGTTAGTCAGCTGAAAACTCCTTGGTGTTATTATCTGCCATCAACAAAGGCTGACAATGGTCTTTTGTTTCACAAGCTGTTTGCTGAAGAAACAAGCTCATTTCTAATAACTAAATGTAATAATTGTATTTTTCTATGACATTACGTCTCTATAGAAACTTACTGTAGAAAAATACAACTCAGTATTTAGTGTGGAAGATTTAGGATACGTTAGATTTATAATTTCCAATATAATTAGATTATTTTCTTTAGTATATACAGGAGGACATAGCCTTTAATTACATGATGCCTTATTACCCTTCTCTCCACAAGTCCTAACTCATTCTGGATACAAGACTGAATTAAATATTTGTATTTGTCTTACACTCTAGTGGTCTGACTCTTTTTTATTTACTCTTTTTCATCCAAATGGTTGCTGGTGTAGATTTATTTACTTTCTTACAGATTTTCATTGTCCACAGTTTGTTGCAACAGTGCTACAGTAAATGAACCCTATAAACATTAATAAATATATGTTCACAGCAGTGCAGTGAAGATATCAATATTTTCATAGATGAACAAGATCAAAAAACCACAGAATCTGCAAAATCTGGTTTTTTAGAGACCTTAAAACATGACCGATCTCAATGAGCTAACTCATAACAAGGGGAGACGATTTCTTCAAATATTTGGCTTTTTTAGAAACTATTTGTATGTTCAAAATACTGCACAAATATAGTTTTCTTATAATTATGTTACTTCTGTGAGAAAGATGATTAAATATTATATTTCTTGATGACAGAAAAAGAGTGTAAGAACTTAGATACATTATCCTCTCTCAAAGTAACGTGCAGCACAGGTATCTCTACATGAGCTCTTTTCCAATAGCAAACATAGGGAGAACTAGTTTAAAACAATCCTATTTTTTGCAGACTGAGGTGATCTAATTATGTCACATTTGACATAAACTAAAAACATATAGAAAAATACCACAGCTCACCTGATAGACTGGAAGATCACTGTAAGTCTAAGTGGTGGCATATCCTAGAGAGGCTTGTAATGGTAGCCTGAGGTCCAGAACTCAGGGCTGTGGAGAGTCCCAACCTGAGGCTCAGTCCTTCAGAACCCAGTGATTTACTGCAAATGATGTTGAGCACTCTCAGTTCCCTGAACACCATTCAAAAGGTACAGTACTTCCCTAAGGCTCCAAAAATCTGAAAATCAAGATAAAGTTGGGCAGACATATTCAATGAAAAACATAATATTAGTTGTCGCATTAATATTTTAGCTAAAATGACTTATGTAGCTTCACACAGCATCTCTGTGACACAGGGATAGTTTGGATGACAGAAAACTCTTTAGAAGACATTACCTTCCAAATTCTGCATGCTATGAGATAAAGCAGTTACAAAAAATAACAACAGAATTCGCTACACAGTTCTAACACACTCCTGTGCCCTGCAAGTAGAATGAGAGAGCATGTGATCACACCCTTAGGGTCTCTAAAACAGTAAGTGTGAACAGCAGAGTAAAAAAGAGGGAAAGGAGTAAACTAAACTAAACCTGGTATTTCTACTTTTGTTTTGTTTTTAAATTTTGAACCTTTTTGTAAAATCACTGTATGAAACTTTAGCTATAATTTTATCCTAGCTTTCTCATTTCAACTCTTAATTTTCATACTGCTACAAATTCATCAAGTGCTGCCTCAGTATCTTTTCTGCACCTGCAATCTACTTGAGATGAAGGCCCGTGGTCCATGCACAGTAGTATGAGTATGCTTTGAACAGTGTAATAAAAAAGGAGGTTTGTGGTGGTGAACTGTGTGAATACCAACACTCTTTATGCATATAATACAGCAGGATGATTATATTCATGCTGAGTAAAGATCACTCCACTGAATGCATAGGTACTTTAAGTACCTACAGTGGCAAAAGGTAGGTAATTTGAAGTTAGGTGATGAATGTGCTCAATACTTCCCCAAGTGTCACACCAAGGTAACTTCACATAGCAGAAAAAAATCCTCATCAGTGGGGTAAGGGGAACATACACATTTTTTTGTAGCTTCTAGTAAGGTTACTGAGTTGGTAAACAACAACTTTGTGGATGTCTCCTGATATTCTCCAAAACAAACAGATTTTCAAGAAAGAATCAGAAAATAATTTTTAGGACCCTCAGGAGGATTCCTCAAATCCTAAGCAAATTTCTGATACAAGAACTTTCAATTTGCAAATTATGTAAACCTTTCCATAAACTTTTCCTTGATGGAAAATATTAGGTAGGTCTAAACATCAGGCTTGCAAAAAGGTTAAAGTAACCCAAGCACTCTGAAGTTAGTTAGATATCAGTTACAAGCCAGTGAAACCTTAATTCAGGTCTTTTAATGTATACATTTGATGTAGTCAGTGGTTGAGTTAAATTTCAGTTTTATTTATTTTTTGTTTCAACCACTGAGTCTACAATGGTTGAGTTGTGGTTTTTTTCTGCTTAATTTCATGCATAAGAAAGGGCACTGAAAACCAATTATTCAATAGTTCTTTTATCTTCCTTATTCAATGTGTTGTTCCTTTATTAATTGTTTAACTCTATTCAAATCTTTAATTTTTCTTGACAAAATTATCAGGTTTTCAGTTGTATTTCTGTGTCACTTGTGGCTATAGTATGCGAATACCTCATTAGTGTGACTAATTTTCTATTACATTTCTGAGTTCAAATAAAACATTCACCTCTGTTACATATCCTTGGAAACCAAACACTTGCACCTAACCTTAAACAGCACTCTGCATAGTCAGGCAAAACTCCTGATGATGCCACTTGTAACTCTGATGAAAATCAGATCCCAAGATTTTCTGTAAGACCTCAAGACAAGAAGAAATACAGCATTAGCAGGTTTTTACTTTGAGCAATTTGGCTCATACAAAATTCTGCTGGTAGAGATGCTGAAGGATAATATAATCCATTCCTCGGCTTTAGTCAAACTCAGCTATTTGGTCATTAAACGCCTTCCACTTTTCTTGTAACCCAAATCACTGCAGAGACCCCAGTACCTGAGAATGTCAGCCAGTCTATGGATAAAAGCCCATTTGGGCACACAACCTTTATACATTATTATCATAGACATCTATTTTGTACCTTAGGCAAGACAGTGGAGTTAAAAAGACGGGCACCGGGAAAACAAGTCTGAGATAGGACCAGTCTGGTGTTAATTTGCTAATAATACAGCAGAGCTTCTACTTGTTCTACATATTTCTCCTGACCCCTCCACCATGTACTCCAAACATCCATTTCTGGATCTGATAGAAAAAAAGATACTGGTCAGGATACATTCATGGTCTGAACAAAGCAAGGCAGTTCTTATTCTCTCAGGCATGAAAAACCAGCCCTGGAGCGTATTGTGACACGTGTTTTGCAATATACTTTCACAGATGTTTGATAACAAAAAAGGAACATTTATTATTGTGTAAATTCCAAAAATTTTTTATTTTTCTAAAGTGCTTAGCATCCAAAATCCTTGGATCGAGTAGATAGTCATAATGGAAAATTTAATTTGAAGTGGACACAGTTGCATTTACAGAATGCACTGGTTATCTTAATGGTAGCTAAAATTACCAGCCCTGCCAAGAGTATATTTACAAGATAAATGAGAGAAATGCAGGCATGACAGATTAAAGTTGTATAGCTTGTTTTGGGGTTCTATATTTTATCTGTGAGAGTTGCGAATGAGAATGAGTCACCCACATAAGTCCAGATGTAGAACCTGTTATAAAATGTTTTCATATTAAAAAAAACTAACACAATTTTTTAGATCCTTAAACATATTCTTAGGGTTATTTTTGGTTGACTAGGTATTACAAAGTCTGATGCCTTATTTCCACTAATTTAGTCTAGCAGACTTCAAAGTAGTAAAACCCAAACAACTTTGAATCTAAAATGATCCCTAAAATGGTCTAAAATAGAACTTCTGTTATTTCTAGAACTGTCAGCACTATAAAATATAAGAATATGTAGGTTTTTAGGGTCCAATCCCAATGTGTTCAGTGCTATAGGGAGGACAATGGGTATTACCAGGAGTCTCAAGTCCTTATCAGTGTTTAGAGATGTATTTCTTCTTCATCAAAGACACACAGCATGAGAAACTTACCATGGCAACAGTTGATGCAGCTATAGAAAAACAGAGTTATAATGCAAAGGGATGAAGATAATAATAACAGGCTTCTTTAATGTAAATCTGGCCCAAGTATGTATGTTCCCTACACACACACATTCTGCTGGCTGCTTCATCCAGTTGCCTGGTAAAGTCCAGCAGGTGCCAAGTGATAATAGTACAACTGCATGATAGACAAGGGAGTTCAATTCTCACAACAAACCACAGCTCTAAATACGTCTTGTGTTTCATTTCCTGATGCAGCTTCTTACCCTCACCTGCTGCTTTGCTAATTGCACTTTATTATGTCACTCTGATCTGCTGCATGATTTTAGCCAAATCATTCAGCTTCATTATTTTTCTAATTCTCTATTATAAGGCAGAGATTAAAATATCTACTGCCTTCATTAAGTATTTGGAGTTCTATGCGGAAATTTTCTTCTAAGCTCTGTAGGTGCTATTTAAGCTTTATAAGAACTATGAAGTATTCTTGGGGTTACAATAACTCTTTTGAATGAGCACTAGATTTCCTAAAGCACGTATTCCACAGGCCTTCACTGTCTAGTGGATGACTCATTTTTGCCTTAGATTTGCAAACAAGTTCAGCAATACCATCATAAAAGACTGTAAAGAAAAGTATTGTGCCTCCTTCAAAAACTTATTTGTTAGTTGTTATGAAAATAAAATGGTGACTATCATGAACAGATGAACTTGATTGCCAGGTTGAGATGGGAAAATTAGTTATGATGATATGAAAAGCAGAATCCTAATGTTGGTACTGTAACTGAAGTACTCTTCCTAGATCAAGGTTATTTCACATGCCAGTTAAGCAGGACATGCGCTAGAATGATGCAATACAGTCCTTTACAGGAATGTGTTCTGTTTGAATTTAATTAAATTATATATATTATTCTCTTTTCATTCCTTGATGTCAGCATGGACTTTTAGTAAACGAAACCTGAGTAAAATCTGCAGGATTAAATTCTCCTTCAGAAACCTACTTTGCTTAACTAGAATTCAACATAATGTAACATTCCTGACAGTTGTTTGCATTTTTACATATGAATTCTAAAAGAGATATTTAAAAGATATATAATTCTTAATATACCATACAGAATAAGAAAAAGAACCCTATCAATTTTAAATACTCAGAGAACACTAAATTGAATTTCTATATCATAGAGAATAGTAGTATTTCATTTGAATGATAGTATCCTTGATTATCTTTTCAGCTAAAGTAGGTATATGGAAAGAAGAGGAAAAAGAAAGGGAAAAATTAAAAGAAAAAGAAAGAAGCAGCATATGCAAGACCTTGTGCGTTGGGTTTGTCTTGCCAGGTTTTGGTAGCAGAAGGGGTTAACAAGGGTGACTTCTGTGAGAAGTTGCTTGAAGCTTCTCCCTTGTCCTGCAGAGCCAATGCCTGGTGGCTCCAGGATGGACCCACTGCTGGCCAAGGCCAAGCCCATCAGGAATGACAGTAACCTATTTAAGAAGGGTGAAAAAAAAGAAGTTATTGGGCAGATGAAAACTGCAGCCAGAGAAGAGTGGAGTGAGAACATGTGAACGACAGTGCAAACGTCAAGACCAGTAGAGAAGGAGGGCGAAGAGGTCCTCCAGGCATTGGAGCTGAGGTTCCCCTGCAGCCCGTGGTGCAGACCATGGTGGAGCAGCCGTGCCCCTGCAGCCCATGGAGGACCATCAGGGTGCAGGGATACACCTGCAGCCCACAGAGGAGACCCCCACCAGAGCAGGTGGATGCCCAAAGGAGGCTGTGACCCCCTGGGAAGGGGGAGTAGGGACCTGGCAGGGGTCTAGTGACCCATGCAGAGAGGAGCCCATACTGGAGCAGGTTTGCTGGTAGGACTTGTGGCCCTGTGGGGGACCCACATTGCAGCAGTCTGTGCCTGAAAGACTGCATGACCCACATGGCAGCAGCTTGTGAAGAACTGTTGCTCGTGGGATGGACTCAAGCTGGAGAAGATCGTGAGGGACTCTCCTGTGGGAGGGAGCCTATGGTGGAGGGGGAAAGGACTCCCTTCTGAAGCAGCAGAAAGGCAGAAGCAACTTGTGATGAACTGACCCTAACCCCCACTTCTCATCTTCCTGTGCTGTTGGGGGGAGAGGAGGCAGAACTTGGGAAGGAGAGAGGCAGATGTTTTTAGGATGTATTTTGCTTCTCATTATCCTTCTCTGATTCTGTCAGTAATAAATGTAATTAATATTCCCACTTGAAGTGGGGATATTTAATTAATATCCCTACTTCTGTTTTGCCTGTGACAGTGATCAGTGAGTGCTCTCTCCTGGTCCTTATCTCAGCTCATGAATTAGTTGTTATATTTTCTCTCCTCTGTCCAGTTGCAGAGGGGATGATAGAGCGACTTTGGTGGGTACCTGGTGGCCAGCCAGGGTCAACCCACTACACTGTTTCACTGAATTTTGCCACTGGTTGTACAGGATTGTTCTAAAGTTCAAGAAGAAATATAATGAATTATTAGCTGAGGAATGAATATGGAGTTAAAAATCAATATAGTAAATCATTTTTTTCTGTTTTCCATGCAGAAGTAAATGAAGAAAACCTACACAGAATGCTAAGTCATACATGAGCAGCTCAGCAGTTTGCACCTCTGACTTGGTGGTGGTAACACAGTGTGAAGGTCCTGTAATGCAAGGGCATGTAACAAGGGTATTCACTGTTTTTCTGTGAGGAAGCCATCCATCATGAGCTAATGCATCCTGCATGTCAAGAACAGTGCCAAACATGATATAAGCAGGTACTCTCAGACTATATAATAACTCTGTATAACAAAAACCTATACCTCCATTAAATCAATAAGGTACAGCAGCAACAGAAATAAACAGGAAATATTGTTTTCATAATTAATTCTTCTCTTATTAGGGCATTGAAGCATTTCTATTATCCTACTTGTACACTCAAATGTTGCTAAAAGATATTAGAAAGTTCTGATTGTTTCCATTCTTTGGGCACATGCAGGATTTACACAATCAACTATACATCCTTTCCTTCATATTTTTCCTTTAATATGTGAGGGATGATCTATACCATTACAGCATGGGTATGATCTTGCTCCAATAAACCGTCCTTCTGATTTACAGATTTAAAATATGAAAGCCTGCAATTGTGTTCTCAATAAATTTTGCTATTCTCTGGTAAAGTATCTGAGGTTTCAAAGTTAATTCAATTATTTTAGGCAAGGAGGCCTTTCAATAAGTACCAAACACAACCTTTTAATAGGATTTATATAAGGAAAACAAACTTTTAGAACAATGACGTTTTTAGTAGAAGTTTAGAAATCTGCATTTCTTATGCTTAAGTTGACAGAAATTGCTCCTCTTTGAGAATGAAAACTGTGTTCCAGATATGCATGATTTAGAGATTTATTTCAACATGTTCTGCTGAGTTATAATACAAATTATTTAGTCAACCAGAGGTTGACTCAACTGACAGAGGTCACAGAGTGCATCTAAGTTTTTCTGGAGGACAAAAAACTTCAGAAGGCATTAGGATTTTTTTCTGTTTAGTATTCAAGTACTTTTCAGTTTTTCCTGTGATTTTACATGTTAATTAGGGTTCTTTTTGTACTTTGATTAATCTGTTGACAATAGAGGATGACTTGAAATAATAACAAATATGATCTTTATTTTTTGGGCATTAATTACAGCCAGCCTTTCAACTATGGCCTCTCTTTTTGTGCAAAAACTTTGTAACCTCTTAGTGAAATGAATTTTTTTTCTCATACTACCTTAGAAAAAATGCACTACAAATGGATTCTGTCCTCCTGAATCCTAAAAATTCATACATTCTGATATAGGGATAAGTTGGTTCTTTGTCACATAAGATTAACTTATAACCAATGATTCTGACTCTATGAAATTTTTCTCAAAAATTACTTTATCTTCTTGCAATCTTAATCCATTTACTGAAGTTCTACAGCATTATAAAAGAATTCAGGTAATACTTATGTAAAAAAAGTGACTATTTTCTTTAATATCTTTGCAAAAACGTTGTAGCAAATAGATTGTGTAAAGAGATTAAAATCTTGTTTAGATTTGGTATTTCTTTCACAGAAGAAATTACAGGAAATTACAGAACAATTTTCTGTCAAAATATGTAGCTGCTTAGGAAATGCAGGTAGATTTTCTCAGTCTTCTTTTCCTTTTACACAGTGTTTTTCCATAAAAGACTAGAAGTGTACCAGTGTACTATCACAACCAGTAAACTTTACAGAACATGAGGTATCTCTAAGAAGGTTGCATGAAGAACACTGATATCCAGTGCTGTCCCTACTTAACCTTTATACAATCTCGACTTGTTTCTGCATTTTAATGCAATACAATATAGAAGATGTTCTAGGACTTGTTTTCCTTAATGGATCACATACTTCTTTCAGACATTAACAAAGACTTTTTCTCTCCAATGTTGAGCTTATTCTGTGACTCTCCTTGACCTCCATTTATAATTTTGTAGTTGCAATATTTGTTGCAAAACTTTGGACTTCTTAGAAAGACAGTCCACAAAACAACATTCCTACTGCCAAACATGAAGGAATACATCACTAATGTAGACCAAATTTTTTTTTTATTTGAGCACAATGCATCACTTACTTGTTCTTGATTTTAACCTCAAGATAATAATCCTGGGTGATATTTCATGAGAACTACTATAAATCCATATTATTATGGTAAAATGTTACGCCGTTCAACTGATTATTCTAATGGCAACTTGGTTGCTTTAGTAAATTCCTGATACTCAGCTCAGAAGCTCAGTCCTGGCTGTAGTTTGGCTCTCTGGCAATGGGGAGACACAGGCTCTTCCAGCCTGCTCTGCTTAGTCACAAGGTCTTAACATCCATTTTTTCAGACCTACCACACAGTGACCTGTTTCACATGCACTCACCCACTTTCAGTAACATCAGTGTTACGCAGTTCAGAAGTCAGCAGGTTTGAATAAAATGAAATAATTATGGCTGGGCTACAGACTGAACAGGGCATGGAGTAAGAGGACAGAGATCTCCTGGCTTTATGGCTCTATCTCTGTTACTCTGAATGGAGGCCGAGGACCCCACAGAGTTAGAAAAATGTTGTCAGCATCCTTTGTGAGAAGGTCAGGTATACTGTATTTCCTAAGGTTTTCATTTATTCATATGAAGATTTAAGCCTTTTTTTGTTAAAACAGAGTAAGATAAGCTGAATAGCAAAGAAATAATTACATCGTGCTACTTCATTTTCTAACGGAGGTTGCTTCTCTAGGAATATCCAATTTTTCCATTAAAATGGCTCTTGAATACATGCAAAACATCTGCTAGACAAAAATGTAATTCCTTGATTTAAGTACTAAAAACTATACTGCACTATTTTCTTTTAAAGATCAAACTGTTCTACAGATGAGGTCAACCTGGACAAACAAAACGAAAATCTTAGAAATATTTTACTGAGAGTCTGGTTTTTCAACCTCTCTTTTCCAGTGTTTTTAACTCATTGTTTTGATATTTTGTACTGTTTTTAGTTCCTATTACAAACAAAACTAATTGGTATGTGAATTCAGCCAAAGAAAATGTTTAATTGGTGACCAGTGCCTGAATTGATGCTGCAGCATAAGTGAAGTTATGTGTTTTCTGATGATGCACATAAATTTTCAGGACGTCAAAATTATGGCTGACCTGACTGGTGGATGTGTGAACTACGTCACAGCTTTCCATGGAAGATCTGAAGATAGCTGTTAATTACAATAAGCAAACTCTCTTGTTACTTTTTCAAAAATTAAGAATGTAGATTTTTGTTTTCCTAAGACATAGCTGATTAACTGCTTCAGAAACAGTTGTGAACTATACTTTGTAGTTGGCACAGAACAACACATGCAGTCATGGGTAATTTTTCATACTATTTTCCTGAAAATCAATAGAAAAACTGTTTGCAAAAACAGTTGCTTACACTGAATTATTAACCTACTCTTTCTACATAATCCTTATATAAGAATATTTCAAAATGCATAAATTTACTGATATATTCTGCCATTATTTTTTTTTAAACTACACAAAGAATGACTTTAAAGTGGACTTGGAGACAGGAATATTAAAGGACAGTGTTCTGCTAAAAAGCTATATTTATTGGAGTCTATCCTCAAGGAGTTCACAGTAGTTACCCTCACATAAAAATCTGATACACAAGTGAGAAATTAGTTTCATGTACTTTGCCCTGGATCTCACATCAGGTATAACCTAGTCACAGCTTTGTGTAATTCATCATTTCAGTAAGGCATGTGAGCATTTCCTGGAATACTTATATAGTAAAATCTATAATGTATAGTAACCTATAATCACAGTTATACCAGTATGATGAAAACGTATTTAGAGGAGTGGAAAGTATTTTTCTTGTTTGTACAGATACATCCTCACTGAAGCAAATCTGCATAACTACATGCTGGGTGGGTACATGGAAGCTTTTTCCTACAGTGGTACACTCACACTGATGTGCCTGCAATATGCAGACAAACCTTAATTTCATGTTATATCACTTTGGCCTGTAGAGTGGTTGCAGCACATAAATAAAACTAATTTATAAAGATCTTGAGGCAACCCTTTGGAGAGGATAATTAAACCCTTTATATCTTGCTATACAACACACTCTGTGGTTTGTAAGTAACCGGGGAATACCACAATAGCTGGAAAATGATAAATCAGCCAGACCACAGTCATGGGAAAAGATGCCAGAGTAATAAATGTGTCTAAAACTGTGTATTTGGTGCACAACATGATCAGTTTCGCTTATTAACTCTTATCTAGTTTAACAATCATGAAAGAGGACAAGAATTTGTAGTTTTTGTATTGTGATTAGGTTTACATTTCTGAGTCTGTGGACAAAGTTGTAACTGAGTCGAATTTTTTTGTTTGTTTCCAGCACTGACATTGGTCTTCAGCCAAATTCTCATATATAATTTGAAGTCTATTTAAAGGAGTAATCCAAGATAAATCTTTATGTTTAAAGGTATTTAAACAGGAATATAGAAAGTGATCCATGCCATTGCATAGCAATACCATTAATGTCCTTGCCATTCTAAACCATAAAAAAAGAAAACCTTCCAAGCATAAAAACAAATAATAAACTTCCTGTCTCTTTACAGATACATTTGTCATAGGAAGAAATGATAAATATTTTCAGAAGCAAAGATAAGCTAGTGCTGTATTTTTCTATGTTATGTGACTAGCTTGTTTTCAAAATGTTGTCATGCTTTTAATAAACAGCAGCTCATGTTTTTAGCAGGAGCAGTTATAAAAATATACCATCTTAATATTTAACATTAAAAGACTAGATGACAACACTTCTTTTATTTAAATGAAGGGTATCATAAAAGTAAATGTTTTGTTTGCCATTACACCATAATCCTTATTCTGCTATGCAGAGAAATATTGCTGGAAAGAAATATTTACTTTAAAAATGTTGATGAATAAGTTGTTAGTAAAAACAAATGTACAGATAAAATAGGAAATAGGAAAACCTCCTAAGATGTGTCAGAGCTTACCTGACCACTTCTCAGCAGATCTGCTGCTTAGCTGTCCAGTGCCTGTGAGTCCCTGAAACAGTGAGACAGAATAAACTCAGTGTAACCATCACGTACCCTACTAAATTCACTTTAACACTTCAAACAACAAAACATACTCATCATAAACTATTCAAAAAGAGCTAGCATGCAACTCCAGCTGCAAGAGATTTTGTTCACAAACTGAACAGCAATTGGCCTGTACTTTAGTCTCATCAAAAAAGTAAACCAATCACATTGACAAAAAGCCACTGTAAACAAAAAGACTGTATTTAAAGGATTAACAGTTTTGGCATCCCTACCATCAAGTCTTCTGTTCTTTTTTTTTTTTTCTTCATCAAAATTTAGGTTATATATTTGTTGTTAGCAAGAGTTGCATTACTATTATTGTTAATTTTAGTTCTGTTTATTACGTTGAGGGTTATATATTGTAGAATAATTTTGTTGTCACTAGTTAATGTTAATTAGTTGTTTTAATAGCCTATATACCTATTTGTTATCTTTTGGTAGGTTTACTTTTTTAACTATCAGTAACTTAATAACTGAGAATATTTTACATTACTGTTGCATACTCAAAATTACAGAGTTACTATTAGTGTTACCTGTTTAACGTTTAGTCATCCTTTGAGTGCTGCGACATATTTCCTTAATAATCATCAGCCATCAAGTCTGATAGTCTCAAAAGAATATCAGCCCTCTAAACTGCCTTCAAGGGCGGTGATATTTAGCACTGAAAATTACAAATAAAGTTTTTGAAGTTGAGTACCAACAACTGGGCAGTGACACTGATGATTTGTTTATCAAGACAAATTGTTATATACTACGAAAAATGCAGTCAACGCACTCTTCTGAGTGAAAACAAATAGGTGAGTCTATGCAATGCTTACATGTTGAATGGGATATTTAATGTGCGGGGAAACTCAAAGGTTGAAGAACTAGCATTTAGACAGTCTAACAGTGGTAAGTGGTAATCTTACCTCTTTAAACTCCATTACATTCTCACGAGAGACATGCTAATACAAACAAGTCAATCAGAGTTTGTGTTTAGCAAGATCAAGCTTAAAGGATAGTTTAAAATCCATTTATTGTTCTAAAGCATTTTTTTCCATTAACATGTTATACATTAGTGGATACTAACCATGATTCATGTAACAGTTTAGTTTGTTAACTTTTAAATTATTTAACAACCAGAAGTTATTAATACAACTTTTAAATTCTTACACAAAAAATCTTAAACAGGCTTGGGTTCATTTTTGTAATTTTTATATAAAAAACATTTTAGGCATCTCTTGAAAAAGAAATAAAGCAGGCATTTAAAGCTAGAAAACAAGTAATTCCAAATTTAGTTTGTTACAAAAGGTTTCAGCTTTATTGACAAATTATGGCAAACATATTTGACAAAATTATGGTTTCCTATTTAGAGAAGCTTACACATGGAACTTTAAGTGATTTTTTTAACAAATACAGGTTAAAACACTGAACAACTTCAGTTTGCTACATACATATAGTAGCTGCTTGTTTTCAACCCCATTAAAACAGCATTTAAAATTAAATTTACAAACTTAATATCGAACATCTTAATCTAAACTAACATATATTAAAAAAGACAGGTTAAACATCTTATCTACAGCTTGATTATTGTCTGGTTCAAAAAGAAAAAAAAAAAAGGAAAAAAGAATCATATTACAGTCTTTTAGCAACCCTAAACAGAAACTCAGCTTTAGCTAGTATGTAGAGAGACTCGAGATCTGTAACAGTGTCATGCTTTTTAAGTTACACACAGCAATGAATACAACCAATAGAACATCATCTTTGAATAGTTTATAGACAATGTTTGCCAAAGGATTTTTGTCTCTGTTTTTTTAAGTCCGTGTTATAAAATAATACTAATGCCAATGTCACGCCAATGTTATAGGAAATACAAGTAGTACATAGGATAATAATGAGCAGTAATCCCTAGGATAGAAAAGAAATGGACTATTACTTGTCTTGTTGCTGTTTATGTGGAGACCACAGGCTATTAATTGTCTTTGAGATGAGGTCACAGATGAGGAGGACCTTCAATATCTACCATAGGGGTGTTCCCTGTAACCCCCTCTGGCTGACCTTGGAGGTGGTGCCTTTAGGCTGGAACGGGTTGTGGCCCATTCTTCTTGTGCTAAAAACAGAAGAGAAAAACAAGTTTTGTGAATATCTAAAACTGAAAGAACAAAGGGATGCCACTGCTAATGGCTGTCAAAATTCTTGAGGATTTTGGCAGAAACCTTTAGGAAAATAAAATGAGGATGGTGTTATCATCCATTTCTTTACCCCCCCAAAAAAAAAAACTTACAGAAGACTAACTTACTTTTCTACACAGGCAATCTGTCTATCTCAGGAAGAAAAAAGAGCCTTACACCTTCACTTTCAGTAGAGAATGAACAACTACTGTGGTGATGGTACAGTCAGCTCTAGAAAAATTACTGCGTTAGTCTGCCAGTTCAGAATTTATTTGATGTTTTGAATTTCTAGCATTTAAGTTAAAGCACAAATTTGAATAGCATTTAATGGAGTTGGTATGGTAACAAGATGAGAAGTTGAATCATGAAAGGATAAGAGTGGTATGTTTGATTTTTTACTTCCATTTGAGATGAAAAGAAAGAAAATAATGGAAGAAAAGCAATGTGTAGAAGTGAACCTACTACACTAAGCAAAAAGAGATTTTACTATGCATTATCTTTAGAATACTTTCTCAAATTCTGTGAATGAAATATGCTCGGAAAGATCAAGATAAAAACTGTAAGTCTAGTTCAGTTTTTACAAAGCTTCTACAAATATTCTCCCTCTCCTCGACAAGGTATTTTGGAAGTTAACCCTGAGAAATCAGGAAATTACCTACAGTTGTGGTCTAGCAGTTTAACCCAAAACTTGAATTCTCTCCTAAATCAGATAGTGGATTGTGAAATGATTTCTGGTTTTGTTTTCCACTGACTTCAAGTGATCATGCAGAGTGATTAAAATGGAAATGCAGAAATTATAATGTATCATCTATCTTATATCACATCATAGTGCTACATTCTTGTTGCGTATCTTGTATTTGCTAATGACTGCTGATTTACGTGACCACTAAGAAAACAATTAGCTGGTACAAGACAAAAATACCAAATGGTTAAAACAGGTATCAAAGATTCCTTTTGTAAAATGATAATGCTATGTGAAAACAGAACAATGAAAATAGAAAACATAAAAAGCCTGTTAAGATTCTGAAAGCTATTTCTTCTCTGCAAGATGTCTTCTTTGCAACTACACTTCATTATCTTGTTGCCTTGGGGTATGAGGGGAAAGCTTGGAGTATGAGGGGAATAGCATCTGTACAGCTTAAAGTGAGGTTCAGGCTAGGATGTACTAGATATGTGTGGACATCTCTGGAGAAGATCTGGTAGCAGCTGATCTTGCTATGGAACAAGAGACATTCCTGTTGTGATTTTTTGGTGCACTCCATTTATCTTCTTTTTCTTTGAGCTCTTCAGGATGTTCTCTTCTTGAATATCAGAGGTTTTATGGTCACACAAACCCAAAGTTTACTGTGGAAAGCTATTGCCTATAGAGTTTGAAGAAGTAGCAGCCAATATGATATAGTTCTAAATCCTGAGGTCTCTCATTCCTAGAGGGAATCAGTTTCCATATAGTGAATTTAAAAATCCTCCCTCTGCAGTATATTTCATTACACCCTTTTAAAATGGCATTTTGCTGTAAATTTGCTGCAGCTTCAATTACCCTTTGCTGAAGTTTCACTGCATTTGCAGAGAGGCCTCAGGGAGAAGTGAGATTTATACGGAAAAGGAGAAGCTTTATTTTTATAAATGAAAATGACTGAAGTAGTAAAAATACTCACTAAATGTACAACACAAAGACAAACCAATTTCTTGTTCCCTTTCAGTCCCCTCACTCATCTGGACTGAAACACCTTTGTATAAAGGTGAAACGTACAGTATTTTTGGTAGTACTTGTGCATTGAAAAATGACTTTATATTACCAACTGGAGGAAGCTGTTTTTCCTTGACTGTTCTTAAAGCAAATTGCTGCTCTTGATACAGTACAAAACCAGAATTGTAATTTGTGGTACAAGTCTCTTTCTCAGTAACATGGTGGACCTATTTGCTTGATTTCAAACTTTAGCACCATCAGCGACACCATGACAGCTAAAACCTCCTGTTGATATCGCATGATAGACCCCAGTGTACTAACAGGTGAATCCATAGCCAAAAACAGATAGAACTTTTGGGATTAAGGCCTTCAAGTGGGAAAACACTGGCATCTACTACTCATACAGCAGTACAGGATTACATATTTATTATGGAGAAAGCAACATAATAGGGAGCAGCACTATCAAGAGTCTGAACCACACTATGCCAATAAATTACAGGATGCAGCCACACTAAAAAAGAAGTCAGATTACTAGTGGTTTTTTTCCTATGGGGATTTTTAATGAACAATAATATATCCGCATGCTAGTAATTAAAGGTTCCTTGGTGTGCAAAGCTGGTCTTTCATGTCTCCATTTCAGAAGTACAATGTAAGCTTTCTTCTTTCAGCACGGAGGGAAGAAACAGGGCTTCTGAGAATGGAAAACTCTTATCTGCAGGAACAGTCTTAGAAGATTGGAGCCATACAGACTACCTCAGTAGCTTGTTGGACAGCAGAATGCTTGAAAGACTGATTACCAGGCTCAGTTTCACTGTGTTTGAGAACAGGAGAACAGTGGAGCGTGGTCTGTCTCTGAAAAACTGTACCAAAAGGGGAAGGAAAAAGACCCTGGATGTATTTCATCTTTGTAAAGTCACATGTTAATAAAGTGGAAACTGAGAGGGATTTCAGGTGAAGAGCAGGTAATAGGTGTAGCTTTGGAGATAGAAAGATAATTGGGAGAACTGCAAGTGAGAGACTGACCAAGAGCTGAAGAAATGTGCAGGGCGGTCATTGTGCTTTAATGTTGATTCCTTTTCCTTCTTCTGATTCCTGTTAAAAGAAACCCTGCACAGTCTGATCTTTCTCTTCCCTCTGCGACGTCCAGACCTCCATCCAGTCCTTCTGCCATAGCAGGCTCCACTCATACCCTGTCCTTTTCACTTCTGACTGTCCCCAGTACTATCAGATATCAAAGACTGTGACAAAAGACATCCCCACAGGCAGCTTAATAACTGAGGGCAGAAGGTCCAGCTTTTTCAGGAACTTGGTGTTATTGCCAACTTTGCCATTCTAAGTTAAGGAGAAATAGTTTATGTTTTGCTTTCAGAAACTAAAAGTATAGGTTATATCAGCATGATGGAAACATAATAGAGTTTATATGTGAGGAACCTGAATGTGCTTGGGCATGAGGATTCCTGTGGGTGTGGTAACAAGTGTTGTAGCTACTTTGATAAGAAATGAAAAGACATGGGCAAAGCCCTTTTAATTACAATGCATACTTTCAGTTTGCTGTATGCTCCCTGTCTATTGGTATTTGAAGCTCACCTTTAGGATATAAAATTAATTACTATCACAGTAAATCAGCACCCTTGATTTATGACTGATTGAAATTACATATTAGTATTTTTGCACTGCTTTTTATGGTTCAGATTGACTTTTATTTATTATACTGTGTTAACTGAGTTATATAAATGCTTTCAGTATCTATTACAGACTATTGATATATTAGCTGAAGCTATCTTTGAAGATTATTGGTTGATCAGTGCTAAAGAGACTCATTAGCTCTTATCTAAAATTTAAATACAGAATCATAGCTAGATTTCTTTCTTACTGGAGAGTCAGAATGAAAAAAGGTCATACCATTTTTAACCTGAGAAATTCCTTTGAATATGGGATCTAAATGGTTACATTTATAGCACAGAGAGAGGTACATATGAAGTTGTTTCTGTCTTACTATTTTATCTATGTATTATTGAAAGCACAGAAAAATTCAGTGGCCCATCCATGTGGCTATCATCACATGCTCAAATGTCTTCAAGTACAAGATTCAAGAAAAGCACATATCAGACACTTTTTTTTCACTCTTCAATCTGCATTCTGCAACTATGTAAAGGAACTTTCTAGGATTGAATAAAACTCTTTCACAAATGCAAAAAGGGAAACAATGCAATAATGAAAAGGCAGATCACATTAATGGATGCTTTATAATTAAAAAAACCCATATTAACAGCTTGTGATTTACATATGAATGTGTTATTTCCAAATATTTTTGTATTTATATTCATTATTTAGTCCCTGTAATAACTTTTTCTTCCTAGTAAATTATTTAACATGTGAGTATTGCCCACAATTATTTGGCACAATTTTATTAATCTGTGGTCAATTATTTTGGACAGGTGGCCAGGAAGAGATTAGAAAAGGCTATTCTGTTCAGATAGTTATGATATATTTAAAAGCAAGTAATCTAATGGTTTGATTTCATTTTCCACTTAGCTTTCAGTGTTATAGAAACAGAAGCTGCTTTTAATTCAGAATAAAATCTCCACCATTTTTGCAAGGTCATTTATACTGCATGCATGTGGAGAGAGCACACTGCACTTAGGGTAGAGTGCAAGTGGAATTCAGGAATTGTGATTGCTAGCTCTACTCCTTGTTTGCTTGGTGACCTTGGATAATGTTCAATATTTTGTGGTATGGTTTCCTCAGTGGTAGAATGAGACAGGAATACCCATCTCCCTGGGGTAGCTAATTGCCTGAGCAGTAAGAGAAAAGTGATACAGATGTGCTGAACAGAAGACCCAATAGAAACCAGACATGTTGCTTTAAAATGAGAACACTGAAAATTAGAATGCTTTTCTTTGGACAATTCAATTTGTGCTGTATTCCTAGTAACCCTCCAAACTTCTCCCTCCATGAAAAGATGGATGGAGACAAAGTACTGAGCAACGGATGGAAAATTTGCCCTACACAACCTAATGACTGAAGCTCAACTAACATTGACAAAGCCAATGTTTCACTTCATAAATAATAATAAAAAAAAGCAGCAGTTTTCTTGTGTCATAATTGGACAGGTATATATTATTTTAGACAAAAATACAAGAACAAGTTTTTGTCTTTGTTTTTTCTTTTTTTTTTTTTAAAGGAGAGCATCCACTTACTTTTTTCACTCTTCTGGTCTCTTTTTTGCTTGTCTGCAAAGCTTGCAGGATTTTCTGACCTGACATCTATGCATTTTATAATTTGTGAGAAGAACAGCTGAAGTGACTATCTTTCAAATCAGAAATGGTACCTTTCTTCTTTGAAATGTGGAATCTTCACAAGACAAAAAATGTTTTCAAAACACAGGCTCAAAACCATCATGCTTATTTACACCATGCTTAAAAACCTATAAAAACCTTATAAAAACTATTATATAGTTATATAGCTTAAAAACTAGAAATTAATGGAAAACCTTGTGGTTTGATAGTCCAGTTTCTGAACATGGCTGTAGCTGTTAAAAAACCCCTAACTACTGCCCCTATGCTTGACAGTGTCTTCTCTTCAGGAGGGCTAACAAATTAAACCTCATGACTACTCCAAATCTACTTTAGCATTGTGAGCTTCCCTGGCTTAAACAGGTAGTGAAGAATCACAGACATCCTCCAGCTGACTTAGCACTGAAGCAGATGAGAAGAGCTTGTGCACGCCCCTCTGCCAGCCCTCCCTGCAGGTTAAGTAAGGACAGCAGGAGCTACAGAAAGTGATTTCTTGGAAGACTTCAGCCACTCTTGCAGTGAACACTTGCCACAGGCAGGAAAGTTGCAGCATCAGAGTACATCAGCAGTTTGGGAAACTGTAATGCAGGGAGGAAATAGACTATTATCAGTGTTGCTGGAGTGTGAATGTGACAGTGTGAGGGAGTTTTGTTTTTCCCTTCAGTAAAAACTAATTTTCTACTACTTTATGGTCATGCAACATGAAATGTGCAGTGGTATATTGCACCTAGAATTAAATAGATGCACATCAGTATTACAGAACTTCTTAGATTCTCCAACTCTACAGTTCCCATGGTGCAAGGTGGGGAAATTACCATTTGAAATATTACACAGGAAAGTTTTGCATGATTTACTTATTCTTATTTTGTCATAGAAAATGATTTATAATTCAGGAGTAATAGAGGAAGCACAACAAGTCACTATAAATTAAAACCAATCTCTTTTCTCTTGCTACGTGTGGATTTTTTTTCAGTGTTGTAGCATAATAACTGAAATACTAAAGTTTTAGAATATATAGACAGTTAAAAGAATGTGATGGGTTTAAATAGGGAACTTTCTAAAGAATTATAACCTAATTAAAACACTGATTTGACAAAACAGCAATAACTCTAGTATCGTCCCCATATTAGTCATCATAGCTGAATTAAAAATGTACTCCTTTCCCTACCAACTTTCAAAATCATGCTCTTATGAAAATCATAAATCTCTGAGGGAATGAATGCTACTTGGGATACAGCAAAGGTGATTCCTGCAGTAAAAGAATTGATAAAATTTTGCAGAAGATCAAGAAAATGCTTTTGACAGTTCATTCTGTCCCACAGTTAGAACAGGATTGCTGCTATCAGTAAGTATAGGAATGACTGAAACAGAAGATTAAAGAAGGGCAATTTATTTGGTATATCTTCTGTCCATATGCAGTAGAAATCTTCAATGCCTCCTGTTTCCAGGAGGAAAGAAAAAATAGAGCACTGTACAGGAAGGCTCAGGAGCACTTCTGAGTTTCCAGGGCCAGGAACACATCTGCCTCGTGCTCAGGAAGAGACCAGATGTCTCTATCACCCCAAAATAAAGGCAGTCATGCAGAAGAACAGCACACTACACAGGACCATGGCACACGTGGCAAGGTTGTTAGCTGGGACAGCTTCTATCAGGACACATGTGCTATGTCAAAGTTAGCACACAGGGCATTCTAATAGCAATGACCTGCAGAATGAAACAGCTGATGCTGAGGACTGTTGATGTTCACACTATATGGCTTCTAGATTTTTTCATTTCAGACTGGCCTGTGTGTGAGCCTCTGGAAGTGCATTCTCACAAACAATTGGGATTGCAACTTTTGCTTTAGATTTAAACTAAAAGTCATGTACTTTGAAACCATTTAATGATGCAGAAAGAAGAAAAAACCCAGAAAATTGGGAAATCTTTTTCTAAAGAGCATTCCTGCTCCTATGCTAGTTTAGAAGCACCCAGTATGGGCTAAACAGGTGTGTGCTCTGTCAAGACACTGCAGAAAAACTCCACCACAATGGCACAATCTGTGTTCTGTTGCTTCTGAGATGCTTTATTAATAATAAGATGGATTAGAAAGTGGTTGGATGGTCACATTCAGAGGATAGAGGTCAATGGCTCAGAATCCTGATGCACATCAGTAACAAGTTGTGTCCTCAGGGGTCCATACTGGGATCAGTGTTATTTAATATCTTCATTAATGACATAGACAAAGGAATCAAGTGTACCCTCAGCAACTTTGCTGATGACACCAAGCTGAGGGGTGCAGTCCACACATCTCAAGGATAGGATGTCACCCAGAGGGACCTGGACAAGCTTGAGAAGTGGGTTCATGGGAACCTCAAGCAGTTTAACAAGACCAAGTGCAAGGCGCTGCACCTGGGTCAGGACAGCCCAGAGCCAATAAGGGCTGGGGGATGAACAGATCAAGAGCAGCCCTGCTGAGAAGGACTTGATGGTGCTGGTGGATGAGAGGCTGGACATGACACAGCAATGTGCACCTGCAGCCCAGAAAGCCAATTGTATCCTGGGCTGCATCAAGTGTGTCCAGCAGGTTGAGGGAGGTGATTTACCCCTCTACTCTGCTCTGGTAAGACCCCATCTGGAGTGCTGCATCCAGCTCTGGGGTTCGCAAAACATGCAGGACATTGAACTGTTGGATGGAGTGAAGAGGAGGGCCACCACTTATGAGGAAAGGCTGAGAAAATTGGGATTGTTCAGCCTGGAAAATAGAAGGCTTCAGGATGACCTAATTGTGGCCTTCTGGTAGCTGAAGGGAGCCCAGAGGAAAGATGGACAGGTATTTTTTACAAGAGCATGTAGTGACAGGACAAGGGGAAATGGGTTCAAACTGAAAGAGAGTAGGTTTATATTAGGTATTAGGAAAAAATTCTTTACTGTGAGAGTGCTGAGGCACTGGAACAGGCTGCCCAGAGAAGCTATGAATTCTCCATCTCTGGGCATGTTCAAGGCTAGACAGAGCTCTGAGCAACCTGGTCTAGTGAAAAGTGTCCCTGCCCACAGCAGAGGGATTGGAATTAGATGATCTTTAAGGTCCCTTCCAACCCAAAGCATTCTATGATTCTGTGATTCATTCTAGGATGATTCTAAGACCCAGAAGACACCAAAGAAAGTTTTCTTTGGTACGTTGCAGTGATATTTTCCTACAAATACCAAATATACACACTCCCATGATATAAATGAAAAATCAGTGCATATTAGTAAGCTTTTGTTAACTAGTGTTAGTAAAGATCTTGTCTGTAATCACAAGTCAAGTGAAGACAAACACTGAAATGAGGGGATCAGACCTGTGTCTCTTACATCTGCATGTCAGTCACCGTGAGCTATTTGAGCACGTGATTTCTTACATTTGAAAATTTAAATGGGACTAAGCTAGTAAAAAAATAGGGTAAGAAACCCTTAGCATGCTGAGCATAATGAATTTTAGGACCAATAATCTACAATACCAAAGTTATTAAAAATGAAGAAGGAACTTGGACTCAATAGCTGGAAAAAACTCTTATCTTCACCTGCAGAGCAATTGCTAAGAAGTGCTTTGTCAAAATGTACATATACTTCTTATGTGTACACTGTGACATGGCTTCATTTACTTTATCATTGCCATAGATTAATCACTACAGGGTTTATTTCACACTATGATGGTAGTTACTTGAGTTTCTCCATGAAATGAACATGCCTATGTCTTTTAATGTAGTATGAGAATTTATGTCTCGTAAGGTAACATATCTTCAATCAACCTATATATCAGAATTCCTGAAGTTTGAACCCTCCACTTATGCCTTCCTCCCCACATTTCATCATTATATATTTAGTTTTACTTATTCAGCAAAAACTATCATTGTTATGGTAAAACCCTCTTAATTTACTAGATTATACACTTATAAAGACAAACACAGAATGAAGAGAATAAAGAATACAATAAAAATGTGGTGGAATATTGCTGTACATTTCTAGTTGTTAGCTCTGTAAAGGTCTATAAAGAATTTGTTTATGAAGTGCTATCTCTGTAGAGCATTACTTAGTAAACTAATTGTCACCTCAATTACAAAGCTCTCATATAGAATAACTGGCAGGGAATTATTTGTGAAATAGTCAGTTAAGTCATTGTGGCAGCATTTTACAACTTAAATGATGTCTTACATTAAAAGGAATTATACTAAACAGTTACACTCTCCAATTTTAATTAAAGATGGAATTATCCTAAAGCCAAATACCCAGTTGTTTGCAAGCACTTAATGCTAAACTGGACTAGAATGTGCATCACAAAACACGGTCATTAGAGAAAATCCGAACAGTTGAAAATTTCTGGTGAAGACAGAAAACAAAACAATCTTTCCTCGATGCAATGGCAGCACATGCAGTAAACAGCCTTGCAAGCTTCTCCTGAAAAGCAGCGGGGAAGTGAGTGGAGTTCATTTATGTCTTCCCTCTTTGTGTAGGTGGCAAGCTACAGATTAACCTTCCTAACTCTTGCCTAAGGCCTTTGGTAGGTGGTGTTAGTCTAATTTAATTGTGGTGGTTTAGGAGGTTATAGTCTTTAACCCTATCCTTTCACACTCTACCTAAGGTTTCTGCTTTTTTGGTAGTAGCAGCAAGAAGTCTATGTGTACTGGTCTCTCAGATACTGCAGTTCATGACCTGACTTAAAAACATAATCACCATCATTTTCAAGTAACACACAAGGCAGGATAAGCACCAGGCTGTGAACTAAAGCATCTGATAACCGGCACACCCTCACTGCTGTGGCAGTCTCAAGCTCTGGAAGCAGGGACAGGAGCCTCTTGAACCTTCTGCAGCAACCACTGCAGAGCTTACTGCCTCTGTTCAGCCTTTGGAAGAACAAAGCCAGAAACAGCAGCTGATAAACAAAGCCTTGAGTGCTCTGATCAGTACAAGGGTGAAAATGGGTTCAGATGAAACAACTCTGAGGCAGGTCTGATGCAATTAATACAGTTTCTAAGGCATTGGATGTGCCTTGCTAGCAAGTCATACTCTCTGTGTTATCTTTCTAATGTGGTCTAAAAGAGCAAAACACTTTACCAAGAATTCTGTTTCCTCTAAAAAAAACAAAACAGGGAAATGGAGAAAGAAATGAGAACGTGAACAGTTTACAAAGGGTTTTTCATTTACAGCAGTCCTGTCCAGTGAAGCTGTTTTTTGGAGTTGGGCATATTACAAATGGGAAGGAGAGGTTTGTAGTTACCAAATTTTAGGTGTACATTATATCCTATTTGCTTTATAAGAAAAATCATTATCTCCTTTTGGATTTATAAGAAAAATCATTAAATTCGTGTTTTCACTAGATATCTCCTCAGATGACAACACTGACAGAAGGGAAACCAAAAAACTATTAATGAGAGCAAGGAATATAAACCTTTTTGTTCTTAAATTAATCCAATTTCATGCCTTCTCTTTTAAAACAGAAACATCAAGTTAACACGACACTGTCACCTCAGTTTAGACTCCTAGATTTAAAATCTTATCTGCAGATATAAAAACCTTTGGTGACATAAGTATCATAAATGTTTATTGAGTGTGATTAGAGGTGAGGATGATTTACATTTTTGAAAATTGTACACTACTTTTAATGACTGGTCTTTTATTTTTAAAGTGCCTGCTAAAGATATTTCTTTACAATTCACATGAGGAAGCCTATAAGGGCTACATCCCCAAGAAGATGATTTCAGGTTTGTGTCCAAAATTTATGTTCCTCAGCCTGGAATGGTGATCTTCAAAATTCTCTAGCAGTAGCTGCATAATCTTGATCCTATCAAAAATTTGTAGGAATCTCATACTTCCTTGGTAGTGTACTTCCATGTGCCCAGAGACTGCTGCAGGGAACGCTTTGAAGTGTCTCTACTTTGATCCTTCTGAGAGACTGGGTGACAACCATGTCAAATCACAATAGAGCTTAAGAGTCTAACTACATGAGAGGGTTCTGTGCTGTGAATTTTCATTCATGGAACATCTCTAAGTCATGGGAAGTAGTGCAATTTTACAAATACCTCTTTCAGCTGACTTTGCTATTGTCTTGGGGGTTTCCTTGGTTAGATTTCTGGGATGGAATTCTCAGGAAACTTCACAATAGGAAACGAAAAAGTTGTTAAGGCAGTTTAGTTGTGGATTTTAGAGCAGTGAATAGTGTGTGGGAACCCATCTTGCGCAGCCTCAGATAAATGACTTAGGCTCTTTCTTGTTTAGTACTTCCATCTATCAAAAGAGATGTGAACTTCCTGAGGATAAAACAGTGTCCAGGTGGGCTCTGCTCTGAAACACCCCTGTGATTTCTCCAACTATACTGTGAACAATCCATAAATCTTTATGCACTTCTGTGGAAACAGAATCAGAATTCTCCACAAATGCTTTTAAAAGGAGCATAGAAGAACCCATGAGACAAAACTGACCTGCTATGGCTCATGAGCACAGACAGAAAGAAAAGTCCTATGAGGCAGCTCATACAGCAGTACCATATCATATGGTGCTGTATAATACTTAGCAAGTAACAAAGAGCTCTATTTCATACTTTAAAAAGATTGTAAGTACGAAGTAGTGTTACTAATTCATTGAATCTACTTCATGAAAAATGAAAGAGAACCTTCTCAGGATTGAGAATTGAGCTTCCTGAAAATAAACTGGAAGCAAGAGGATGCATGGGAGAAAGTAAAGAAATGCCTAACTCGTAAATTTTTGATAATTCAGATATTGTTATTGGAATGGATAAGAGTGAACAGACAAGTTGTTACACAAAACACCTAAGACATGACAACAAGACATCAGTTCTACGTTCATGTACCACTTGTGTGTGGTCTTATTCAGTTTGGGGAAATTCTCAATTGCAGAGGCATGCCGGAAAGAATTGTAAAGGAGGAATATAGCCTTGTTATGGAAGGTGAAACAAGGTGTGAAACTGAACTGAGATGAAAGACTGTTGATTTCTGCAGGATGGTGAAAAATGATGGTTTTATACAGTGGGATGGATTCAGGAGACTCATAATGAATTGCAAAACATCCTGAAAAACAAGTAAAAACTGTGAACAGAGAATTAGGGTAAATTTAGGTGAGAGGATGATAAGGGGTCATGCCCTGATCAGACACAGAGTGAACATCAGTGTATGCACCAAGAACTCAGAAAGTAAGGAAGTTAAGCATATATTCTACAGCTCCATAGCTCTGTACTCAGGTTATCTCCTCAGATAAATGGTGGTGACTTTGGGACGAAGGCAGTTCACACACAGATTTCCACAGCATAGAACTGGCAAATTTACTAATCTGCTAAAGTAAAGGAACCAACAGGAGCACAAACACTTACATATAAACTTATCTGTTTTCAGAAGGTAACAAAATTTCAATTTGAAATATTATTCCACGTTTATTCTAGGTTTTTGATAATACTATTTCAGATCTTTGTGCTCAATGCCAGCTCAGAAAATAGTTCAAGTGAAAACCAAAGCAAGTCCACAGTCATCAGCCACATATTTTAAGACAAGTCTAGTAAAGGAAACTCAGGCATTTTGAATTTGTTTCAGCTGCTGAATGGAAAGAAAAAAAAGGAGCTGCACGCAGAACATAAATTTAGTCATGATGCCACTATACGAACACTTTGTAAGCCTTAGCTAATTAGTCCATTCAAAATCCCTGCTGGGAAAAGAAGTGATATTCCTCCAGTTTTACAAATGAGGGATTGGAAGGAAAGTGACACTACTTTAAACGTCTAGCCCACACACACAGAGATTCAGCATGGTGGAGTGTAATTAAAATTAAACAGTGGCTAATTCTTACTGCTGAGCTCAGACTGTGCTTTTCTGCACAGCCCAAAAGCTTAGCAATGCATTCAGGAGAGCAGTGGAGAGGGGAAGAAAGATATTCCACTGAAGCTATTAAAAATGCATGTGCAAAAAGGAAACAAAACAAAGGGTAACTGAACCATTCACATTCATAAGCATAAGTTATTATTATTACTTGTTTAGCATTGTTTAAAAATGTGCTTCACTGCAAACTGTATTATTAAAATGTATTGAGAGAATTGATTATACAAAAAAATTAAGTAATTTCTTATTATGCAATGCAACCATTTTGACATCTTAGTACTGTCTATTTCTATACCAGTACAAAGGAACTGTAAGTTTGCATTACAGGGACATTTACTTCACAGCTGCATGAATAAAATTATTTCAAGCAGCAACCCTTATATAACCTCTCAGTGTAACTTTGATTTGCAGTGTGATTTCCAGCAGCTCTTATTTTCACAATGCTTCAGAAGTCACCATGTAGGCATAGGATACTTTATTAGCAGCAGTAAATCAAGCATGACATCTCTGCTGAATATGCTAGGGTCACTCTTTAAGCTGTCAGTAGTCAGCTTTGCTCTATTATTTCATTGAAACTCTCAGACTGAGATTCAGAGTGAGATCTGATGGTACAGTGTAATGATAATTACTGGTAGGAAAACATGGACTATAGTTATCAAAGCATATCACTAATAGCAAGCAACCTAGAAAATGGTTTGTTCTCATTGGAGCAACATTTCGTTTCCTTTCATGCCCTTGGTTCCCATGAAGTGGAACTTTTTCAGCTCAGACACAGCTCAGACTTCAGTGAGGAAGTGCAAAGTACAACTCTCCCTCTACTCATATTGCCTAGTGTGGCATGAGATGCTCCCTTACCTCAGTACAGTGGGGGTTCCCATGGTGGTACAGCACCCTCTCTTTCTTTCCATTTTGATTAAAGACTATATTTCAAAATCTCACAAACCTTGCTGATTGAAGCGATGCACACGACAGCAGCAGATGCATAGTATTGTCGGCACATCAAGCAGACTGAAATTTAACACTGTGAAATATATTCAGGTGCTAATCAGAAACTTCAGTGTTGCTGTTAAACTGACCTGTGACTGTGAGTAATTGGCTTTGTAATTTTGATTGAAATTGATAAGTCCAATTTTTTGGTCCTACTTCAGTAAGTCAAAATTCTCTCTAAGGTTGCACAAATCTATTTTGTTTGATCTTTGTAAAAGAAGAGTGAGACAGAAAAGTATATGGAAGTAATTTCTGAGTTGTCAGTGACAGATATTTTCTTTTGATTTCACACTTTTGCTGAAGGTAGAATAGACCTTACCGTAGCTGTCATAAGCCTCTTCACTTGTTCCGTGACCGTAGTCATAATATTCAGGCACACTGTAACAAATTCAGAAACCCATGTCACTATTATCCTGAATAACCAACTCAAAACAAAACCAGAGCGCAGCAAATGAAATGTATTTTAACACTCTGACAATGACAGTCAAGTCCAGCAAGTGTTCAAAAACATGAAGGAAAAGGTATCAGTGACAATAACAGCTAATAAAGTTTATCACATTTCTTATCTACTGAGCATAAAACAAATTTGGTCCTAAATATGCAAACCTAGGAGATGTGACAAAGACAGAGAGAAATTCTATTTGCAAAAATAAGGCCTGAAAAAAGACCATCCACTGTACTGTTAAATATAACTACTGTTAAAACTGCCAAAAGAGGTGCTAATTTCATTTACCTATAATTCCAAACACTTATGCATTATCAAACTCAGCATAGTTTGTTTTCACAAAGTTGACTGTATTGTATGGTGTGGAACCTGTAAACTACTTATCTTTACCAAAAACACTGACAGATTTCCAGCTTTGATCCTGAAGAAGAAAGCATGCTTCCACTGCCTATAGAGAGAAACCTGATTCTCCACAGCCTTCTTCCTTACACAGTTATTAGACATCCATGGAAAGCTTTATACAGTAATCAATCATATTGAAAGAAATGGGGTTAAGGACTGCAAAATCAGACTTATGAGTCTCAAACTAACTTTTTCATTGTTTTCAAAAATTATGTAAATAACATATTAAAACATTATCAAAATATCTTAGGTAGTAGTTACATCCTGATAATCAGCAATTCCCAGTTATTATGTGGACATCAAGAAAATTCAACCTCTAAGACATAATTAAATGGAAATGGAATTATTCACACTTTTGCTATACTGCTATTATAATTTAAAGTTTGCACTATGGTTTTGGTACCTGATACCAAATTCAAGATCAAACTACTTCGGTTCTCAGGTACCAGGCAGACATAACAAGAATCAGTCTCTGACCAGAAAATCTTGCAAACTTCTTGAATTCTACTACATTGTACTTCTTTGATCAGCAGTGAACCAAACAGAAAATGTGACACTTTATCTGTGTTAGTTTTCAGTTGTTGTCACTTTTGCTTCTTTTTTTCTTGGACACTGTGTAATATTGAAAATGAACAGAAACAGGCAATCAGCTCATTATTGCATTAATTATAACATTATTGCTCAGGCCATTTTCCATATTGGATTACTATTTTAAAAATATTAGTTTACCCTTGAGAGAGAAGCTTAGTTGACAGTGGAGTGCAAGTAGAAATATTTCATAAGTGCAGTAGAGATAAACAAGCAATTTGTAACAATTATTTCCTTAAACTAATTTTGACTTCTTTCTTCACAAACAGCCTGTAATCAGATTTTTAATGTCTTGAACTTAATAGCTACCTATAACTATTCTTGGAATAATTTCTGAGAATAATTCATTTGCTCTATCTCACTTGAGACCACTGATTGTGTGTAACTGAAAACTGACAGTCAAGCTGTTTTGAATTGTGCCTGGCTAGGCACAACTCTCACAGTCAGCTTTCAGCTACAGATATCTGTGGGGGTTTTTTGAATTGAAAATTCAACTATAATTGTTGTGCATTAATTTAGTAATTTAGCCAGAAGTCATTCACGTGAGGGAATGAATTACACTGATGTCAGTATCTCAGAGAGATGAAATCCATTTGCTAAAGTAGTTGCAGCAAGTGGCCATACGAGTGACATGAATGAAATCAAGTAATACTTCTAAAGATTTTTCCCAAAGCCAACTGATCTCTACGGGACATAATGACTGCAGAGCACTGACTTCTTGGATAATGAGAGTCATCTAGTTCCTTGAAAATTAATTATCCAAATTTATAAACCATCCTACCGAAGTGGTGCAAGAAACATCTTCTATTTGTAGAACATAGTAAGCATTCTGTATGATTTTAGTAGCCTGTTAAATGAAATTACAGGATGGTGTACGTGAACTAAAGCACTGGCAGCCTCAGAGTTAAATCATATATCTAGTCATATATACAAGGTTTATGGTTTAGACCTAAGAAATTTTACTTGCAATGTTCAAAACAGAGATGACATACCACACAGATCTGGCAGACAGACATATGAAAATTCTAATTTAAGAAGCTGCATTTTGGCATACTGCCCGCTCTCCTGGGTATAGAAGGGCGTTGGACTAGTGAGTGGTGTCAGAGGAGAAGGAGCACAAGCACTTTCATCTTTTGCCACCAGATAAGAAGCTGGTATTTCTTCACAATACATTTTTACAAACCTAAGCAGCTGCAACCAAAGGTCAGCTTTAAAAGGAGAGCATTTGGGACCCAGTCCAAAGGCCAGTAAGTCATCAACAGCAGTGCTGGTTTCTGTAGTCACTGAGCAGGCCTTGAGCCGTTATCCATCAATATAACATCCAGCAGAACGCAAGACTTGCAACAGTAGGTAAAAAATTCATTGCTACATTATTATTGTTGTACATTTTTATTAGAGAAAAAAACACGCAATCGTAGAGATTGTGTGAGAAACACACAATCATAGAGATAAGGATGTGAGCTAAAAATCCTGCAGTGAACATTCTGAACCAAAATACATTATCAACAGAATACTAAGTTAATACACACATCATTATAAAATAAGATACAAGATGTATTTCAACTGTAGAAAGGAAGTAATTTGTTATATACTGCATATTTGATGTCTGTGAGCAACCTAAAAACACATAATTCATAGAACAATACATGACTGTCATCTAAGTTCTCCAACTTTATTTGCCTCAATAATCTTTTTCATAGATTTGAGCCAAAATAGTATTTCAAATTCTCTGCCAACTCACATTAGAAAGTGTTTTGAAGAATATCTAAGTGAAGAAAACTTATTTCTTAGTATGAAATACCAGATTTAAACTCATATTTTGTGAGCCAGACTGCTTATCCATTAGTCTGCTCTATTTTAAACCTCTCTGAATATTCACTGTAATCTATTACATGAATTTAGTTGTAAACATTTTCCTTTGTTTTTTTTAGCAAATCGAACAATGAGTGATGTTTATAAAAATCTGTGATAGAATATGGCTTTACAAACAAGAGTTTTTTTTTTTTTTTAATTCTTAAACTACAGAGAGATATAGTTCATTTGCATTATGGCCAACTGAGAAGGAAACAATCAGGAAATACATTCAGTATAAATAAAACTTGTTTACATAATTTTATAGTTCTCTGACTGTTCTTGGAAAATACAGTGATCATGAGCTCTAGAAAACTGTGACTCTCTTGGCAGTGCTAATTGGAAACAAAACACCATTATCTGTCATTAGCATTCATTACTTTCAAGCAACATAAAGTGTAATTTACTTAAGTACATGCACCCATCTGAAAGCAGGATGCAATACATTTTATCAAGCAGAGAGAATTAACTCATTACCAACTTCTCAGCTTTTACTTGCACTGTACTTTAACATCAGACTTCTGAAACAGAGGTCTTGATGTGCCATGACTTAGACTTTAGTAACTTCCTATACATAACACTTGTGGAAAAACTGATATACACACGGGTATGTATCTTAAAAGTAGTTTAACTGGTTTTGTACCTGATCTCTATCTATATCTCTATCTATATGAAATTTTTACAACAAAGTTGTATGACTCTGTCCTAATTCCTATTCTGTGTGCAAGGAGATTAGTAATACGTATATGGTTAATCTTCATAGTTGTAATCTATTTATGCTTAGTTTTTAATTTTTTATTTTGGTTAATGTTTTTGAACCAGTTAAAGGCTTGGAATTAAGGTTTCCATAAGCTTGTGATCTCTTCTTCTCATGCTGATAAAGACTGATAAGTTTTAAAAAACAAAACAACCAACCGAAAAAACCAACACAAGATGTTCCTTATTTGAGAGATAAGGGTCCATTTAAGTGCCTTCCAACTTGAATTATCTAGGGCTCCTATGATATGACAAAGGCTCAAGTACAGAGACTGTATCTAAACAATAACCTTAAAAGCCAAGAGAGGTTTTTAACCTCTTCTTAACTGGGACGTTTTCAAATTGATATTAATTAAAGGAAAAGCGAATTCCAGTTTGATTCTGTCAACACCTATAGGAAACCACACAGCTTTTTACTCAAAAGGCTGTACAGTGCTTTAAGGTGGTTTAGGCAGAGAACCGCAAACAAAAGAGTTAAGATTGAAACCACAAATCTCTGACTCTTGTGTCAGCAAGTCACCCAGGGGAAGTGTGATGTTCACCACTCAGAGGTCAGCGGGGTTAGGTACAGAAAATCATGACGTTAATGAATAGACTGCATTAGCCTTTGACCAATCTCCTCTTGCACCTGCAGGAAGCTGCTGGCAAGTCACCCTGGGTTAGCAATGTTACCATCTGGTTCCCTGGATGCTCTCACAGCTGCAGTAATATAAAGCAGCAGAACATTGCAAGAACTAAAGAATTCAAGTACTTCTTGTTCCCTCACAGTTTTTGTGTGTGGGTTTTGTTTAGTTCTTCCTTTCTCTCTTTTTGTTCTTTGCTTTTACGTGGTGAAAGATGCATGTAAGCTTTTATTCTCTAATTGCGGAGCACACAATGTGGTTGCAGATAATGGACCCTCTAAAGTCAAAGCAAAAAGGTACAAGAAAGGGTTCACCTGCTTTAAAACTGATAGTATGTGAATCTGTACAGGAGAAGTGTGTTCTGTAGTCTATCCTGATATATCCTAAAAAACAGAAAGCCTTTGATTCAAACCTGTTGATCTAGATTTAACATACATATTTCCCTGTAAAAACATTTTTTTTTCTTTCCTAATGGTTGTACTTTTAAACTTGGAGAGTATATTTTAGTACAATATAAGAATCTTTTATTTGGAAAAGTTTGGGAATGCTGGTCATTTTAGAAAAAAGCTTTTTGATCAACCTAAAAGTTATAACTCTGCCATTAGATAATAATCAGGCTTCTTTTGTGAAATAAATGAATTGGTCCAAACTAGAGATTCAGCTGATGCCAGTGAAGTTCCACAGTTCAGATTCATAATGAAACAGACTAAAAACTTCCACACTAACCTTTGATGAAGTAAAAATAACTTGAAATACTTTCACCTTTGTGTCAAAGTACTCAACAATGTGAGAGGGAAATGATATTTTAATTTAGGACTGGAACTCTTGAGGAGAGATTCCCAGCCTTTTTCAGTTTGCAATCAGCATCTATACTTCAGACAGGTACAGATAAATGAACCTTTAGCACTCCTTAGAGATATATTCCTGTCATGGTTACCTTTAGACAACAGATTCTTGAGTCAAGCTAACACCTAGGATAGCTCACAGGGATCCCTAGAGTTGGGATTCAGTATTTTAGAGGGGGGACAATTCATTCTTTTTCACATCCTCAAATGAATCCTTCAAAGTCTTGGTCTCCTACATACAATTATCTCCCTCTTTCCCTACAAAATTCCTGTTCAGTAATCTTTGGACCTTCAAACTTTGAATGTGGATAGCAGGTATAAACAGATATTCAGCTCCTATGCTAACAAGATCCTGCCTAATGCTACTGCAGTTTGATGTAATAATTTGTAATACTTCTCCCTCCCACAGAGAGGGAGGGAGCCAGCAGGATGTAACGGACAGCTGGCCATGAAACAAAAGCTATTTACACAAAGCAGTATACTTCTACTTGGAAGGGAGGTGAGCAAGACTTGCATTCACATGAATAGCAACACTTGAATACATTTTTAGAAAATAGTATTTCATAGTAGAAATGTGTGAATAAAGAAATAATCCTTCCAGGAATATGAAACTTACTGGAACATCTCCACCTAGCAGAGCATTATACCTATAGGGAAGATGACAAATCTTTTGAACAAAGGAACTGCTCGTAGAATTCAGCCTTAAATCACAAATATAGTCCTTTACTGAACACATCTTTAGAACTAATGGAATATGGTGAATATTTTGGGGGATGGTCTCTCTTTCTCTGAAAGCTCAAGTATGATTGTATCCAGTGTTTTTAACAGAGAAGAATGTGTCCATTATCGGACTCCTGGATTTACTTAATAACTTAACAACATGACTGAAGTTGAAGTAGATTTCATCTGTCTCCAGCATTTCCATATGTTTGATTTCATGCTACTGCAAATCTGAATTAAAAAATGTAATAACTAATGAAGGCAGAATTATACAATCATAGAAGTGGAGAGCCATCATAATTGCCAGATGACTTTGGGTTCTGAACTTCTCGCAAAATACAATATAGAAACCAATCTGCCATTTACTTGCATGTGGCACTTTCTATTCATGTATATTCTACATTCCTCTGTCATTTTCTCACAGACACAGAATTACGACCAAGTATTTCAGAATATAATACAAAATGTCTGCAGACACAGTATTTGCAAAGAGAATGATGCAGAATTTTAGGAATACTACTCAGTTTTAGGGGTGGAACTTTCTTCTACTTCAGAGTAATGACATGTGATTTCATTTTGCTCATTGAGTCAAATAAATGAGAAGTGGCATTAGAAAACAGTTTCTGATGATGAATGCCATAAGTAGATTGCTGTGAAGATACATAAAATGTCATAATCGAGGATTCCTGCCTTGATTGATTTCAACAGGTTGGAAATAAAATACAGGGAAATCTTTATTTATGGACAAGCGGATACAAGCACAAAGCCAAAATGGAATATGACAAAATATAAATACAATGCATAGTGTTTAAAAAGAGAGTGAATAGTAAATAATAATAAATAACTTATTTTGCAATGAATCAGTGTAACCACTCTACCTAATGCAGCTTGGACTATATTTACGTGTTTATATATTTTACTATCTAGTAATATTTTGATGGTGAGAGAGAATTGTGCAAACCTCTGATCATATTACCAAAAGATTAAACTATATGATAATCTACTAAATTAATAATAATGATTCACATTCCCATCTAACCATTATTTTTAAACTAAGGACAGAATTCTTTCATTTAAGGATGGATAGTCCTCAACTAATCTGCTGGAACATTTTAAAAAGAAAGTAGTCAAAACCAGTGGGATCACTGGGTAGAGTCTACTGAAGAACATGTACACCCAGCTGAACTATGTACTGCTGTCTTTACAAGTGTACTACTCTGTTTTTTTACTTGCAGCACTGTTTTTGAAGAACTCATCTTCTGAAACAGATGTACATACAAATTCTTGGTATCTGGAGGTCAAGCAAGGGTAACCAAGATGAACTGAAGCTCAGGCAGATATACCCTGCTGATGCAAATAATTCCTGCAGATATGACTGGATAAAATATTCTTCCTAAATCACTTTGCAGCATGTCTTTGCACTGAAGTGATTGTACTGTAAGCCACATAAGTGACATGGACTGAATTGAGGTCCACGTTGTATTCCTGCATATCAGATCAGAAGTAAGTAAGTGATCCCTTAAGCTCCTGTACTAGCAGCCCACACTGCAGAAAAATAAGCTGTAAATAAAAACTGTACAGTAAATAACCTGAACTTTGCAATGGAAACAAGAATAAGTAGGGAAAAAAAGTTTCTTTTCAAAGTCATATATACTTGTCATATATTCAACTTCAATGGCTGAATATGCTCTTGAAATTTTCCGTGGGTGTGAGTCCTTGGAAGAATCTGCAGAGCCTATTACAGATTGAATTGTAGAGCCTATTACAGATTGAACTGATAAGCATTGCTATGAACATAGGACAATACTACATTAATATGGTCATAGCAGCTATCTGCCATAGCAGGAAAGTGGATACTGGCAGCATTTTTCTCCTTTTATTTCTGTTACTAGTATTGAAAAACAGGAGCCTAATTTGGATGTTGCACATGACAGCACAGCTATTGGTATGGTAACTGTATCTTTTGAATTAAATATAATTCTGTTAGATGAAAACTATGAGTCAACTTGAGTTTCTCTGTGACCTTTTCTTTCTCTCTTCTTCAGTTCTCTAAGATAATTCCATTTTATCTAAATGAATAACGCTGTGGAACAGGTTATTCCAGTTATCTAACACACAAGGTTTATAAGTCTTCAGATCATGTAAAAACTTAGAATTTATTTCAGGCATATTAATGCCATCTTTGTTTATGTTAAGGTATAGACTCTGCACTACCATTAACTTCTTAGAAGGGAAGTTCAGAGATGAGATGGCCTATAATATGCAACTCTGCATTAGAAACAGAAATTTGATTGTTTGCTCAGCAGATGCAGGATGGGTTTGCAGTGTGGGTTTGACAGATCAAAAAGAAGTAATTGGCCCAAAATGATCTGCAGACCAGCACAAAATGTGTATCCAGTCATGCTGCCTATCGCATGACATAAATTATTTGCAAGATTAACAGTAAATATTTTGCCAAGAATTGGTTCAAGGCCCCAACACTGGGTTACTGTAATTAGCGATGCAGGGTCCAGCCATGCAAAAGAAATGCTCTTTACCTACTTCATCTTGCAGTCACAGTGAGGCTGACAGTATGTCCCAAGGCTTGTGTAGCTGTGGGATGGCATCTATGCAACATGCAATGTTGTGCACTCTTTTCATCTGTTTTTAGAACTGCATTATTTGTTCTTCTCATCAGTAAATGACGGGTTTCCCCATATTTACAAGTCTATTTCCAGCCTAAGATGGGAGCCATAGACTATTCTTTCTTTAGAAAGCACACACTCAGCCACTCATTTTGCTGCTGAATTGTGTTTTTAACAAAAGCCATATAGAAAAAAGACAGAAGGAAAAGCCAAGCAACCAGACCTGGAAGCCATTGCCATTATATCATCTAACTGTTCACAAAACCCAGAACTCCTGTGTGAGTGTTCATGCCAGACACTGTGGAACAGGGAAATAATATCAAACCCAAATTTTAAGCTTCATCAGACAATCATTGGCTTCCTTTGCTCTTACCTGTCAGGCACCACTGCTTACACTACATATGGCTGGAAGGTTATGAGCAAATGGATTAAAGAGAACATGCCCTTCCTGGTTCGTACCGTGACTGGCCAGTCAGTCCCAGATTTCCTTAGTATCTCTTTTGGCTGTGAGACATAGTACCTTCAAAATGAAACTGTTCATGCTGGCAAAGACAAAAAGGTCGCTGGAGATGACTACAAATGTGGTAGCAGAGCTGAAGATGGCTGTGCTGGCCATCGCAGTTCTCAGGTGACTAATTAGCAACTGACCCATTTCTGTCAAATTATTCCGTTGGTTTTGGCCAAGGAGTTTGGCCAGACTTTGCATGTGGTACAGTCTGATTTCCTAACAACCTCTGAGTAACCAAAAAAGGTGATCTCCTAGATCTCCTCACAGAACTTTGCATCCTTTTCTCCTGGTGATCTAGTGAACTCAGCACATGAATCCTGAACAGTGGTGGTAATTCAACAGATTTAAGAATTCCTGCTAAGCAAATAAAAAAGTGCATTACATTTTGAAAACTTAAAGGATTCTCCTATATTTTCTGTGTTACACCTAAATTGGAAATTGACACTTCTACATTTTGCATAGCATGTCTAGGATTTATATTTTTAAACAAAGTTGTCAGACTACAAGTCTGGGAGGTAAATCTAGCTGGCAGAAAGGTTTTAAGTGTCCTCTGCCTGACTTTCAAGTGCATAGAGAATAGTGTACGAAAGTTACAACTACTGAATATCTCTTCGTTTGTCTGGGCAGGCAGACACTCTTACCACTGAAAGCCATCTTCACAACTGCATGGATGGGAGAGGAAGAAAGAGGAAAGAGAGACTTAATGGAGAAATTCAAAGTACAGTCCAACACTGTGCATGGTAAGTATGTCAGGTCTGATGTCTTCTCTTGCCCACTGAAATGGTTGTTTCCTTGCTCTGTTCGGTATTGGACAAACTAATTACCTTAAAAACTGTATTTTGACATCAGTATGAACAAATTTCTAAAACGAGTGAGGATTCTAAATGTCCTTAGTAAATGTGTAGTCTTTCATGGGATCCTGTAAATAATAGTTATAGACACAGCTGGGAAGGGCAGCTGGTTGTTCAGTTAAATGTGTGTCCTGAGGTTCCATCCTATGCTCTGGGTTGTCATTATGGGACAGGCAGATAAGGAGGAAAAAGATGGCTTTATAAATACACATTCTGTTACTTAAAGCAGGACAGACTTCATGCAATATAGTTGGTACTTGTCACAGCCCATAATTCTCTCATTTCTAAAATAACTCTCCCTAAACATTATAAGGTCCAGGTGGCACTTACCATAGTGAGAGTCCTGCTTTTCTCTTTCTTCAAGTTGCTTCTTGTGTCCATTTCAAAGTGTGCTTGAGGTGCCTCAGCTCATTCAGCCATACAGACTTGTGGGTTTCAGTGCAGCCTGATTCTGTGACAGACTGTTACAATCTCTTCCAGAAGTGACCCCATCCCACTATTTTTAGCCTAAAAATCAGACTGCTGTCATGAAGGACAGAGCTTTTTGTCTGGAGAAGTTTATTTAAGAAGTCCATTAGAGAAGGACCTATACAAAATGTATTGATGGACTTGCAACACTGTCACTTGACCTTTAGTATAGATTTTTAGATAATTGTGCATGAAAGTACAGCATCTGAATGGCCCGGGGGACTGAAATATATATAGGCAGAAAGACCCTGGTGAGCAAATGGGAAGTAGATACAAGAAGACAAAGGAAGACAAAGGCAGGGGTAACAGGTGATGCTGGTGGTCTGCCCAAACACTATCTTGACTCTGTGCTGGGGGTAAGCAGGGGAACAAGGCATGACTTACCACGTGCTCAGCTCTAAAGCACAATGAATTCAGCTTGTGTTCAGACCATCCCTCCCAACCCGTCTGTTCATGACACCCCACCCCAACACATTCTTCTGTTTGAAGCAATGAAGAGAATAAGGCTTGGTCGACATGCACGGAAAGACCATCAGACAAGAGTTTGTACCTACTCTAAAAATTTCCACATTGGTTCCTTAATGAACCATAAAAAGCAATGCCCTTAACAAGAACAGAAACCTTGGCACTCTGCATTAAGCCACTAACTAACATTTTTTCCCCATCTCATGCTTTAGAATTTCTGTCATTCTCTGCAGAGGTACTTATGATAATTTTCCAGCTGAGCATGGACATTGCCTACAAGATTTCATTAATTTTTTTTTTCTGTAAATCACAGATTGGATGAGATGAATAAGTACTTTGAAGCAGTACTACTTATCTTTGTTAGGTGTGCACATGATATTATGTCTTAATCATATGACTGGAGCATACTATTAAACAAGATCTGAGACTTGGAGAAAACAAAACATTTTGATGTACACATCTAACCAAATATTCTGGTCACATTATTTCATTGTATTGTATTATTTTTGGCTCAGTAGAGAGGCATTCCTGTGAATCTAAATGGCCAACAAGGTACAGAAATCCAAGTTGTTTATCTACTGGTCTATTTGTTCTTTAAATCTTTGAAATGAGAAGTCTGTGATTCCAAAAGTGCTCTTTTGAAATCAATAGACTACTAGTGGCATTAAGTGCCACTCGACATGGATAAGTATGACCACATGTCCTGTCATATATTTCACAAGGAAATATTTTAGCTGCAGATTTTAAACAGATTAGGTGTTCTGGAGGTAGCCCATATTCGTAGAAAACATATCTGATGACTAAACTTAATAGCTGTTTAATTGACTAGAGTATGTGACTATAAATTTTCCTTCTTGAGTCAAATTATCACTGCTAGTTTTAGCTGCATTATAATACACTCCTCATAAACTTGATATATTTGTCATTTAGTTGCCTGGGACATCAACATGCAAAGAAATTACAGGTTAATTCAGATGATAGAAAGCAATGTCATAGCAGAGAGATTTCCAACTAATTACTGTTTTTTCCTTCAGAGGCAGTATCCTGTGACAATTCATTCTTGAAGGAAAAGAAGAGCTTAACTCTTTTCAAAAAAGTTGGAGTACATCTGACAACATGAATATCTACCTACACAATTGCATGATGGGTGCAGCTATTAATGTTTAATTACTTGAAAGTGTTGTTAAAGTATACTTGATGGAGTTTACATTCAGGTGTGACAAATCCTTTTAAATATACTTCACTAGTTATAAAAATACTTATAAAGTATTTTTTATCATCTCCAGTACCACTCACTACAGCAGTTCTGGAGCTGAACGTAATTCTGACAGACATTTTCATCAGTAAAGCATTCACCAAAAATGGATGGTTAAACAGAAAAGAGAGTTTAAGGTCCTCTGGTCTTTGGAGTGCAGAACTCTGTATGTATACATCACTTTTTTGCCCAGTGAGAATCACACAAATTCAGTTAAAATCTGTGTCTCTTCTTGTTAAAATTTCATTTGCCTTTCCCCAGTCTTACAAGTACTCTTAGCAACCCATAAAAGCACTTTCTGAATAAATGTCTGAAGCACCCTTTCATCCTCCAGCTTAACTGTGAAAAAGATGTCATTCCATATTTAGGAAACATGGACCAACTGTCAGATTAATGGATGAGTGTATGTGGTGTACATGTGCAAAAAAGAGGTAATTTTTGTTGCCTCATTTTAGTGACACATATCAATATAAGATGTGAATGTGATTTTTTTCCCCATTATTGCACATTGTAAGGACATAAAATAAATTTCGAAACTTATCACTTCTGAGAGTTGCTGGGAAGGTAACTGGCTGAAAACAGATAGTTTCAGCCTTACTTCTGGCATGTAATTCCTTTCTACAGTTTACCTTAATGGTGGATGCCAACCTATTTATCATCACAACTATTTTTTTTTTAATTTCTTTCTGTTTTATTGAATCATTGTGAAGGCCATAAACATGAGATGTCCCTGAACACTTCTCACGAGTAAGGAACTGCAAAACCAAATTCAGAATGACATCGGATAGGAAAATAAAGTAATCGCTTGAAAAAAATACACTTACTTTGCACCAACTTTAAAAACACATCTGCTTCAATTTTTGCTTCATTTGAATAACTCTGTATATAACATCTGACTGCCATTATTACTTTTTGACAGCTTTTTAAAGTACTGTGAGATTTTGTAAAATTTAATGTGGAAAATAAAACAGGAAATTTATATGAAAAACTAAGAGAGAAAAGTGTACTTTGAAAAAATAATGTAAAAGTCCAACTGCTTACCTTTGTGTTTGGGTAGCATAACTGTTATCATATGCCTCATAGCTTGGATCATCATATTCACCCCCATACCCATCATCGTATCCCTAAAGGAAAAACAGAACACCACAGCTTAGAAGAGGGATAAATCAAAGGATATTACCAAGCTGTGAAAATAACTTGCATCAATATATGCACGGTATGTTTGCTCAGTATCGTGTAAAATACATGGCCGATTGAAGAGAATTGTGAATTGTGAGGTACAACCTGTAGAGTGCAAGGGTAAAGAAATCTCTTACTCATTTAAGAACTCAGCTTATTCACTGATAAACCGTGGTGCACTGTCCAAACCACAGTGCTCCAGTGGGATCTGTGTAGACTACTGATGAATGATAATAAAAATAATAATCTCCTGGTTGTCTGTTATACAAATAGTTCCATAAATACCTATAGGTGAAAAGAACAAATGGCAGGTGTACTACACTATTAAGAATGGTATTGTGACAAAATCTTAATATTCATTCTATTAAAAAAAGAAAAAACAAACCAAAACAAAACATAACAATCTATGAAAACCAGTATTTGTGAGCAAGTAATGGATTATGATCTTTTAAAATAACTTAAGAGTAAGCACCTTTTCCTTCACTGAGCATCCCACTCTTTTTAAAGTCATGCTTTTCTGTGACAATGGACATTTTAGTACAGGTTCTTCCCATCTAACTTAAGGGTCCTTACTGAAGGGCTCAGACAAATGCCTAAGGTATAGAGACACAAGTGACTTCAGAAGGTGGTTCAGTTCATCTATGTCTGAATATTACACTGAAGGAGCCATGGGTAGTTATGATCTATTGTAGCTGACTCTGAACCCAAGAGTGCTCAGGAACCAGACAATAGATAAATAAAGATATAGTCCAAGTATGACTTAATATGCTCTTCTTGTATCACAGGACAACAGAATAGGCAGGAAGAAGGCTGTATGGAAACACTTTTTTTATGATTTTTGGGAGCCAGTAGTTTTAGTTAAATAGAAATTAAACATTTTGTTGTCATACAGAAACCTGACTGTTAAGTGAAGCACTAAAGGAAATAGAAGGCTTAAAAATCTTTGACTCAATATTAATTACAGCAGAAGACAACTTTTCTCCCCCCACAAGCTATGCAAAATTTAGTTAGGTTTGGGCAGAAGAGACAGCATGAGACAGCTCCAAAATAACAGCAGTCCAATAAACAACCACATTAGCACACTATCTTAACCACCCAAAGTACAGTGTTGGTTTGGTACTTCATTATTTCTGCTAAATAAACTCCATAATGGTATTAAACAAGACTTCACTGGCACTCGTGAATTAAAGAAAACATTCAATGGAAGAGGCATTCAGTTATGTCTCCTTAGAACAAGCATATTAAATCTGCCTGTTCCTCTGGTGTACCCAGCAACAAGGGCACGTGTGGATTCCAGATGGGAGACTTCATCTCTGTAGTGCTGTATGGCCTGAGGGAAGGACAGGACTCCAGATGGTGACCTCACTGCTCAGACACCAGGTCAGCTTGCAGTAAAGGAAAGCCTTTCTGAGCAGGAGGGAGAGTCCCATTTTGGGACTGGGGAATGGCCTCTCCTAGAATCTGAAGTCCACATGAGCCTCATCATCTACCACTTCAAGTGGAACTGCACCAGTTTGACTTGTTAATATTAGTAATAGTTAATATTAGTAATAGTTTTAGTATAGACTGTTAGCAAAAAGTACTGTTAAAAACATACCCCGGTACACTACAGTGATATATTGAATATTATTCAGCTAAATACACAATCTTGCTTCTGGGGATAGAATGAAAGAAACAATAAAACCCAGGAGACAGATGTTAGTCACATGAATTAGTATGCTACTGGGTGGGATCCTGCTACCGTGAAGAAGAGGATGACGCAAGTTCCTATATAAAGTTGAATAGCTAGAGGAAAGACATTTCAGCCTGCTTACCCACCATATGAGAGAATGGGAAGAGCAACAATTACAAATTAGCTCTCTCAGTTTTCTGATGCCTGAGGTGGATCACTGTTCAGCATCAGCAGGGCAGAGAACACTTGTTAATATCTGACACCTCTGTGAGTTCATGTTATAGATTTTAACAGTCTTCCTGAAGGCTCAGAGTATGTCAATACAGGGCAAATGGTTCAAGTAGAATGGTTGGAAAACAGAGACAAAGTAAAAAAAGCGCAATATTTTTTTAATAAAGACTTTAATAAAACTATTTTCTGGATAATGTCCATTTATTTGTGTAATTCTTTATGAGAATTATCTTCTAATCCTACAGGTGAAGTGTTTATGTAAGCAGTTATTAAAAGTTTAATATGATGTATTGTACCGAGACACCTACCAAGCCTTTAGGTGTCTAGAACTGCGACCCAAAATAGCTCCTTTCACATCCTTAAAGTGTCTTAAACTCACTGAGCATTTTTCTTCTCTTTAACATTCAGCTCCCCAGAACCTACAACTTTAATGTTTGAAAGTATTTCTTGGATGGGCACTTTTGAGAGATGAAACACCCAGCTCCCACCTAGACCCTGCTGAGATCAAAAGCTATGAGTCTGATGGTGTCCACATTAACACATTCTGTGCTCTCTGTGTGATGAGAAGGGTGCTCCCAAAAGCAATTCTGTATAAATCCAGAGACCAGAACCCAAGATGCCCTCTCCAAATACAGTGCAATTTTATACTCAGCCTTAGAGTCAGACTACTTCATGCATTCTCTAGGTCTATGAGGTCTTATATTAAAAACAAGCAAACAAACAGACAGTATTAAATTGATAAATGTTCTTTATATGTATGATGATAGGAACAAAGCCATCCTCTTGGAGAACCTAAGTTACTAGTGCTTTACCCTCAGCACACTGCAGGAAAAAGGATTACTTACACTGTCAGTGATTTGAATATGTCATTTGTTCTTCTAAAATTTCTACAGTTTAATTTATTTCGCCAGAAATCTTCATATATACATGTATAACACTTAGACCTTCCCTCCTGTGTTAAGTTCTAATGCCTTTTCATTGAGATCTGTGCTTTTCAAGCAGAAATAATCTCAGATAAAGTGTCTTTGGACATGATCTGATCAAGATCTCCATGTTAGTCAGAATATTAGAAAACTTGTATAGAAAGTTGATAGGGTCAAGCCATTTATTTTCAGTGAAGGTTCCCTAAAGCACTTCCCTAAATTTGCAGAATTCTTTGATGAGGCTAATGAGGGTGCAGATAAGCATAACCTGAGGGAAACAGCATCTTTGGAAAGTTACTGATGAATTTTGATTCCTAAGGATATTCAAGGGAATGTGGTTGGATGCCTGGGAAGACTCTTTTTCTCTGTAGGAATGGTAGCTGCCACCACCATTCAGAATAAAAAGCCTACCACAATGAACTTGAAAAAAATGCAATGGGGAACTATAAGAAATATTCAGTGTCAAACTAATAGCCCTTTCTAGGTAAGGTTTTGTGCCAGGCTATTTTTTGCAGGTACTTCTTACAAAACAACTTTCCCAATCTTAAACAAACAAACAAACAACAAAAACAAACCAAAAGATCTCTTCAGTTTGTGTCAGGGAAAAGGAAAGTTAGTCTTCCAGTGTCTAGGATTTGGACTGGAGACAACAGAAATGCACATTTGAAGCTGCATTGGGGCTAAGAATGTTTATAAATAATTATGGATGATTTTGAGGAGTTTTGGTATTGTTAAGAGTTGAAAAATAATAACAAAGATATGAAAATTAAGAAAAAATTTAAAATAGAGTTCAATTCAAAAAAAGACTAATTTGAAAATGAGCGAATTTAAGTATTTACCAGTCTTTCTCCATAAAGTGAAGATAGGAAAAACTCTCAGAAGAATCTCAAAACAGAATATGAAATTAGCATTAGGAACACTCAGTTCAGGAGGAAATATTCACTACTCTACTACTGATAAAGAAAATTATGGTCAGGGGTAAAAGGGATATAGAAGCCAAAAGTGACATATTTGGAAAAAGGCTTATATTCTACCACCTGAGAAAAAGTTAAGTATCAATTTGATTCAACACTCAAAATACCACTGAGAAGAATTAGTTAATTTACTCAAATCTTCTTAAATTTTCAGATGCTGAGATATTAGAAATACAAACAAAATTATAAGTATCATTAGTTACAAGGGTATGATAATATAACACAATCTGATCTCTGTAAACATGTTACTTCATAATGTTATGACCCTGTTTCAAACAAAAACAGCCCACACTCAAATGCACCAAGTTTAAATCACCTCTTCTTGAATAGCCTTAAAAAAAAAGAATTTTCACAACATGCTCTGGAAAATAGCAGCTTTTAACTCTGTGAAACCAAGAAGGACAATATTTCTAATACTTCTAATGAAAACTACTGTATTCACAACATTGTATGTCTGTCCTAGTAATACATGATAAAATACATTGTAAGAAAGCTGGAACTTGTTTTTTACAGAAAATAGACCAACTCTTTCTAAAGTAGCAAACTGCAAAATATCTAGAATTAAATAATAAATAAGTAAATAAATAGGCAAACCCCAAACAACAGTAAGTCAAAATAAAGTGAATTATGCAACCCAGTACTTTGCTTGGCAAATGTGAACAAGAAAAATACCTGCAGCCAGAGAACCAGAGTAAGACTTCTCATTAGCTGCATCCAGCAGCACACACAAACTAGTACTGTACCTCATGAGGAAGAAGGCGAGGGTACAAACACACGCCTCTAATTGTAACTCTTAAGTAGAAGTTGTTTCCCAGAAAAGGGACCTTTGCCCAGTTTTCACTCTTTTCTTCCCTTGTTTCTATGTTGCTGTCTCACTCTCTTTTCTGTTGTGACTTGGTCACATTCATACTTTCTCACACTTCTATATCACCTTAGCTTAGAAGCTAAAAGCCAGTCGTTCACCAGAACCTGTAACCTGGCAGTAGATTCCTGGAAGACTCACAGGGTAGAAATAAAACATTTTTAGATGATAATTAATACTTTTTATACATATTTAAAAACAAGTAAAACTGCTCTTTAAATGAGAACTTTCTTTCCAGTAATCATTAAGGGAGCCCGGGATGTATGTGTTAGATTTATATAACTGACCTTGAGGTATGTAAGTTAGTTCATCACTTGAAGGAATTTATTGCTCATGTATTTAGAGCAGCCCTGAGGAGAAGAACTTGGGGGTGTTGGTTGATGAGAAGCTCAACATGAGCTGGCAGTGTGTGTTTGCAGCCCAGAAAGTCAAAAGCATCCTGGGCTGCACCAAATGCAGCTTGGTCAACAGGTCTGCTCCACTCTTCCATTCCGGAAGACTTCACATGGAGCACTGCATCCAGGTCTGAGGCCCTCAGCATAAGAAGAACATGGACCTGTTTGAGTAGGTCTGGAGAAGGCCACCAAGATGATCAGAGGGCTTGATCACCTCTCCTATGAACACAGGCTGTGAGAGCTAGGGTTGTTCAGCCTGAAGATCGACTTTTTACAAGGGCATGCAGTGAATGGACAAGGAAGAATGGCAAATTAAGAAGAAATTCTTCACTGTGGGGATGGTGAGGCTCTAGTTGCTTGGAGAAGTTGTGGATATCCCATCCCTGAAGTGTTCAAGGTCTGGATGGATGGGGCTCTGAGCAATTTGATCTAGTGGAAGGTGTCCCTGCTCGTGTCAGAGGGCTTGGAGCTAAATGGTCTTTAAGGTCTCTTCCAACCCGAACCGTTTTATGATTCTGTGATTCTAAAGCGGTGGCAGCTCTAAGTATATGCAGAGGAACACATTTCAATACATTAATTTTCTGTAAGTTATATAAATGGTAATTTTGCTCTACCTACTACAAAGTGTTGAAAACATGTAGTTAGAGCAGATGAATCTCACTGAAGTACCTGGGAAGTTAGTCTGTTGCTGAGGAAGGATTCCCAAAATTGTAATTTATATTTAAGAAGTGAAATTCTGACTAAATTATTCCATAGGTACATATGCCTATTATCATAGCTGGTCATGGATTCTTCAACTCTACCTTCATGGTCAGAAAAAAGGAAAACTACATATTATCAGTTTGTGAAAGATGATATATATCCCCTGCACTGGGAGACCTACCAAGAATTTTGAAGATGAACTAAAAGGTAAGTAGAGTAGCACTATATCTATCAAAATTATAACTAGTAGTAATAATAATAATAATAATAAAAATAACGCTGCAATTAAAATGGGAATAATAATCAATTGAAAAATTAGAGCTCTAATGTTAGGGACTTCATAAATGCAATATAGGAACTAGAGTCTACAGTGCTGAGATAACCCAGAGTAGACAAGCTCACTAGAGGCAATGAAGTAATCTCAACACATCTGATCTCAACAAAATCCCATGAGCAATAGGAAACACCTTTATAAATGAATGGTAAAACATAAAGGGATGACCATTTTTTATATACTCACAGAAATATAATTGAAATTTCTGTCATAGAAATTTTACAAATTCAAAGCAGAGAACATTCATGTCCTTATATTTCAATGGTTTAAATAAATCTCATGTTGGACAACTAGAATACTGAAATATACATAACACATAAGACGTATACCTTATGTAATCCCTGGGATATTAGACCATTGACATAAACATGAGTGAAACTGAACAGGTTTACTACCCAGATAAAGACAGGACAGGGGACACAGAAGGAAATAGCTGTGCACTCCAAAAGCAGGCACAGTAAAACAATCTCAGATACTTCAAAAGAATGTATGTTTAATTTCTTTCGTTTCCTATTTGTTCTTTTCTATTTGTTTCTGTAATTTTCCAACTAAATGTAAAATAAATTTCGGTGTACTGAAAATCAGAACAGAATGAAAATGTAAAAGAAAACCTAATAGAAGAGAGACTTTTCTTACTTCTTCCATATTAGCAAAACTGTGGCCTACAGCATAATTTGGTCCTTTAACTATTATACTACAGCATTCATATGATTAACATCTTTTTTCAAATACTGTTTTCTCTCTTACGCTCATGAAGCCACATTAAACTTCTAATTTTTGTGTCAAAGCTCTGCATAACCAACTGCTGCTTACATCCATTTAATTTGTTGCACCTTTCACTCTCCTCTAACTTTGCTACCATCAACTCTGAAACCCTTTCCTCTTCCATTTATTTTTATGATGTTTTTCATACTTCCTCTCCTTATGGAATAGCATCAATCTCAGTGTCAATCCTTTACTCAGTTCCCATCCCACAGACATGTCTCACAGAAACATCTCTTTCTTCAAATATCCATAAAATGCCTCATTTTAGTAATAAGCAGCAAGTGGAGTTGAAAAATAATCCAATATATCTACTTTGTGTATCTGTGGTAAGTTGCATTTTTGCATTTATCTATGACTGACATCCCTGAAGAAAGGATTTTTTAATTGTTATTTTCACTGATGACTTGTACTGCTTTACACTGTACTTGAGTGGTAATATATTATAGTAGCAAGTTGCACTGGTGACAACGTATCACATAAATGGCACTTAAATGAAAGATTAAATTTTCCTGTGAACTGAAATGAATAGAGGAGAAAGCAGCCTTCAGCTGCCAAGGGAGGATGGGCTGCAATACGCCCACTATTGGTTTTAATCTCTTTATTTTATCTAACATTTCTCCTTACAAAATTTCCACCAAAGCAGATGGTGAACTTCTTGTGCACCCTGATGCTCCCCCAGCTGTAGAAGCAATAGATGGATCTGTCCAAGGAACAGTAAGGTTTAGTGTATCACAGACACAGAAATAATTACAAGCATCTACTACAGAGTGACAACTCTTCAGCCCAAGTTTAGCAACTTATTGATGGTTTAAAGCATTTCACAATGTTTCGACTCACTAGACACAATGCCTCATATGTTAAATAAACTCTGTAATAATCTACAAAATGAAACTTCCAGGCCTTGAATGGTTGGGAAATCCAGGAAATTCCATTTTTTGTTTTTCAGTCGTTGAAAACTGGATTGTCCATCTCAGAGCTTTTTAATCTGCAAGTAAATTCTGTGGTACTAGCAAAGAGCAGAAATACTTTGATAGGTGCTTTACAGGACCCTGAACTGCATTTAATTTTAAATCAAATTTCCCTCTGTTGTATTATTCATGCTGGAAGTAGGCTCTTTAAATTCAACTTGGCCAAATGCAAGATACTGTGCTCTAGTAAATACATTCTCAAATTCTATAAGGTGCCCATGTCTCTGGATTTACAGAATTCCCTCAGGAAAAGACTTGTAGGAGTCAGCATGATTAACACCTAGATCTGTACAATTTTACTGCAGCATAATATTTTTTATATCAAGAAAGGAAAATGAAATACATAGGTTAATTCTTTGTGCAATACTATTGGTTTTGATTCACTTTTATCCTCTATTTAAATATATTTAACCATTAAGAATTCCATGAATTAATAATACATAACACTAACAAATCTTCACAGTGAAATTAGAGACAAAACTTGTTTAAAGTGCTCAAAAGCCAAGGCAAATAAAGATTTATTTATTTATTAATCCTGAAACTGGTCTAGATGAAAATTCAGGCATTCATAAAATGTTGAAATCTTTATATCCTAATATCTGCCAGACATCCCATACCTTTGTCATAAATTACAGCTCTTGCTTAATCAAATTCCAAATGTCCTACATTGTTACAAAGAGAGTTCATAACATATTTTCTATAATCTAATTTCACAGAAAAATATTTCTGAAAATAAATGTGGACAATGAAACTTAAATTGTCTTGTGTATGTAATTTATGCATTTTGCATAATTTTTGATCTTTACATAAACATTTTAACTTTTCCATTTACTTTTCTTACTTTATAAAAGGTCATAGGGTAGTATTTAGATAACATAAAAATCGTAGCTCTTATTTGGTATTAAGCCATACAGCTAAATAGTATTTCATCAGTACCATGATACCTTTGATTTTATTTTTTAAGGTGTAAGCTGAATAACGTGTTTCATCAATATATGTATGTTTGAATTGATCAAATTTCTTTTTTAATTCAGTTTTGAAGTGTTGATGTAATGAAATTTACTATGAAAAAACCAATTAGATTTTAAAAGTTATGAAAATCAATCTAGCAGTAGGGAAACTAAATGTTGATACCAACTGCAGAAGAGGTCAACTCATTGTTTTTTCTGCTTATGACAAAGATTAAGCTTATTATAAAAGTGTTGCTTACAATGAATTGGCAATGTTTTCAGTGCCGCTAATTACTGTTGAACAAAAATGTTCCAGGAAATTCTTCTTGGTCCTGTGTACTGTACAGGAGTAAAATCCAAAGTACCTACTCATGGTATATACTGAACAGTAATATTAAATTTTCTAGCAGATACTGCCAGACTAGGAACTACAGTTTAGTATGATGTAGGAAATGCAAGGATTAAAGGAACTGCAGAATTTTAGTTCTGGATTTTATAAACATGTAAGAGTGACTCAACTAGCATGATCTTGCAAAAGAATTACTGCAGAAAGGCCAGGTATAATTAAAAGAAAATGCATAGAATGTAATGGGACTTCTCATTTGTGAATATCATAATCAGCAAAACAGTGAACAGTAGTTAATACTTGAGATTTTTAAAGGTAGTTTTAAATTGTTATTCCCTCAAGTTTGAGCATGCAATTAGAGAAATTAGGGATGGAAAAGAACAGATCATCTATTAGAAGATCCTGTCAAATATGATTGTTCCTTTCAGCACATTTTAGTGCTTTCTCTAATCAAATGCTAAATATTGCCATTAGTAGGGATTCCACCATTTCTCTTGGGAGACTGTCTGATAGCCTAATAGATCTTTGTGTCAGATATCTCTGCTAACTTTATCCCATACGACTAAATATATCCCACTGTACCAGTGAGATGTATTCTCCCAACTCAATATTCTCAGTGTTCTTAAATGTCATTGTTATATTCTTTTATTTTCTTTTAAAATTATTCAAACATAAATATTCAAAGTCAAATGCAACTCTGGTACAGAAATATATTGATCAGCACATAGCACAGCAACAAGTCGGGACCCCAAATCTTCATAAAAACCTCATACAGGCCCCTGCTTTCACAAATATTTTCCTTTTCCTTGGGTCCAGGAAATGGATGTACCAGAAGAGATGTCTGCTTGTCTTTTGACTGTGGTGGACCTAGAGTGTCAAATACTACTATCAGCATCCTAAAGTAAAAGCCTTTTAACAGAAGTGCCTGTCAGTGGTGAGAGATGACCTGCCTGAATTAAACCCTTAGAATCTGATGGAATTTCATTGCATTAAAATCCACCCAGAAAGTAACAGAAAGCCTGGATAGACCTCAGAATATGACTTTCATAGAAACCCACTCAACTTATTCTGCAAGCCTTTGTGCTGTGCACCAGATCACATTTGCATATTTTTCAGGTGATGAAAGCAATGCAGATATGTAACACAATAACAAAATTCCTATTAAATAGAGAATAAAAATCCTGTTATTATGTATAGCATATTCTAAGACTCTTGTGCTGCAAACAGGAATGTGTTGTGATCTCAGATTGCAGCAAGAACAAGAAAGAAGAAGGAATAACAAGTTTCCCCTACTGAACGCTACACTCTTTCTACCACGCAGCTGTAATCCCTTTGGTCTAGCTTAGTCTTTACCTGCCGGCTATCATTCATGGTTGAAAACCCAGAAATCAGACATATTTGATACATTAACTGAGTTAAAGACACAGAAACAGGTAAAACTGACAAACTGAAAACACTAAATAGTATCTCCATACTAGTTCTTCTGCTTGTCAAGGAATAAAAAGTGAGAAAAAGCACAAGGAAAGGTAAAAAAGGCCAACAGCTCTGTTCATTTTGGGACTGTTCATTTCAGAAGAGTGATTCTGACCTTTCCTGACACAGTCTATCAACAAATGAAGAATAAAAAAGGATTAAAAATATTAATGAACTGCCAATCAGACCTGTACCAATTTTCAATTACCATATAAGTAGTAGTTCATGTCTAATAATGCCTCCTCTACTCTAAATACTGTGATGGAGACACTAAAAGCAGAGTTCAACAACCTTCTCAAGCATGTTTAGGGCTGGATTACTAAATCAGTAGAGATCATCCTGGGCTATGACTGCTCTGGTTGCTGTGCAATCTACTGATGGTGTCCAACAATGTAACTGAAAAAATAGTTTCCAGTTCCTCTTTTTAACAACTACTTTAGATAAAGAGCGTAAAGTGTGACTGGCAGACTACCTGCTAAAAGAAAAAAATATTTGAAGAGATTATTCTCTGGTCACAGATGTGTAAGCACAATATAAATTGCAATGAACTGATGTGAAATCTTGTGTTGTTGCCGGTTTCTTGAATGAACAAATTTTACTGTTATTCCTGAGAATGTCTCACTAAGCTCAGAACCTTTTTAATTCCATATTCAGCACTGAAAATAATTTTGTGTGATTTTTAGCTCTTCAATAGTTAAAATTTTAAAGCTTGCATGCCAAATCAATTTGCATTATCCTTCTCGGGAGAACAGTGAGTGTGTGTGCATGTCCCCACAACACTTACAAACATAACACACACATGAGAGGAAATAAGTAATCGCTTCCTACACAAAACATTTCTGTTGTCTTTCCAGCTTTCTAGAAAAATCCCATTATTTTTATAAAAAAATCTTTCCATTCTTACCTACCACTCAGGCCAAATTCTCAGTTATTGTATTTCCCTTCTAGCCTTTGTTTATTCAATACAACTTTTTTTTTTGATACAACTTTCAGCTTTCTTTTTATTTTATTTTTATGCAGAGATATTTTTATTGTATGAAATATAGATAGCAATATATCTTAATCAATTCTACTTCAGGAAGACAAAATAGGGAAATGGAATGAAAAGAAAGACTTTGTCTAAAGGGTTGAAACAAAGCTTAAAGGGAAATAATAATTAACAATCATCTTTATCTTCTTTATGCCATGATAATACCTTGCCCTGGATAAGATAGAAATTTACTCATGTCTCAAATCTTCTTTGTTTTAAAGAACAACAATGTTAAAAAGATATTTAAAACTGAATTATTTGAAATTTATATCAGGTCTTAGACAGTAAGTTGAAAAATCCACTATGTTAGTTTTGGAATTACTAGAGGAAAGAGTGTTCATAGCTAAACACCAAAGAGGATAAGGCAGCACTTACTGAAGTGGAAAAGGAGAAGCATACAGATATAGATGCTGGGAGGAGTGTTGATCAGCTGGAAGGCAGGAGGGCTCTGCAGAGGGACCTGGACAGACTGGAGAGTTGGGCTCATTCTAACGGGATGAGGTTCAACAAGGTCAAGTGCCGGGTAGACAGGAGTGGCCCAGAACTGGACACAGCACTCCAGGTGTGGCGTCACCAGCGCTCAGTACAGGGCAAGAATCCCTTCCCTGCTCCTGCTGGCCACACTCTTTCTGATCTCAGGCCAGAATGCCATTGGCCTTCTTGGCCACCTGGGCACACTGCTGGCTCATGTTCAGCTTCCTGTCGATCCCTTTCTGCCTGGCTGCTCTCCAGCCACTCTGTCCCCAGCCTGTAGCGCTGCAGGGGTTGTTGTGGCCAAAGTGCAGGACCCGGCACTTGGCCTTGTTGAACCTCATTCTGTCAGCCTTGGCCCATGGATCCAGCCTGTCCAAGTCCCTCTGAAGAGCCCTCCTGCCTTCCAGCAGATTGATACTCCCACCCAACTTGTAGTCTGCAAATTGACCAAGAGTGCACCTGATCCTCTCCTTCAGATCATCGATAAAGATATTAAACAGGATGGGCCTCAATACTGAGCTCTGGGGAACCCCACTGGGGAACCCCAGCCACCAGGTGGATGTGGCTCCATTCACCATCACTCTCTGGGCCCACCCACTCAGCCAGTTTTTAACCCCATGAAGAGTGCACCTGTCCAAGCCGTGGGCTGCCAGCTTCTCCAGGAGAATGCCATGGGAAACAGTATGAAAGACTTTACTGAAGTCCAGGTAGACTTCATCCACAGCCTTTTCCTCATCCACTAGGCAGGCCTCCTGGTCATAAAAGGAGATCAGGTTGGTCAAGCAGGACTTGCCCTTCCTAAACCTGTGCTGGCTGGGTCTGATCCTCCAAGTGTCCTGTATGTGCCATGTGACTGCATTCAAGATGATCTGTTCCCTAACCTTGTTGGGGACTGAGGTCAGTTCCTGATCCAGGCCTGCAGTTGCCTGGATCCTCCTTCCAGCCCTTCTTGTGGATGGCCATCATATTGGCCAACCTCCAGTCAGCTGGGACTTCCTTGGTTAACCAGGAGGTTTCCTAAAAAGGCATAGTTCATGCTGCTTATGTTTCAGTGCTGACAATTCAGCTGATAGGCCACTATTCCACAATGTCAGTACTGTCTCCTCATCTGCATGTCCTTGTTCAGTTAATGCACTGGAGAAAATAAGGACACGGATTTAGCTGTGATTGCAATGGTCAGTGACTCAGGAATCCATGTAAAAAAAACCCCAAACCTTGTGATTCATAGGCACAGTGTTAATGCTTTATATACTGCTTCATTATAGTATTCAGTTGGGTTTTGAAATAGAAAATCCATGGGACCAAGGGTTGTGGTGGTGTGCTTTTTTCCCTAGCAAAGACTAGGGACTAGCCCAGTGTAAAAATGCATACACAATTACTGAAAACATCTAAACATTATTTAAAAGGTCAAAAATAATTTTAACTCTATTTTATTTTTTTTAGTTTAATAAGCTGTCTTTTGCAGAAGTTCACAAAACTCAATTCTAAGTGCTAAAAATACTGAAACACTGAAGGAAGTAAATACTTGAAATTATACTTGGTGACTGTAAGAAATTGCTCACTTAAAGGGATATGGATTAAAAGGAAGCTGGCTCTTTCTGTCACTAGTGATTTTCTTTATTCAGATGTTCAAATATTTGACACCTCTGAGTCCCATAATGGTGAGCCCAACTTGAGGCTGAAGCAGATTAGCAAAACCACAGCTGAAAGTTCACTGACTTAAAATCTCTACCAGACTCTTCAGTCTGTTATTGCACCTAAGAAGCAAAAGATGCTGACTTATCTATGATGATGATTTATCACACTCTATACTCTAAAAATATAAAAAAAATGAAGCTCTCCTCCTAATTTCAGTATTTACATACATTCCAGTAGCCAGCCAAGAACATAGGTCTCAATGATGTCTACTGACTTGCCTATTTAGCATTAATATTAAATAGGAACTAAGTCCATTCAGCTAGCAGTATTTATTCCCTTGGCAAAATCACAGAATCACAGAATTAACTGGGTTGGAAGAGACCTCCAAGATCATCAAGTCCAACCCTTGATCCAACCCCACTGTGATTACTCGATCATGGCACTCAGTGCCACATCCAGCCTCATCTTAAAAACCTCCAGGGACGGTGAATCCACCACCTCTCTGGGCAGGCCATTCCAATGCCTGATCACTCTCTCTGTTAAGAATTTCTTTCTAATATCCAACCTAAACCTCCTCTGGCAGAGCTTAAGCCCATGCCCTCTTGTCCTCCTGCTGATTGCCTGGGAGAAGAGACCGACCCTCACCTGGCTACAACCTCCTCTCAGGTAGTTGTAGAGAGAAAATGTTTGGAGATGTGTCAGTAAAGTGACTGGCAAACACTCCTGAGCATCACCCTGAACATCTGGGAAGCCCAAAACCTGCCTCAGAATTATAAAATGGAGAAAGGACATTTATAGCACTAAACTACAAGCATCACTGAAATAATACTAAATTATTAGTATTCAAATAAACATTAAGGGTTGTATCACTGGTGATCAAAAGCCAGCCTTCAGCTTTTAAACTGATGTCATCTTGCCAACTGAAGAAGGCTGTATCTCAGTTTTGACCTCCAGGTAGAGTGATGAATGTATTTGCAGTCAGCACAGGAGTGAAAATCAGCACACTCAGATAAACTGAAAACATTCCTTGTTGAAATGAAAAGTAACATTCTTCTTGTCATTTTATCATCAGTAGTGTCTGAGGATCCTGTATTTCAAGATGTGGAGTGGAGAAGCTCAATGTAATGGACAACAGAAAAGTCACTTGCTAATATGGGTAGGTTTATTTAAGAAAGAAATCATTAGGAAAAACATTAAATTTAAGTTAGTTTGGATAAGCAACACAATTTTTGTCTTTGAAACAGGTCTTTTTCATCAGTGCCTGCTGGAGGCCAAAAGCACAGTTCAGTGGAGTTTTCTAGTGTAAGACTAACTGATTTTGGTGCTAGTGTGAAAACTAGGTAACTCACATCTGAGCAAAGGGCAGATATTGAGAACTCAATTCAGCAGCTGCACAGTTATCTACCGTCATTTTAAACATACTAACATATCTCAGCTTTTGTCTCCCAGTCCAGCAGGGCAGAAGTCTCTCCTGGGTCCTGTGTGACATCACTGCTCCTCTGGGTATGTCTCGAAGGCATCAAGATTCTCACAGGGTCCTCAAATGATATTAAAACCTGGATTCAGGTAGCCCAACAGAACCTGAATGGTGAGATTTATCTGGAGACAAAGGGCATACCTATATTAGTGTTTTGAGCTGGGAGCTGCCTTAATCACTGATCCTCCAAAATTGAGGCTAACTACAAATATGTCTGAAGTCTTGAAGCATTTAAGACACTGAGATTTATATTCCTAAAGTTTTTCTTCTGGGCAGGTTTGTAGCTTCAATCGTGGTAGAACTGAACAGCTCAACAACTACATACTACTAACACCTATTTACTACCCAATAAATTGTCCATTTATCATCCAGGAAGGTTTTGAGCAAGTTGACATGCCCCAAAAATATCAAATACATACAAATCAGTCTCCCCAAAAAAGCATAGCTGATATCACTTCTTTCTTTCTAATAGAATACAATACCACAACACTCCTGTAGAGTGCCAAAATTATCTGCTCCCTTCCACTGGCATTTTATAAGAAAGATATAGCTCCTCTTTATTCCTTAGTTTTCTAGTTTCAGAAGAAGATTCAGGGCTGTAAATCGTAACTATCCCCCAAGGACTTAATAAATAAATACTTATACTTACTTCCTCATAACTGAACCAAATTCAAGCACATTATATGAAGTTTCTATAATGTTGCAATTGGGATGTTAACCACAGTATTTTAATATGGAAAAAAATGGAAATAGCATGCTTTTAAGGTACTTGATTTCCATTCTCAAAATATCATCGAATCTGAGATGTAAATCTTGGTATTTAAGTACATACTGTCTCTGTAAAGGTTTTGCATGCTTCTAGATAGTCTTCTAATTATTTTGCAATATTAATTTCATAAAGAGAAACACTATTTCACATTTTGCTTCTGCCTTCACTTTCAATGAGAAAGCAAAAGCAAAAAGCACTGTATATTTCTGTTTTCCAAATCAGCATCTCTGCTTTTCATAGAAACTAGCATTGATCACAGAAACGACAAGTAGAAGAGAAAAATATTTTTCTGCATGACTAATCTGTCTCCTGGATTGTTCAGTCCCTGTGGCAGAGACATCATTGACATTTTGGTCTTTATATTTTTGTAAGTTACAGCATGTCAATAACAACCTATCCACTGAGCTAAGAGAAGTTCCTCCTTAAAACAGAGGGAGAACTCAAGGAATTCAGTTACATCAAAATTAGAAAAACAAATAAGTGGGAATTTTTTTCATTTTTAAATCTGTGGAATGTAACTGTAGGTATTAATACAGAAAGTAAAAATGTGTTATACTCTAGTTGCCATTATTTAAAAGGAAAATTATATTATTAATATAAATAATTATACCAATTCTGTTTACTGTATTAAAGAACTCAACTTTCAAGCAAGCTTGTGATATAACTAATTATCACTATCCCCATTATACAGATGCAGAAAACAGACTTTTGAGGTGTTAATGTAATTAACATTCTCAAAATCAAAGTGAAAATCTGTGTCAGAGCAATGAAAAAAACCCTCAGAATCATCTGGATCCTATCACCTTCCTAAATTGAATGAGTCATCGCTTACTCATATCAGCTTTAAAAGGAGATTAGATATTGATGTGATGGAAAAGGCTATTTTATAAACCTTTTGTGAATATCTTATGAAACAGTTTCACCAACTGAAACACTAAGATCCATGATTAGAAGTCCACAGCCAACAATAAGAGGCTTATGTCACCTTAGAATACGTAACTTATTGTTGCAAAAAGATGTGTTAAAATGGCACTGAAATATATCTCCATGTTGATGAGCTTAAGGGTGTGTGGCTTTGTTCATTAAAGCCTACCCCGGTACAGTTTTCACATTAGCTGATAATGTTTGGTGAATTTTTAGATTTATTCTTTAGGTTTTGAATAGTTTTAAGCTCCCTGAAAGACATAGTATTCTTTTGCTTTGTCAAAACATTTCCTCATCTGATTTCACTAACACAAAAAATGTGTAGGCTGCCCTTCATTTCTTTTAAGTTGTAGAAACGGTACAATAAAAAATAAGATTGTGAGATGATCAAAAATAGTTTGTATATTCAGTGATGCCCATCAGTACATCTGAGAGCTGACACAATATCTCACAACAATTATTTGAGGCAAAAATTTAACCCTTCTTTTTGTGAGAAAATGATGATTTAACTAAGTATGTCTGGTATTTAAACATAGGGGTTTGGTTTTTTCAAAAATTTTTTTTAATTTTTTTTTAAAAATTATTCCATCCAAAGGGAATGACAGTGAAGAGTGCTCTACCAATACTGTGATTACTGTCACTCTTTATCTGTATTTTATCATTTAAATTAATCTCACATCACATCATATTACTTCTCTTCCATTACTGGATGACTACAACCAGGATTGAGACAGGAACACTAAAGTATAGACATCTGAAAATTGCTTGTTCTAAATATTTACTTACATGTACACTTTAACATTGAATTTCAGAGGGAAGTCATATTCAATCTGACCAGGAAATTCAAATGTTCTCCTTGCAGAAACAGCTTGTGTAGAACTTTCAGCTTGTTTCTTACCCTAGCACTTATTTTTTGTTAGTATTTTTAAAGTTGAGATTATTTCCTAATACTTTGTTTCAATTTCATTACTTTCATACTTTTTAAAAATTTCATTAGAATATTATTTCTTTTTTGGGTCTTCCTTCTTTCTCTAAATTTTTCTCTGTGTGTGTGTTATAGATTAACAACTTTGGAACCCCTGGCATAAAAGCAAAAAAGCAATGTAAAGAAAATAAGGGTAGCATATGATGAAAAGTCCAAACTTCTTCAAATTCACCAGAAGATGAAACAAAATGATAACTTTTATTTTAATTTAGTCACAATACATTTCACCATAAAGCAAAGTTCTTCTGTCAGATTTTCCTTTTAAAAAAATTAATCCTTTCCCTTGAAATTGAGATCCGTCTGTGAAGACAAATGACTGAGAACTGGTCTTTCTGAAGAACTGCTACTAGACATGTATGCATGAAAGTTAGAAAAAGCTTCAAAGCAATTTCTTAACTTATTCACAAAATTAATTTACTACCTGCACTGACTAATATCCCTTAATCAAACTTTTTTCTGTCAAACTCAAAGAAACCACGACCATTTCATTTTTTCAGTCTTGTTATAATAACAATAAAACAACGTGGACTGCTAGGGTAATACAGGCTCCACAGCAAATAAATGTATATATAAAAAAAAAATTCCCTAAGAGGTGTGAGAGTAAAGCAAAGGAATTAAAGATCATATTAATTTTTCAGTTCCCAGGTATATCAAAAAGAAAAAAAGGAATTAACGAAACCCTTCAAACATCCTGAGTTTTAGAGAAGGCATGGCTAGAGACTCCCTCTTGGAAGAAGGTGCTCTGTGCTGGAGTAGGAACACCTCTGATGGGACTGTGGGTGCAGGTGATGCACCCTGGGACAGGGAGACCCCTGAGGGAATTGCACCTCGTGGGCAACACACATCAGGGCAGAGGAGAAGAAAGAAGCAAGGAGCAGCAAAGGAAAACAAGAAGGTCTGAGGAGCATAAAGAAACTACCATTTCCTATGGATTACACTGAAATCACCTAAGATTCCTCAAGGAAGTCAGTCACCCCCATGAGAGAGAATCATCTTCAATCTGTCAAATATCCTACATTTCCTTCTTTACACTTTGCTGTTATGACTTCCTTTCTTCATCAAAGACTACTTTGAACTTTAGTCATAAGCACCTTAGGGAACCATTTAAAAATAAAACCTACAAATAATAATTGTCTTGGTGAGCTGGAAAGATATTTCTTGTATAATCTACAAAAAACAGATCAAAATAAGAAAAAAATAGTGCTAGATTCTAAATACATAAATTAGAATAAACAAAAAGATACATTCAAATTAAAAAGCCATTGCTTTAAGGAATTTTCCAACAGAAACATAATCAAGCAGTTACCTATGCTATAGATTATCAGTGTCCCTTTCAAAAAATAAAGTATGTTGGTGTCTTTCTTGCACTGTTTCAGTCACTGGACCCAAATCAGCCTCAAAGTACTACTTTTCCTGGTTAATAGGACATCAAATCCAAATTCTTTTGTTACATAGTTGCTTTCTATAAACTTAAATTATATTCTGTTGTGCTAGGTGATGGTTATTAGTAATAATTTATCTCGGAATCCGTGCTTACAACCAACAATAGGATGCTTATCTATATCACTGTAAATTTAATTTAAGATCTGCAGTGAACAAGGCTGTCAAAAGCCTAAAATACTAATTTCCTGTTTAAGCATTTTAGGAGAAGTGATAAAGGGAAGAGCCTGAGACTGGATGAAGCAGAAGTCTGTTGGATTCAATTTGTAAAGTAAAATCATAGAATCACAGACTGGAAAATACCTTTGAGATCATAATAAAACAAAAATTAAAATCACTGGAAACAAGATGAAAATTACAAGAGTAATTTCAAGCCTTTTATCCACATGGTGAAGGTGGATGGTTAAGAAAACCAGGCAGAAAAACAAAATCTCACAAAGGAAAAACAGGGACTACAACTCTCCCCAAAGTCCTTAAAGCTAGATTAAAAAAGCTATTTAGATGCTAACACTACTGATTAATACTAACCACTACGAAAACAAGAGGTATTAGACATCCAAGTGTTTCTGTGGATGTCAGGCTTAACATTATCATAAAATGTTAAAAAAAGCCCACAAAAATTATTCTGAAAAAGCAGTCTGCTTGAGAAAAAAATACCCTCAAAGGTAACCCATGCCATGATGTTTTGTGGTATGGGAACCATGAATTCAGGTTTCAGCAGGGGCAACAGCCACCAAAACCAGGTAATACTCTTTCGATATTCCTGTGTGCCAAGCTGAGGTGCTGATAAGGTGCACAGTGGTCCCACATGCAACTCACATTGCCATTTTGATAGCAGCTGTCACCTTCCATCCTGCTCAGAGGCCAAGCACATAGCAGAAGTACTTACTTGAGCATATTTTTGTGACTGCAATTTAGTGTTATGTAGTAAAATAACTGAGGTGTAACAGGTGTGGTGATACCAATTAGTGACTGTGTGACACAAAGCTGTCTGTTCACCTACGTAAGATCAGACACCACGGACCACACCAAAGCTCCAATTAGTCTAGTATGCTGCAAATAGTAGCAAATATTTTGATAAAAATTATAAATAGTATAGACAGCTAGACAGAAGTACCGTCTTGAATAAAGAAGGAGTGGTGATATCAGCCAGTCTGAGAATTAGTCTATTGTGTTTTTAGCAACAGTAATGTAAGGACTTCCTATGTCAGTGGTTGCAACTGTGCACTGGGGTGAACCTACTTTCCACAAATGTTTGCAATAATTTTAAAACTAATTTAAAATTAATTTTTGCACCTGTAACATCCTGTGGCACAGATTTCAGAAATTACTTCCTATGTGAAAACATGCATCCTCTTCAGTCTTTTAAATTAGATTTATACTGCTCCAGATATGGGTAAACTTTGTTCTCTTTCATTCAATAATCAAGTCTCAGAGAAAACTACTTCTCATATAACCCGATGGCTCAGAATCTTTAATATGTTTTGTTTGTTTGTTTTGTTTTTAATAACATAATCACAGACTTCTCAGAAATGTCAGTGGTCAAACCTTCATCCCATTTTTGTTTCTTCACTGTCTCTAGATAGGCTGCACTAATTCTTCCCCACATATACGCCTCAAAGTTTTTTCTTTGTCTGTTAGCTTCATCTGTCAGTTTGATTCTTAAGAACTTCTACCACTTCTCCACTGGTAAAGTCCAGCTTGCTGATCTGTACTTCTCCAGATTGTTCCAAATATATTTTTGGGATATATTTCGTTTCCTGCATTTCAACAAAAACCGTGTGTTTGTGTTTAAGTCTGTCTGTCTTTCATGTAAGTAGGTGGATGTCCCTTTCTACTTCTGTATCTGATTTTCTTCCTGGGATGTGGCTGCTTTGCACTAATGCCCTACAACTGCCATGAGGAAGTGTGCTGTAGAATATGACTTGCTTTTAATCTACCTTTTGGTCATACAGAAAGTTGACAAGTAACAACATCTCAATATTGACTTTTGAACTTCCAAACTAGTTGTCAGTTACACTTAGAAGCTCTTTAAGATTATTTTATGCTATGCATCTTCACATGATGTTCACCCTTCCTATTCAGCACAGACCACAACAATGTATTAAAGCACAAGTATCTATGCATGTGTTTGTTTGAATTATCATAGATGTCCAGTTGTGAGATATTTATGTAGTGCCTTAAAATCATCCTCCCTCTTCTTCTTTCTTTAACTGCACCTTACATATTTTATGCAAATCTGATGTTACCTTCTTCTCATAGATAGGAAGTTTGAAATTAATTAAGTCAAATCATCTTGCATGACAACATGAGGTAATTTTACATTAAGGTTGAAAGTATGCTTCTTCCTTGTTCTAACCTGGTGCTTCTATGAGGTGCAAGAAATTTCTAAATACAGAAATCTTTTATGTAGCCAAGTTAACTTGATTAGCTGCTTACTTGTACTGACAGTATAATTGTGTCTCACCTATATGCTAGGGTTGAGGAAATTACCTGTGAAGGAGTTGTAAAAAACTCAGAGCCGACAGCAAAACCTACTCCTGGGGGGTAGTAGACTCACTATCTCCTCTTGACAGGCATGCTCATTACCCTTATATGGAAGGAAGCAGGCAGGTTGCTGATTCAGTTCCAGTTCTGCATTTTCCCCTAGAGTTGGCTCAATGGAAGCCGGGAAGGCGACAATCTCAGCCAAGCAAAACTGCAGCACAGCAAAATGCAGCACTGCCTCAAGTCATTAGACTGTGCCATAAGTGCCTCACAGTATTTCTCTCTCCAAGGCACACCCCACAAACTTTAGCTTCAGACAGGAGTGAAAAACAGATCAAATTTAAATGCACAAATGTAACTTCTATGATCATAATTCATGAAACGCACAGAGACTGCAGGTTGTAAAGATAGTAAATGAAGGAACTAACTATAAATAAGCTCCTTTCAGGAGTGAGAAACATATTCTCTAATAAAAAATGCAAGGAATATGGGAATATTTCTGTGTGCATAATATAGCCTCATTACATTTCAGTGATACTTCCTTGTCTATCAAGACCCAGAAGTGATTGCCATTGCTAACAGATGATAAGCAGACAAGAAAGTATTTAATATGAAAAAGATTAATCCAGCAGAAAAATTCTAACCATAACAGTTTTCAAACTGGGTATGTCTGCACTTTGAATCCTGTATTCAGTTTTGGGCCCCTCACTTCAAGAAAGACATTGGGGTATTGGAGTGTGTCCAGAGAAAGGCAACAAAGCTGGTGAAGGGTCTGGAGCACAAGTCTTACAAGGTGCAGCTGAGGGAGCTGGGGTTGTTTTGCCTGGAAAAGAGAAGGCTCAGGGGAGACCTTATCCCTCTCTACAATTACCTGAAAAGAGCTTGCAACCAGGTGGAGATCGGTGTCTTCTCCCAGCTAACATTTAACAGGACAAGCCTCAAGTTGTGCCAGGGAGGGTTTAGATTTGATATTAGGAAAAGTTTCTTCATAGAAAATGTTGTCAACAATCGGAACAGGCTGCCCCAGGAAGTGGTTGGATTCCCATGCATATGTGGCACTTAGGGATATGGTTTTGTGCTGGACTTGGCCTTGCTGGGTTAACAGTTGGACCTGCTGATGTACAGGTTTTTTCCAACCTAAATGATTCTGTGATTCTATAATCCATGATCCACGAGCAGAGAGTCCAAATTACTTAGTTATGCGAGGAAGGATGCATTTTCTGCATAGCAAAACTCAAGGAAATTTAAGGCACAGCCCTGTGTGGAAAGCTGAAATTCCAGAGTATCTGGAAAGAAGTGTGGATGGCATTTGCTAGTCTGTCACACATAAAATTTTGTCTCGAATTCAAGAAAAAAAATTGCTTTATAAAGGTTCCAACTGTTTGATATATATCCTGAGTTATAATTTTAGGAGCATAAGCTATTTTTCCTGGCCTACCTACATCTGCAGCTTATGGTTAGCACACTCTTTTAGTGACACTGTCTCATATTAATTTCTGTTCAACTTTTTTTTTCAAATGGGCACAGTTCATGATAGCATATTCCTAAGAAAAAGGTAGAAGTACATGGTGATGCACAGGAAACAGGTCCTTTCATCTGAGTCTGTGGTTGTAGCTGACCTACTGAGGGCTTCTCTCTGCTGCTTCTGGCTTTCTGGAAGAACAGCACTATAGTAAGTGCTGACACTAGAATTACATCAAAAGCTAAGTGACAGGAAAAGAGCCCATTAGTATCTTTTCTATTGATCATATGTCAGCTTTTGTATCTATAACAAATGCTTATACTTTCCATTTTAAAGTATAAACTAAAAAAAAAAAAAAAAAAATCAATATTTTCCCCAATTGTGTAAATGAGTCAAAACAAAACCAGATGAAGACTGTAGAGAAATTAGCAATACAAAGACAGCAGAATCAAGGAAATTGTAACAGCAGCATCTTTTCGACTGAGGTTTCTAAGATCTAAAGATTAGAGCAAAGGAGCTAAGCTGAGTTTACTGAATGCAAAAAATATATTACTCAATAAACACAAACAAATACTGGCACTCTTGAAGGTAATCTTTCCATTCTTGTCCTCACACCACTTCCCACATAGGAAAAAATCTCTGGTTTTTTATCCAGTGGTGCTGACTGTAACTCAGTCTTTCACCTCTACTTCACCTGCATAGTCAATGATACCTAGGAAGATGAGAAGACAAAATATATGAAAATCTTTAGTTATTCCAGTCACTCCTGTATCACTGGGTATACTTTAGACTACCTTTATTAGGATTGTGCTTTGGGGTAAAATTTCTCAAGCATATTTGACTACTAATTAACTTTCGTAGAGTAGAAAATGCATATTTAAGGGGGGTAAAATTAGGTCCTTATGAGCATGGGGAGACCTAAATATTTCTGTTAAAACAAGTTGGATTGGAGTTGTACTGGAACTCTGGTAAGTATGTTTTTCAGGATTAAGTAAATTTCTAATGACTGTAACACATCCAGCACACTGCATGACTGCTAAATTGGTGGTATACATCACAGTACAGGCATGAAATCAGCACAACAGGAATCCTACACAAAGAAAACTAACTGCTTTTATAACCCTTTTTTGTGCCCTTTTTTTTGATTTTATTTTTTCCTCCCAAAAAAAGAGACATGTCTTACAGAAATGCTGCTGAGGGAATAGCAAATGGAAATTTGAATTTTACATAAAAATATAGTTAGGAAAATTACTGAGTTTTAACTTCAGGATGAAAGCTCAGCTATCAGACAACAGTTAATCTATAATGTATAAACGAAACAGCTCACAATATATGCAATACAGTATAGTAAGGGAGAATTCTCTTAGATCTACATGACTGAATTCAGTTCAGACATGCTGCATTCCTTCAGTACACAGAAATCACAATAATATCAACAGGTGGTCCATGGAGTCAGCAGGAACACCCTAGCAGAGTCAAGATTTCTTGTGACCCAAATTAGGTTCTTCCAGCACTGATATAGTATGTAAATGAGATGTAAAGCAGAGTGTATCTGTGTAGTATTTGTACTGCATATGAATCTGGGGAAAAAATGTCTGTGGAGTGAAAATTCCAACTTACAGAATGTATGTACATATATAGCCAGACTTTCAATTAATTACATATTTTAATGCCTGTTTAATGCATTTAAGAATCATAAATTTTGTGTAACAGCTTAAAATAAAAATTGTGCTTGCATATGAATATCTACTGTAGATTTATAGAACAGGAAGAGATTTAGGGTTTGAGGGCTTCGAAAAATGTTAAGTTACTACAGGTAAGATAGAGTGTAAATTAAAAGATAGGTGTTCCATATAGCTACCTATAGGTATATGCTCACCCTACACGTAATCTCATATTTGTTTCTAGCTATCAGAAAATTACCAAACCTTGAACATTGTAGGTTAGATCTTGAGACAGTCTAGTCCAATTAGCCCTTGCTCACAGTAATTTTCCATTACTGGCCCTGAGCACCCCCTACTAGAGCCTCTATCCACACTCCTTACCCATGGGCCCATGAGTCCTATTTCAGCTGGGCCTTTATTCCCGGCCTCAGTGATGCCATCGGTGTGCCACTCTCCATTTGAGTCACAGCAGTGTTTGTTCCTGGCCATGGACCCTGTTGATCTGGATCCCAACTGGCTGACTGGCTTCCCAGCCTGACCAAGGGTCTGCATTGTCACCATGGATTTGCCTGAGAGTTACCCAGCTGTGTCTGACCCAGTTCATCCCCAGCAGACCTGATCTGTGGATTGACTTCCTGGCTTGACCTCAGATCTGTCTCTGCTACAAACTGATCTGATGATCTGGAGTCTTCATTGAACCTGGGCACCACCTCTGGTTGGCCTTGCTGGGACACTGTGGGACTGAGCTCTGGCAAGGCCCCTCCCCTGCTGTCCATTATACTGGCCTCAAGCCAGCCCTTGCTGTTCTTGACACTGTATTTCCACGGGCAGCTCCCACTGTGTGCCTCTGACAAGGCAGACAGTAGTCTTTTTAAGTCCTCTTTATCAGGCATTAATAAGCATTGATAAGATCTCTCTGGGTCTTCTTTCCCCCAGACGGAAGAGTTCCTGCTCACTCAGCCTCTCCTCATATGTATGTCAGTGCTCCAGCACCTTAATCACTTTCATGGCCCTTTGCTGGACTCACTCCAGTATGTCCATTTCTCTTGCACTGGGGAGCACAGACCTGGACCCATTACTCCAGATGTGTCTCACCAGTGCTGAGTAAAGAGGACTGTCTCCCTTGCCCTGCTGCTAATGCAGCCCAGGACGCCACTAGACATTCTTTGCTGTGAGGGTACACTGCTGGTTCATGGTCAACTTGGTAGATCCCCAAGGTACTTTTCCCTGCAAAACTTCAGTTGGTCCCAGCTTGCCCTAGTGCATGGGGTTATTCTTCCCCAGTTTTAGGACTCATCATTTTGCTTTCTTAATCTTCACCAGGTTCCTGACAGCCCATTTCTCCAGGTCATTGACATCTCTGTGAGTGGCAGCATAACCATCTGATGCACAGCCCATTCTTCCCAGTTTTGTATCAACTGCAAGCTCAGTGAGGGAGTTTCTGTCCCATCATTCAGGTCGTTAACAAAGATGTTAAACAGTATCGATCCCCTGAGGTACCCATGAGCAAGTAGACTCCAGATGGGCTTCACGCAACTGATCACACTCCGAGCACAGCAGTTCAGCCAGTTTTCAATCCACCTCACTGTCCACTCATCTAGCCTGTACTTCATTAGTTTGTGTATGAAGATTTCACAACAGATAGCGCCAAAAAAAAAAGCCTTATTAAAGTCTAGATAAACAGTACCCACTGTTCTTGCCTTGTCTACTAGGCTAGTAATTTCACAGGTTATCAGGTTGGTCAAAGACAATTTCCCCTTTGTAAATACCTATAGATGACTCCCAGTCACTCACTTGCATGTCTGTAAGATGGTAGAGAAAATCCTGGAAATGATTTTCTATCATATTCTCAGGACTGAGGTGAGTATGACAGGTCTCTAGTTCCCCAGATTCTCCATCATGTCCTTAAGTGAAGAGATTCTTTCTCTGTTACTCAGTAACCTCTCCCAGTTCCATTGTTCAAGGACAATAAAGAGTGACATCACCAGATAGCACCAGCTCCTTCACCCATAGACCTGCATATGTGCAAGGTATTTAAAAATGTTCCCTATCCTCCACTAATGCCTTCATTTTTCCAGGCTTCCCTGGAAAGCTCATGGTTAGCTTCCAGGCTTCCCATATGTCTCAAGGGCCTGGGATTCCCAAAAGCCAATATTACAAATAAAGATCAAGCCCTTTTTCATGTCATTTAATGCCATGTCCTGCGCCCTATTTTGTAGCATACCCACATTTTCTTAAGTTTTCCTATTGTTGCTGCTTTTTCTCCAGAAGTCATTCCTACTGACCTTTAAATCCCTTGACTGACTCAACTCCAGATGGGCTTTGGCTTTCCTAACCTCATCCCTATATGCCTGGACAGTATCTTTGCATTCCTTCTGGGGCATTTCTTGCTGCATCCACTGCTTGTATGCTTCCTTTTTAAGGCCTGAACTTCATCAGGAGCTTCTCACTCATCCATGCCAGCCTCCTGACACCTTTGCTTGACTTCGTGGCATAATAGGATGGAACATTCTTGAGTTTGGAGGAGGTCAACGTTTACATTGTGCTATAAATTTAGTCAGGGGGCTGCAGTTCTCAGCTTTGATCAGGTGCACATGACTCACAGGTGTTCAGAGACCAGGTAAGTTATACAGAATGGGAGCCTGACTTAAAATGGTATTGCTGTCCTCTTTGGCAGCAAATTCTGACTTCAGCTAAACCACAGCTAGCTGGATTTTTCCATCAACAGCTTGGGTTGGGCCACATAAGGATGGAAAACCTCATCTAGAGTTACAGAATTGACGTATAGGTACTGTGAACTGGAGGTAGGAGAATACAGCTGGAAGGGGAGGGAAGAGAGGTTTCAAATTGGGCCTTAACATTCAATTTTGTAGAAATTTTACCTTTGTGCTTAATTAACTGATCAGCTATCTGCATAAAACTGAATATTTGAATGCACAGGAAAGTTGGAAGACCATCACTAGATACAGCTGTAAGTAGTATATAACACACACATGTTGTTTCTTTAGATATCTATGCCCTCAGATATTTGTATTTATTATACAGCACCTTCAAATGTCCAGTGCGGTTTGTGTTAAAGCTATAAATGCCAAACAGAAGATTGTTTGATATAATTAAAGGAATCTTTCTTGGTAACAGTATTAAATTAGCTTTCTTGAGTAGGGATGCAAAGAACAAATTAAACTTCAATTCCGTCTGTAAAAAAACCACTCTGACTTGGTATAATGTCTATTGAGGGAGTGCTCAGCTCAGTGGGCAGCCCATTCAAAGAGACTTTGGCCTCAAGTAGCTAATTTTCTCCTTATTTTTTACTTGAAAATAGAAGTAATTATCTAATAGCTGACATTCAACAACCAATTAGTTTTTGCTTGTATATATTTGCTTTTCTTAAACATTTAATGATTTTCACATGATATGCACACAGCTAATAAGCTTCTCACTCCCACTTACGTAACCTTAAGAAGTAAAAAATAAACCCAAAAAACCCTCAAAAAACCAAACCAGAAATGTAATAAAGACAACGACATAAGTAGGAAGCTTTTGTTAAAATATGCAAATTGTAAGTTAGAAAATTCCAGGCTGTCTTTAAATTTAAACTCAGTAGTATTTTAGGTCTTATTTTTGCCTAGACTCAGTTTAATTACAGTGTAAGTCCAACTCAAGTCAGCTTCAGAAACACTATTGACCAAAGAAAAAGCATAGTCTTTCTTTTATGACACGAACCATTTACTAATATATATATCTAGAACTACATAACAGGTAGCAAAGGAGTCATTACAAATGTGGCCATTAAGATAGGTGCTTATTAAATGCAAAGGGAGCAAAATGGTGAGATAAAAATTAGTCTGGTCACCTCAGTCTCTGAAATGCATCCTTTTTCCAACCAGCATACTAGATCAATACCTAGAATCTTTTATTCATTTTATGATATATAGTGATTCTGCACTGATAATTTTCAAAATGTGGGCTTTTTGCTTTTTTAAGGTTAAGTTCATGGTTGCAACACTATTTTTAAGAGAGAAAAGCAGACATACTGGAAACAATATAATGCCTAATGTTAAAGTACATAAAACCAAGTGAAGTGCAACCAAGTCAAGTGAATAAAACCAAGGTAAGTGGCAGGCACTAATAACAGGACTGCTGTTAAAAAAAAAAAAAACACCTCTTTGAAAATTTTATTCTAAATTGTTGTCAATAAATAATTCACAATATGGAGGAAGAATACATTTAGGAAAAGGAAATAAGAACCACAAAAAGACTGCCACATGTTGACAAGAAAATTTTTATCCAGACAATATCTTCCTTTCACTGCCAAGTACCACCAGACAACAAAGAAACTGGAGAAGAAAACAACCAATTGAGAATCTCCCCCTAGAAGTAATACAGTCTCCAAATACCTCAATTCTCCAGCTTTGTAAACTTGAGGTTAGTGAACTATCACAAAAATTGCACAGGGCTTACAGGTCTGACTCATACAGTTTCTCTTTCACTGTTTTCTTGACCATGACTGTGTAGATATATAAGCAAATAAATTTCACGTCCACATTTACTCACAGGCCTATGGAGGATTGAAATTCATTTACATGCTTCTGTTACAGAACCTATACAGGTGAGCCAAAATATAACAAGCAACTCGAGAAAATTTTTTGTTTACATAAAAACATAAAAGTAGATACACATTAGAAATATTTATCTACCTCATTGTTACCTTATGTACAGCTTGTTTTCTTATCAAATTGAGCCATTGCTACACATCACTAATCCTTACTTGGAACACGTTACATCTTAGTAATAGCTTCAGGCCTTCTGTTTATATATATGTTGCAAAAATCCTAAAAGACAGGTACTGCATATTGACTCATGAAAGAAAGAATAAGATGGTTTCTTTGCAGTAATGTTGAATTTAACAAACCTTGTAGTTTGACAGCGGTTGGAGATATGGTTGAAGACGGATGATCAGCACCATTTCTGCAGAATTCTTACCATTTTTAGATATTTGCTCAAGAATCTAGATGAACTCTGAGAACTGAAAATGTAAACAACAGTGCAAACTAACATATGTTGAACAATTGATCTCACTGAAGTATCTTCTTTCTCATCAGTACAGTACAGTAGATATGCTTAATAGAGAAGAGACAGTACTTTCTGATTTATATAGTTGACTGATAACGAGTGAAGGAGTTTCATCAGTTGCAGGTGATAGTGGTGACTTCTTCATTGATTTAGGCAAATTGAATGCACATGCCAATTTCCTCATTAAGTGACTCAGCCTCAATCTAAGGCTCATGATACAAGACTCTGATCTAAATACCTCCTGCAAGTGGAAATGAATTTTTTGTGAAGCTGCTGACATTAAGATGCTGTTACAGACAGGAATTTGTCAGACTACATCAATGCTTTGTTGGATCAAGGCAGATAGGAATGCTACAGTATTCAAAATAAATTGTAATCTTAATTTGTCAAAAATTGTTTAAAGTAATTCAATCTTTTGATTCCATTACTGCTTTTTACTTGCTTAATAATTTTGACATCTACACAGTGACAGTTGTGGAACAGTGTTCTTTCAGATACAACATCTAATCTATTCTAGAATGTCTTTATTTCATATAAGCCTATATAAGACTTATTAATAGAAAGGTTTGGCAACACTTAAGACTTCAGCAGTCAGTCTATTGCTTTTTCTAGCATTTAAGGAAAAGATATTGGGATTAGTTTTTTCGAGTCACAATCAGAGCATTCTTCCATGTCTGCCATCCATCTCCAGCCCCTCAGGATGCTATGACCCATCCCTCTGGGCTCTTCTGTGTGAAGTACAACCTACTAGAACAGTGTCATGGATTTGGAGAGGAGGACTGTATGTAATATGCCTCCAGATATCTCATTTTAAAGATGCCACAGGTAATTCTTCTGATGGGATTTGATGGTTTGATATCACTTCAACTTTTTTCTGCAAGAGATTTAGAACTAGTTTTTCTGCCATATTTTTAAGTTATGAGCACTTAAAAGAAAAAAGAAGCACTGAGTCAGTTTTCATAGGCAAGGAAGGTATCTGAACTCTCACAAGAAATTGTAAGCTACTACTCACCCAGATGCCTAGTCAATTCCCTGATCTTAAATTCTCTTGCCAAGACAGATTTTCTGAGAAAAGAAGAGCTGTGGCAACTGCCTCAGATCTCGTTCCAACAGAGCCAGGAGATGATTCAGATACTGTACAGTACTTGCATAGTGGTAAAACAGATTTTCTTACTGCTTTGAAAGCTGTGTTCACTGGTGAGGAGCATGAGTCCAGTATACACTGCCAAGGATCCAGAACCCACACCCACTTTGAACTTTAGAGAGTCTTCTAATTAAGCTTATCCCTAGGTTTTTCTAAGCATGGGATTTATTATTTTTAAAATCTCATATATGCCCATGTAGGCATAAATTTTCTCAAACACTTCACATCCTGTGTAATTCTTCCTACTACTTCTGTCAACTAGTTAACCTCCAGTGTGTGATACTGACATCTAGATACCCTTTTAGGAGATAGGGCTGGGTTTTGTACTTCCTAGCATGTCCTTTAACTCAATTCAAGTTTCTTTCTTTTTCAGTTTATCTTAAATGTGTACAAAGATGCTATTGCAGCTATATGAAGCACACAGTGTCCCACCTCTCTGGATACTCTTGGTAAAAATGGTAGGAACAATAATGAAAACAGAAGCTTCTAGAGGCAGACCTCACAAGGGAATCTTTCCAATTATTTCACCAGCCAGTGAATAATCATGCATTTATAATGCAGTTGTTTTGTGCATATTTATGACTAAAATTTACACTGAGTCCTTGTAAAATTTTAATTGTGGTTTCATTTTCCTGTCCAGGGCTTTTATGAGCATTTTCTAGGAGAAATACTTGTGTGATGTTTCATATCACTTGAGTAATTTCTCAAGCAACATTTATTTTATGTGAGCTATTGCAACTAGGCATTTATGACATCTGCACATGACTCCGTACTTGGAAGTAAAGTCTTACCCTTATTAGATCCTAAATAAAACAATCTATGAATTTTTTGAATTGTTTTTTTCTAAGTGTATCTACTATTATATTTCACATATAGTACAAGTGAAATATCTAGACTAACAAAATGCTGGCAGAACTCAGTTTTATAAAATGGAAGAGGCATCCATTTTAAAATTTCAGATAATATAGAACGGATTCTTCAATCTGCCTTACTGAAGATTGTACCTGGAATTTGGAAAACGGAAAAAAGAAAAACCCAGGTAAAGCTCAACACCAATTTATCCGACAATGCCTCAAATAGAGTCTTACTGTACGTTTGTAGAGGTAAGAAGTCTAAACACAAAAACATCTAACAAGTGTTTTACAGTCCTTATGGGTAGGTAGCAGTAAAAGAGGCATGATAAATCAATAGAACAAATTGTCAGGCCAGTAATATGGCTGGCATTGTGCTGCATCTCATTTAATGCAGCAGCCATTGAGGAAAAGCTATTACAATATTCACCACTTAATAAGATGTACTACCACAATTAGTCTGCTGACAGAGTATATAGTCTGCAATTTCGTTACCCCAAAACATTTTTGCATGTAAGACAATTTAGCAGACAAATTTCTGATAGCTACCAAACCTTGAAAACTTTCCTAAAATATATTTTGTAGTCTGATATAAAGATGACCTTTGAAATCTGGCTCTGTTTCAGATAAGCCTGATCAGTAGCAAGATCCAAAGATGGTGTTTTATTGATATTTAAGCCAATGCATTTAATAAGACCTTTGATTAAATCCAGAAAACTCAGTGTCAAGTTCAAGTGCTGATTGGAAAAAGTGCCAATTTCTAAGTACTTTTCTGAGAAAACAGAAGGGAGTTTATTTGGTGCATCATCATTTAAACAGGTTTACATCTCACAGTAGCTCCTAATTTGAAGACTATGAATAATCTATAAGGTGAGTGTGAATTTATATGCCACAAGAAAAAAGGTGACATTTTGGTTTTACTTTGATATGGAATATGTTTAAGGAAATTTTAGGAAAATGAATTTAATGAATTTCATAGTGCTCATCTTAGCGTACCTGCACTTTTAAAATATTTTGATTAAGAATAATTTCTTACTTGTTTTAACTACTGTTTAGTAACATTTGGACTCTGACCTGTAAGTGTGAGGTTAAAACCTGATACAGTTTTTTGTGGTATTTCTCTGTAGAGACGTTCCATCTCTGTCCATATCTGAAGATTTCCAGCCGATGTGGGAGCTTTTAAACACTAAAATCTTTCCCTGAAATGATTTTTTATTTACATTGATTCTTCACTCCCCTCCTGCCCATGGTCCAAGACCCCATTTCAGCCCCATGGGGCTCTCCCCACATGCACATGGTCCAGGACACACGTAAGCCCCCCGGGGCCACCAGCCCCTATCCCAGTGATCCCCCAGCAGAGCCAGTCTCCAGCTCTCTACAGCCTGGCCTGGCCTGGCCATGGGTCCCGTTGAGCCAGGCCCACCTGTGGGACCATGTCCCAGCCTGGGAGGTGGGCAATGCTCAAGGGCTGGGGCTGCCCCAATGTGCCCTGGCTTCCCTGCTCCTGGATGGGGATGGGATGGGCCCTGGCTCCAAGTGTACCCCAAGAGAGCATGTGCTGCTCCTGGCCCCCAGCCCAAGGGAGCTGCTAGCCCTTTCTGCCCCCTAAAAGAAAGTATTCACTACTGTTCTATAATCATTATTAATATTATGCCAGCCTTTTTTTCCTCTCTGCAGTACCAGGTTTTAAAAATACAAGAATAGCTCCATCTCCTTCATTTATCTGTTCAGGTTTTTCATATCTACCACATGGATGTCTTAATGCCTTCCCAGGTAACTGCACCTGGGGATGAGTTTAACTACCTTCCAGACAGATAAATCCAAACCCCACAGCAGCGTTATGTTTCACTGGTGAGAAACTTGAATCCTCTACCTGCTCTCCTTTCTTCCCCTAAGCTCACCCAGCCTCACCTACTGATCAGTGTCATCCTTTCTTGGCCATGAGTCTCCGGCTCAGTTTCCAAATCTCCTTATGGAGACTAATCCTGCTCCTCCCTGCTGTCCAGTCTTCCATTACTGCCTACCAGAGAAACAGACTTCTCCCTCAGAAATTATTTTCCCACTAATGATTTTTTTTGTCACAACCTTGCAGTCACACACTTCCTCAAGGCACTCCTCTTCTTTCGCAGTCACTGTCTAAACCCACAAATGTGTGCAGCTACATCACTGCTTCTCCGAGGTTCCTGTTTATGGTTTATGAGGAAAATCCCCAGATCATGCCAGTTCTGTGTCTGCATGCCTTCACTACCTACTCCATCCTGCTCATCAGCTCCAGTCCTGGCTTGGCAGCTGTTCTCACCAAATCTTCCTACCCTTACTCCTAAACAAAAACACACTGTCCACATGGCTTTTTCCCTCAAGTTATCCCGTCCCACTACACCCTGAACACTAGAGTGTTCTGCACTCCTTTTATTCAAACCAAACTGAAGAGTCTGAAAAATCAAATACTTCTTCTGAACGGAAGTCTGAATGTACTTTAAGAAAACGTGTAATGCAAGGGAATAGCGCAATCCTTCCCCCCAAAGCCCCAACAAAACAAAACCACACATATGCACCCACACATAACAAAAAAGCAAACAAATTTTAGCTATTCCTGAGAAAAACCCAACGAAGTCTTTCTATCCTGTTTTATTACCTCGATAGGAATTTAAAATACCCACCAACTTTCTTTGTTTCTTTAATTGCAAATTTCTTATTAGAAGCATAAGATTGCTGAATATGCATGAACAGCATGTAGATTGTGAGAATAGGACATTATGATTTGTTTGTGATACATTGCTGGTTTGCAAACTGCTTGGGAAGAATCCTTCAAACAGAAGGAAAAGGCTCAGTAAAAAGCTTGTTGCCTTTTGTGAATAAAGAAAGTACACTGGGATTACAAAGAAATACCGTGATAATTTTAGATAAATGGTGAAAATCATATGAAATAAATACAATGGATTGGTCTACTTTTAATATTTTTTGCTTGACTTGTTTTTCCCAGACAGTTTATCTTCCCCTTTAAGAAAGAAAAGGCAGCTAGGGTCAAATATTACTTAGGATCAGATATTAACTACAAGTCGTAAGCAAAACAAACTAATTCAAGTTGTGGTTTTGTACACAAGGCTCTGAAATCTCACTCTCTAACCTTTACATGGATTTACAACTCAGTAATGCACAGTAAGTACAGCTTCCACTTAATGATGCTGGATCTTTATATTTTTAACACTCATTTGGAAAACCAATTAACTCTGGCTCTATTGAACAACTTGAACGGGAAATAAATCAAATGCTAAAACATTGGTGAAGAGCTAGACTTTCTGTAATTAGAGTACTGATGTGCCCAAGGCTGACTATGTGGTGTGCAGCATTATAGACTGAAAACTTCAACTGTCCAAAGCAATTAAAATTGTACATGTTCCCCTTGTTAATCCTTCAAATTTGAGTTCAAGTTCTTTATGATTTATAAGAAGCATAATATTCATTCTTCAATCTAGAATACTAAAGCAGTCCTTTGGTTTTAAATTACGTTCAACATTTGCAGGAAATGTATAGTCAGTTAGGTGGGAGACCGAAAAAAATTCTTAGACAACATTAACATCTTCAATGATTGCATGCAGTGTTTTCAAAGAAACTGGAATTTATTATGACAAGTCTCACAATGTATTTGATATGACTTTATTTGCTCTTCCATATTACTTGCACGTACAAAAGAAAACATTATTCAGCCTCAGGAACTACAATCACAGCGTTCAGTGTTTCTCCAAATGTTTAGTATTACCTCTAGACTTTCACTATTTGGACTGTTTCTGCCTTAAAAAAAAAAAAATCAGATGTGGGAATAAAGTAAAACACATACTCTTATCATGACTATCACTGACTGTCGGGGGTCCTGATTTGGCTTAGCTGGTGGTCTGAATCATTCATCTGTCCCTGAAACTTAGACTAAAAAAAAAAAAAAATAGCAAGAGAGGTGTCTATAATGATGGGTCTACATACAATCTTTAATAATTTAAACATGGAGTGACGTCCATACTGACTACATCCACTATACTTTCTTGGTGTTTACATATTTCATCTTGAATACTAGCTAAAAATTTTAGTTAAAGATAACAGAGGTGTTAATAAACTCTTAGTAAAAAGCCGCATGATCTGCGAGTTGCATTCTAGAGAAACATCTCAAAATGACAATACAATACTACCACAAACTATTTCAAGCATTGGACTTAAAAACAGAAAAATAAATTTCATAAGTGATTGAAGAATTCATTATAAATGAAATTCCTTTCAAATTCAGGTTCAGACTTGCAGTGACTACTGTCGTTAGATATATGAGAAACACATGGGTCTATACACGGTATGTGAGTACTTGACAGCAAGAAGCTTCCTCTTAAGGGCCATTACTGTGCTATTGTACCTGGACTCTGAAGTGCTCAGAGCACCTGGCTAAGTGGCTGGGTTCCAAAAAGTTGAGTTTCCAAGAGAAAGTGTAAAATTCTCTGGCAGCCTTATATTGTACTGTGGAAATGGAGGACTAGTCCCTGCCCCTGGACTGAGGCTGGATTAAACACTTCTTCAAAAAGTGGTTACAAGCACTTTTGATAATTTGTCAAGCTGGGGATGGTACCCTATCCCAGCATGATAATAAACAGAACACTCAGCATTAGAGAAATGCAATCAGAAGCCCATTTGATGCAACCTCAGTAGGTTGCAGAGTGCATTGCAAATGAAAACATATGTTTTAAAAAAGAGAAGGGTAAACATAACACAAGTTTATGGGTAAACATAACACAAGGTATACCATAGTGCAGTAGTAAAGACCTAGAGTAGACGAACTAAAACATCCCTTTCATTGCAATGCTTCAGTGGATTGGACAGACATCATGGACAGGCAACTAAAAGTACCAACTACTTCTGGTTCACATTTTCCATAGTTTCTGCAAAATTGCTGGTACTATATGCCTACCAAAGCTTATGTTTGTTTCATTTTAATAGATCTGGCATAATTCAGAGCAGCTTTGAGATAGTCTTAATTTTAGTTACTTGAAAATGAATGAACAAGCTGCTTATATCCTCCCTTAGGGATGAAGAAGACAGATGGTCTAGGGACGCTTGCTGGGAAACTTTCAGCTGGTTGCTCCTTTAGCACTTGAACAAAGGTTATCAAATTATTTTTTAGAGCCTACTAAAATGCTTGCATGGGTAAATATAGGCAATCTCATCTCAAATCTCTTGAAAGCACTGTTATATACTTGAGATCTAGCATAAAAAGGGAGAAACCTTTCATTACATGATACACCCATTCAAAGCTGAAAATATTAGTTATTGGTGAATACAGGAGAAAATAAGGCTTGAAATAGACACAGAAAGTTTAAACACTGCAATTATTAATACTACGAACTACTTACAAAAGATAAGAAACTTGCCTAACAGACCAAGATTTTACTTCTGAAATGACTTGACAAATAAGGATAACTAAGATAACAAGCAAAACTAGACATATAAGCAAAAAGCCTTGTTGCAGACATTAATAAAGTATTTCAGCTTCTTCTTTCATGTGCTTTACTGAAACGATCAAAGAACCTAAGCAAGGCTTGATTCCACTTTTCATACTCTACAGATGAACATCAAACACATTTATAAATGATACAGCTGTTCCATATACAGTTGTTTCGGCAATGGGCATCAGTTTTCTCCATGTTCTATGCATATAAGTGATTATAACATAGAAATGTAAACATTTTCGGCACTTTATTTCGACAGTTTATATTATTTTTAACTCACTCTGTTCAGAAATCATCCGTAAGTTATGGGTATCACTTCCTTTCTCAATATTCAAAAACCTCATTTTTCTGATAGCTCAACCTTTAAAAATATCATACCTGTTTTATATTTGATTCTTAAGTTCTATTGCAGGCTAAACTCAGGTGTTATTTTCCTAAGAAGCAACTATATAATCTGTGAGAATTTTATGTGCTTCATTCCTAAATTTTAGACAAATTTAAAATTTATCCTTTAAAATGCATTTTTGCATTTATTGAAATAATTTAAAAAATACAAATATTCTCATTTTCACCCTTCAGTGCAGTATCTGCTCTGAGACAGCAAAAATATTTATAAGGTCATTTTTGTTATTTAGTAGCTCATCTTTAGTAACAACTTTAATTAGTGCCTGTAAACTACCAGGCAAAAATGGATGAAACCAACTTATTTTGTGTGCCCTTGGATTCCCAAATTTCAAGAGGCAATCATTAACACTAAATCTTCTTTTTTTTTTAGACTATGACTCATTGTATCTTTAGTTAAATTCTCTGTCCACTGAAAGACATTTCAGTTCCCCTCTTTTAATTTTTTTACTTTTCATTCTTGGTTATTGAAATTCATAAATTTTAGTTTTGACAAAGGCCCAGAATATTTCCTCTTAGTTTTAGTTATGTGACTGACATAATTATCTTGAAAGCACTGTTTTACATATCTTGTTCACTGAGAAAAAATAGAATTTTCACAGACAATTTGGCCCACGTAAGATCTGAATTACACTTCCGTGGAGTTGCTACGGAAACACATCTATTCATCTAAAGATGGGTTCAGAAATGTTAGCAAAAATCAGACTCACAAGAATAGTTACCAGTAATCACTATCAAAACAGAATGATCCAACAAAAGTCACAGGGCTTTACCCTTTGCCCAGTACTATTTAGTATTTTATTTTATTACTTGGGTGGAGTTATTAAATATATAATTGAACGGATGACTTCAAGATAAAATGATAATGCAAATATGTTGAAAATGCAAATTTATAACTTGAACGACATCTTTATATATTGGACATAATGTTTAGCATCTGTTTTCTAAAGCATACCTATGGACTTCAGGTTTCTGTAATAATATCTGCTTAAGTAAAAGATTACATATATTATGTGGCATCTTAACTATTTCAGGCTTCATTCCTATCAGAAGTCTTTTATCACAATTAATATTTCCTGTTGTAAATGTATGCACTATTTTGTTGTTGATTTAAAGAAAAGAAGCAGACCCTTAAAATGGTTGTAATGGCAGATGTGAGAACACCACCACAAATAACAGGACTCAGAGGAAGAAGAGTAGGGAAAGGAGAAATAAGTGAGAAATACACTGTCTCAGGACATGAAAGATGCAATATAAAACATTATGCCCTTAGAAGCAAAGATTAGACATTTCCAATTAATATGAAAGTACACAGAGAGAAGAAAAGGATTGAAGCAGTGGGATGATACTGTTGAAGATGTTAGAATATTTATTAAAAGGATCAGCACAGCAAATCCAACTTTAACTTGTACCATATTGCTGAATGAATTAAAACCATGTGGCAAAAATACATTATCCAGAATGTCTGACGCAGGAAATTATTAATTCAATTCACATTTAATATACTAGCAGGGAAAGCTGATTTAAAATAAACAGTAACTGATGAATCAATGTTTTAAGTCATGTTTTGCCATCTTTCTTCAGTGTATGTGAAATGACTGGAACTTCCATCAGAGTTTGCACCTCTTTTCATGATGAAAAACTTCTGGTAATAATGAAGAACTAAAAATATATATTAACACCCTCCTCTCCCCCCAAAACCCTTTGCTCTTCTACAAAAAACTGTAGATACATTTAAAACTGCAACCAACAGGTGGGAAAGATAGAGAAATCTCAGCTGAAGCAATTTCTACACATTGCGTTGGCTCTAACGAAGAAATGGAGCAAGAAAATTTGTAAGGTGAGATCGGCAAGAAAAAGGAAAAAAGGGGAAGTATAAGGGAGAATCAGTAGAAAAGAAGAGAAAAAAGGAGCAAATTATATAATTCATTTTTACTTTTAATCTTTTAGAACTTCAGATTGGTATTTGAGATAGGATAGCTCAAACTTTATAATATATAGGGCAAGATAGCTTGGAGCATGACCTTCTTCCTACCCAAGAGAATGACATTAACAAGAACTACTTTTTTCTCTAATATGAAACCAGAATTTGAAGAACAGACAATATTTCCCCTCCATGAGGGCCATCAGGCAATAGGTTGATGTATCAAGGGAAATAAATGAAGCTGCCCCACTTAATGGTATTTTAAAGAGCTAATCAGACGCAGCACTTGATCTCCCAAAGTGACTTATAATTCTCTCTGAACAGGGAGGTCTAGAGCAAGTGAATGAAAAAAAAAAAAATCAGCTTCCTTAAATTTTATTCAATGTTAGTAGTGGATAGAATTCTGGTTTATATTTCTAGATTATTCACCCTGCCCACCACACTCCCCAGTGAAAATAATGCTTGTTAATCACGGAAAAGAATCAACTCTTGGACCACATCAAGTGGCTTAAGGGGTAGAGAATTCATTGGGACATCTCTACAGCTCTCCACTAACACCTTGAGGAGACCAGGGAGGCTGAATGAATGTGTGTCTGCAGGTAGAAGGGCCTCAGAGGGCTTGTTCAGCATCCCAGATCTGATCCTGAGAGTGTGCCAGTAAGTCACCTGTCCCTAATCACCCTGAGCAGCATTAACAGTGTCAGGAGAGCTTCTGCAAACAAAAAAAGAGGTTAAAGGTCATTCCTAAATATGCTTATCAATAAAGAGCAGAAAGGATGTATTTGTACAGATTTTTCAAACAGTTCCAGACTGTGACTTAAAATAACCAAACATATTAGATGTTGGCTGTGAGATTTATATCAAAAGCTGATTTCTTTTAGAGACTTAAAACAATGCCTATTTTTAAAAATAGATCACCTTTTCTTTACCACAGACTATAAAATACACTCAGAATTCATGATTATATTTAACTACCAGTTTAGTGACAGGCCTGTTTCTCAAAGTTGCAGCAGCACAGCCATTCACAATGCTGACATGAAGTTGTGTAAAAGTGTCTTTCATGATGATGCATTATTGAGTTATTTAACGAGTCATTTTTATGTCTTGTCAATATTCTGTTGTTACATTTGAAGTGGATTTTAAAAAATCAAAACGGATTGCTTTTTGGAAAAAATAAACCAATGTTTTCAATAAATTAATAGAAATACTAATTTACTTGGATTTTAGAAGTTGTCTGCTCTTTGGAAAATGCAATCAGCAATTTTAGGCTGTTAGTAATGCCAATAACATACTAGAACAGCTTGTCAAAAAAACTGTGCAATTTGTCCACTGCACTTATCAGTCATCCAAAATGTTTGGACCATCAACTAAACGTAGAGAAACTGGAAACGAAACGGCATTAAGTATCAAAATCAAGATGACTTGGAAAAAGCACCAACTGTATTTGTTCAAGTCATGCAGGGTTGGCTTCCACAGGAAGCTGCCAGAAGCTTCCCCCTTGTCCAACAGAGCCAATGCCAGGTGGCTCCAAGATTGACCTGCTGCTGGGCAAGGCTGAGCCCATCAGTGATGGCAGAAGTGCCTCTGAGATAACGTACTTAAGAAGGAGGAAAAAGAGAAATATCAAGATGTAGAGTAGGGACTGAGAATATGTGACAGAAAGAACTCCAAAGACACCATGGTCATTAGAGAAGGAGGGGAGGAGCTGTTCCAGGGACCAGAGTAGAGATTTCCCTGCAGCCCATTGTGAAGACCTCCTGAGGAAGAAGGAGCAGGAGACACTAGGTGTGATGAATTGATCACAACTCACATTCCCCATCACACTGTGCAGATTGGAGAGAGGAGGGAGAGGATTTAAGAGTGAGGTTGAGCCTGGGAAGAAGGGAGAGGTGGGGAGAAGGTGTTTTAAGATTTGGTGTTATTTCTCATCGTCCTACTCTGATTTGATTGTTAATAAATTAAATGAATTTTTCCCCAAGTTGAGCCTGTTTCGCCTGTGACAGTAACTGATACATGATTTCTCCCTGTCCTTATCCCTTATCATTACATCTTCTCTCCCCTGCCCAGCTGAGGAGAAAAGTGATACAGTACTAAAAGGAAATACTATGTACTGAGAGAACTGCATCTGATGGCTTCAGGAGCCAGAAATTGTCACAGGCATAAGGAAGCTGGGGCTAGGAAGTTTGTGTCTCAATCCAAGAAAATTACTTTCGATGCTGTAGTTAACAACATGTTAGACACAATTTGTGTAGTCTGTGTTGCCTAAGAAACAGAATTAAGGTGAAAAACATAAAACCCCATTTCCTGACAGAAAAGGAAAAAAATATCTGATGGTGGCAGGGGGGAAAAAAAAGAGCCAGGGAGTTGTTTGTTTTTGTTTTTTTTAAAAAATCTCAAATTCTCCAGGCTGTAAGAATTCTGCGTACATTGACTGACACTTTCCTTGAGGATGCACTTGCTGACAGCTTTCTCAGTAGCTGTATTCAGCAGTATTCAACTTGTCTGAGGTAAGGAAATAACTTATGCACCTGAGGAGCAACAGCTCTTCTCTGTAGACATCTCTGATAAACAAGATTAATGTTTTTTCATAACCAGAAAAAGTACCTTCAAACTCTAACTTTCCAGAATAGTCTACAACCAGTTAAAAAAAGAGGTTATAAGGGTAAACAGCACATGGGTAGTAGGGTTAATAACAAAAATGCTCTCATGGTGAAAAGAATTCCAGCCATTAAACACATGTGACAGTTGGTATACAGAATGTGTCACTACAGATGTAAAGCCTTAAAAATCTTTAGCACGGCCATGCAGAGTTCCAGGGAATAAAGGTGCTGTCATAAACACTACCAGCACTTTCTACAGAACTATCCTGAGAAAATTTACTTAGTATTTCACATGCAAACACAAGCTTTTCAAATGTTCTGAAAACCATAGAAATTAAATCTGACCAATGAAAATGACAGCAACAATGACAGAGAGATGTGTAAAATTGTCTGAAAAATGTTGACTTCATTGTAAGTAGTTAAATTGAGATAATTTATTTCTGGGTACTAATATCTACCTGTCAGCATTCAAATTGTGGCAATTTTATGAGTTAGTGAACTTTCAAATGTTGTTTATCTACACTTCTCAAAGACATTTGACAAAAAATAACTAATTTACGGTCTGGAGAAGAAACTCTGTCCAGTAATAAATAAAGCATTTTCAGCTCTACATATCCTAAACCTCATGATTAACCTTTATCTTGAGACAAAAGTATTACTCAATTGCAAACGAGACAATTTTTATTATTCACGAATATAAACTTACAAATATATTTGTAAGAAAGATGCTAATTAAGTCTACCATCTACATAAAATCAAACCTGTTATCATCACTTACTGTTGAAGATATTTCATGAGTTATAGCCTGAATAAAAAACTACTGGTTGGGAAACTATTTATGTCCAGATAGGCATAAATGTATCATCAAATTATTAAAGATATATAAACACAGCACATTTATTATACAACTAAATTTCATCATAGTAACGGGTGTATAATCAACTAGAAAGTATAAATTTCCAAGTCTCTTCAAATAAATTAAACAAAAAGGGGGGAGGGGAGAACAGACCATCAAGTTTATGGGAAACCACAATTCCCTTGGATTTTAGTGACAGCTTTTCCAGCATGGCAAATATGGAATAAAGTTGTAATATGGATAACTTGGAGCACACACACAACTGTGTCAAGTGTATTCACTACCCTTAATCACAGAAGATTCTGGGGATCTGTAGAATATTTCACACAATTGGTTTGTATTATACATGTTAGGGTCAACTGGATATTTGCTTAAAGAAGAAAATTAAGTAAGATTAAATCCTATTACATAAACCTTGCTGGCTTTATAATGCCTTATTAAGTAGGGGTAAATAGGATTTATGCTAATCCCAAATTTATACCATTAATCCTATTTTACAGTGCATTTATTTCTGAGCTTTTTTACTCTTTTTTACTACAGTCCTTTCAACATTTTCTGAGTTTACAAGGCATTCATGTAATAAAATAGCAAGGGTGACTGCTTGGAATAAACTCTTTGCCCCAATCTATACAATTACAATTTGTATGGCCATTACCTGACACTAGAATGAATGATGAGCATTTGACAAAGACATGGCAATTTGTTAGCATTGCCTGCTGGCTTGAGTGACACTTTTATATTACCTCATTTTTTCTTCCTCCTAGAGTCTTTTTAAAGCTTTGGTTTCTGATTAAATTCTAGGATGGACAGTTGCTGCAGCCTTTAAAATATACTTCTGAAATAGCTTTGATAATGTTGTGTCATTAATACATTCCAGCATATTCTTTTCTACATAGTGTATATTCCGCTCTTTACCTTATACCCCTCTGTTCACAAATCCCCATCGCTAATAATATTGCACAGCAATCAAAGGGCTGCTTATGTGCACAGCACATGGTCACTAGGTACAATACCACCTAAAACCAAATTAATCTAAACACTAGCATACACTCGTTAACATTAATCACTCAGGATTCTTGGACAAGGCAGCTATTAATGATACAAAAAGCTGCAACAAGCAAAAGTACAACACCAGCCATTTTGCTTTCAAATTGCCCTGCCTTTCAGAAACCCCCTTGATGTAATACAGCCTGCACTGCAGCTGCAATACATCCCAGACTTTGCCCTTCCTCACGGAATAGTCTATGGAGATGTGGTACCATGCACACATATACACACACTCTCCAAGGTGTGTGGTTGTTGTTCTGGAAGTGTTCATTTTTCCAGAGTTGCAATGCTCATAGACTGTGCAATGCAACATTTTCTTATTTTTTTTGTAGACAGTGAACTTGCCTCTGATTGCAGTAAAACAGCAGCTTGTTTAAGGTCAGTGAGTCAGTCACCTCAATGCCAGTCTCACTGATGCAATCATGTTCCTTTCCATGGAGTTTCCTCCACTTCACAACTGTGCATGAAAGCAAGCATCACCTGACATCTCTGTGGCCATTTCTCTGAGCCCCTCCTGATGCTTCCCCTGCACAATTGCCTTTGCACCTCAACATTAGCTTTTGATGTGTTTTCAAGATGTACCTTCACATTATAAATATATCACAAACTAGTCAGTGGCATTGTGTCCTTCCTAAGGCAGGCAGGTTGAGGTTTTAACAGAAAGGAAAACATTCAGGGAAATCCAGGATTTGTAGAGGAAAAGGTAATGCCAACAGTAACCTCTTATAATTAATTTATGGCTCTTTTCATTACTTTTCTCACAGTAATTTTGACTGTGTCACGTATTGCTGAAAATTTCTTATTTCACTAAACTTTATACCTTACTAATGCTTTGCTTCCTGATTATTTCCATAGATTTCACTGGCATCATGCAACAAGTAACATTATGGCATCTGCCTCATGGCTTTTTAGTGTGGAGCAACCACTTAAAACTATTCAGGAAAAATGAACCCTGCGGCTTTTTCTCATCTATTTTGTAAAAGTATTGTTGTTTAATGCACAAAATAATTTTCATATTTTCTCTGTAACAAAATCTATAGGTGCTTCTTTTCCTATATCTATTAAAATGATACATTAATTTGATTACAGTCTGGCTTGTTTTTGGCTTTAGTATAAAACAAAGGAGAATTGATAATGAAGTTGAAGCATTTTTCCCCTAATATTCTAAGAATATTCATCTCAAAACAAGCTAAGTAAATCAAGCCCCTACATCTGCACATTTAAATAGAGTGGTGCAGACATTTTCTTTGTGTGCATTATATCACAAGCTATATTTATTGTATATGATACTGTTGTCACACTTGAGATTCCAGCTTAGACTTATGTTAATTGTATTCACCTTAGAGAAGTAATTAAAAATTAGAGTCTATTCTTTTTTAGTTTGTTTCATTATAAAAAAACAACACAAAATTAACTTGAGTTTAAACTCTTATTCTTATAGTGAATCATAGAATCATAGAATCAGATGGGTTGGAAAGGACCTCTGAGATCATCAAGTCCAACCCTTGATCCACTACCACCACAGTTACTAGACCATGGCACTAAGGGCCACATCCAGTCTCTTCTTAAATACCTCCAGGGAGTGAGAATCCACCACCTCCCTGGGCAGCCCATTCCAATGTCTGATTACCCTCTCTGTAAAGAATTTCTTCCTAACATCCAAACTAAACCTCCCCTGGCAGAGCTTGAGACCATGCCCTCTTGTCTTACTGATAGCTGCCTAGGAAAAGAGACCAACCCCCACCTGGCTACAACCTCCTTTCAGGGAGTTGTAGAGAGTGATGAGGTCACCCCTGAGCCTCCTCTTCTCCAGGCTAAACAACCCCAGCTCCCTCAGCCTTCTCCTCACAGGACTTGTGCTCAAGTCCCTTCACCAGACTGGTTGCTCTTCTCTGGACCTGCTCCAGCACCTCAATATCCTTCCTGAACTGAGGGGCCCAGAACTGAACACAATACTCAAGGTGCGGCCTCACCAGTGCTGAGTACAGGGCAAGGATCACTTCCCTGGTCCTGCTGACCACACTGTTCCTGATCCAGGCCAGGATGCCATTGGCCTTCTTGGCCACCTGGGCACACTGCTGGCTCATGTCCAGCTCTCCTGTCAATCCAAACTCCCAGGTCCCTTTCTGCCTGGCTGCTCTCCAGCCACTCTGTCCCCAGCCTGTAGTGCTGCAGGAGGTTAAGCTAATGCTTTAACTGCCTGTGGCGTTGTAAAGAACACAATCATTACGAGGAAGAAGAACAAATGCTAAACTACATCTTCTGTTTGAAAAACATACAAGCAACTAATTGAAAACTAAACACCATAAATAGCTTGAGATTTAATAGTTATTCCTTTTAAAATACACTTCAGCATGTAGGATGTTTAGTGCTAACAATGCTCTAACAAACATAAATAAGAGTTATGAGATATGAATAAAAATATTGCAGATAGACATCATATATGTCAGTAATGACAATGACAGGAGATATGGATACCATGATAATGAGAAAGACCTCCTTTTCCTACCCTATCCTGTAATAGCTACCTAATTACAAATTGCCAACACAGTGAAAACCCACAGAAAAAAAGGGCATATTTCCTTCAACAGTGATAAAATTTTACTGCAGCATTGTCTCCTTCTGACTTCTGACAGCTTGCAATGACTGTATGGACCGCTCTCAGTTATGTTCTTTGCTCTACTCCATCACCATCAGGGGTCCCCGAGGGCTTCTCAGGACTCAGGAGGCAGAGGAAGGTGCCCCTTAGATTTAACCTTTACAGAAAATAAAACTGATTAGTCTGCTCCAGTCTCCTCACTACAGAAAAGTTTGTTCCTCCTTGGAACTTTAAATCTGGAAATCTCATTTCAAAGACACTAATACTGTGCTACAAACTGGAGTTCATAGTTACATACAGGGAGAAAAGCATTTCTGAATATACAAATATCAACACTTTGACTTCCTGCCATGTTAGTATTAATTTCCAACTGCCATTGTTTGACCAATACTTTTCTACATGGGTTCTTATTTTTGACTTAGTTGTATTCCAACTCTTCATTTTCTAAAACAGATTAATATAAAGCAATGGTTTAGTTTCATTACTGGTAAATTCTCAGTGCATATTTCTGAAAACTCTATTAAATCACACTATACATTACCTTAGTTGACAGCTCTGGGGTTGTATTTTATTAAAATGTTTAAATACCAGCAATTTCTCTTTTAACTATAAAGCACCTTGTATGTACAATCAAAAGTGCTCTCTGTAGAAAATGTGTTCTGTGTGGAAAAAACCACAGTTTAACATCCTCCTTGCCTCATTTTTCCAACAGAAGGTAGTTTTTATTAAAAAACAACAAAAAAGCCCAAACAAAAATATCCAAGAAGGACTAAAATATAACTACATTTATCTCCATGTGACAACTGAAATACTGTCAATACAACCTGCTTTAGACTAAGAAAAGTTGTAAAAAGCAGCAACTGTCAGTAGTTACTACTGCACCCCAGCACTGGGGTGGTGCAGCATAAGGCTGTAGCATACGAGAGCGCTCCCCTTCTTGAGAAGTGGCAACTTTGGACAATTAATAAAAGCACAAGAGAATTTAGTTTACTTACACATCTAAAAAGAAATCTGAAATCCACAGATAGTCAATACAGAGAGACACTGATTCTGAAGAAAGGGTCTGGTTATTTATTTCAAAATACTATCCAAGGAAGTACATAAAGATAAGCATTATGGAAAAAATATGCAGTATAAGAAGTATAGGACTGTTTTCACCTCTGAAAAAGAATAATTTTAGGCAACCATCACAAACAGTCTCAATTCTCATTTCTGAATTTAGCTGTAATAAACCCATGGTCTCACTGGAACTGCTCCACATTTGCAATACTGTGAGAACAGAAATCAGGCTCCAGCTATTTATTTCACTGTCAAAAAATCCCACATCACTGTTCTATGCTCTCTCAGATTACGCTCAGTCAAAGCCAATACAGCTATCAGCAGTGGTAACTGGTAAACTAAGATCACTATAACCTAATGTTTTCACATATCTATGAATTATTACAGATTTATTGTCTGTCAGGCAAAGCATGCCTGCTGCAGTGCAATGTCAAAAGGCAGAAATTTCCCTTTAATGAGAAAATATAATACCACAAAGTGGTGTCCAAAAATCCATGTTTGGACTAAAAAACATGCTTTGTATGCTTTCATAGTCTCTACCCACAGAAGTCCTTCCTCTCTTATTTCAGCCCTGTTCATCTTGTGGCACAAAGGCTTTAAGACTGTAAATGTTCTGTGATGAATATTTTTTTTGTTATACATAACTATAAGTGTATCACAAGGGATTTCTGCATTCCTTGAGTACTACTAGAACTCAAACCATTTATAATCTATGTTGATGGCAACTTGTCTTATGCAAATATCCATGTGCATAAACCAGAATTTTGCCAGCAAAGAAGCAGAATGGTTGTATGCTGGAAAAAAGGGCTCCTTTCACTAATGAAGAAGAAATGTAAGCTTTTGATCAAAAGATGTTGCAGACTCTTTGTACAAAATGACAAGTGTTATTAGGTCCTTCATCATCCCTTTCAAGTGCCCCTGACATGAGATTACTAATTCCTATCCTGTATGTGTCTTTATTTTTTTCCTTTTATATCAACAGACCTGTTCTGACAGTTTCCACATGTGGTTTAAGCTTTTTTGAAAACATGACTCATAGCATTTGAAAATTCCTTAGGTTGAAGACATTTAGGATTAAATTTGCTTTGAAGTACAAGTCTGCATAACTGCCTCTTTGGTTACACAAGTCTAAAATTCAGATTCTCAAAACTGCCATTTTCATATTCCTTAAGCCAGAAATATATAAGTTTTCAGCCCATGGCTTGGACAGGGGCACTCTGTGCTGGGTTAAGAACTGGCTGGAGGGCCGCGCCCAGAGAGTGCTGGTGAACGGGGCTGCATCCAGCTGGCGGCCGGTCACCAGTGGTGTCCCCCAGGGATCAGTGCTGGGCCCAGTCCTGTTTAACATCTTTATCGATGACCTGGATGAGGGGATTGAGTCTACCATCAGCAAATTTGCAGATGACACCAAGTTGGGAGGGCATGTTAATCAGCTAGAAGGCAGGAGGGCTCTGCAGAGGGACCCGAACAAGCTGGAGAGATGGTCTCATTCCAATGGGATGAGGTTCAACAAGGCCAAGTGCCGGGTCCTGCACTTTGGCCACAACAACCCCTGCAGCGCTACAGGCTGGGCACAGAGTGGCTGGAGAGCAGCCAGGCGGAAAGGGACCTGGGAGTTTGGATTGACAGGAGGCTGAACATGAGCCAGCAGTGTGCCCAGGTGGCCAAGAAGGCCAATGGCATCCTGGCCTGGATCAGGAACAGTGTGGCCAGCAGGAGCAGGGAAGGGATTCTTCCCCTGTACTCAGTGCTGGTGAGGCCACACCTGGAGTGCTGTGTCCAGTTCTGGGCCCCTCAGTTCAGGAAGGATATTGAGGTGCTGGAGCAGGTCCAGAGAAGAGCAACGAGGCTGGTGAAGGGACTCGAGCACAAGTCCTGTGAGGAGAGGCTGAGGGAGCTGAGGTTGTTTAGCCTGGAGAAGAGGAGGCTCAGGGAGACCTCATCACTCTCTACAACTCCCTGAAAGGAGGTTGTAGCCAGGTGGGGGTTGGTCTCTTTTCCCAGGCAACCAGCAGTAGGACAAGAGGGCATGGTCTTAAACAGTGCCAGGGGAGGTTTACGTTGTTGGATATTAGGAAAAAAATTTTTACAGAGAGAGTAATCAGGCATTGGAGTGGGCTACCCAGAAAGGCGGTGGATTCACTGTCCCTAGAGGTTTTTAAGATGAGACTGGATGTGGCACTTAATGCCATAGTATAGTAATTGTGGTGGTAGTGGATCAATGGCTGGACTTGATCTTGGAGGTCTTTTCCAACCCCATTGATTCTATGATTCATGACTAAAAGTTTTAAGGTATCTGAAAACCAGTTTCTGGGTGTAACCACAATTGTCTTAACATTATTTTCCTGATATGTTAAACTCCAAACGCTACCCACAAGGTAAGTCCTTTGCCTGCAGCACTCAGTCCAATGCATTCCAGAGAGAATCCCACTTCACTAATTCCCATTATTTTTTATTTAAAAATTCAATTTTTAGACTTACTGTCCAAGATGTAAAATACATCACAGGGGTACAGCATGCCATTGGGATTCTGTGTCCCATCTGCAGCACTGTGTGAGCGCTCTGCACTCCTTGCTGCTGGCTCCGTGGGTGAGTGACGTGTTGCATCTTGGCTCTGTTGTGTGGGATGAGGTAAGGTGCCTAAAGTTAGGACTACAGAAACTAAACTACAGGAAAGTCTTGCTACAGAGAGGGGCTCCTAAGTGCTGAAGAGGTCTTGTTTTAGAATGCTTATCTTCATAGGCTGTAGGAAACTTTGGTGCCTCCTCTGAATTTCATGGAGCTAGTCATACCTCCCTATGGTATTTAAAAATATTGGTCACTATCTATCAGTTATCTATTTCAACAGAAATTATCAATAATTAATGGTAGAAGCAACAAGCCAAATTAATATCATTATGTGTATGTGGACTCCCCTTATTTGAATGAGCTGCTCATCAAAGCACCTATCCCATATCGATATAAATAGATGTAAATTTGATCAGACTGTTGATTAGTGTGCATTGTGTTCTGTGAACAAGTAGACAAGACAAAGTAAAAAAAATGTAATTTGTCACGTTGTGACAGAAAAGATACAAAGCATCTCAGCTGCAGAATTTCTCTGGGAAAATGTTCAACTGCAAAGGAAACAAATTTTACTTATAACACAGACTAATACAGACATCTTACTAAAAATAATGTAATTAGGAAGCAAAAACACAATACAAAGATGCTGAACACAAGCAACACAAAGAAAAGAAGAATCATTGAGCAAGTGCTTTAGGAACTCCTTACACTCCTCAGGTAGAAGCCTGAGGCTGTGGAGTCATGAGATCAAAATGTTATGGTTTTATTATGATTGTATTTTTACTCCATTTTATTAAAAATTTCAATAAATTGGTTTATGGTTTGAAAACTCTGAGATCTTGCTGTGTCTGCACTGAAGTTATTGGTATAGTGCAATGTTATTTGGTTATTTAGTTATGTGTATTTGTAGTACTTGAGGTTAGTACTACCTAGAAAACACTGGAAATACAGTATTCTGTTTCACCATTTCCCACTGCAGATACAACCCCTCAGTTCCAGAATGAATCATTTAAAACCACTAGCACTGAATTTCAGACTTACAGTAGTAGCATTTATTAAAAAACACGCTAATTTGAAGCAGTAATTGTTCTGCTACCAGGGAACAGCCCTTCATAACATCCCTTTAACAGCTTTTTATGAAGACAGAATTTTAATTTTTCCAGTAGCTACAAAGTGCAATGCATGAGTACCTTTCCTCATTTGTTTTTCATTATGTATCACTACCCAGAGGCAATCATTAGCTAATTTGCTGATTTACAGTTGCAGTTTACTAGCTTTAAACAATGCTAAGCCACTATGGTTCCATTCTTACTGCTATGAGAGGAAAATAACTGTCCTTTTACTCTAAGCTGCATAACAAAATCCCCCAACCTACATGCTTCTAGCTTTTCTCACATCTAAAATTACTGGTATATTGCCTTCCTTGCCAGAGTTAACCCTAAATGGTTTTAGACTCGTGCTTTCTCCTAAACCACAGAAAACTCTTATTTTGTCACCTATCACAATCCAATTGAGTTTATCTTTATAAAGCTGTAAAGTTTATACTTTATAGGAAGTAGCAGCTATTGCCTACTCAGTTTCCCAATAAAATGCACATTGAAAAGTTGGTTACTGCTGTTTTTCCTCAGCTGCTTGAGACTTTTTTCAACATATTTTTTAACATGCAAGGAAATTAACTAAAGTGTAGCATGTCTCTTAAATTGCCCTAATATGTACTGATGCATGATGTGGTAAAATGCTCCTCTGCATGCTAACACAGGAGCACAGGGAGATGATGGCAGGTGGGACAGCTCAGATCACCATGCCCAGCTTCTCCCATCACTGGGAGGCATCTGTCACCAGCTACTGGTGAACTGGGTGTCACTGGAGGGTCTGTGTGTAGGTGTGTGCAAAGGGCTCTGAGAATCAGTAACTGGAGAGGGGCTGGAATCTCAAGAGGCTCTTATGCCTGGGTGCCAGTAAAAAATGGGGAGACTGGGATGCAGGGACAGGCAGAGTGTCTGAGAGGGATCCACCTTGCAAGTATGTACATATTTCCCACTAATGGACCTTCATCCTGATCAGCCAGGGAGGGGTGCAGGATGAGGCGGCTGGTGCTGCCTGTGTTTGTGTGAGGGCTGAGGGTACCTCTCTGTTCTTTATGGTTGGCCATGTATGTGTGCATATGTGTACTGCATACAGTGTGCTTCCTGGGAATGCGTGCTCAGCCTCACTATCACTCTTGGTGATTCCAACATGTTTTCTGCAAATATGCCATGGAGCAGAACATAGCCTCTGCTGATAGGAAGGACATCATCCTCTGGACACAGCACTCTGGTTAAAATTGAAGCCTATTGTCTTCAATATCTCCCATTTATTCCCTCTAGAAAGACCCAAGAATGAATGAGCAGTTAGGGATTCTTTATCAGCTTTTCTGTCGATATGATTTAAAAATCTGTTAAACATAATTTAAAATTGAATGCAACACAAGTTTTTCTCAAAAACATCTGAGTGAACTGAAGTTTTAGAAACAGAGTAAACAATTTCTAAGAAAAAAGCATCTGGCTTTACAGGCTTCTGGTGTAATCTGAAAACCTGAAGTTGGAATTTTTGTTGTAATCCAAAAAAATGTATCAGGCATGTGCTATGAAGCCGCACCAGACAGCTAAATTTTACACTTCCAAGTTACATAAGATCAATCTCAGCCTACCTAACATGTTATCGTTACATGTGTTTTAGTATAAACAGTGAAAAAAAATCAGATCAAATCTGCTGAGAAATGTGAGATGTTTAAGAATCTCAATCCTAATAACATCATCGCTCGTCAATTGAACTCCAGCTCACTTTACAAGTGCTCTGAGTTGGACTTTGATCCCAGGTACCTGCTGAGTAGCAGAACAAGGGTTGTATTGACCTCAGATGACTTTAGCATATTTTTAAGTGTGAGGGTAACAGCCACTAAGCCCCAGCTACAATTGCTGAGGGGTGGTGAGAGTGTATCTGCTGTATTTCTACTTTACAGGAGGATAAGTTAGCACACTGGTCTTCTCTCTTCATATAACAGACAAAGATCACCCCAAAGTCGCTAGATGATTATCTTCATTTCTTATGTCCATGTTTCAAAACACACATGGAAAAGTGGTCCTGATTACACAAGAGGTCAGAAAGATGCCTCCTATCCAAACCAAGATGCCTTAGTTTAATCTTTGGTGTTTTTTTGACCAAGTACTTGCGTATTTTTGTTGCAGCATACTAAATATTACTCCCACTCTAACTAAATATTGTTCTGCATCATGTGATAATGCACACTATCCCAATGTGGCCTGCTGGATCCGTGTTGTGCGTGTGAGAAGTCCCCAGATAAGCCCAAATTAATGCTCTGATTGTCTCTACCAGGCTATCTGTTCTTAGTGCCTTAAATAATGTATGTGCTCTGTTTTAACATTGTCTTTGATGATCTGCATAGACTCAGTGGGCACAGTGAGAACTGAAATGCCCTGCCTAAATCAACCCAAGAACCAGGGTCTCAGCCCCAGACTGTACTCTTCTTTGTAACCACTCCCAGAAAACAGAGGAAAAATCTAAAGGCTTAAAGACACGAAAAGTTCCTCCAAAGCCTGATTTAAACCACAGCAAGCCAGATCTAAACCACTGTGGGATAACCCTACAATCATGTACTGTCCTCTAATAAAACACACACACACACACACACACACACACACACACTCACTTCTTTCCTTTAATTACTGATGAGGAAGTAGTAGGTATTTGAAAAAAAGGTTGGGTTTACCCAGATACAGTGGATGTGTTTTGAATAGGGGGAATTTTTCATTGCACTTTCTTAATTTAAAGGCATTTGGTATAATTTAGGGACTTCAGTTTAAAAATGAAGAGCTAAAGCAAAATGACTGGAAATGCAATTTAAACTATAGTCTGGATACCTTCCAGTTGTCTTACAGAAATTAAGGACAGAATGCAAATCTTCTGGAGAAGGGAAAAAACCAAACCTGTAAATCTGTCTTGTTGCTTTACTGAAGTAAAGGAAATTAAACCAGTGAAAACTTAACACCTTCTTATTTAAATTAGCAGTAATAAAAAATACTGTGACAGAGTGTCTAGTTTCATTTTTTTGGACAATCCTGAGAAACAGCACCTTTCTGTGAAAACAACACGTTATTAAATTAATGATAACTCGTGGAATGGCATTTCATCTAAGGTAGAGATTTATTTTGAGGCTTTTATATTTTGGTGTTACATTGAAAGAAAAAAATGTCTGGACATTGAGTTAGCCCTAACTATTTGAAAGTAAACAACCTTTTTAAAGATGACATGATAAGACATTTTTCAGAAGAAAAAAATTATAGTGTAAACTATAGCTTTGATCACTGTTGTTACTGGCCAGGATTCTCTTCTGACTATCCTCTGTACCAGACAGCTCTCACATTTTCTAAAATGTGCCTCTGTGACCTTATTTGTTTCCTTGTTAGTGCCAGACTTTCTCAGGAATTATTCTGATATTACTGGTGTCATGATTCAGTCTCTTTGTATGATCCTAAGAATGTCACCATTTCTTCATCTGCTAGTTTAAATAATCACTTGAAATGCAGTTAATTTATTGCACAAGAAATGGACTGTGAACTTCTCTCACCATTTATATGTGTTCTCTCCATTCTGCAAAAATTTTGCCTTCATCCTTACACCTACACAAAACATAAACAGAATTACCAGTTCCTCAGTCTGCCCCCTCCTGAAATTCGTCAAGGGCCAGTTCTGAACAAAATCCTTTTTTCTCCAGTAACAGAAATGTACTCACTACGTCTGCAGTCTAGCAGATTACTATAGTGCTGATGATATATGGAACAAACCAGTCTTCATCCCAGCACACTCCAGCAGCTGGTACTTGCAACACATTACTGTCATCAGTTTAACACACAGTAGACCCCGATCAGAAATGCTGTGGACTGCTCAATATTATTTCAATGACTGAATACCCCCATGTGCTCCCATACATATTTTGGAGCATGAGTCACTACCTTCCTTAACCGCAGGGGAAAATGCAGAACTTTGTTGTGAAGGATTTTTTTTTTTTTTTAGCTAGGTTATTTATTCCCCTCTTTGCACGTAATTAGATGGTATTTTGAAAGTAAATATGAATTCAGTAGAAAGTGTGAGGATGTCTGTATTTGCCTCAGTAGCATACATTCAGATAAGGTCTAATGCAATGGTGTTTAGACTCCAAATGACTCAAAGGACAGGCAGAATATTCTTCTACTGGCTCACAGGCTCCCAAATGGAAACATATGCAAACACATCCAAACAGGATTTGCAAGTTCAGATCAAAAAATTTACTACTGAAAGCAAGTGTTAAAAGTGAGCCCAGCAGAATGGCAGGTAAGTGCCCACTTACCTTTTTCTACTGCTATTTTATTCTGCCACTCTTACTGCTGGTTGGTATATTTAACTGGGGAAAAAGGGAGATGTCAGTAGGAGTAAAGTGCTCCTAGCAATAAATGATGCTCCAAGGGCTAAATTGCACATAAAAGACCTGAATAAAATTGTTAATTGTTCAAAGTATTTCAAAGGTTCCTTGCATGCCTAAGGATTTTGTGTGAACCCTAATACTTAGAATTGTTTGGGAAGGAGGAAGATGTTTACAACCTTTTTTGTCCTGTCTTGAATCTTACTAAGCTAGCTTTGTTTTATTCTTTAGATTCTTCCATTTGCATTGTTCTGCATTCTACCACCCTAGCAGAAATTGAATAGTCAAGATAATAGTTGTGCCTCTTACAAAAATAAAGATGTCATAAAATCCAATAAGTTTTTGCAAGTTGCCTCCCACACTAGAGTCATATATTGATCTTGGATATTGGTTTGAAAGACAAGGCAAAAAATATTTAACATCAAGATGGTTAGCGTTCAAAGTGGGAGGATGACACACTTGATAAATAAAAACCAGAGAGTGCACATGAAGTTTTCAAAATTTTATAATAGACCAACAAATTCCGCATGAATGGTTGGTGTATCATGAATTGGTGATGCATCGTGAACATTTGGGATGTTAAGTACAAAGGCCAGGAAATATGTATGATATTCCAGGATGAACCTTCCATTGCACTTCCTCATACCAGAGAAAAAATATCTGAAAGCCAACCTGTATTATTTTATATTTTACTTTTCAGTTTTAAGTACATATTGATGTCTTTTTAATAAGCCTTACTTCAGCCAGGCCCAATAATTTTTAAGACAGTGGCTACAGATAGTACTACAGTTTGAGCCCAAGAGAAATCAAGTTTTTGATGAAACTGGAAGGTATTGAGAAAAAATCTGGCTACTCAAAATAGTCATACACAAATAGGTTTAAGTGAAAGGGTAGTCTAAACCGTTGCCTGGTGACAAGTTAGAAAGTGTACATCTCATTCCTGTTAACATCATAAATTATAATCTCAGAAAAGGATGTATTTTTAAAATTTGAGAGAAGATGGGACTAATGGAAAAAAGAATGGCCTATTAAATATTTCAGGAAAATAATCAAAAATTTTGGAAGCTGAATTAGCAATTTTTTGTTAATAATCACAGACAAAATACTGTCCTCAGACTAAAATATATACACCTCCAGAGGAAGAATTTCATGGTATTTCTAAAACCAGAAATGTATATCACATACAGGGTGAAGGTCTGTTTGTTTTATTTTTGAATTATGAGAAAAATGCAACTTGGGATTTTGCCAGTGTTTACTGAAGTGAAACAGATACAACCACCTAATACATCATGGCTTCAATTTTTCAGGCATATAAGACTTAATCTGGCAAGGCATTGGCTGTTAACAGACTTTCCTCAATGCATCAGGTTGATTGAACCACAAAGCTTCATATATTTCAGAAACACACATTCAGAGGACCAGTGACAGGTATTATCTGTTATAAACAACTGACCAGTCTTGTTCAGCTATGAATATGTCTCATAGTACATGTACAGATGGCCAGTCCTGTCCTGTGGTTAAGCTAATGGGACAACAATGTGAGAAACTGCAGGACACTGCAGACAATTGAAGAGTAGATGGTCAGTCCTGACCTGTCCTAGACTGAAAAGGCAACAATGCAAGAAGACACTACCAGAAACCATAGAGAATTAAAGGGGAGAATCAGATACATAATAAAATCCCCCTTCTTCAGGTATGATTCTCCAACACGCTAAGTCCTTTGGTGCCCAGTGAATTTTATTAAGAATTGAAAGAATTTAGGGTCTTTCCATATCTGTCATTTCTTATTTTTCTATACTCACAGTATCTTCTCCCATGCTCTTCTCTTCTCCCATCTCTCCCCCACTCCATTACTTTCATTTTCTTTTCTCCTTTTTATGAGCAATCCTTGTCCCTCAGCACAAGCATTGAAGGGTCTGTTGCTTTGCTCTCATTCTCTCAGCTGGGCTTTTAATTTCTGTCTCACTGAGTTATGTTATTCCACTGTTCCAACTGCTTCGGTCTTTCCTTAGACTTAATTCCTTTATTTCAACATGGTTTTTACATGTTTCTTTGAAAATTCAGGTTTGCTGCCCTTGCTTGATTTCATAATCCGCTTTCTTTATCTTACTTTTATTGCTCTCTCACATTACTTTTCCCTTCTTAATGCAAGTTTTCATGTAGGTTCTTCTTGTCTAAATATGATTCAGTGCACTTGTACCAATTGAAATCCAGAATAAAAAGCTGGTCCACTGCAATCTCAAGATATATTCTAGCAATTTCCTTTTAGATGCTAGAAAATTGTACAATCTGGAGTTTTATTTTATTCCTGCCAATTCTCTTTCCAAACACTTTAATTATCAGTGAATATATAATTTGCATGGCTGCAAAAACAAGTGTTGCAACTGTTTCCTTCCTGAAATATCTGTTTGCTACACTTTTAGGAAACAGAATAATTCTCAGGATAAAACAGTTTTGCATTGCAAGCTGGAAGGAGTATTGCTTTCAGCATATGTCATTGCTTGCAAGATATAAATACTGCTCTTCTGAAACTAATCTGTTGTGCTGCATCTGTAAATTTTTTTCCATTTCATTACACTGCAGAAAAGTTTATGCAATCTAATGTGATTTGATAACAATGCATAATAAGTCTGCATGGAATACTAAGTGTTTTGGGAGCAAGTGTTCTCATAAAAACGACCTCTATTCTTTGCCAGTATTAGAGAAACACGCCAAACTGACCAGTAAAAAAACCCTTTTTTCCTACAGTTTTTCTTTTAATGACTCATTTAGTTGGCCATTGTGGTCTTGACTGAAATACGAGCGAGCTCAAGTCTAGGGTAAATCCTGAAGATTCTGACATTCTAAATCTGAATTCTTCTTACTATTCTTAGCAGCTGAAGATTTCACTGCCCAAGATCGAACCCCAAATTCTCAACGTTTTTTCATATTTTGAGCATTGTTCCCTTCCTTTCATTTGTTTTCTACTTTATTATTTAATTTAAGCTACAGACATGCATTTCAAGTAAATAGAAAATGCATCTGTTCTACAGATTAAGATGACTTTTCTATTAGGTTTCTACTGCTTAATGGGTGTATATTATTGTGTTTTCATATAGAAAAGGATGGAGTTTTGCATCTAGCTGTGGTGCAACTGAGAAAAGACAGTTTGTTGAATAACTTTGGTGTTGACATTAACCTACCTCAATTCTTTCATTTCAGCATGAGAGACAATTCTACAGGAACATTCTGTTAAAATTAAAATCATTAATTCACTACAGCTAGTTTTCCTTATAAATGATTTTGAATATAATCAGAGATTTCAGAAACACAAAAAGCTTCTGTTCAATTTAGATTTAAGATCTGTGGAATTTCAGGGGATAGGGAGCATTGCCTTTAAATCAAAGCAAAATCACCATTTAAAATAAAGGAAATAAAGCAACTTTGGGCCTGGTGTTTGATGAATAGATTCCTTGAAGAGACTTTTCTTAAAGTTAGTTCCTGAGAGACTTTCTAAAAAATATATGTGTAAGTTAGATTTACTTGTTGCAAGATGTTTGGCTCCTTTGTAGCAAGTTTTCAACCAAGCATTCTTCCAAAATGAATTCCTTAAGGACTGAACCCTGATACACACCAATAGCAGTGAGCTTTCACTTATCCTTTCCAATTTCAGCCCCTGGTCCACACCTTCTTAGAATGTATGTGTCTTGGTCCAGGCTTTGCTCTGAAGCATGTTTGCAAAGAGCCTACTATACACTTAGTGACGTATAAATAATGCATGGTAACTACAGTGCTAATTCTGTGGGTTTGGATAGGTAACCAAGAGAATGCAATATGAAAGGCCTCTTTGTATTCTGGGTTTTTTTTCTCTTCATTGTAGACTCCTTTGATACCAACTGCTATTTTTAGAATCTCTTATATACCTTGGTCAAAAAATCTCATCTGGAAAGATGAATGTGCTTTTTAATGCCACATGCACTGTGACAGCGATGACATACTGCCTACAAACTGCAGCTTGCAGACACAAGTCAGGGATTCAGAAGAGACCTCTGTATCTTATATTCCACTTCTCAAAACTCAGATCAAAGATACAAAAAATGACATATGCTAAAAGAGGCTCCATCTATAAATTAGAGTAAAAAGTTTCTGGTTGACAACAGAGGACATGAGACAAAAATATGAAGAACAGACAACATGGTGTTGTAGCACATTGAATTTTATGTCCCACCCTCAACATAAAGTGGTTTTTAAAGTCAGAAGTACCAAGAATAAATCCAGGTCAAGTAGATCAAAAGGATAACTATCCATATAGTAGTGTGTTGCATGAATCAGTAATATTTATAGGGGATGACTAGAACAAAAGCAACCCTTGTATTTTTTTGTGTCAGAAATCTGTGGTGAAGAATAGGCTGTATGATAGCAGGAAGCCTGAAATGAAAAGTATCAGGAGCATAGTTCTCAGTTTCTGTTTTGCCTTTTTAAAAAAATGTATTACAGATACAAAATGATCCATATTGTGGTTATTTCACCCAAAAAGAAAATCTGTGTGCTTAATATAAACACTTTTAAAATAGTCAACCATTATGCTAATAACTTTCATGTGCAGAGTATATGACTCACAGAAAGTGCAGGTGCACAGGAAGCACCTCAATGATTAGACAATATTAAGACAAGTGCAAATAAGGACCTGAATATATTTTCATTCCATTCCCACCTACTTCATGTAAAACAACTTTTATTAAAACCCTATCTTTCTCAAAATGAAAAGTTCAGGAGAGTTAATACTTCTGTAAAAACTTCTTGTGGATTTGTTAAAGACTATTACAACTGCATCTAATAGTCTTGCCCATCCTGTTTCTATACATCAGTATACTCTGATTAGGTCTAATAGAGAATGCCACAGTTTCTGAGTTCCCCCAACTATGCATTCACTGTTCACCTTAACAGGATGAGAGCACAGGCCTGAACACCAGTATTCGATGCCATGATGTGGTATATCTGCATAGAGGAACTGGTTCTTCACAAAATCTGACTAGTGCCACATATAATCTTGAAGTTCTCATTCTTCCGCATACATTATGTCTCTTCTCTCTCTAGAGAGAGCCTTCGAGCTGCTGATGTTCTTGTTGATGCTGACTGGACTGAAAAATTTCAAAGATCTTCTACTGATCTGGCTAAAAACTTCCATTCAGAAAGAACTGAACTTAATCTATAAGGAATTAAAGCTTTGTAGTTTCTAGCATCAACACACAATAACATCATGACTTTCATGCAGGGTCTGGTATTGCAGCTGTAAACCTCAACATGAAGCTTGCTGTGTTCCCGAGACAGAACGTCCTCAGGGACCAGTCAGAGGGGATGGAGTGACTTCCAGCATGAAGCTGTCACAACTTAAATCTTCCTCCCTTCTTACTGCAATGAAAACTTACTAATTTCTTTAAACATACACAAGTTCTCAATCAGACACAACTACTTTAAATTATGTTCATCCTTCACAGAAAGGATTTATAGCTAAAAGAATCAGCCTCATTTAACACGTTCATTTATGGCGCTCAGTCCCCATGCTGATGTCACTAAAGACTAGCATATAAATACAGGAAATTCTTTCACATAATGGAAACTTTTCAGAGAACAATGTGTGTTTGTGTCTCATATCTGTAAGCTATCTAAACAAATCTGGAAACTTAGACAAACACAAGTCAATAAAATCAAAGCACTTCACAGCTGAAGATGGTTGGAACTCTTTGGTTCTCCATATCTTAGTAAAAATTACTGTGAATATTTTTAAAATCTCATTAAAAAAACTAGTTACAACCTTACATTTCTTTTCCAAGCTGTTTATGGGCCTTTGTCAGTTCCTATTTATTTACTTTGAAATCAATCTGATACATAATTTTGGCCTAGATTAGTTCCTACCGTTCCTTACAGCATCTAGTTTAACAGGATTGTTAGTCTTATACCTAAAGCATGACATTCTAAAGCACATCACCATTTTATTATTAAGGAAAGAAATAACAGTCATGTTCTGAAATGACCATCAATGTGAGGTTGACTCAGTTATCTCCAAAGGATGACTTTATAGCTTCGAGAACAGACAGACTGTTACGTCTTAAAATTCATGCAAGGCACAGTATTGCAGCTGTAAATCAGAAGGGCAACTCAGACTGGCCAGCATCCTTCGGAATAATCTTTACATTCCTGTTTTGCTCAATAAGCCTCTTAGTTGAAAGATGACCCATGATGAGTTTTTTCCTCCAGGACTGGTAAAAAATAGCTCCTGTGTCTTTGACAGCTACTTACTAAAATCTAAACAAGGCTTTCTGTTGGGCATTTATCTGTACCTGTACTCCTCCAAGGACTATAAGGGACAAGCAACTCTAATCCAAAGAGTCACTTTGTCTTTTGTGATTTGATTTAGGCATATTTAAATCCAAATGGCTAATCTAAAATCCTGGAAGCACCTGTATCAATTAAAATAAATAAATCAAGTTATAGCAGCTGGATTGTACAACATTTCAGCAACTATTACATTTTCTTCTTTGTCTGACAGAGACACCCTGCTCTTGCTAACTGAGTTTGTTTAAAAATATTATTGAAAAAGCAGGTTGCACCATAGTCCTGGGGAAAGTCCTTTCCTGCTTGGCACACACTGAAATGTTACTTTGAAGCTTATGGCTTCCACTGCAGTCTCAGGTATGAGGAGTAAAAGACAACTGCAACACATTTGAGACCCCCCTTCTCTTGACCTCTAGCTGCCTACCAAAGTAAGATCAGCAACATATTGGAGCTTCATCTCACTGTCTAATTCAATCTGTGGAAAAAATGCATCTGCTTCACATTAATTACTTATTGATTGCATCAGGCTTGAAAGTTGTTACTGTTACTCCAAGATGTTCTTAAGGTTTTTAAGCCTATGGCTGAGAAGAATAAGATGACACAGTAACATTTTTGATCAGAAATATCTCAAGGGATCAGAGCTTGCTTCAGCCCATCTGCAGCAATTTTCTTGGAAATAGCTACGTGTACAACTGTTCCCACTTTTCTTATTTTTCAGAATAGCCACTCTGGATTTACAGTGATTCATTTGTGGATTTTTGACTTATTACATTACTTACACTTCTGAACTCTGCTTAGGAGATGGAATACAGACTTACATGATAACCTGTCAACACAAAATGCTGACTATCCTTATCTCCAAAAGCCCAATATATAATATATAAATATATATATATTTACCTCACAGTCTTAGGGACTATGATGATTACACAACAACCCTGAGAATCCTGCTGGTTTTGTGAATTTGGTGTTCATTCTCTTTGCCTCTCTATTGTCTTCCTCTGAGTGGATGAAGTAGGGGACAGAAACACTTGGTCTTTTCTCAGCATTTTTATGTTGACTTTCAGAATTTTTTTTCCTTAAGTCATGTAGACTTCAAGAAATAAATAAATATTAGGTTCATAATGCTTTGAAGTTAGAAACAACCTATATCCTTGGATTTTTCACTTTATTTTCCTATGAAGGTTAGCAAATCTCAGGACAGTTCAAGAGGACAACCTACAGTAATAAAACTCACAGTGTAAAATGAACAAGCACTTTCAGCAGAGTTAAGAATTCTTTCCAAAAAAAAATTATTATGCCAGCATGCATCATTTTGAAAGGATGGAAAAAACACTAATAATACCTAAAGGTTATTTCCTCCCCAGAATGATCTTCTGGTTTTATATCATAAGCTACTCAACATCTAAGTCATACAAATTTGTGCACTCACACTTACTGCGGCAACATAGATACACAGCTTTAACGGAAATGTTCAATGAGATTATCCCCCAACCTGGGAGGCAAAAGCCTCCTGTTACTCATGCTGGGACGTTTATTTTAACAGCTTTTAGCTTTTATTAATTACTTCTGCTCTACAGAATGTTAGACAGTTTCTCAGACTGTATCCAGTGACCTGTTTGCTTATCCCCAAATATTCTGATCAAGGATGGATGAGTTGGCATTTTCCAAACAGAGTGGAAGCTTAGTTCTTTGTAACAATTTCCCTCTTCCAACACAAACAACAAACGACTGTGTGCCCTGTACACAACTCGAATGAGGTCCTGAAGAAAGAAAACAGATCCTTTAGAAGTCTTTTCTTTCAAAATTGAATTTCACCTCAACAACATCCTCATTCAGTCAAGGACTATCAAAACAGTATTGCCTCCTTGCCACGCTGCAGTCTGCTTTGCTCCTAGAAAGGTCATAGAGTAGTCAAAACAGATAAGTAGGATTTTTTCTTTAAAAAGCTAAAATAATCTCCCCCACACCCCATAAGTTTTCTACAAAATTGGGATGTAAAAAATTAAGCTAAGTTATTTAGAATTTAAGTCCTGTGATTTAAGGAATTAGAAGCCTGTTTTGTTAGCAAATTTTGTGTGTTTTAGGATCTTACATTTCTGGATCATGGGTGAACAAAGGAAACATACTGGAATTAATGACATCCGAGATGGATGTCATTTTTTGAAAGATGTACAGCAAAACTTAGACAAAGAATGGTACCCACAGTACTGTATTGTTTAGTACCCTTTAGCTGTCCTCTTTTCCAAGAGGTGAAAAAAGAGCACTGCATAAACCTTGATCCTCTCCAAGATTTGGGTGCCATTGTTTGGGTTGCAGGGAGGCAAGTCCTGCTCTCAGAACTGAGACCCCTCTAGTGGTAAGGTGTGCACGCTACTTCTGTAGAAATTCTGCAAGAGGTCAAGCCTTTCTTTTAAAAAGAACCCAGAAGAGCAGAATAAAAGTAGTCCTTTCACTCTTTTTTATCCAAGATTTCATTAATCTGAGATGTGAGACCCAGACTTGCAGTTTTTCCTCTACTTCATTCCTGACACTCCCTACTCAAGTGGATATCATAACACTAAGCTCCAACAGATTCTGCCCAAGCAAAACATCTCACTTCCCTTCATATTGCACTGTGCATGGAAACAGAAATAGCACACATAATGGAAGGTTATCAAGCATTGGAATGGGATGCCCAGGGAAGTGGTGGAGTCGCCACCCCTGGAAGTGCTCAAGAAACGATTGGACGTGTCACTTAGTGCTACAATTTAGTTGACAAGGTGGTGTTTGGTCAATGATTGGACTTGATGATCCTGGAGGTCTTTTCCAATCTTAATGGTTCCATGATTCTATGCTTCTAACCACTGATTCAGCCATACAGTTCTTGGCTACAGCTACAACTGATATAGTAACCTGACTTGTAATTATACATCACAACTACGCACAATAAGACTATGGAAATACAAGACAAATCTCTTGCATGGGAGATCTTTTTACCCCTTAAAAAAAAGCAATTGAAGCCTGAGTGAAATTAATAAAATTCAATTTAAATTTCTTTTTTTTCCCCTGCTTGTGTTATGTTTAGCACATACAAACCACTTCTGATGCTTTTTCCAAAATGGCAATGTATAATAGGTACCTCAAGAGTAATAAGTTAGAAAAGCTCCAAATGGTTTTTTGGATTTATTTGTTTAGGGTGTTTGCATGAAGGGTGGCCTTGCAAGAAAGTGAAATGGCTATTCAAGGAAAGTGAAAAATGACCAAAGTTTTGTTGTTTCTAATTTATTTGATAGATGCACTCAGGTTCAACAACTGCGTTTCAATGATGCTCTGCTTTTTTTTCCTTTTTTTCCTTTTTTCTCTGTGCTGAAGTGTCCACAATTAAATCTGGCAAAATTTAACTTGCAATGAAAACACAGGTCCCTTCTGCATCTCCCCTACAGCCTGATTTACACAAACTCGATTTACTTTTATTTGTTTATAATACTTTTTCTTTATTTGCATACCACCTAGGTAACTGATGTAGTTCCATCACAATACCTGGAAATCCCAATTTCCAAAATTAGTTTTCATTTACATGTATTTATTCTTTTATTGCTATTTATAGCTAAATAAAATTAAAATAACATGTTAAGCTTTCACATATCTGAACAATTGTGGCAAGAAAAGCGAAGCAAAGTATACCTGGTTCTGAAGCCATGTTTTGCAATGACATGCAAAACAGGTAATAAAAAGGGAATTATCCATTCTTAAAATAAGATTTGTTTTAAAAGAAACAAGCATATATTTTAATTCTACATGTCAGCTATATTGTGCAAGCAGTTTCTGTCCAAAAGGTAGAATGGTGGATGGCAAGTGGTTGATAAAATAGAAATACAGTTTGAATTTCAATGTCTTTTAAGAATATTACTTTCTTTCAGAAAACTCTCAGCTGCAAAATGAATGAGGATTGGTATAACCATGTAAAGTTGTGATAAATATAAGTACATGGGCTACATGTGATTGTACAGATCCAATGTTGAGTAAAATGGTGCAGCATCAGACTTCGACAATTTATTTTTAAAATACCCAAATGTGCAAAGCTCAAAACTTGCCCATTTTACAGTTTAGCCCTCAGAAAGACTAATAAGTAGTGTTAATAATGTAATTTTTTGAGATTTTTTTGGGAGCAAAAAAACCTAAACAACTAAGAAAAGAAACTGGGAAAACCTGTGTGATCCTGTGGTTCTAATACATAGCAAAAGAAACCAAAATATTAAAGTACTTCAGTATATTATCTTAGTTTATATATTGCCCCCAAATAAGACTCACTTTGGGTATATCTGTTGGGGTTTTTTTTCACTTCAGCTTTCTAAAAATTTGGATGTCAGAACTTCCAAGGCTGTACAGTTAGAAACACTAATCAGGGACTGGAAAGTCTAAATAAAAGATAACAGAATATGGGGTTTCTAACCTTTAAGTTGCTGTGTCCCCATTCAGACTTAAATAATTTGCGTCTGACAGACATTCCGTGATCAAAAGAATCCATGTTAGCATATTATCTAAAGATTTGTAAATATTTTTATTACAGAAACTCACTAATTGGCCCTGAAAGAGTTGGAGGACAGTATTACCACCAAGGCTACAGCTAAAGCACCTTGTTAGGAACTGATATGTAATGTTATGCACTACACATGAAAAGATATACTGATTTTAAGAGATATTTAATTGCAGTTTTATATCCTTGCATAAGGTAGTACAGGGACATGTTTGTGTCCTTGGGATAATAATGGGTTCTTATGATCCTAATTTATATGAAGTATTTACTTATCTAATTTCACTGAAAAAAATCCACAAACATTGCACTCTTATGATTTCAGATGTGGCCCTCCACATATTTTTATACCATAACAAGAGCTACAGAACAACAGCAGGTAGTCAAAGAGAGCTATTAGCTGTCTATGAGTAACAGCACTTAAAAAGATTGTAGAAGCTATTAAAATACAGGTAACCATAATTTCATCAGGAAAAAATAACAGGGCTGTATGGTGAAAGAACATTCTTCATCTCTAGTCTTCTACTTTATTGTCCTGGAGCTATTATACTGCATCTCCCTCTTCTACTGATTGCTGCATTTCTAAGAGCCCTGTAGGTCAAACTCAAGGTACTGTGTTTCATAACAAGAATAATTTTACAGCATTTTTGCTAGTTTAAAGAGGTACACTAACTCTGCACCTTTGATAAAATGTAACCGTCTAGTATTTTAAAGATGAACATATTTGAGTACTACATTGACCCCCTATCTGACAGTGATATTCATATGAATATCCTAGTCACTTTAATATCACCACTGCTGAACAAAAGGAAAAGTATACTTCTCCCAGTCCATCTGATTGCACAAATAAAACTATTCTTTTAACTCATTCCTTTAAGGTACTTGCTAGTATCCTTTTCCTGTCTATATTTACATTTTTCCCCAACATTGTATTATGAGGAAAGACAATATGTGCTTTATATTTTATTTCTCTGATCTGTCAGACTGATTCCTTACAGAGTTACTCATGCACGCTGTTGGCTGCAGAGGAGCTCTGTGCAGTACCAGGTTATTATAAACAGATGGGCTGGAAGAAATGGACCACATTTGTCTGTGATGTAGCTACAGATAATATATATGCATGTCCGTAACAGAATGTAAGCCGTATCTCTATACTCAAGCAAAGATTTACTGGAAATACTAAGACAGTTGGAGAGTCATAAACCTCCTCCTTCCAAGAGCAATAGATAACAGGACACACCTGCTGCCTCTGGGGAAGCAATTGCTGCCGTGTGTCTGCAGATATACATATCCAAAGGCAGAGCCTTAGTCAGCTTTGTCTATAACAATATACACACAGGGTATATATACATTCCTAGGTGTATGAAAATATAGGCTCACATATATATTTGAGCCTTCCTTAAATACCCCAAAAGAACAGGCTTGTTTCTGGACAGGTGCTTTTGTGGCCAGCACATGAGATTGTTCATCTAACATGAACCGTTTTCTTCCTATGTATGACTGAAATTCAGAGTTGCACATGTAACGAACACAGTAAGATATACAGGATTACAGGCATGTAAGCCTACTTTTCAGGTATTTTATTTTACCAAATGCATATCCTCTTCTTCCATTATCCTGAGTAAGCAATGAGTGTGTAGATACAGGCAACTGGCAAAAAGGCCCATCAGCCAGAGAATGAAACTGAACCATGCTCCAATATTTATGTTGTATTTTAATTGCAATTGTTAAATATGTATCCCTGCAGTTTCACACAGAAGTATTTTTTGCAGATGCCAATCTCACAAATGTACCAGAGAAGAACAGAGATGAATTCTGATGAAAGCTTCCTACAACAGGAAGTAATTTTTAAAAAAATGCCCTTAAAGTTCCCGTAAAATTAAAATAGTATTTTGGAGCAATCCATAAAAGTTCTCAACTAACATGAAATTGCATTTTACTACATTAATCAAGTTCAAATTTTAGCTACAAAGAAAATTCTTAATAAATAATGATAATAGAAAAACTGGAAGTTCTCTATCATCTGTATGCAAAATTCTATGTTAATTCTATGAAATCTACTGATATAAAGAGCACTTTATCTGCTGTAACAAAAAGTCACTAACCTGAGTTCACCAAAAGGCTAGACTGAAAAACACAAGTATGACTGGTATGGTGGAGGCAGGGCTGGTGTGATAATCCTAAGTACCATGGCATCTTATCACCCAGAGCTTTTCCTGAATACAGAGCTCAAGGCTTCTGCAATTGGCACAGCTGAAGCCTCTGTGCTAACCAGTCTTACCACTGAGTGCCTACATGTCTGTCTCCCCGGGAACTGATGAACCTTGCAGCCAAAAATTATTACCTTTTTAGTACCTTTTAGTCTACTCTGTAGACCAAATCTGGTTAAGAAACTTCAAGAAGTGAAAGAGAAAATCAAAGGCTTCCATCTGACCTGAACTCACACTCTCATGAACTCCAATGAAATTGGACTTGTCCCAGGTCTTGAAACAGCAATTCGGTAAGTTTGTGTTACTTTGTTAACACACACACACACACACACACACACACACACACACACACAAAGAAAAGGATAACAAGGGTGCACAGTCACAAGATAATGTTTAGCCAGCAAATGCCTATAGGGTTATTTTGTACCAATCAAGACTATCATCCATCAGATAATAGCCAAGTGACAACCTGTGAGTAAGCCAAGGGACAGCAAACAAGCATTTTTGGGATCAGGCTCCTGAAAAATCACATTTGTTTAATGATCAAATGCTGCACTGCATGATGCAGACAAATTTGGCTCTGTGGATAACACTCCATATATTTTTTATGTACTATCTTTAGAATATAACTGCATACACTATGAATATTTAAGGACCATACACAGGCTGGATCATCAGTTGAGAGATGCCCTTCACTTAGATCTCTATATAACAAATATAAATATTTATTAGATTGTACTTGTACTAACATCATGTATAATACTAAAACATGTACAGCTGCATCAGCACTTTCTTTTATACTCTGTCTAGCACAGAAAACAATTCTGAACTGAAAACTTGGTAACTAATGTCAAGGAGAGAATTATTTTTGCCAAACAAGGACAGCATGCAGGGGATGACAGAAGAATTTATCCTGCACAAAATCTTTCTGCAACATTTATAATTAGATGCTGGTGTTTTATGTATTTTGTTAGTGAATTTTAGCCCTTTGTATTACAATGATTATGTAATACAGATAAAAACAAATCAAATCAAGAAAAAAATACAATGCAGTCTGCTTTAGAGCACATTGTCAGTTTGTGAGAAACTCATAGCAGTGATGAATTTGAAAGCAGTGTTCCATTTTATTGCTGCATTGCTCTCAGGACAGTTCCTCTGGTTTCATGAAGCAAGCCTTGTTTATTCAGACTAACATCTTTTAAGAATAAGATCCAAACTGCAGTTTGCACAGGTAAGCAAAAAGCTCTAGAACTGCCGGTTCCCAGATACTGAAGATTTAGTGCTGACTCTGGATTTTGCTCTTAAAAAAACATGAAAAAGTTGCCTTTACTTTAACTCTGTATTTATGTTGCTGGATTTTTTCACAATAAATATATTTATACCTTTGACAGACCAAATCCTCCAAAATCTGAATAAATTCACTCTGCCTTCATCAGACCACCATTCACAGTATCCTTCTAAACCTCAATAGGGTCTATCAGATAATACAGACATTATCATGTTTGTCGTTATTATACTAAAAATAAAATTTGATTTTTCAAGTCACAGCAGGTGCAAGCTGAATAGAGCTTAGCTCTTTTTCTAAATGCCTTGGGCATAAATAGGTAATCAATCATATTTAATCAATATGTTGTTCAGCCATGCAGATTCCCATGCCTGTAATTCCAGCTTTATTCAAATGCTCTTTAGTCTCGGTACATTATTCATTGATTTTTTTTTTCCCCTCATCCAAAAGAGGCACAGAAATAAATAAGTGGTACATCTTAAAACTTAGAAATATCTATGTACATATTATTAAAAAAAAAAAAAAAGAAAAAAAAGAAAAAATAGAATGTTCCCTGTTACCTATCATGATATCCAATATATTTCACTATTTTAAGGTTTGGAACAACTCCTCTTTGTTGTCCACGCCCCACTCTCTTTGACAATATCCTACTGTGATTATAGGAATGGGCTTCAAAAGTAGCAGAATAAAGCACCAATTTCTCACTTTAACATACTTATTAAAGCAGTAACACAGGCACAAACATGCCATGAAGAGGAAGTGCAAGTCTGTATACACAGTTTCCATCTACATTTAGAAGTGGTAGTATAGATTTAATAGCCCCAAGAATTCCCATTTAAAATATTAAACAAAGCTTCCACAACTGCAATTTTGGGGACTGTAGTCACATATAAATGTTTATATATGATTACATATTTTAAAAATCTTAAAAGTGTAACAAAGTGCTTCTTATTGTCAGTTGTTTTAATTGTCTAGGTTGGCACTGAATAAGCATGAGCATAGTTATTTCAGTTTGTTTAAAAACTACTGAAAAATGTAAATAACCATTGATCTTAGAATAAATAGCTGAATGTGGCATTTGCTTTTGTTTTAAATAGCTTAAGTGAGAGGAAGAACAGCACAACATTAAAAGCACAATCTATCTTATTGCATGGTTCTTTTGCAGTGACTTTTTAAAAACATTGCTCTTATTCCAAAAGGTAACAAGAAGCTGCATTTGGCTAGTTTGATCAGTGAAATGAGAGGCAAGAGAGAATATTTGCATTTAAAATTGCTCTTTAATCTGGCTGTCCTAGACCCAGGAGCTGTACTAGCTTCACAGTGCCATGATAGACTGGCCTATTTCTTGCAAACAAATGATGTATTTCTTTGTAAATGCAAGAAACTCATCTAAGCATTCATACTAAGATTAGTGGCTTTCTGTTAAAAAGTTTCCTTTCTTATCCAGGAGTAAAAATGCAAGTGGAGGTAAAATATAAAAGCAATGTGTATTTTAGTCACAAACATATTCTGTTTTGGTAACTCTTTGCATCTGATCTAAGGGAACAAGTGATAAGTCACTTCAAGACCCACATTAGACCCCTTAGCTCTTAAAAAAAAAGTAAAAAAAAAAAAAATCCACTGCATAGCTCATTAGTAGCTTCTGATTCAGAAGGAACAAATACAGATACAGAGTCAAATGCCGTCCAAAACAGGATCTGAAAGCAACAGTATTTTTGGCTTAGATATCGGTTAAGCACCCTTCAAATATTTAGCTTTAATCCTGAGTGGAAGAGTCTGGATGCACTGATTAAAATACACTGTGTGGAACACTGGCTTTGCCCAGAAAAGTTGTCCCATTCCCACAAGTTGTTGAAGTCCAGGTTGGATGGGGCTTTGAGCAACCTGGTCTAGTGAAAAGGCAACCCTGTCCATGGCAGCAGAGTTGGAACTAGATTATCTGGTAGGTATCTTGCAACCCAAACAGTCCTATGATTCTATGATTCCATTACTTATTGCCTCAATAGCAGAAGACCTACTCAAGTACTCCCCATTTCTGTATAAATCATGAATCTCAACCTGCCATGCCTTTTGCCTGTTTTGAAAGTCGCCAAGACCTGAGCCTTTAAAAATGCTCAGTCTTCTCAAGAGAAGACTGTTAAGTCTCTCCCCAGTCTGTAACGATGATACCAGTGTAAACTTTCCTTACTGTATTTGAGCAGATGTCCAGCCAAATCACAGAATCATAAAATGGGTCAGGCTGAAAGGGACTAAATGGATCATTTAGCCTCTCTGGTCAAGTGGGGTCATCCTAGAGCACATGGCACAAGATTATGTCCAGATGGTTCTTGAATATCTGCAGTGAGGGAAACTCCACAACGTCTCTGGGCAATCCGCTCCAGCGCATTGTCATCTGCCAAAGCAGAGAAGCTTGTGGAGGACTGTCTCCCTTGAGAGGGATCTCAGGCTGGAGCAGGGGAAGGACTCTTCTCCCTGAGCAGTGGCAGGAACAATGTGTGATGAATTGACCATAAACCCCATTCCCTGTCTCCCTGTGCTGCAGTGGTGGGTGGAGGAGATAGAGCTTGGGACAGAGGGAGGGGGGGGGGAAAGATGGTTTTAAGACTTATTTTACTTCTTGTTATCCTCCTCTGACTTTGTTGGTAATAAATTCAAGTAATATTCCCAAGCTGAGTCTGTTTTGCCCGTGACAGTCATCAGTGAGTGACCTTTCCCAGTCCTTAACTCACGAACTTTAAGTTATATTTTCTCTCCCCTGCCCACATGTGGAGGAGAGTGATAGAGTAGCTTTGGTGGGTGCCTGAGATCCAGCCAGGTTCAACCCACTATAATTGTCTTGTCTCAGCCCATGAGTTTTCTCACTTTTACACTTCTGATTCTCTCTCTGATCCCACTGGGGGCAGTAAGCAACTGTGTGGGGCTTAGTTTTTAGCTGGGGTTAAAGCACAACACCAGGTCCCAATCCAGGACCACCTCTCTTGATCCAAGAAGCTGCACATTTGCTGTCACTTACGCTCTCCATCCAAATTCACACCAGTGAACTGTAAAATGATGAAGGGTCACATAGTAACTGGGTTTTCCCTCTTACATAAATCTTCTAATGTCAGTACCTGATTACCTTCCTGTGGGTAATCTTTTGAAGTTCCTCTAAGATACTCTCTAGGCTACACACAATAAAAAGCAAGTTTCAAAGACAATTAAAGAAAAAGGCGTGAGGAGTGTCACTCCCCCTTTCCCTCTCTAGCCCTCTTCTTTTCTGAAAGTTGTTCCAAATAATTTTCTCTCTGGTTAGGTTTGACATTCAAAATGTTGAACATTAATATATTCACCACAATGACAGGACTTTACTTTTCGTTAGACATTTGCTTTTACGGACTCTCAGAAAGGCCTCAGGAAACCTCACAGTATTTATATATTCGATAATCTAAACTTTTAATGGTTATCCCAACCAATTTGAACAGTTAGATGTTTCAAGGTCAAACAGCCAATACAATATCTGATTAGTAGTGCTCAGCAAGTAGATAAAGATTTCTTTTCAGGAAGTGCTGTTCAAACATTTAAAAAAAAATTGCTGTAGCCATTCTATTTTATTTCTTGAGTTCACTTTCAGCTCCACATTTAAATGACTATATTTCAATAGAGCAAAGAAAAATTAAGAATATGGATACTCACAGTCAATGACATAGCATTCATGTGTACAATTAATCAAACGCATATATTAAGCAAAAACTGGTGTGAAATACTGTAGTCAAAAACTAAAAACATAAACACATAAAGAAATTGTAATGCACTTGAGGGTTGCCTAGAAGCAGAATACAAAGTAAATTGGATAAATTATTCATTACAAATTGGTTTTTCAACTGTAGGATTAAGTGTGAAAGAACAACAATTACACACGACATTTGCTGCTGGTCAACAAATAGATCCACTTGCTTTTAGTATCCAGTCAGATATATGATTTATTATATGGTTTATTTGTGAAGAAAAACTGTGTTGATTACTTCTTGCAAAAATAAAAATATTTTCTCCTAAAACATCACTTACAAATCATTTTTAGATATATGACCATGAACTTTTCCTTGTACCTGCACAGCATCAGTTTTAGTTATCATCTCAGTCCATAAGATACCAAACTGACTTAGATTGCATTTAAAAACTTTTATAAAATGACAAGAGATTTTCATTGCAAACTTGTGCATGATAGCAGTTTCATATATTCTTAGCCTTAGAATATAGATGTTAAAAGGACACAGGAGATTAAAGGATCTCCAAAACATGTGAATTTGTCTTATATGTATGTGTTTCGCTGCTATCTAAGCAGGGGGAATAGAAATACAAACACATTTGTTTGTTTTTATTGGACTAATGTATTATAAACTCAAATGACTCTTTTAATTGTGTGTGTAGTTTGCACTTCTAAGAATGTTAGCATTTCAAAACAATATCGAACTGGCTGAGTGTCTTCCTAACCTTGATAATCCAGCTGCCTTAATTTTTCCTCTTGCTTTCCATATATACTTTTCCAGGAAAAGTGTAAGCAATGTTGCCTAAAAACTGTTTAATACTCTAGGACATTTATTAATATTGTAAATGAAAAAAAGTCTCAATTTATAAACTTAATCTTACATTACAAGGGTTCTGTTTTGACACTTTTCTCTCATGGATGAGAAAAAGATGCCTATCTGCACAGAAAGGAAGGTCTCATACATTTTGATACTAAGAGATAATAATATACTGCCTATTAAGGAAGGGTATACTTTTGAAATTCTTTTTCTTAGCAGGACTTTCACCTAATTTAATGATGGAAACCGTGTTGAGGTAAATAATACCAGAGTGACTTTTTCCCCACTCCTTTTTTTTGCTGCTCTTGATGAGTTGTGAACCTTGGCATCAACAGAATGTTCATCCCTGTTTTGAAATGACCATGATCTAATCTCTATGCTACAAATACACATGGTTGAGTAAAGATTTAACAGCAAAGATTAATTTCGGTTTCATTTTCCTTTCTTTTGTACTAGGAAAACCATTAATTGAATAAAATTGTGTCTTCTAGTGATAGGAATAGGTGGGATGTTAATCTTACTGTTGGACTTGACATAGCTGGAAAAAATTCAGACATCCTATTGGACAGTACTTTCTCCTCTATTTGGATAACCGTTGTTATGGTGATAGTTACAGGTAAAAGCATTAATGAGGATGACTTGAAAGCTTTGATGTGTAAGTCACAATTATTTTTAACAACTTATGAGATACGGTAACAGCTAGTACTGCTCCTTGCTAAAGAGGCATCATTGTATCAGCTTTCATGAAAATTATCTGAATTTCTATTTGTTGTGTTTCTGTAATGCAATGTTGAATACAAATATGTAATAAAAAGGATTTGGAAGAACATCCCACCCCCATTTTCTCACAAAGGATATAATCTGTTATTCCTAGGAACTTGCTTACAGTAACAACTGACTTTTAGTATAAAATATAAATTTTAAAATACCTGTATTGCTCTTTTGTGACACCCTGAGAACTACCCAGTATGATTTCTTGTCTCCAAAACTAAGCTGTAAACAAATCTACAAACCCACATCGCCAAGCAGAAGATTGCAGACACATTGCATTGCCCAGGCTGTTGTAAAACTTCAAGGGGTAAGCACTACAGACAGAGGAATTATTGCCTGAAGTATTTAATCTCAGCAGTACTTGATGTTCATCACAGAGCTTGGCTCACACCCGTTCTGAATGAACGCAGTTACTTACATAGTCCTCGTAGGCCTCGTGTGCAGGTGGCGGGGGTGGTCTGTAACCCGGGACAGACGGGGCACCCCTGGCTCGAGGGGTGGGAACACCCCTTGCCACTGGTGGCACAGGGAGGGCTCCACGGGTCACTGGCGCTCCTCTGGGTGCTTGGGCACCTCGTCCAGGCAGGGGTGGAGGAATCGCACCCCCACGACCCCTGTGGAGAGCAAACAGGAATGATCACTTTGGCATGCACGGCAAGAGAGGACACGGCCATGCTAACCCATTTTAAAGGCTCTTATATTTGTACTACTATTTAAAGCATCATATAACTGCAGGATTACAACTACAACTACAATGTCAAGCACTTTCAGGTGATATCTTGGGCAGAACTTCTATTATGGAAAGGCATTATTTTTAAGCCACCCAGTGCCTTTTATACCTGATCCTCTTGTTGCTTGTACTAATGAAATTCTGAATCACTCTAATTCACAGAGTTGCAGAATTGCACTAAAGTAGTTCTAGAGAATGAAGAAAATGAGAAACTTTTTCTGTTGCTCTCAAATTATTTTACAAGAGCAGCCATCACTCATTCTCATGTTTATTAGTGGGTGGGAGAAACAGATTGGCAGAAGATGTTACAGGACGGCAGAAACTTGCAAGGCAAAGTAGAGGAAGACTATAAAAGGAGAGCAGTAACTTTCCTTTGTATCTAACTTAGTTTAGCACAAAGGAAGGGTAGCATGAGATTCTGCTTTTCCCCACTGCACAGAGAGAATAGAGCATATAAACAAGCAGAGAAATAGGTTTATCATCTTTCTGGCTATTTATGCTATATCTGCCTCACTGTACTAATTAGTAAGTCAGAAGAAGCTGTTACTGTTTAAGAAAAAGTTCTTGCAACTATACCATAAAATGAATTAGAAGTGGACTATATCTGGGAAGCAGTCTGTGGGTTTTGTTTCAGAGCAGCATGGTCCCCAACGTGCTGCCCTTTCTGAAGACCAGGAGTGCCAGATATAGCTGTGCGTGACGCCCAGATCCAGAGCTGTGGCTTGTTCCCTACTGAGACAACCAAATGCACAGCACTAGCTTGTGATGTTCACTGCTTTATGACAAGTTTCAGTAGCCAGTTTTAGACTTACACAATCACTGAATGTTTTGGGTTGGAAGGGACCTTCAGAGATCCTCCAGTCTAAATGCCCTGTCCCTTGGGCAGGGACATCTTTCACTGGGTCTAACTGTGCAAAGATGTGTCCAACTTGACCTTGAACATTTCCAGTGATGGGGCATCTACAACTTCGGGAAATTTGTTCCAGTGTTTCACCACTCTCATTGAAAACAATCTTTTTCCCTCTTTCAGTTTAAGATTCATAAAAAAGCCACTCTCTGTCTTATAAGCCCTCTTTACATATATGGAATGGCTGTAATGAGGTGTCCCCAGGCCCTTCTCTTCAACATGCTGAACAACCCCAGCTTTCCCAGTCTGACTTCATAGGAGAGGCACTCCAGCCCTCTTGATGATTTCTGAGGCTCTCCTCTGGACCTGCTTCAACATGTCCATGCCTTTATTGTACTGAGGACCCCAGAGGTGGATGCAGGACTCCAGGTGGGGTCTCACAAGGGCAGAGTAGAAGGCAGAATCACCACCCTCGACCTGCTGGACATGCTGTTTTTGATGCAGCCCAGGATATGTTTGGCCTTCTAGGATGCGAGTGCACATTGCTGGATCTTGTCCAGTTTTTCACCTTCCAATATCCCCAAGTCCTTCTCTGCAGGGCTGCTCCCAATCCCTTCACTCCCCAGTCTATGCTGACACTGGTGAGTACCCACATGCAGGACCTTGCACTTGGCCATGATGAACTTTATGAGGTTCACCCAGGCCCATGTCTCAAACCTGTATCAGTCCCTCTGGACTATATCCTTCCCTCAATCAACTTAAAATACTTCAGGTGAAATTTTTTTTTTTTAGTATTCCCCTGAGATTTTTGAATGGAAAATAGAGAAAGTACCTAACATCATAAGATCTGTGCAACTGATTCAATCAGTAGGGTATTTTGCAGGAATTGGGGGCCAGCACTCCACTGATTATCCTTTGAACATAATTTAAAAGCTGCCAGTTTGTTGCAGTGATGTGCTGAACATCGTTATTAAGTTCCAGAGATCTTAGCTGTAAGGAAGACTGAGCCCAAAAAGACTTTGAGTGGAAGATGATCATGAACAGCAACTGTAAAAATTTCTATGCATGTGCATCATACTGATAAAAAAATCCATCCAGGAAGAAATGACAGAAAACATGGCAGACATCTTCAGGAAAAATAAAAACAAACACCAAGGTCATAGGCCTGTTCAATTCCCAAAGAACTCCTACGTCAGCATAACATAGGGTACTTTCATATCCTATTTCCTCCAAAATAAAAGTCAAGTTTTTAGGACACATCCTGAAAATACCTCTATGGAGAGAAGACTAGAAGTTGCTAGGTAACTCAGATGCCCAAGGCAACAAATTTCTTAAGGATTCATGGTAAAAAGTAAGTCTGAAAGAGTGCATTTATATTTTACACTGGCTTTATGAACAAGCAGAGATATGTTACCTAGATATGAAAAAATACTTGAAAGAATCCAGAAAACATTCATATACCAATGTTTTTAGATTATGCCAATCATACTCTTGTAAAACTGATAACCCATCAACAACTATGTAATATAATATATATAATTATATATATATTATATATATGTATTATATATAATGTATATTATATTAATATGTATAAAAAGGTAATTATTTGGCTAATAAAGTTCCATTCAAATTATGTAGTCTTCTTAGACTACACTATTTTTTGGCCAATGACTTTACGCTACTGACCATACTGGTACTTTGCTAGCATAACAATATCCTTTCCTAGAAATATCCTCTCCTTGGCTTTATAATCTGCTCTCATTTGTTGTTTATTACTTATATACCATCCACTGTAGCCTGTGAACTGTAGACCAGAGAACCCGGAACAATACAGACCACACAAGCTATCAAAAGACAAAATTTCAGTTTACTGACCAGCATGTGTATGTGATTTCCTTTTCTTTTTTTTCTTTTTTTTTTAAACTATGGTTTTTTTACTATTGCTTACAGTTTCTAAAGCTATTAGCATAATAGCTCAGGTTACCACACCTTGAAGGAGCTGCAGGTGGCACACGGATCCCTCTTCCTCGAATACCCCGTCCACGTGATGAGTCCTCAGAACCATTCAAATATGACAGTTCTCTCAGCTGCTCCTGGCGAATTTCATCATTATAATCCTGAAATGCAAAAGGTGAAACTTGCTGAAACTTTGTATTTTGGCTGACCTGACAAACCACTCAAACCAGAAATTCCATCATGGTATTTGGGTGACTTGTTCTGCATCATCATTGGTATGCTGAAAAATTGTACAGAGGGAGTAGACAACTACCTACAGTAAGTGGACAGAAAAATGTGGACACTATGGGTAGTGAAGGTGGTCATAAAGAGCATGAACATGCAAAATAAAACACACAAGGCAAAGAACACATAAACAGAAATAAATATATCTATATGCAAAATGTAAATGGACTTTCACATAAAAAAAGGTACTAATCTCAAAAAGCTTGTAAATTAGACAAAAAAAATCATTTTATAAAATATAATTCTGTATTTTTGACAATTTTTCCTGGCTATCTTTATGCACTTAAACCACAAATTCTACCTTATACTGCACCTTAGCATAACTGGATGATTTAATTCAATACCAATTAGAATCACTGAATGTACCCTTCAGCTCCTGAAAGGAACTCTCTCTTTACGACTCAAGTTATTAAATGAAATAAAATAGACCCAATCTAAGCCAGTAGGGTATCAACTCCAGCACTGTCATTTCTGTTGGCTCAGTAAATATCAGATGAACTTACTTTTCTTACTGATACAGAATAGAATCACAGACTCATGGAATGGTTTGGGTTGGAAGGAACCTTAAAGCTCTAATTCCAACCTCCCTGACATGGACACCTGTGGGAAAAATCCCTTACTCAGCACCATTTTTCACAAATGAATTCAAGCGGGACAGACTTTTGTCCAGGAAGAATTCTCTTGTAACTTGATTACTCCTTACCTATATACAGACTCTCTATTGACTCTGGGTCCGAGCTATCCAGTCAGGAAGATATTACTTATCTGCACACACACCATACAGCCACTCCTGTGGCTGCCTTCAGCCACAAAGAACAATCATGCTTCAAACTGCTTTCCAGCTGCACCTTGCCATTCTTTTCCCACACACACTAATGTTAGCTCTGGCTCGCTCAGGACCACAATATTTTTGCTTTAATATTTTCTTCCTCTTCTGTCATCCAGACAGCTGGTGTTGTCTTGTTTAGCTGCTCCTACAGACACCTTGTTGACTTCCTCTTCGTTGGAATGCATGTTTGTAAGAGGTGATCCTTGAATATTAATTAGCTCTCTTGGGCCCCTGTCCCTCCAGGCCTCTATCCCACCAAGTAGCTCCTTGAAGAGGCCAAACTCTGCTCATCTCAAGTCCAAGCATCCTCCTTGCTGCCCTAAGGATCTTGAACTCTACTGTTTCATGGTCACTGCAGCCAAGACTGTCTTGGAGCTTCACATTCCCCACCAGCCCCTCCTTGATGTTGAGGTCAAGGTCCAGCACAGCATCTCTCCCCAGCGGCCCCTCCAGTACTTGGAAAAGGAAGCTATCCTCATTGCATTCTAGGAACCCATGTGCCCTGCCTGTTGTCCCTCCAACAGATATCAGGGAGTTTGAAGTCCCCCATAAGCACCAGGGCTTCTGAACGAGAAGCTGTTCCTTTCTCTCTATGGAGGGTTTCATCCACTATAATACATAACAACCAATTTTTACTTATTTTACAACCTTTGTCTCAGTCAGAAGTTCCTTTCTCTTTAGCTTCCTTCCTTTCTATTCACCTCTTTGCAGGTTGATCACAGTACTAAGAGTCCACTGCAGTAGCCAGCTTGCTGGCAGCATAACCACATGACATATAATTGTTGCTTCAAAACAGAATGAATTTTAGCCCTTCAGTCCTCCCATCCTTCCACAGGCAAGTGCCATTTGCTGTCATGCAAGGCTCTGAAAATGCTACTTCTTGGGTGAGTGACCATCCAGGGCACGTTACAAGTGACACCTCTTTTAGCCAAGTTAAAAACCAAGCCAACAGTGTGATGGAACTGTGGCCTTGCTTGTTCCCTTCTAGGGAGTGTAACTGGAGCAAAAATTATTAATGAAATTCAGAAAAGAGTCCCATTTATACAATATAGCATGTGATAATTGCAGCATAACCATAATTAAAACCTATCCCTAATTTGCCAATAAAGTACATCATGGTTTTCGGTTCAGCACCATCCCCAAATCTTTTTACTCTATTTTCTATCATTCTAACACTAATGGCAATAAGTCAAAGACACCTTCCTAAGCCAATGGGCTCTGTAAAACACAGAGGGAAAAACACAGATAGAATAAATAAATAAATTTGCAGAATTGTTGGATCAGGTACTATCTACTGTGCCCTGTTTAATATCATCTGTTATTCACATTGGGTTTCCAAGGATTAGGACTTCAAACTTGCTGTTTGAGTTTACCTTTCAGATTCCACACCAGTGCTGGGACTGAATTTCATTAATAATCCAAGTACATTTTGATTGAGAAAGAAGTAGGCAGAAAAAAAAAAAGAGAGAGAGAGAGAGAAAGGACCTGCAAGGGACAGAAACTGAAGTTTCTGTGTTGCTGTGCTAACTTCTCTCCTTTGGAAAATTGCTGTATAAATGGATTCTACCAGAAATTGCCTCAAAGCTGCTATTCCTTCCTCAGGTAAAAATATAACTTAAAATCATAGTATTGACAAAACAGAAAATCCAAATTAAATTTATAATACACAACAAGATCTGAAAATCTTTACCATTCTGTTATGCAATGTCATTACAGGTTCTTTAGTGTACAGGTTTTTTACTGCATGTCCAATTAAGAAATACGTAAAATTTATTTTGAAATGGCAAGATAAAGACAACAAAGTACACAGAAGATGCTGGGACAGATATCTTGAAAGAGAAAGATTTCAATTTAACAAAAAATAATTCTATATAAATAGTTTATGTTATGCTCCCCTCAAAAAGAGTAATTAGGATCACAATTTCTAAACCTGAAACCTGAAATTTTCAGTAGAAATGCTAAATTCAACTCTTTCATTAAACAGAAACATAACACTGAATTAATCTTTCATAACTGCTACAAGTACAGCTACAGTCAGAATATCTATTTAACTGTAGCTGAGTTCAGAGACTAGCACAGCAGCAAAATTATGCTGCTGCTGTTTCATATATATCTAGTCCCAAGAAAGAGCATGCGTTGCAAGATATACCTATACTGATGAAAGCATAAGGAAGTAGCTACACACTGCAGTAGTATATTGTGTTTCAGAAAAAAAACCCCACCTACTTCATATACTAAAATAAGCTCATGAGAAATGTTCTGTGCTTTATAGCTCTCTAATAGTCTTATAGCTATTCTTACAGCTGATACTCTGTTCTTGTTTATATCCTTAAAACCATTATTACCTTTAAACAGCTTTTCCATTTACTGATGATGTGAAGGGTGCTGTTGACTCACATCACTGTGGTCAGTATTTACAAACACTGTGAGCTAACCACCACGCCCATGGCCATTCACCCAAACACACATTTTGACTTTAGAAATACCAAAGATTTACAATTTCAGCAAAGTCAGTAGCACCCAAGGCCACCAAGAATTTTCATATTTGTGTAAATGTCTAAAACCCCAAATTACATATTTAGATAAAACTTTTAGTCTTCTAGAGTACATCAACACGTTTACTCTAAATTACCAAAATTATGTTTATTAGTGAAGGTTAGGAGTGATTAATTAGGTTGGTCAGAGTCTGACTGGTGGCAGCTCACTCATGGGCCCTTCTGGTAGCAGTGGTAGGAGCTGCAGCAGAGAGGGGAAAGCACATAAGCTGCAAGAGAACTCAATAAACCCATTTTGGTAAAAAATAGCAAAGTATGACGCAAGCTACAAAACCTGATCTGAATTAACAAAAACATTGTATTGACAAGGGAGGAAAGTTAATAAAGAAATCAAAGGGTAAGGCATAGACAAGCGAAATGGATTTTGGGAATATATATCTATCATTACCATAACAAAGGCTCATAGAAGTCAAGGATAAATCAATCCCTTAAGGACTGTGATCTCCTGTCCTGATGTACTGTGCACATTTAAGTTCTATTATAATTCTATTAATAAATACCATTACTCTTATCTAGGGCAGCTGAATTTCATTCTCACCAGATAGTTAGGGGGAAAGTAATTTAGGTTAAATGCAAACTACCTTAAGAATGTAGTTATACCTGTCAAATCTAAAATGATAATACAATTCTTCACACTGACAATTGTGAGGTATGAATAAGACTCGTTTGGTCCCTTACACAGGTGATATTTTACAGCATATAAACATTCCTCACACAGTTAAGCTAGCCATGTATCATGTGAAGAGCAGACTACCCTCCAGGTAGTGTCGCTACTACTAGGACAGACTTACAGCTATCTTAATTCTACAAACAACTACATATTAACACCTTGTATCTTAAAATCTGTGATTTTAAGTGAGTGAAAAAGTACTGAAAAAAAACCCCTTTGCTTGGGGTTATTTTCTCTATAACTATTACAGTGCTTCCCAAAATCTTGAGGTATAATTAACTCAAATATACAGCTAGCATATGCAGAGGTCCTATGGTCCTGGAGATCTCAGTCTGCACTGTCTGACCTATGCAGCACTCTTTCTCTCCCATGCATGTAATATCCTCTGAAAGCCCTGTGTTGCCAACAGAGAGCACCATGTTCCCAGACATCCATATGTCCCATCTTGCTCTCTTCCTGAGCTCAGGTAACACAAAGGGAACAGGAGATGGATCTGGACTCCTGTAGGACTTCTGTGTCCTGCCCATGTCCCACCATCAGCAAAAGAGTTCCAGTGCTCTGTGTATTTGTACAGATTCACTGAAGCTAGAGAATCTCCCTTCAACTCTGTTATTGATGCCTTTGAGCTATTTTCAGGCCCTTCAAATTCCAGTTAGCCTAAAATTTCCATTGAGTACCTGCCAGACAAGACCCAGTGAATTTTAGGTAGAGCTAGGTGATGGGAATATGGTCCTTTTGGTTTTGATTTTTTTTTTTGGTTTGGTTTGGTTTTTAGATGCATACTGATTTTGGACTCTGAAAGACACATTATCCACGTGCTCCCTGGTGTATATGGGGAAGCACTAATACTGTGAAAATAAGTTGTGGTGAGGAATTCCTGGAGTCCCTGCTTCACTGTGTTCTCTGTGTCCTTACAAAGGTGAACTGTGCTATGATTCAGCTTCAAAGCATGGTGTGAACCACTCATCTGGACTTATGGAGTCAGGATCTGCAGTTTAGTACACTGAAGAGGCCAAGAACATCAGAATTCCCACTTTTTAATTGAGTGCTTTAATATCAGGGTGTTACAAAAAAGAATAGCACAGCCTGCTCAGTACCAGAAGAGTTTGATTAATTAGTTCCTGAGTCAATGAGATATTTGGCATTTCCTGTTATTTCTTCACATTTTAAGATCCTGTTCTAAGACTCCCAATGCATTCAAATATAAACATATCAGCACATATCCATAGCATCTCTCTCTCAGTCTCTAGTTAGGAAACTTACAACAATTGTGACAGATAGATTGGATAGCCCTCTCCATCACCTAAAATTTGGGTGAGACAGTGCCTCAGGTGGGCATGCAAATTACGTTCTGCACCTGGATCAGGGCAAACTCCAGTGTTAACACAGGCTGGGGGTTGAACAGATTGAGAGCACCCCTGCCAAGAAGGACTCAGGGTCCTGGTGGATGAGAGGCTGGACATGAGCTACAATATGCACTTGCAGCCTGAAAGGCCAATTTTATCCTGGGCTGGATCAAAAGCAGCATGGACAGCAGGTCATGGGAAGTGATTCTGTCAGTCTACTCTGCTCTGGTGAGACCCCACCCAGAGTGCTGCATCCAGCTCTGGGGTCCCCAGCACACAAAGGACATCAAGCCTGTTGGAGCACATCCAGAGGAGGCCACCAAGTTGATTAGAGGGATGGAGCACCTCTGTACGAGGAATGGCTGAGAGAACTGTTCAGCCTGGAAAAGAGAAGGCTTCAGGGTGACCCGAATGCATCATTCCAGTAAGAAATTCTTTACTGTGAGTGGTGGTGTGGCACTGCAACAGGTTGCCCAGAGAAGTTGTGGATGCCCCATCCCTGGGAGTGTTCAAGCACAGGCTGAGTAGGTCTTTGAGCAATCTGATCTAGTGGAAGGTGTCCGTAGCAGGAGAGTGGGAACTAGATGATCTTTAAGGTCCCTTCCAATACAAGTCATTTTATGATTCTATGATCTGCACTTTCAAACGTCATCCTTTGTCTCTCTAATACTAATTCAAAGTTCTTTGCAAAACAAGAGATTGATCTGAGCTGAGACCACTCCCAACCACACAAGTCCTACAAAGTTCATTAGAGCTGTGGGATCTGGCTCTAGCCCACCCTACATGGATGCCTGATGGATATGTCACATGTTCTCAACAGTATATGATGGAGCTCAAAACCAACAGCTGTTTTGATGTTCCTAGATAAGACCCACACTCTCTGAACCCATGTGTAATGTATATGCGTGGTTTCCTGGTTACCTACTACCAAAGCCATCTGTTAAGATGGCTTTTTGCCCATCTGCAGATTGGTCTGGTTATTTCACTAGAGCATAGGTGCCAGGTAATGATGGGTTTAGATGGACAGCTTGCAGTGCACCACAAGTGACAATGTTTCTGCCAGAATGACTCCAATACTACATGAGCAATACATGCCTCTTTGCATTTGCCCATACATATTGGCACTTAAGTAAGGCCATTTTGTGTGTGTGCAGTTCTCTGGCAGACAGTAACCCCAATAAATATATAAAAATATAAATATAAATATAAATATAAATATAAATATAAATATAAATATAAATATAAATATAAATATAAATATAAATATAAATATAAATATAAATATAAATATAAATCCATCTGAGCCTCAGAAAGAAATTATTTTCTCTAAGCAATCAGCAACTTAGCCAGATCCATAGCCATAAACGTTTTGCACTTTCACTTGCCATATATGCAAAAAATTGCTGTCTTTACCTGCTTATAATCTGTCTGAAAAATAAACCTTAATTGTGTGGATCACCCTTAGAGATTGAAACACATAAAATAGACCATACATTTCTCTCAGTAGTGGTCTGAATGTGTTGCAGCCAATATGAGTTTCAGCTTCTAAATGCCTATGGGCAGAATGCAAGCAGACATAAGCTAGAGCCACGTACACTTGCCTTTGAGGTTAGTTGACAGCTGGGGGATTTGTCAGCTTGCCACAGAGAGCACTCACCCAAGCGTGGATGTCATTTTTCTCTTTGAGCATGCACAATTAAATCTGCCTGGCATCATCAGCATGGGGCACTGCACTCTACAAGCAGTGGGGAAGGGAGGGGGAATGTCTTGTTCCTCAGCATCTGAAGAGAAGCTGCCAATCCTAGGGTGTAAACTGAACATAGGCAACTGCTATGAAACTTTGACCCAGATATCTTAGTCTTTGATAGAACAGAGCAAAATACGCCTCATCTAACTGTATAATCGATTTAAATTTTATTTTTCATACTAAAGAGACCTTTCAACAGAAGATTATTTCAGTGTACATGGAAACACTGTTAGCCAAACAAAATAACCACACTGAAGACGGGTGCATGGCGTTTGAAAAACTTGCAGAAACCTGTATTAAATTTCAGCCATTTACCCCAATTTGTTCCACCCCTCCTGCTCACAAGCCCCCAGACAAATGGATACCGTGGTCTGTAATTCATTCAAATGACAGCTATGCTGCCACAAAAGTCAGTTAGCTGGCAGCTCCCTATCCCTGAATTTAATTCCAAGTGAGTCCTGGCTGCCAGAGACTTGCGCTTATTTACAGCTGCCACTTGAAGGAGACATATAAGGGAACTGATAATATGAACAGAGGGCATACAGCACGCTGCAGGAAGGGTGGTGTAGCCACCTAATCCTAAAGGAATTGTTATGGATTTGCACTGGATGTTTACATGGGCTCCTATGAAGGAAGGAATATGACAGGGCTCTTGCTTCAGAGGCAGGGAGAGGTGTAGGACTGCCACTGTTCTTCTCCAGCTGCTTGCTGAAGCTCTGCTATGACTGAGATCAGTAACTGCTCTTAAGGCTGGAGTAACCATCTACTATAGTCTACATTAAAGCCAACAAAAGTAACAAGCTCTACATAGCACCTATGCATCTTTTTTTATTCCACCTATGCCAGGTGGAATTGCCACCCAGATTGCCTCCTGCTATCTACTGCTGTAGGTTTACAGCCCCCTAGTCATGGATAACAGGGACAGCAACAGCAGCCAGCAAAATTCAGACACGTTTACTCTTGTTTAGTGTGCTTGTCTCGTCCAGCCTGGCTACTGCTATACTCTCTCGGTCCCATGTGGCACAATAAACAAAAGATGCTGCTCGTCCTGAGGAGACTGGAAAGAGCAATGAAGGATGAGAAGTCTGTGCAAGAAAATATCTTACTACAGGTTTGTAGAGTGCCCTTTCTTTTATTGCTTCTGAATCACTTTAGAACTTTAAAAAATCCCATTAGGTGATAATCTATACAAGCTGGTAGCGCATAGTACACTGGACTGAACTTGATACATGACACGGGAATTAGTTTTTAAAGCAATTTTAGTGGGTTTCTTTTTACTTATTGCAATACAGAGTAAAGATAACATGAGCTGTCTTTGAAGTAAGGACTGTCTTGGCATGGACTAAATCTATTTTACAGATGCAGAGCAGAAATGTTCTTAATAGTTCTTAATACTGAAATCTATTAAAATCCATGGTCTGATTCTACATCAGGTGATAGAGAATATCTTAAATTATGTCAGCACAGACCTTGCTGTACCATTCTGGGAGCAGAATCTGGCAGAAGGGTATTTGTCACAGCCAGCACTGTCTCTCAACAGAGCTGTGAGGATGATAGCATGGCCTGTGTGTTTGTTGTCCATTTTTCTAGACAAAGGATTTCTCTAGACTAACCCAGGCTGTGGTCTAGATGCTTGCTGCATGTGGGTCCCTTTAGGAACTCTGAATCTCTCTTTGATCATCCAGTTTAGTCATAGTCTGTGTCTGGAAAGGTTTTTTGTAGGCTCAAAATAAACACGCACTGTCTCCTCTCCTGATGGCACTGCACCAGCACCAGCAGCATCACTGCCTGGCACAGCTGCTTGCCAGAGAACAAACTGGTGGCACAGACTGGGACAAAGCTGGACTGACTGCAAGAGAAAGGATGAAGATCAAAACTTCTTCCAGGAACCTGAGACTGCCATGAGGGCTTAGTTTTGGAAGGCAGCAGTGCCTTGACATTTTCTCTAGCCAGAGGTCAAGGCAGAAAACACTGCATCTGTATTTCTCCTGCAGTCCTTCTACACAGCAATCTGACTATCCCAAACTAAACAGCATAGCACAGCCAACCCAAAGCCAAAACTTTTTGGCATAGTAAGGAAAAAAATGAAATGAAACATTCTGGGAAGATGGTCTGTAATAGCACTGTAAAAATACAAGAGCAATTTTCACTGCTGGAATCAAAGTTATTTTAGATCTGCCTTGCTTCAACTGCTATAATTTAAATTAGTTTCATTGTTGACAGATTTATGGATAGCCAGGGTGATGGTACAGAGGACAATCACAGAAGAACAAGCAGGTATCGAGGGTCCCACTCTCCATACTAAATTCAACAAGCATGAGGAAAAGACAGTGAAAAGATGCTGCTATTGAACCCCAGAGTCACCATCTGAACTGTCACAAAAGCTAGGAATATTAAAATCATTTATATATAGCTGTATTTATGCCTTATCACAGAATTGGCATAAATATGGCTATATAGAAATGATTTTAATATTTTTAGCTTCTGTGAACTTTTTGAAGTTTATGCCTAATTTCAAGCGAGAGAGAGTGGAAATATAGAAATAAATAAACTAAAATATTGAAAGGAAAAGAAACATGTCAAACAAGAAAAGTTGAAGTCATGTCAGTGGAAAACCCAAACAAATGGCAAGCTCAACAAATTAGCAAAAAGTACTTTCTCTTTTTAAAGTACGTGGTGTATCAAAGACTAGGAATGAAGAGTATAGAACTGAGTAGGTAATTAATGCAGCCAGATCTAGGTGAAAGTATTGTCAGAGTTTCTAGCTAATCAATTTAATATATAACATGATTAAAATATTATGAGTTCTGTATTTGTTTTTTAATTTGAATATATTTTATTTTGTTAGTGCATAAACCTTTTATTTAAGATTATCCACTAGGAGATATGGCACCCATATTTATAATGTCTCCTTTCCTTCTCTGTAGCATGCATTAAAGAAGATTTCAGATACTTTAACAAAATTACAACTTTTTTTCCCCCTTGTTGACAGAATATCCTCTAATTCCTGCTTATTACCAGGTAGCAAGAAGTCTTCTAGCTTCTTACATTTCATCATGGCTGCTGCATCTAATGTATCCCTTTCTAGGTGGCTACACAATAAGACCAACTTCAGATAAAATAAAAAATGTATAGGCTCGAGGAGAAAAGTGAAATAAGTTCCACAGCTGAAGGATCCTCTCAATGAAAATATCTGAACAGAAGCAACAAGATCCAGATCGAGCCCAGTTATTCATCCAAGGAGTGGCAGTGTAGCAGAGGGAGAGATATAGGCAGTTGTGGAATGCTGCCAGAAAACATACAGGTAAAAAATGTATTCATAAACAGTATCCAAAAGTAGGAAATCCAATTTAATACACCGGTTTTTATCGTAAGATATTCCATTTAGTATATGAGCATCTGTATTTCATCCCACCTTCTGCATTCACTCAAGTGTTGCTCCAAATATGCATCAGGTAACCTTGATGATATTCACTGGACACAGAAGCAAACTGTATTCTAAAGAGGAGAATCTCAGGTATACTCAGAGATGTAAATGGCATTAAAAAAAAGTCAGATTTAACTATCCTATTCCCTAGAAAAGACCAGACTCATTAGCATATAACTTATTCAACTCTGACTCTCAAGTCCACCAGTGTATTTTCTTGTAAACTAGTTTACTTTTCTTGAAATGCAACGTGATAGAATTTAATCTAAACTTTTAAAGAGTTTCAGGATGACAATCTTAGCATTGAAGATTAAACTCCAGCTTTCTGATATCTGAACATATTTCCTATAATAAAAGAAACAAATAGTATTCAACACTTTTCTATCATTTCCAAACAAGGTGATCAGGAATTAAACCTGATACTAAGAGGGGAAAAGAGGGCCTTTTGCACCTGCAAACATTTTTACTTTTGTTTTAATTTTAAATAATATTTATATTTTATAATCTTTGTAGTATTTATATAGACATATACTTATAATATTTAAATAACAACATATAAGGATATATATGGTTGTCCTCCCTGCTTATTATGAATGCTCATCAATGAACTGTTTCAAAATGTCTAGGTCTCTTTGAAGCTATTAATCTGGACCATTATCAAAGAAACACATGAAGAAATTCAATTCTGTGCTATGTCAGAAATCCATAAGAAAGGAATTATTAATTTAATGCCCTTTTTATTCACAGAGATGGAATTCTTTTCTTATGTTATGGAGGAAAATGCTCACATGAGAACTGGGTGAAAGGAATGCTCACAGAACTTTTTCAAAGCCAAATGTAAATCACTCTCTTACATTAGAGCTAAATTCTTCAGTCTTTCCTAAATAACTAAAGCAAAAAGTTTCTGTAATTGTTTATTAAATTGTTTATTAAATTGTTTATTAAATTGTGAAAGCAAATATAGGTATTTAAAATATAGCATATATTGAGGACTGGCTCCAAAGTCAATATTATTGACTACTAAAATGGCTAACATTTTCCTGGTCATAAATTTCCTTTCTTAAAGTTTCATTCTGAACTGGGACAGTGAAAATATAGTTGAATAATTAGGAAATGAGAGTGATCTTTTCTTTTTTATCCTAGAGATACAAGGTCAGATTGAGGAGGTGTCATGTTATATAAGTTAGCACAATTCATTTACTCTGCAGTATTTTGCTGAGTTCAGTGCCACCTTAAAAGTGGACTCACTAATTCCATTTGGAAAGAGGATCCTGGGAGCTCTTAGCCAAGTGCCACATAAGCTGAATTTGCCATGCAAGTTTCCTATTCAGCACAAATGTGGTACATTGGTTCAGAGCCCATGAGTGAGAGCCACGGACTCCACCTCCTTTCAGGTGGAGTTTCAGGACAGTTACTCCACATGCATAAACCCAACAAACACACCCAAACCAGACACCCAGAGCCTTGCTATCTCAATGTCTAAACATCAGTAAATAGCTGTCGCCTTACATTACATGTTTTCTCACCAAAAAATTATGCAAACTTACAGTTGAATTATTTGGAACTGAACACAAGTGATTGCGAACCCATTAGTTCCACGCTACTATTTATGCATAATTAACCCAGTTCTACATTATTGATTTTAGAAGCATGGTTTTCCACTCAATTCAAGTAAAATGTTCTAAATTTAATGAAATGTGTCAAGTTTAGGACAACTACATACGTTGTCTTTCAATATAATAATTCACTTCATCATAGAAAATATGAGTGGACACCAAAGAAATAACAGGAACTTCATCACTGTTGTTTTGTTGATGGAAACAGTGCTGTAAATGGAATTAACTGAGGCTAGTTTATTTCTTCTTTCTCATAATTCAAATGATCAATTATTTTAACTGAAATGTATTTAATTAAAACCAAAACATATTTAATTTAAATAAATTTTCACTGTTTGCCATTTGTTTTAATGATTAATCTGGACAGGTACTGGATATCAATGTCTCATTATTCATTTAAATTCAGCACAGCAAGCCAAGGCAAACATATATGACTTCATCACACCTCGAGGTGCTGAGGATTCTCAGCTTCCAGTGGCTGCAACTAATCCTACTTAGTAGAAAAGGTAGATTATTTTATTGAACTTAAGCTTTCCAGACCTGGGGTTCATGAGATTAAAGTCACCAATTTGGGCAGATCTGACTAATCTCCAGTTATTTACCCTCACCACTGCTCAGGCTAAGTGGACTGGGTAAAAGCCTCAAGATTCTCCTGAACTCCTAAAACCTCCTTTAAACAATCTTGGTTGAAAATTTCTGTCTTAACCTGAAATTTTGATATCCAGGCTTTCCCAGAGCCTCACTAAGGCATTCTGAGAATTATCATACCTGATACTGCTGTTAAAAACCCAGAGATTTTTCCATCACTCAATTTGCTGATTTCAGGGTAAACACACTGGAAAATTTTAACTGCTCTCAAGTTTGCAGGAAAGGATCCTTCCTTGGGGTTCTGGTGAACAACAAGCCCTCCAGGTACCAGCAGTGTGCCCTTGGGGCAATGGCATCTGGTATTGCGTTAGGAAGAGCACTGCCAGATGGTCAAGGGAGGTCTTGTCTACTTAGCACTGGTGAGGTCACACCTGTGTCCAGTGCTGGACTTCCAAGTATAAGAAAGATATGGACCTACTGGAGCGAGTCTGTCATAGGACCACTGATATGATTAAGGGACTGAGGCATCTCTTCTATGAGACAAGGCTGTGAGAGTTGGGACTGTTCAGCCTGGAGGGCGGAAGACTAAAGGGGATCTCATCAATGTGTAGAAATATCTGAAGAGAGGGAATGAAGAACAGGGAGCCAGACTCTACTCAGTAGTGTCCACTGATAGGCGAAGAGGAAACAGCTGCAAAATAAAACATATGAAATTCAACCTGATGATGCAAAACAACCTTTTTTTTTTTTTGTGCAGATGACTGAACAATGACACAGGTTGCCCAGAGAGGTTGTGAAGTCTCCATCTTTGGAGATATTCAAGAGCTGTCTGGACACAGTCCAGGGGACCTGGAGGGGGTTGGATGAGATGACCTCTGGAGGTCCCTTCCAACTTCAACACTCTGTTATTCTGTCAAAGGAAACCCTATGTTATAAATTATTTAATGGCTTAATAAAAAGTTTCAGGTTCATACTAGTAACCCATACAAAACTCTATAACTGAATAACTCATTTCTTATGCTGAATTAAACATTCCCAATGTGGGCTGCAGTAATACTGAAAAAGAGTCAGTTCAGCTGTCATCGCACTCTCCTGAAAATGTAAATTAATTCGCATTCACAGCATCACACCTACAACCTTTAAGATGTAATTTAATCTTCATAGTAGTTATCTTACTTTTAGGTCTGAAATTTTTCTCACTGTGCAATTTCAGAACAACACAGTAGAAAATGCCTAGCTAAGAGTTGTTAGGGTTTATCACCATGCTGTAGTTTAGGACAGCCTGCATTTACAGCCATGTTATGAAAGCACATGGTCATGCAGCCATAAAAGACTGAAAACACAAAACCCTCTATTTGTACAGAGTTGTAAATCTGTTTGTTCAATGTGTAATTGCATGTGCCTGTATTTGTACTCATCTTGTATTCGCAATCACAGATTTTGAAAGTAACTAATGCTCATTGCTCTGAAAATACATTTGCATTTTTCAACATGGTATGCTTCCTTTTCCTAACTGTTTTCATACACAGTCATAAGTTAAAATATCAAACTTTTTGACTGAGTGCAGGATGTTTTTCTAAACTAAACCAATAAAAGGAAAAGTCTCCCTCAAGTTTTTTTTCCTTCAGTTCAAAGAGACATTTCAAATGCAGAAAATGATGAGTAATGTTAGGAGCATACAAATTTCTGAAAGGTGTATTTGGCATACACCACTGGCAGACAGAGAAATATTTGCACAGACGAGCAGGTCTGTCTGCAGTTAAGGGTAAGATTTTAAATGGGAGCTTAGTTTCACATCTTACTTTTTACAGCTTTTAATTATATTGAGGCAGTTTCATGAACAGTTCTGTTCCATCGCATACAAAATCTAAGAAAGCCTAACTCATATGTACAATGAACACATTTTAATTTAAAAATCAGGCAATAGAAATATTCACCACTGGATGATGCAATTTGTTTCCTGGGAACAAAATCCCTGGATTTCATTTTTTGATTCCCCAAGTGATATGTATTCCAACTGTATTTCTACTCTGTCAGTTGATATATAAATGTGTGCATTGATCCTCTGTACTGCCAAATAGTTTGTGGTTTTATTAATGGGAAATTGAGTTGTTCCATAGTAATCAAGGGCTAGAATCCTGCTTTACAGGAAAACTTCAGGGTGTAAAACTAGAAAAGATGAAATACGTGCACGTTTTCTGTATAAAATGCAACAAATAGCTTGTATCTAAGAATAAAGTCAATGCTCTGAGCCTGCAGGCTAGTATATCTGGGACAAAAGTAGTGCTAGAACATGATTTTCACAATAACCTATGAGAAAGGTTAGATTCATTTTTCTCCTGTAACGACACTGGTTTTGTTTCTCATTGCTGAAATCTGACACAATAGCTTAATTATCTGCAAAAGCAGTATCTTTTTAGTTCATGTTCTTTGGTTATTGTTTAGCTCCATGATTTGTTTGCTATTCAGCAGTGAGTGCTGATGGGGAAAATACAATATATTACTCCAGTGGAAACTATGGAAACTAGTTGTCATTGCAAGCTGCCTTCTAAAGCAGATGTTGGATAATGAATTTTCTGGATTAAGATAGCAGAGTATTGCAACACTCAGTTAATGTTAATACACCAGATGTATAAGTTATGGAAAGATGCTCATCCATTTAAGACACTGATGTGATTAAACAGGTTTTTGAAGTAGAAGTGAGATATAAATCATCATGCATTATCAGTACTTCTCATTTTAAAACAAGCCTGATATAAAAGTACAGTTTATGAATTTCATATTCATCTGGCACAGACCAAGATTATGCAATAACAAACCAGTTCACCAGTTCCTAATTTGAAATTATTTATATGTTTCTAGGGTTGAGTACTGGCACAGTCCAGCTACACAGAAATTAATGAAGCTCTCACAATATCATACATTTGTTGCAGAGGTGTTCTCTTTCCTTCTATGCACAGTATACAGCTGTGCTGAGGATTTATCAGGGTTAGAGGGTGAAAGGAAAATGGATCTCAAACACACAACCATACAAAATGAAAACTTCATTGCAATGGCTTCCATCTGGATCACATATCCACATTTTTCTTTCACTCATTATCACACTAGAAGGAGGGTTTTTCCGTTGTGTGAACCATTCTGTAACAAAATGATTTTTTTTTGTTTAATGAAATAAAAGATTAAGTGCTATATGACGGATTATATGGTAGTTATATTAGAACATATAAAATTTATTAATATGCATTTCTTATCAGACAAATACAGCTTATTCAGTGTCACTCAAGCCTGAATATAATAACATGATAATGATGCTTTATGCTATTACCCTGCATCACTTAATGTCCACTTAAGCTTTCAGATAATAAAATGCTTAAGGAAGAGATTTTCTTCACTGTTTCAGCATTTTCTGCCTATGATTAAGCACACATGATTACACTGTTGCACTGATTGATGCCAATTTGGCAGGAGGACATTTCCTAGCAATTATGCTTGGTTAAAGTATGCAATATACATGTCTTCCCTCTAGGCTGAGATTGCACTGATGTTTAAAAGCTGGAAACCATCAAACACAATAAAAACACATGTATGTGTGTGTACATACACATACATACATATACATATATGTACGTTTAGATATAAAGACCCATGTACGAAAAAACTTCCAGATTTGTGTTATTATAGAGATGTACTCCTTTAAAGAATTGATGTTGCCTGTGCAGTACAAATAAAAAAATCAAAAAATATGAATCAATTTTCTATTATGTGCTGTTTTTAAGGGAGAATTCTACTGATTTAGTGATTAGTCTCTTTTTTAAAAGACACACAAAACATTTCGTTTTAGCTCTCTCCTGGTAACATCATGCTTGCTTTAGCAACTTAGAGGAGTTTTTGCAATCATAGTACCCATATTGAGCCATCAGTTATTTGAACATTAAAAGATCATCATTCCGTATCAAATACAACTATTCTATTACAATTGCCATAATCGGGGAGGAATCTAAAAATATGTTTTTGTGACTGTAAAAGGCATTTCAATCATCTGTTGTGTGTGTTTGTGTATATATATATATATGCACACACACACATATATATAATGCTCACATTCTTCTTTGTGACTTTTATTTTAGTCTTTATTTTCTCTATTAGGTTTTTCTGAGTATTTTCCAGCTACACTAAACTGCTGGTACTGCTCTGCCCCACAACAACTGAACGGCTCCATGCATATTCTCATTAGTTCTGTGTGAAGTTAGTGCTACAGATGGAGTTTATTCTTTGAATTAATTCCCTTTCAGATAATGTACACATTTCTGTAAATCAAAACTAAGAAAGAAACAGAGTTAGGACTCACTGACTGACCCCTTCTATTACAAGTTTATTTTTAAAATTGCTTCCCATTTTGCAGGTATTTAAAATCTCACTAAACATGTAAACAAACAAAGTAAACAATTAGCTGGGTAACATGTGGATGGCACTGTCTCTGCCTAATGCCTGTCTCTGCCTAAAAGTTTAAATTATATTTGTCTTCAGAATAGAATACACATAAAATATGAGAATATGAGAATTGTTTTAAGATATGTCCCTTGCTAGAGATGTTTACCTGAATTTGCAGAAATTTTCTTTAAGAAAGAAAACAGTAGATAGAGCAAAGAGATGTCTTAGAGATCGTCTAAGACAGTTTATAACTAAATTGGGCAAGAAAGCCTTGGGTAGACTGGAGACATTAGGGTGGAGAATGTCCTCACTTCAGGACATATATGCAGTATATGATCTATCAACTTATTTTTTATTTTAGTTTTGATATTTGCCTGTTTCTTTATGGCATTTAAATACGGGTGTATTTAAAATATCAATTTGCCTTGTATTTAGTGGTAAACCATCTGTGGTCATTTTGGTGTTTTGTTTTGGCTTTTTTTTTCTTTTTTTTCTTTCTTTTAGTACAGCAAAAATTGGTGGTTTATTCTACAACAGTATAGGAAAAGTGTCAGCTATAAAGCACAATAGCCATCTAACACAACTAGATTGTTCATTCATCCAGATCTTTTCAATCTATTAGTCTGATGGGAAAGGTACGTGAAAGCTTTCAAAGGCCAAATTACTAAAATTCAAATACAGTCTAAATTACTGAACACTTCCATCTGATGTCTGTTGGGCAATGGCCATAAAATGACCTTGGCAGAGCTATTTACACCAATATTTTAGATGCACAATTTAACCTGGAGCACATAAAAAGGCATTTATCACACCAGAATCTGTGTAAGTAATCCCTCTCGTTCCTGGGCTTTCGTTCCCACTCAGTAAAGATCACAAAACTATCACAAAGGTCTCATACTCACAGTTTCTGTTATTCAAACAGGTTTGTTATAATGAAGTAAGATTTTATGTCTGCATTCATGGAAATGAATCAGCTGAAAAAATATGTCTGCTATAAAGATTTCATAATAATTTTAGGAAGACTACCACAACTAGTGAAGTTACAGAACAAGAACATGTTAGTATGGTATGTCTATGATAGTATTAGTTAAAACCACATTTATGCCCTGCAGCATTGTAATGTTCTTTCTTTGCTTACTTTAACCTGAAGAAGCACACACACAGTTAAAGACAGCCTCAACCACAGGTTTCTTGATTTTTACTCTGAGACTAATGGAATATTCATCATTGTATTAAACATAGCAGAGAAAGTAGCTGCTTCTTACGTATTCTATAGGAAGATACACCATGTGCAAATATTTGCCAGGAAATTTCTGTTCAGCGATACAGTAAAGGTTGAAGATTGGTTTTCATTACAAATTACATTTATTCTTCTACCTAACAGAGAATTCTGAGAAGAGTAAACCAGAGAAAAGAGACATCTGACTTCAGTGAATTCTCCTAACAAAAATCAATCTGAATGCCTTTAACACTAGTTTGAAGAATAACCTATCAGAAGTTATTAAACATTCTTTTAGTAACTATGTCTGGCTGTGCCAGTTCCAGTAATCATTGTCTGGCACATCAAAGAAATCCTGAAGTCATAACTTCTTATTAGAAAAGCAAATGTAACACTTCTAGGCTTTTCCTCCTGTAAAGACAGAGCTCACAGTGCAATCTGATTGCTGCAAAGGCATACAAGGAGAAGGGTGTGTCATTTGAGAATTTCCAGTTAAGAAAATCCAGAGGAGAAAGAGTACTATGTCTTCCTTTAATTCAGTTGTCTCCTGTTTTGTTTGTGGGAAACCCTGAAACTGCTACCTTTCGAGGACTTAAATTTCTTCCTTGAGTAATTTCCCACCTCTTTCTCCTGGACAGATAAAAATCTGTTCACTGTACTCAGGCCAGGAAAAATTTTCACTTATATGAACAGAGAAAAGAAATTCAGCTTGGAGCTGCTGAAGATTATTCAATGGCGAAAGGAGAGGGAAAAAAAATGGTAAGGATTACCTGGAAGGATAGAGAAGATTTATCGAAACCAGAAAGAGAGGATTTCAGCATAATCTGCTCCTTGTATTAACAACATGTGCAATCACCTGCACTGGCAGTTTGTTTGCTCTGATTTTTCACATTATCCAAGGGCTCTGTGTGTGAAACTGTGGGTATGCATTTACAACGGTTGGTGAGTAACCTTGTAAGATCTCTGGTGACACTATCCTCCAAACTCCTGCTTCCCATTTATTATGCAGTAGAAGTCTTTGACAACTAACACAAAGCCTTTGTAAGCACTGTATGTGGTCAGGTCTTCTCCTATTATATTAATGTAGTATTAAAGGATACATGTTTTAGTTTCCAACTTTCATGGAGGACCAGAATTCCAAAACACAAACTGCATTTTAAACTCATGTACACATACAGGATTAAAAAAAAAAAAAACAAATCCATAAAATGAAAACAAGCAAATTTTTGTTCATTTTTGGTTTAAAATGTTTTTTGCTAGTTAATTAACTTGAATCATATACCAAATAGTAAGTAACAATATTCTTTAATGAGTGTCTTCATTCATTGTGTGCAGAAATATTCCGTGCTTGTATATTTAGTATCTGCTTACTTGAATTATGCTATTTAATACATGTTTATTTATGAGATTTTTGAATTAAGTTGCTGATAAATTTAATATACTGGAAAAGCACTTTTGGTTAGATATGTCATTGTTTTGAAAAGTATTATGGACATTAGAAAGAATCACTGAATGCATCAGATCAAGAACAAAATTATTATCATTAAACTTGTCACTAAATCTGGAGGCTGTCAGTTATAACTGCTATCATCTGGCTCTCACTTTTTATTAACATTAGTAAAAGAGACAAAAGCACTGACGCTGGGGTGCTGCAGCTGCTGTGGTCAATGAGAAAACACCACTGGCCTCCGAAAGGTACAGGCTCCCAAACATCAGCTTGCTTCCCAGGACTTCTCAAATGCTTTCCTCACTCAGTTCTGTGATAAAACAAGGTAACCTGCAAGTTCAGTTTCTAGTGCAAAAATGTGCTGTTATGGATGCTGATCTCTGATATAAAGGATTTTTCTGCTTCCCAACCTTCCCACTGACACTTCTGTCCTTCAGCATTTCTGACATCTTAAGGAATAACCTATTCTTTAAAAGCTCATCTCAGCACAAATTTGTGGAGACTTGCTGTTCTTTCCCTGTTCTGTAGAGCACATCAGTTCTGATGACTGGAGCTGGCATGAATCAGGCATGGAGCTGCAAGGAAATAACTTGCTGATGTCGATTGTAAAGTTGTTTGAGTCCTGATCCTCTGACTATTTAGAGAACACAAGTACAGCCCCTTGTTTCACTCCCAGAAGCTGCCAGAAAATGGGGCCAGCATTATCTTGCAGTTCTCATTCAGAAAACTACCACCAAAGACATTAAAGGGACTGGTATTGATAACAAGTATGTAATTGCACTAAGAGATGGAGGCAGGATGGTCCTAGAAGCCAGACTACAAGGATGACAAAAGATTGGGATGGTAGACAAAATACTGGAGCTCGTGCCCATCATTCTGAGCCATCATGTGGTAGACTTAAAGCTGAAAGTGAACATGAATTGCTAAACAAAAAGATCTGAAGCAAAATGGAGGAGGTAACTGTCATCCAGTTTTGACAGCTCCCCTCCTGCAGCCTCTGCAATCACACCGACATGGCCATGACCAGCACTGGGGCTCTGAGCCTGTGCAGCATAAAAGTGACAAAAGGACTCTTCCTGAACTGCCATGCATCTGTCTTTCCTACATCCAGATGGAAAGGGTGTGTGGCCTGCATCTCAGTTAAATTATCTTGCTATTTATAGCATCATATAGTGGAACTGCATTATATCCGATAGAGTTATTTAGGCTTTACAATAAGGGTAAACAAGAGTGAAACCTGGCTGTTTGTCTGAAGGTCAAAGAAAGGGCAGGCGCTTAAGGTCTATGCTAATAAAAACCCCCAAATATTTAAAATACTAGGAGAAGAGTATACATACATATTTACACTGAATATGACTTACAATCTTACAAACAAAAGAAGAAGTAAGGAGGGGAGAAACAGATGGTGCACCAACCATCACAAGCAAATAAACAAGACATAAGGAACAAAGTCACCGTAAAATCCACACCTGTCAAAAACCTGCCGACTATAGCAAAGGTACACTCAGGCAGACACAGGGATCTCGTGGTGCCACAGGACACATTACAGAGACACAGGCTTTGTCAGGATGTCACTGTGTTACAGTGACTCCAGTGGCACCTGCTAGACTATCTGCATCCTCCCCAGCAGCTGCTCTCTGCCACTGCCATTGGTTGACCTGTCTATCTGCAACAGGTCTGGCCATGGGTTTTGCAAGGCCAGAAATAAAATCTGCTGTGTGGGAATAATTTCTCCTTCTTCTTCCAGACACCCTGCTATTATTCCTTGTTTCTCCTTTCTCAATCACACCTTTTTTCTCTGGTCTATTTATTCCTTCTCATAATTTAAAGCATCATTCAGCTTTCACTGAATTTCCAATTATTCCAACACCTGTTATTCCAATCTTGCTGATCTATTTCCAAGAAGACATGATTTTTCTCCGTTGAAAATTAGGAGGAGTTTGCTAAGGGAAAGAATTAAACATCTTTTCTAGCTCATGGCATCAGCAATGGACATGGAAGAGCATCACTATCTGAGATCAGTTAAGTCCCATGTACACAGAACTTTGAGCTAGAAATAGGGCATCCAGCTATTTTAGCATAGATCAGTCATCAGGCTTGTAGAAAAGGACAAATGAAAGGGAATGTAAAAGAATAAGGGTTCCTGAGGATAGTTTTAAATTAACAATCTCTCTAAAGGCTCCTTTTACTAAAACTTCTTTTATTCTTCTATACAAGATTCATCCATTTTTGTCTCCTGGGAAAACAGTGGACACTGTAAGGTTAGTTATGTTCAGTTTCTGCCCAGTACATCCTTTTCCTCTTTACTAAAGAATAGCTTTCTTTCCTCAACATGATGGATAAATGACCTGCCAATAGTCAACTTGTTGTTAGGCCTATAACCCTGGGCTACAGACATTTCAAGAAGTCTATTATGTTTAGTATAGTCATCTGTTGCTTTTCACAGCTATCATTCTTTTTTCTCTACCCTAAGTGGGTCACTTGCATCATCATCATCTTCATCACTTGTGCTTATTTGATATAGTCTGTCCATGCACACTGTTTCTCAGCAATGAATCTCTGCTGCACTTCATCAACAGAAGGTTATGATAATCTACATATCTGTACATATATTGCAGCATTCTGATAAATGAGGCAAGAAGTATTTCTTATTTTAGCATCTCAGACACAATATTCTATAGTCAACAGTGGTCACTGTCCTCCTTGAAAACTATTTATGTAAGACTGGCAACAGAATTATAAGTAATTTACAAAGAAAGGAATTAAGTGTAATTTTTAGTTTCTTGTTCTGTTTTCTCTTTTGGTGACACTTTCTGAGTTATTACCACAGATTCTTTTCTCACAATCTGAGAAGGCTGTGACATAGATATATTAACCCCATTATAGGAGAAAAATCACTAGTTAACACAGATCTTTCTCATACATTTATTAGTTCCAACTTCTTCATTATCAGTGGAGGTCAACAGATTGAACAAGTGGATCATATGACCCACTTAGAATGCTTTTTATATTTCAAGCTCTTACACCTAATTTATCCTCAAACTCCCAATGAAATAGGCACACTAATTAGGTATGATTATGCTAATCTTCCTAATTAGGTAGCAAGTGGCATCAATGTTAAATATATTCCATAAGTTTAAACAGTGAATCAAAAGCAGGAATTCCTATCCTTCCACAGTGTTCGACGACAAGTTCATGGGCATCTGGGTACGTAGGTACATACCTATAACTTCATGGGGAGCTGGTCTGGCTTTTCTTTATGAAGAATATATTTAGACATCAGGACTAAAAGAGTTAAACCAACAACACCATTAGCATCCCTTAATGTGCCAAAATTTGCTAGTCATGTGATACAAATCCCTACAGGACTGTCCCACTCTTTCCCGCATCCAAACCATCCACCCTGTCCATTTCAAACGCACTAAAAAGTTTACCCTTGCATAAGCAAAATGCAAAAGACAGAGAAGTTTAAACACCTGTACAAATCACTATGCAAAATGTGTTCTGTCGTTTCTACTAATTATTACAGTAGCCTTTTTTTTAACATACTTATAAAAGTAAACACTAAAAGGCATGAAACAGAAAGAGGAATTCCCTCACAGAAGCACAGACTAAGTATCAGACTTTCTGCATTGAACATTAGGTCAAAGATATCATTAGCATAATTGCAGAACGGCCAGTGAAGCTTTCACAAATGCGAGCAACAGTGTAAAGGGCAGGTACATTATTTATAAACTAATTTCCCCTGGCCCTGAAAAAAAGAGAATAATCATAAAGAGCTCATTTTTCCTCTTCTTTTTTCAATCATATCAGTTAAAATATCAGTTTACAGAGCACATAAAGTTCCATCTGCATCCAATGGAAATAGCAATCACTGCTTGCTCTCTTGGACTTTTCCTCCCTGGTTTCTATTATCCCCTTAGTAGGTCTTAAATCTAACCGGTGTTTCCAGATTTGAGCTTTACAGGAAAACTCTTGTAGTTCTCACATTGCTGAATTCTGTGAGCTTGTGGCCTAATTCACACATCAGTCACATGTATCACAAAGATGAACATAGAAAATTTTCTTTCTTTATGAAGTCTAGGAAAAAGAGCATATCTAACATCTCAGTAAAGTGCAGACATAAAAAAACATTTTTCATAAAAGAAATGGCCATCCTATTTTCCAAAGTTCTATATTTTATTTTTAAATGAAGTTATGAGTTAGCCATTTGTTAAAGAAATGAACAATCAGGAAAAAATTTTTGAGACATTTGGACCCATATTTGTTACTTTAAATATTTCAAACAAGTCAAAAGAGAGATGAGTTACAAAGCTGAGTTGAAGGGATAAATTCAAAACAGCCTTCTCATTTTTAATGGCATATCCTAGACAAATGATTCATGTATTATACAATAAATGATGAAAAAAATCAATTTTGATAGCATTATTAGTCTTATTAGTCTCACTTCTATGAAGACATCAACTTGCTCTATTAAGCTCCACCAACTAGAGATGAAAGAAGCTGAGCATACATGCTAAGGACCACCAAGACCCAAGGTAAGCATATTCAAACTCAGTTCCTGAAAATATTCAGTCCATATGTGGTCAGTCTACAAACGAGAGATTTAAATTGCACATCTAGATAACACAAACAGATCTGGTTTCTTTGGGGTAGGAGAGGAGGAGGAGAAGAAAAATTGAGTTTTTAATGGGTATCTCCTGGTAGTGGGATGTATTCTCCCTCAACCCTGGGTTTCCCCTCCTCTTCTGGCAGAGGGTGTTCAGTCACCTCAGTCACCCAGCTCTTGCCACTGGGTGCCTGTGTCCCAGCATGCAAAGGAGAATATTTACCTTTGCTGCTCACTAGCTATCTTTAATGAACTGTGGAAGAGTTTGGTGTTAGGAGTTTGGTGTTGGAGTTTGGTGTTAGGGCATTCAGAGGACTCAGCTCCACTGGTTTTGATACTATTATGTTTCTCGTGTGGAAAACCTTTGTTCACAGGTGAAATAGTGTAAGCAAGAAGCTCCTGGCCTTTGGTCTTCAATCTTTTTCTATACCTACCTAACCTCTTTCAGAGGTATCTAATATCTGTGAGAGATAATTTTTACCCTTACTTCAGCAGTAATTCTGAAGACAACATGGTCTTAGCTTCGGAATGTAGTAATTAAACAGACATGGATGGAATTTCAGAAACATCTCCTGAGGCCAGTATGCTTTCAGACTGCCCTATGGAGGGAGCCCATGCTGAGGTGAGGTAAGTGTGTGAGGAGTCCTTCCACTAAGAAGGAAGGAGCAGCGCAGACAACATGTGAAGAACTGACCACGACCCCCATTCCTTGTCGCTGTCGTGGTTTTGCCCACCAGCCCATCCCTGGGGCTGAGGATGGTTTTGTCCAGGTGATTTCTGGACAAAAAACCAATCAAAAAGTTCAGTGACGCCTTTGCTAATTACATCTTTAAGAAAACGGAAGAGAAGGTTGTTGCGCAGTTGAAATTAGGAGCAGCAGCCATGTAGAAGGGTAGTGGGCCCGAGGAGGGCCAAGGCCCCCTCCTCCCCGGCTTGGGTCGGGGGGGGGGCAGGTGCAACACTGAAGCCTCCCTTCTCTCTTGTGAGAGAGTGAAGAAAAAAAAGTTTAAAAGACGAACTGCTTAGATGAGAAACCGCTGCAGAAGAATTCCAGCCATGAGATAACAGAATTTCCAAGGTCGAAACTGGCAGCACAGGAGAGAGAAGAAAAGTTCGAAGGGGGGAGAGCTGCTTTTTCTCCCTTTCGCTCTCCCTCTCTTCAGCAGGGTAAAGACTGAAAAATAAAACCCTGCCACCTGTGAAAGTTTGTTGGGGTGAAGAGACCCCCATGCGGCTCACAGAGGAGCTTGTGAATGCACCAGAGATTTGTGACTTTCACAGAAAGAGAAAAGCCTTATGCTGGAGTAAAAGCGGCTCAGATGAGGCAGAGTCCTGTTAAAGACTTTGTGACCCTCGAAGGGATCGATGCTTATGCTGGAGCGAGACGGCTCAGATAAGCTTGGGATCTCAGTGAGAGATCCATGCTGCTGCTGTTGAAGATTTATGACCCTGACGGGTATTAGAACCTACGCTGGAACACAAAACGGTTCAGGTAGGGATGTTGGGATCCATGTGTGGGATCCGTGCTGCTGGTGCTAGAGAGAACCTACGCTGGAGCAGAAAATGGCTCAGGTGGGATATTGGGATCCGAGTAAGGGATCCAGACTAGACCCATGCCGAGAAGTCAATCAAGGACTGTTCTCCCATGGGGAGGGACCTCCATAGGGAAACAGGGGTGAACTCTTAAACCATTATCCCCTGTAACTCGGAAGAAGATCCATAGTAAGCAAGTGTCCCCTTGCAAGTCTATGGAAGGAGACCCTTCAGGACCTGAGTAACCCCCAGCCTTCGGTTTTAGCCAAGGAGGGGGGTAGGCCCAGCCCTGGAGGCTGACATAGAGAAGAAGGAGAAAAGGTTCCAACTGCAATGAAAGTAATGCAGAGTTACTGGAGAGAGAGAGCTGGAATTCTGAGAAGAGAAAAAGACTGCTTTTCCTCCTTGGACTGATATAAAGGGAAGTGGGGGGAGAAGTATCTTTTGTAAATACATAATACCTTTTACTTAAGTAGAATTGTAAATATAATTCTTTAGTTTTAGTTTGTTAATAATAAATACTCATACCTTTTTCAATTCAGTCTCTTTTTGTCTGCATAAACCTTCTCTCAACTAATAGTAATTGTATGTGGGGGTATAAAGATAAATTGAGCCAGGGCAAAACCACGACAGTCGCCCCCCTGACAATGGGGGGAGGAGGAAGAGAATTCAGGAGTGAGCCCAGGAAGAAGGATGTGTGTGTGTGTGTGTGTGTGTGTGTTTAAGATTTAGATTTTATTTCTCACTCTCCTATTCTGATTTCACTGGCAGTAAATTAAACTAATTTCCCCAAGTTGAGCCTTTTTTGCCTGTGATGGTAACTGGTGAGTGACCTCTCCTTATCCTGACCCACAAGCCTTCTGCTATATTTTCTTTCCCCTGACCAGCTGAGGAGGAAAGTGATAGAGCAGTTTTTTGTGGGTACCTGGTGTCCAGCCAGGGTCAACCCTGTCAACAATACTGTACATACCAATCCAATGGATGAGGTGGACAGTGGGTGGAGAAGAGTTTCTGCTTACAATACTACTTTTTGTCCCTTCACACAAATAAACAGTGAGGAACTGTTCACCCATTAAAAGAAAAAAAATCAAAAGGCCTATAAAAATAAGAACAAATTTTATTCAAACAATTTTAACAATGACAACATCTTTATTGTTATATGTCTTCTACATTTATTGTTAAATGTCTTCTATATTTCTCCCTTCTTAAAAATCTTGAAATTTAGGCACAGCCATTTCACTCAGACTTACCACTGGGCAATAGCAAGAAAATGTACAGATTATTCTAATTAATTTACCCAATGATGCTAACAATTAGTCACTTAGGTCACTGCTGTATAATAACTGTCATTCTTCTCATGAAACTATGACACATACAGATTTATGGATAGAGCAACCACAGGTTAAGCAGGTCTGATCTTGGTTAACAAAATCTGAAAATAATTAAAAAAATATTCTCAATGCCATATTTATTTTGGCACAAACATGCAGGAAAATTAGGCTGCGTAGTTAGTGCAAAGCTGGATAGATCTGAATGCTACTTCCAAAATGAGGTATGGAGTTTATGACAACCATCTGCTGAGATCTCTACCCAGTCCTATCCAAGTGAAATTGGAATACTGATCAAAACAGTTCCTTTGTAATACTGAAAAATTCAACAGTAGATTTTTTACCTATACTTGCATATTAAAAAGTCTGCCTCCTCTTCATAAATTGTTGATGATAAAACAAGACATTTCTATGTGTAAGATCGAGTCTGCCCTTTTTGTTTCACCTTTTTAGAATGCTGAAAGCCACAGACACCAAAACCGAGAGGAAGGCAGAGTTAGCTCTAAAACTGGAATTGAAGGTACCATGAAAGGCTCTGTATTGTATGTCACACATGCCCAGTACACATTTAGAGCATCAGGTGTCTCATAAAATGTCCCTGCTGGTGTTGCTCTCTTCAAACTGCAAAACGTATCAAGAGGAAACACCGCAGCTGAAGTAACAGCTTCCCTGCTGGAGCTTCTGCCCTGGGAGCCTGAGATCACCTTTGCTTGATGGAATTCAGAAGCACATTTTGTCATTTCCCAGATGTGTACATGAATCATCAACCCATACACAAGGAGATGAGGAATGAAGGCACAGTCCACTATTTCTGTTGTGCTAATACAATCTGGAGGTAAGAATTTAATGTCCCCTAAGCTGAGGACTACTCTCTGGATATGTGTTATAGCCTCAGGATTTAATGTTTAGCAACATTAGCTAAAAGCTAATTCTTACCCTTGTCAATTAGAATTTATTAAAATTCCTTTGACCAGAGGATTCCCGTACTCTGGTTTATACCTTCAGGATCTTTTATATATTTATATTCAGTAATGAGGCCAGAGTGGAAGGATCAGTCTACCAACACTCCTGGCTTCATGGCCCTGTTAGAGCTTCTTTTTCTTTTCATTTGGGGAATGTTTTCAGATTCTCTAAGCTTGAAATACAGCAAGTAGAATAATGAAATAACTACCTGTATTTCTGGACTACTATACAACTCTCATAATTCTCAACAAGCAACTGGGGGCGAAGCTCTTCCAACATGGCAGGTTTACAGAACACAAGTATGAGTTAACATTCATCATACTAAACTGACAAAAGAAAAGTTAGATTTCTTCTAATTTTCTCTAAATAGTTTAGCAACTACGAGTATGTTCAATGAATTCAAATTTATTTAAGAATTGTCAGAGAACAGAGTGGAGAAGTTACTCATTGACACAAAAAACTGCATACCCCTGCAATTCATTATTAAAATTACTTGACACAGCTCTCCCAAAGGGATTTCATAGCTGTCAGTAGTGTTTTGACAACACTGTAAAAAAAAGTACAGGATGACTTCTTATCGTGGTTTTGCCCAACAGCCAGCCCCTGGGGCTGAGGATGGTTTTGTCCAAGTGGATTTCTGGACAAAAAGGCCAACCAAAACTCTTAGTGACACCTTTGCTAATTACATATTTAAGAAAAACGGAAGAGAAGGTTTGTTACACAGATGAAATTAGGCAGCCATGTAGGAGAGGCAGCAAGCCCCAGGTGGGGGCCACGCCCTCTCCTCCCCTGATTTGGGCTGGGGGCAGGTGCAGCACTGAAGCCCCCCTTCTTTTCTGTAAGAGAGTGAAGAAAAAAAAACTTTAGGGAAGGACTGACTGCTTGGACAAGAAAAACTGCAGAAGGAATTCCAGCAAAGAGATAATGGAGTGTCCAAGGTCAAAACTGGCAGCTGCAGAAGAGAGAAGAAAGTTCGAAGGAGGAGGGGTTGTTTCTCCCCCTTTTCGCTCTCTCCCTTCAGCAGGGAAAAGACTGAAAAGTAATCCCTGCCACCTGTAGAAGATTGTTGGGGTGAGGAGACCCCCAATGCGGCTCACAGAGGAGCTTGTGGATATACCAGAGAACTGAGACTTCATGAGAGGGACTGAAATGAGGCAGAGTCCTGCTGAAGATTTATGACCCTGAAGGGATGAGGCTCATGCTGGAGCAGACGGCTCGAGTAAGCTTGGAATCCGAGTGAGAAATCCATGCTGCTACTGAAAATTTGTGACCTTGAGAGAGGAAGCCTTACGCCGGAGCAGAAAACGGCTCAAGTAAGGATACTGGGATCCATGCGTGGGATCCATACTAGACCCGTGTCAGAGAGGTCTATCAAGGACTGTTCTCCCATGGAGAGGGACCTCCATAGGAAACAGGGGTGGACTCATAAGCCATTATCCCCTGTAATCCCGTGGAAGAAGATCCATGGTAGGCAAGTGTCCCCTTGCAAGACCATGGAAGAAAAACTTTCAGGACCTGGGTAACCCCCAGCCTCCGGTCTTAACCCAGGAGGGGGGTAGGCCCAGCCCTGGAGGCCAACATGAGCAAGAGAAAAGGCGAAAGAATTCCAGCTGTGATGAGAATGCTGCAGAGTTATTAAGGAGACCTGGAGCTCTGGGAATAGAAAAAGAATCTACTTCTCCTCCTTGGACTGATATAAAGGGGGGAGAAGTATTTCTGTAAATACATAGTACTTTTATTTAAGTAAAATTGTTATATATGTAGTTCTTTAGTAGTTTTTATTTTACTAGTAATAAATGTTCATACTATTTTCCCCAAATCCAGTCTCTTTTGTCTGCATAAACCTTCTCTCAACTAATAGTAATTGTGTGGGGGATATGAAAGCAAATTGACCCAGAGCAAAACCACGACAATTCTGTATGTTCTCTGTAGTCTTAAATGGTAGATGTAAGAATTTCACATTAATCTAAAATTATGAAAACAAATATTAATATACATTAAACACATAGTAAATACTGAAAAGGATAAGAGTGAAGTTTAAAAAATCATGACATAATTTGACCATGCATAAACTGAATAAGGAACTATAATATACCAAATCCCTCTTCTCCTCCTGCCCACCCCTCCAAACCAGGTAGCAGAGGGTAGTGCACTGAACTAGCAAGAGTGAGGTTTAAAAAATGGAAGTAAGTATTTTACACGAGAGGTAGAGAATTTCTAGAACTTGTTTTCACAGAAAAATGCAGAGACATGGTATTTGCAGGTTAAAAATGAGATAAAGTCATAATCAGCTGCTAAAATTTGGAGTTGTCATTAACAGCTCTGCTGAAATTTGGACTGGCTTCTTTCAGTATGTTGACAAAAATTCAAAACAGTAACTGAACATAGCAATAATTTTTAACTTGCTTTTCTTTTGCTACTTTAATGTAACAACATTTTCACAAGCTACAGACAAAACCAATACAACAAATTTAATATGTTTAATTTGGATTTTTCCATAGACTACTTTCATGGTCCTTTTATAAGGCACGCAGACTGTTTTCAAAAGAACAGTCAACACTGGCCAGGAGATAAAGACTACCTGCATTACTCTCTTCCATCTTTAAATCCCCCAAAGTTATAATTATCCTGTTTACATGCTGAGTGTTTTCTTATTGATGGTATTACTCAAAGGAAAAACAAATTTAGAGTAATTAAAATCAGCAAAACTCCAGCTTTCCATGAGGCTTTCCTTCTTGACCACTGGAACTCCTCTATCATGCCTTCAGAAGTTTACATTTCAATCACTATGCTTTATCCTTTAAAGGCTTTTCTACTATTTCCCTTGACTCAGTTGCTTAGAAGAGGCAGGATTTTGGAACAGTGATGAGTTCTAACAGACTATATAGCTGTGAGAAGAAAATAAAAAATTGCAAAATGTTGTATTTCTAAACTTTTTCTGTATGAACAAATTTGCAGTGGCCCTGAATGCAAAAAGCAAGCAACAAATGAAATTTGGGTTGGTTTCTTTTAGTGACAAATTATGTGCGCACAGCTAAAAGAAACATTTCCATTTTAAATTGTCTTGCATAGTTTGCTTGCAGAAACTGTCCAAAAGGATATGGGTACATGGCTGATCTTTCGCTTAATCTTTGGTTAATTCCTGGAATTCTGGCCTTGCAATTTTGTCTTTTGGTATTCACACCTTCAAGCACTGTCATCAAAATAACTATACAACACATTCAGTTAACAAAAAATTAAGAAAAACATATTGTGCTTCATTGATCTTCAAAATATACAAGGGCAAATATGAGCTGACTGTTGATCCCTCACTTCTGAGGATGATAAATGTAAAATCCACAATCCTTGACCAAAAGTGTGCTGATTTCCAATTTGGATTTTGCATGTTACTGAGAGTTTGAGGAACTGAAAAAAATTAGGCAAATCTTGAGAGCTGGGAAACCTCAAGAACAACCATATTTTGATGAAAATACTTCATCTCAGCTTGAAGAGAGTGACAAGAGTGTGGTTCAGTTGTTTTCAAATTATGTGACAGTGCTGAAGGAGTACTCTAGAGAATTATTATTTTTTTTATTATTGCCTACTCAATACATCCCAAGTGGGTCTGACAGAAAAGTCACAACATAGAAGACAGAAAATGAAAATTTCATTGTGACAGAGAAATTTTTCACTTGGGAAACATTTTCAAGCTTTTCCATTCCCAGCTGGCTGGAAAGAAATATAAGTTATCAGAAACCTCTTATGATACTATCTATTGTTAATGTTTTTAATATCTCCCCCAGTAAAAACTGTGAAAGCAGTCAACCCACTGACATTTTCTTTCCTCTTTCACTACAGCTTTTATCTGATTAAAACATAAACAGAGATACCTAGGTCACCCAGAAAAGATAAAAAAGGTTCATCTTCTTTTTTTTTTTTTTTGTAAGCCTGTGTACTTCCTGATAGTTTTGGTTAATAGTTTTGCACAACAATGGGACTGAGTTGTATGCTACGCTTTTAATATTTTAGAATTGATGGATTGGCTTTTTTTGGGTTAATGTGGAGATTATTCCTTGTGTATGGGGCTCCTGCTACTGACTTGCCTCAGCTTGGTCATGGACAGATTGCCACAAAAGAAGATGCTAAAAAATGTACACTTAAAAAATGGAACAATTAGAGTTGCTGAAAGGAGCAGAGTTCACTCAGGCATCCAGGAGAGCTCCTTTCTGCCAGTCATGGCTTCCTGGTGCCTACTAATTTGGACTGAGACTTGAACTTGAGATAAGATAAAGGTGGTGCTATTGTCCAGTTATCCCAGAAGAATTTATCCACAAGTGTGAGTGACTGGAATGCCAATGGCTCAAACAATCAAGGTGCAAGCTGACAATGCACAAAGGAACCTCCCAGGTGCTGAGGGTGTGCACACTCAACACCTCAGGCCACCAGCTGGGTGTTGAACAAGATAAGGAAAGAGGCAAATCTGGAGAGGCACTGACATAAAAGGCAGCTGTAACATCTTAGAAGGTGTCAAAATCCCCTGAACTGTCCCCTGATCCAGTATTACATCATCCCGTGTAAAACTCCCCACCCCAGGGGAGGTACCAGGGCATTTCTACATAAGCTAGCAACAACAATAATAATAATAATAATAATAATAATAATAATAATAATAATAATAATCTAGTGGTAAGGGTGCGGCGCTGTCACCGCCGAGGCCTGGGTTTGATTCCCGGTCAGGGCTACTCCTGGGCAGATGGAGCTTGTTAGCCCTTGAAAAGGCAACCTACCTACATCCTAAGGACCTCGCTGCCACCGTCCAAGCTCGCTTGGCCCCGGCAGATGAACCTTAGGATTAAAGGGTGGGCTCAGTTCCGCGCACACTGTGTCTCACCTAAAAAATCCAATGCGCAGGCTGGAAGGTGGAAAGACCTTCCCCGGATCTTCGCACGCGAAGACTGGCCATTATTATAGCCATAATAAACCCCTAGGGACTTCCCTCACCAGCCCTGGACTTCTTCCCTCATCACATAGGCTTCTTCCCTCACCACCCTGAGCTTTCCTCCACGGATCCAGACTGCAACCACCACTTTGGCAAGACTGGGACTCTCACCACTGAGAAGACCACAAGAAGAGGACTAACAGTCAGAATCCGTGAAGAGGTGATATTTTTTCTACTTAATCTGTCTCTGTGTCACACTCTTTCTTTGCCATCCCCTCTCTCCTTTACTTATTTCTATCTCTTTCTACCTTACATTTACTGTTAAATAAAAATCCATACTATTGACTTCAGCATATGGTTTGGTTTGTAGCTTCATTCAGGCAGTGGTATCTCTCTAATGCTTTTAAGAGCCTGATCACAACATAAACCCATCTAAGAATAAAAGTTGTGGGTTTATGTGCTACATCCTGAGACTATTTTGGAAACCTGTTTGTTGTGAATAATATACAAATGACATATGTGATTATGAACAGCCACTATGAAAACCTCTGTGTCGCAGAAAAGCTCTGTCTATGCATATTTATCATGTGCTGGCAGATTTAGGTCATTCCTCTGCCAAAAGAGGGAGTGGGATGAATTCCTGCAATCACCTGTTCAGAACTGAAGACCAAGTTTGCTTGATTTTAACCCCTGTCAAGTAAGTAAGTGAGAGTAACTGTGGTCACCCAAGGCTTCAGAAAGGAACTTGGCATTTTTTGACAAGGAAGTGCAGGCAAGTTCAGGCAAATCATTTAAGATGACATGACAAGGCCCAGAAAATGTCTGGGTGCAAAACTGTATTTAGATATCTTAGTCCCGATTTAGAAGAAATCGATTCACCTCTATCTCTTTTCCCAAATATTCCTGCGTAATCAAGATTTGAGATTATAATGAAAATTGTTATAACCTTATAATTAATAGACTTAGTTACATAACATCACAAAGGCAACTCTACTCACAGTATAATCTAATCAAACAAATGACCTATCTTAAGCTTTTAATTTCAAGTGCTTCCCCACCTTCCAACAACTACTATCATCTTGGTTAATTTATGTGATGTGAAGTATCAGGGTCATGCACTACTGGGAGGCAACTCAGCTTCATGTTTATTAGCAGGTCACAGATCCAGAAGCACCTGAGAAGTCCTCTGTCAACAAACTAAATTCTAACTTGAAACAAACAGCATAGTGACTAAGTGCTGAATATAATCTCAATGTGTTTTGTGTGGCAGACCACACTTTTTCGGACACATTTTCTGCATAATTCTGTGTCCAAACATATACAAAAATCTGGCCCCACACCACAGCTCACGTGAATCTGCAAAGATTTTCTGAGATCAAGGAGCAATGGCAGATTTCACCAGTGAAAATACTGACCTTGTGACTGCATCACACCTGAATGAAATCTTCAGCATAAATCAGAACAAAAACCTTTGTTGTCTTTCTTTATGAGTAACGCTTTCTTGGCAAGTCCTGCAGAAAGTACTTGCTTCGAGTGGCTCAACTGATTTTTAAGTCTGTAGCTACTACAACAAACACTCAAATTGGGACATTCATTATCTAAGAATGCTACCCATAAACCAAAATTTTGGAAAATTATTTAATAACAACATGAAAACAGTCCTTTATTAAAGAACGCTGTACTAGTATACTTCACTTAATCAGGACACAGATAATTAGAAAATCTGGTTAATTGGGACTTTTCCTAGGAAGCTGAATTAAACCAAATGAGTTTTGACTGGCAAGGGACAATGGTTAATTAGGATGATAATTCCACTTAATTGGTATGCCTGCAGGCAGTTAAGTGGTCTGTGAGGCTCAGAGGCTAATAACAGCCTTTCATTGCTCAACAGACCCGTGCCTGTCCAAAATCAGTAAACCAAAATGGTTTCAGTGCCCCCATGTACACATTAAGCACTGCTCAAAAGATCACTCTCTTCAAGAGGTCACCATTGTAGGACTTTTAAGGAACTTGTTGTGCTAAATTTTTCCAAATATGTTTCAACTCAGAGTAAGGAAATAAATGACCTAATTTTGTTCCCTGATGCTAAAATATTCTACCATGGAAGTTTCTCTCAGCCCTCAGATTCCCACATTGGAACAAAGTGTTGTGTGGGAAAGCTTGTTGTTTTTCCTTGATGAAGATAGTATTTTGAGGCTCCCACTAACCAAGAAATGAGTTTCCACATACCATTAAAACAACATCTTTAAGGTCCATACTCCTCCAATTGGAGATTTTTATTTCCAATTTTCTGACACATAGATATTTCAGCTGCATTAGTCTGATTTCTTTAAGGGAATAGTTGAAAACCACATTTTTTATTATTTTCCCCTGACTATATCATAACACAATGCTTAATTTAAAAGTAAAAAGAAAAAAGAAAAGGTAAAGACTTAAGGGTAAGTTAGGCAAGCCTTCGCATAAGCTCCAGCTTTTCCTGGAACTTGGGAACTAACAATGGAAAGTCAGAGAGAAAAATGTTAAAGCAATGATGAAATATCTGAAAATTAATACACTTCAATGTGCATTTATCACACTGAAGAAAACAATGAAATTATTAAGAGTAAATGTTCAATATTTAACTACTGTTAGACTCTAGTTAAACAGACAATTTTAACATCTTATTTGATTCACTAATAAGCTGCAGCTGATACAAAGGTTTAAAATATCAACAACTGTAAACATCCCTGTACATGAAGGGAAATATTATATTTACAATTTTCATTTGTATAACTTGGACAATTCTGTATTGGCCCATCGTCATCTACAAGATGTTTCCTACATCCCTTTGGTAAATGCAGTCCTACAATTTGAGCCAGTGCATTAATCTGCTACCACCTGGCTCTGACAGTTCAAGATCTGAGTATTTTTAAAAGGGAATCATATAGGGTATTATGGAGTTTGGGGGGATGCTTTCCTATAATGTACCTTATTTCTTTGCAGGGACTTTTTCACGAAAGGAGGAAATAGGAGCCTTTTCTGAATCCCAGGCACATGAACTTCGTGGAAATGAAATGTCACTAGCAGCACTCTCAGAAATGTCCTGAGGATATAATCTCCAAATCATGCTTTTTAACTAGAAAAGAGACTGTTCAGTTGTTAAGTAATTTATATTTATGGCCTTAAAATGTATAAATTCAACTAGCAATTTTATGAAAGGAGAATATACATAAGCAAACACTAATAAAGTAATGAGAAAATAGAGCTTTATGGCAATATCAAGCTCCATCTTTTCTAACTTAACCTTGAAGAAAATAAATTGTTTTTCTGATTTTAATTCAACAAGTAACTCCCCACTAAAATATCTCAGCCCTAACATACCTAAAGCCTTGCAGGGAATCTTGTCTCAATCTGCAGATCTGTTCTTTGTAATGCTGACTGCTCCTTTGAGCACAGTGAGAGCTTTTCAAATCATGAAGAAATTGTTGTAACAGAGCCCTGACTATTGGGCTGTTTATCAGTGCTGTGACATCTGCCCATGGACACACACATTTATCCCTTATTCATATATATAAAAATTGAAACCCTTGCCTGCTAAACACAGCCCATGGTAAGGATGCAACACAATCTCATGGTCTTGGTCTGTTAACACTGTTACTGGAATTTGTACCCAAGGGAACTCTACACTCACCAATTCCATAAAAAACTTGGGTATGATCCTAGGTAAAAATGTAATTTAGTCATTCTCCTTCTTGTCCAGTTTATCTTGCTTCCCACAAACTACAACTAGCACCAGGTAGCTTTAAACTGCAGTATATTGCTTGGAATAACCTAATTTTCTTACTATTTTCCCCAGACTCAACAAAAGAAGTCAGAATTACTGTTGCAAAAATGCAGTGAGATCCTAGTTTGAGAAGTCTTTCAAATCCTCTTTTTCTTCATAAAAGCAAAAGGCCTCTATGCAAGAACTGGGTTAGAATAAATATATATGAAAACACAACAAAGATGATGAGTGAACTTCTGAAAAGACCTTGTAATCAAACAGTCATTCCCAGGAGGAGGAGTCCCAGCTGAAGCAGTCCCAGCAGACTGACAAAGGCAGGCACACTAAACCATAAGAGAGGTTCATCTCTTGTTCTCCAAAAACATTTAATATTGATGACTTTGGAACAAAACAGAAAAATGCCATTTAGTGTCATTTTTCTCTGTCATCCAGTATTTTCTATTGTGTGTTTGATCTTTCCTGCCAACTGTGCTTATTCCTGACTCTTCGCCATCCCTGCTGTTCCAACCCTCCCCCCGACTTCACTCAAGAAAATAGGGCAATTACTGTGTGGTTTTGGGAGACTTATTTTTCATTTGGGAGGATTATTTTTTGTTTTTATTTGGAAATTTTGCAGTTAGGGCCAGTTATTTCTCAAACAACATGCATGAAAAGGTGATGTTGTGCAACATCTTCTCACAACATCTTTGCAGGTATTGTGATATTTTACAGGTTTTTTTAATAGCAACGAGCAAAAATTCAAATGGGAAACAAGCCCTAGTTGGTCTGCTAATCTCGATGAAACTAAAGATATTAATATTTTATCAAAAGTGTGAGCATGCTGTAATAACTAATCATCATTTCTCTTTGAAATAAAGAACATGCAAATCAATATATTAATGGCAATGTGTAATTTCTACATGGCATTTACCAGTATTGCATATGCACTCCTAGAAAATGCTCTCATCATACTTAAAATGAAAAATAAAAAAATAAACAATTAAAAAGAAGTATTGTTTTCTCATACACTTTGGAATTAATTTTTCATAACTATAATAATACACATATTTATGATGCACTTCATTTAAAAGTTACTTTTCCTGAAACTTTAAACAAAATTCAAGGCAACCAAATGTCTCAGAGATGCTGCAATCACCAATAGTATCTTTCTACTGCTATTTATTTTTTCTTAATTCATTTAAATTAATTTAATTTTATTTATTGCCCTTGTTTTTCTTTAATTTCTATAGTGGGTTTCTGTGACTGGATTTTGGTAGCAGGGGGGCTACAGAGCTGGCTTCTGTTAGAAGCTGCTAGAAGCTTCCTGTGTCCCATGGAGCCAATGCCAGCCAGCTCCGGGATGGACTTCCTGCCTCTGGCCAGGACCAAGCCAATTAGGAGTAATAGTATGTCATAGTTCTGATTTTAGCAAAGAATTTTTTCTTCCCCTTCCCCCTGCCCTGTGTGTGTGTGCTCTGTATATTGCCCATTAGGTGAACAAAAGAATCGGCCTGGCCCAGTAATAGCCGAGAGATTTGTTCCCTTGACAATGAAGGGGGTAGAGTTGAGGGGGAGCTGGTGTGTGGGGCTGGAAGGAGGGGGGAAGGGAGGTGTGGCTGGTGTGTGTGTGCCAGTGAGGCAGGACCTGCTGTAAGCTGCAGAGCTGCCTGGTTTGCTTCTTTTCTTCCTGTCAGAGTGGAGTTTGTTGCTGTTCTCTTCTCAGCTGTTGCTGGCTGCAGGCCCTGCTTAACACTAATCCTAATCAGCTGAAGTTCGTGAGTTTTCTTCCATTGGGAGAACTTTCTGTTTTATTGCTGTTTTTTTTCTTTTCCTTCCCCCTTCCTCCCCCCAGTCCCTCTCTCTCTCTCCTTCCCCAGTGTGGGAAGGGGAATCGAGTTTTTTTTTTTGGTTTTTGGTTTGTACCTGGAGAGTATTGTTTTGTTTTTTTTCCCCATCCCACGGGGCAGTGACTAGGGATTCCATAGCGCCGCCTGGTGATGGGCACTGGACAGTACAAGTTCTGCTTCCTCCAGTGATCCAACAGCTCCACCTGGTGAATGGTACAGGACATTAAAATTTTGCATCTCCAGTGACCCGACGGTGCCCCCTGCTGACTGTGGTTGGAACTGCATCAAAGGGTGCAAAAAATTGAACTATTTGATTTTCTTCTTGCCGGTTTATCAGTTTTGTTCTTAAAGGGGATTATTGGTGGGTATAGGAGTATTGCTTAGTTATTTTACTTGGTTTTTTGTGTTCTTGTTAATACACACATACCTTTAATAAAGGGCTGTTATTTTCCCTTTTCCATAATTTGTTTTCCTTCAATTGAAGCCTCTTAATTTTGGATTTATAATTGCTTGGAAAGAGAAGTTTGGGTCTTTTCCTCCTAATCCATCCTCAGCAAAAGACCCTTGTCTCATTTAAACTGGGACATAGTAATGCCCCTGTGATAATATATTTAAAAACAGAAGGTATTGAGCAGGAAGAATTCCAGCCAGGGAAGAGCAGAGTCAGAACAATGAACAACAATGCAGACATCAAGGTCAGCGCAGAAGGAGGGGCAGGAGGTGCTCCAGGCACCAGAGCTGTAGTCCTGCAGCCCCTGGTGCAGCCCATGGTGGGGCAGCTGTGCCCCTGCAGCCCATGGAGGACCTTGGGGGTGCAGAGACCCCCCTGCAGCCCATGGAGGAGCCCATGCTGGAGCAGGTGGATGCATGAAGAGGCTGTGACCCCATGAGAGGCCAAGGAAGAAGCAGGGTCCTGCCAGAGACCTGCGGCCCGTGGAGAGGGAAACCCACACTGGAGCAGGTTTTTCCTGGGTAGGACTTCTGGCCCCTGTGGAGGACCCACGTCGTGAAGGACTTCATCCCCATGGAGGAGTGACCCATGAGACAGCAGTTTGTGAAGAACTGTTGCCTGAGGGATGGACACACACTGGAAAGGTCCATCAAGGACTGTCTCTCGTGGGAGGGACCCCACAGGAGCAGGGGAACGACTCCTCTCCCTGAGCAGCAGCAGAAACAACAACTGACTGCAACTCCCATTCCCCATCCCCCTGCACCACTGGGGAGAGGAAGAACATGGAAGGAAGGAGAGGTGGGAGGAAGGTGTTTTTAAGATTATTTTGTTTCTCACTCTTTGGCTTTTATCCTGTTAATAATAAATTTAAGTAATATCCCCACCTTGAGTCCGTTTTGCACGTGAAGGTAATCAGTAAGTGACCTCTCCCAGCTCAACTGGGAGTATCTCTACTCATGAATTCTGTATTTTTTTCTCTCTTCTTTACAATGGCAGAAGGGAGTCAGAAGTGGCTTTAGTTGAGTACCTGAAATCTGACCAGGGTCAACACACTATGCTTTCCCATTCTGTTATTTTTATTTTCTCCATTATTTTCTGCTTCATTTGTGTTCTCATCTATAGAGGGGACAAACACCAGCTTAGGGGATCTGAAAGAGAAGCTTACTGGTGGGATCTAGCAAGTGGGACACAGTATGCAAAGGTATCCAAAACAAAGTGCAGAAAAGATCCTTTTTTTAAGCTCTATCTAATGGGAAAAAGGAAACAGGAAGATGGTAATTTACTGTAAGGACAATGTTCACAGGAGTAGATTGGACAACAGGAGTTAGAGCTTTCTTCAGGTAAAGGATAGAGTGCACATGTTACAGACTACTTCATCTGTGCAAGAAAAAACATTCCTTAAATTTCTGCTCTTACTACATAGGCAGAAAAAATGTATAATGGAACCGACTTTATCTTGGGGATATGTGCTAGCTATTATAACATGCAACTCCAACAAGACTATAATGCTGCTAAAAAGGTGAGGCTGTAATTGCATAAAGAACAGTCAGAGTTCAACGTAGAACAAGTCAGCAGTGAAACCATCCTGACAGACAATGTAGGCTCAACTTGAAAAACTAGTTCATGCCTAGGTACACACCTATGTTTTCTGTAATTTTTTATAACAATACTATGTACAGTCAACATTTTAAGAAAGTTACCTTTTTGAAACTAGAGTTGCTCTTGCCATACCTATCTGGGAATGTGAGCCTGCAGCCAGAAGCAGAGTTGAAAGCATCCGAGAGGCTGCCCACATAACCCAAATGCCAAAGATATTAAAAGCAGCACTGGTCAAATAAGATATTTAGGTTAAATGCCTCTTTCAGAAAAAAAAAAAAAAATAAAAATGATAGTAAGAAGAATGTACAAGTATTTTTTTAACGTAGGTGACTGATAATGGAAGCAAAAGACATCACTGAAGTGAGATGATCAGTACAATTAAGGGCATCATAAAGGCACTTAGAAATACAATACGATGACTCCTTTCAATTCTCCTCTATCCCACTCCTAAAAGAAAATAGGACAGAGTTACGTTTCTAGATGAAATTTTAAAGACTGTAACAGAAAACAGCGAGGAGGGTATTTAACTCATGTTCCAGTTCTCTGTTTGCATTGAAAACTGAGGTTTTATTTACCCCACCTGATGCGGAGAGAAAGATTTATGCCTCTAATAGAATGGGACATGAGACTGTTTCCACTGTATGCAATCATTTCCAGATCAAGCATCGCAGATGAACTTTTTCAGTTAATGTCTTGATTTAAAACCAGTATTAAATTACCAGGGATTGCACTGAATGATGTGCAAACTGATATTGTGGTATAGTGATATTTTTGTTTTTGAGGGAAATAAAAATGCAGAACAATGTCGCTTCCTGGCTCAACCATATTAAATATTCTTACTAACTATTTATAAACTGCTTCGTAAACTAGAAGGTGGTAAAAATGTGAGGGTTAAATTGCTGTCACAAATCTATGTGGCTCTTCTGACTATGGGGTCAGGATTAAAGCTGACAGGACAGTCAAAAAATAAAATAAAAGGTCTTGTGAAATAAAGCTTAATAAGAATATTCTGTTTACTGAAGAACATGTTTCAGGAAACAGTTGATTTCTTTGACAGTCTTTCTGTGGAGACCCAGAGGGAAAACCAATAGCTGGAAAGAGAAGAAGGTGCTTTTAGTGTGGAAAAAAACCAAAACTATAGACTGCATGCTGAATATAGGGACAAAACCCACCAGCTTTGAAAACAGACATAGTTTCCTACCAGTAAGGATAACTAAAGCTTAGCAGGAAGATGATGAACTCTAGATCATATGGGGCACTTGAAGTGAGATCTGATTTCTTTCTGAAACATATATTTAGTACAGTTTTTAGAAGAACTACTACTGCCTGTGTGGGCTGTCACTCCAAGGAAATAGTCAAACTTCTCATTTTCAGAATCTGTGAATTTATAAGCTTCCTCTTGATTTTCTCTTTACAAGTTCCAGGGATACAGAACTGCCTGGATTATTCCCATCAAGCTCAATATATACCTAAAGAAGATGTGTGTAAGTCTTTTAGAAGGGTCAAGAAGCTTTTCTGACACCAATACAATACCGGGCTCTAGACGCACTGCATCCTATCCTTATACCAATTTTCCCTAGAAATACTTGTGAGCCACAAGAAACATGCTACCCCTAGAGACAGTACAGCAGTCAGTTTATGCCGGCAGAGAAAAACCTCTCAGGTGCATAACATAATGCTTTATTCCTGTACAGAGAAGGAAAAGTGCCAGGTTTAGTAACAAAAAGCGATTTTCCCTCCCTTCCTAATTCTCAGTCTCTGATCAGACTGGTTGGAAGGATTGATTTTTCCATAAATAAAAGTCCTCAGCTGCTCATTCAGGTAGTTTTCCTCACCTGCTGTGGGTGCTGCTGTGGTCTGTGGTAGCAGAGCAGTTGCAGAGCAGCTGGATGACCTAAGGGCAAGATTCGCAAACGAAATCTGATGGTCTCGGTGTAAAAGTAGCTGGATGAAATCTAACAGGCTAACATTATATAATAATAGACCACACTATATTTTAGGAATATACTTTTTAGTAACTATAGTGATATATATCATTATATGGAACACAATACATACACTATAATAATATATAATAATATACACAAACTCAACGTAGATTCTCTGTTCCCTCTGGTCTTAAACTACATAAAATCACTCCTAGCTCAGAAATGATTAAAGAGATGAAGTACAAGTTGAGATGTAATTGACATGCCATATAAATAGCACTCAACTATGTCTGGAAACAATAATTTATATAAAAACAGGGTTTGGCAGAAAATGAGATACATTCAGAGTTTGTTTGTTTCCCATTTTAATACTGCTCAGATAGTTGTTTAGTTTAAAATGTGACACAGGAGGAAATTTTTTTAAGTGATATTGTAATACATGATTGCACTACAAAACAAAACAGGCTTTTGCATTCCAGCAGAAAGTATGATTTCTGACCATGCAAAAAGTTGAGCTCTGAGTGAAGACTGATTAACCAAATTAAATTAGAGATCTCCTTAAACATAGTGCAAGATATTCACAATTTTTGGGAGACAGATGGAGATGGTAAAACCACATTCTTGTGCAGGTATTTAATAGCATAACAGGGACTCATCCCATTTTATTACATGAATCATCTATTGTACCACACAGGACGGGATAGTGAAGCAGCCTGCACAAATATTTTTCAGAGCTTTGTATCACCTCTGTCTTTAACTGCACCTGCTTTCAGTGTGTTATGCAAGCTCCTGCCATGGATGCAGCTCGTTTTATAGACTGACATAAATCTATTAAGTGCTTTTCAAAGTAAAATACAAGTGTAGACCATGTCAATAGCCAAGGCACAATCTGTCTTTCTGATGTGTTTATAGACAGAAAAGAAATTTCAATCCAAATCAGAGTAAAATCTTTGTTTAATTTAACATTGTCTTCTTTCACCTATTTTTAACTGATCAGTTTAAGGTTAACAGCTGGGCAGAGATTACAGGTGTTTATGGTGTGATTTGGCACCATGTTACACATGCAACAGCCCTTTCTGCCATTGAGGGGATTTTCTCAGCCCCTCTGAGATAATAGTTCTGTTTTCCTGAACTTCCTGTAACTACAGGTATTGTACAGATCTTGACTGCTTTTCTCTGTGTATTTTAACTCGGCCCATGTGTGTTTGGCAGCTAAGGAAATCCTACAGGCTAGGTACTCCTGACTAGATTAAAACAACTCAGAAATAGTGATTTTAGAACAAGGTGGTTTTGTTCACTTCCTCAAAAGTAACAGTGATGTAAAGCAAATAGAGAAAACAATGTACAACTATTAAATATTATTCTAAATGTGGTACTTTTTTTATCTCTGCAAAGTTCTCCAAGACCTTTTGAAGACCTCACTGGTTGGAAAAAATCACCTTCTGCCTGTGTTTTCCTGATAGCTCTTTCACGGACAACTCTGGGATAGTATACATCCTAACCTTAATCCTAATTTTAGAGCCTAATTAAGAGCCCAGGTTTAACTACTATTCAGTACTTTTGAATTTTAACAGAGTTTACAAAAGTGAATCAACAATCAATAGGAAAATTGTGAAAAATAAGGACTTTGCATTGTTCTGAGTTCCTTCTTGTACTGACCTGCTCAAGCTAACTCTGTGGTAACTATGCCTTATAAACAGACACATAAGTTATGTACCGTAATCAGAAATAGCCACAAATCCTGCTGAGCTTGTTATGCTGTCTGCTTCCAAGAATTTCTCACTTCCTCCAATCTGGCTCTAAAACCTCTGATTTTCAACAGTGCTGTAACTGAGTTGTTACTCACTGAGTCATTCACAAGTTTAAGCCACCAGAAAAATAATGCAGCACTTGAGTTAGTGTCCAACAGACACAAGCCTTGTTCTAGCATGTCTAAAGGAGAGAGTTCCAATTTTCTTATGTGTTTAGTTAGCAAAAAGAAACTGCATGCATCAAAGAGTTTTTCAAACAGCTGAGAGAAAGTGACAGGCAAGGAAGTAGACAGTAACTGCACTCAAGTCATTTAAATATACAATATGCAATATTTCTTCTTGAGCATACTTTTCTTGACTCCTGCATGTCTGCTCACCCTTTCTCTCTGAATGAGCTCCTGCCTCTACTGCTAGTGATATTCTGTCCCATCATTCCCAACTGAGTCCCATTTACAGCTTTGGGTACCAGACTGCCTCACTCCTCTTTCTGCATGTCTTCAGTCAACTCTGGAACAAAACTGATCACTAAACTCCAGTGTCATCATGCAACTCTACAGAAAGATTATGTTTCATATGAACTTTCTTTTTAAAAAGGAGGCTTATGTACCTATGGGAATTTTCTTCTTTTTTATTCCAAGTCACCAACAGTTTCCCTTTGCAATCAAAGGCACATGGGCAGCTCCAGTATGATACCTCTCTTATTAAAATCCTTTTCTAGTTTCACACTTACTTTATCTGAAGGTTTTGTCTCTATTCTTGATGTTTCCAAAGTAAAGTGTGTAAACCTAGAAGGGAGGCAGGTTATAAGATGCATCCTAATTATCAGCATTTTCTGTATGCTCGTGTCAGTGAGCTGATGGCTGGGGATGTACTTGGAGGCACCAGTCTCACACAAGAGATCTCTTCAGCTGTTTAACAGCTACAGATTTTGCTATAGGGTCTAGAGTATTGCACCACCTGTCATAGGTCTCAACCAAAGGAACCTGCTGCATTGAAATGAAATAATCTAATATCAAGATTCAAATCTCCATCTTCAAACCAGGTTCATGTACCACACCACAGACAAATTCCTTAAGAAAATTACTACCGACATACATACTTAGGGAAACCTTCTTAATAAGCCCTGTCACATCATATATATGGGTAGATTATTAACGGAATTTAATGTCACTAACATAATTAATTTACCAACAAACTTTCTCACTGAATAGGAAATCAGATTTGTTGACAAAATAATTTTTATCATGACACGAAAACATCAAAGCAGTGGTTAGATTATTTTCTCAATTTTTTTACAGGTTGCAAACTTTCCCAGTTATTCAGTGAAGGACTTCTGTCAGGCTGGTCATGGCATTATCACCACATAGTCACTGCAAATTTTTCTTTCACTGGCCACATTCTTCTTCCACTGCACACTCCACATTCCTGATTTTTTCTCCACATTTCTGATTTTTTTTTTACAGCTTTTCTTAAAATTAGCATTCCTGTACCAGTAACTGCAAATTATTGAATCATTTTAGTAAAATACAAGTATACTACATTTTATTTTTTCAGCTACACAACTGACATTTATGGAAGCCTTCTGGTTTTTTCTGCATCATTAATGTTATTGATAATGTTACCATTTCCAGGGATTGAAGTCTATACCTTTTTTAGGATTCTGTTTATTTCTAATGTTCCTTGAACTCATTTGTATTATCTTTGCATTGCTGGCCACGTATTTCCTTCACAACTATTCAATTAAATATGATATTTTCATTTTATAAACTTGATTGCCATTAATCTGTCTTTTGCATCTTTCCCGATTTTTATAAGGTTATTTCAAGTTTTACCCAACCCTTCATCACTGAGGCTGAATCAAAACCATTTTAAAGTTTTATTGTTTGTTTATTTTTTGTGGTTTTTTTGGTTTTTTTTTTTTTTTTTAATGTAGAAAGCTGTTTTCATAGTCAACCACCAACCTTTTCTTCTCAACCTCATATTTAAATTTAATTTTTCTTTCAAAAATCTCTCACGACAGTGAAGTTCTGTCATATTATTCCTTGTCACTAGGAGACTTAAACCTTTCAAAACATCAGGAATATATACAAATATATATCCTTTACTTACTAAAACCTCATGTTTGCACATGCTGAATGTATGCTGCACTTACTGTCTTGTAGAAGTCCAGTCTGTAAATGAATGGATATTTATCCTTCATGCAGATTATGAACTAGTTTATGTCATATGACTTGGCACAGAGCAAATCAGATCCATTTTTAAAGATCTCCACCTATGGAGATCAAAACTCCCATCAACCACACCAAAAGCTGTCAAAACCTAAAACAGAGCACCTTGCTGATTAATAATTCTCTCTTTGTTAAAGGAGAAAGAATATTAAAAATAGCTGCTTTTTATAATTTTATGTTTTCTGAGGAGAAGACTTTATTGAGTGATTCAAAAAATCTGGTCTGCTCATCATCTTTATAAATTTCATCACAAAATTTTCAATAGTGAAATAATAGTATTTCACTTAAATTATTCAAACCAATAAAATCTAAATGTTACTGTGAAGAACTGCTGAAAGGTTTCATTATACTCTATTATTGGAAAAAAAATGGTGTAAAAAAAATTGAGTGCTGATAAACGAAAAGTAATGCAGATGAAAACAGATAAAGTGAGTATTGATAAACATTAAAATACTAAAGTAAATAGCTTTATTACTTATTATCATTCAAGAAAGATGCCCTGTAGTTTTTACAAATGCCACTCAAAAAAACCATCAAATCAGTGCAAGCTGGAAGAATGGTAAATAGCATTAGAAAAAATTCTGACACTAAACCATAAAATAACAGAAGATCCATTCCATTACTAGATTGTTTCTTGACTACCAAGATGAGGCTACTGCATGCCATCCTGGCCATCCTATCCCAAAAGAAAAATAGAAGAGGTAAGCTACGGAAGACACGGAAAGACATGGATAGTCAGAAGTATGTCTCATTAAAAAACAGCTACCTCTGCTTCTGCACAATAAAAGATGGGTGGGGGCTAGAAAAGAAACAAATCCACAGCAATGTAACAGTAAGGACTGGTGTGAAATTATCCTCTGCTTTTGACCATGCATGAAGATGAGGGCACTCATAAAGGGTTAAGCAGCTGCTTTAAAACAAACAAGAGGAAGTGGGATTTAGGGTTTTTATTTTTTTATACTCAGTGCATAACTGAACTGTTAAACTCATGCAACCTGAAGTTTTTCTAAGCCTGAAAGCTTAACTAGGGTTCAGAAAAAGCCTTTGATAAACTCAGGGAAGAGAAGTAACAGCTACCGCAGGGCATAAGGCAAAATGCTCTGGATACAGCCCTGAAAACATTCACTTTTTAACTGCTGGAAGCTAAAAGAACACAACTGAGGAAAGATTACTCTGCATTTCTGCTTTTTCTTTCATGATTTCCTAAGTAAGCATAACACAGCACCCTCAGAATTGACTACACAAACCTTTGCTACATTAATAAAAAAAGAGATAAGGTTTACAAATACCACCAAAGTCTTCTCTCTTCCCAGTTTTTCAAAACCAAACAAAATTAAAAAAAAATCAAAACAAACACCAAACCCAAACACACAGTCTGGATAGTACCTGCAGTATGCTTTTCAATGTGAATGACAGCAGGAAAATAATTTTTTTATTTAGGTGTACCTACACATATGAATTAAACCTTAAAAATCGCAATGTAATTTTGCTGATGTAAGGGAAACAGAGATAAAGTCACATGGCTATGTCAATAACCAATTCCTTGAAGGAGTAAAAATAAGTATCTCTGATCTCTTTGCTTTCAGTCTTTTTTTTGTAACCAAATATTGTCATTTGCTTTCCTCATGTTGATGGCATAGAAAAAAAAATACTGTATATGTGATGGAAACACAAAGCAACATCTTGCACTTTTTTTTCATCATCATTACAAAGTAATTCTTTGCATGAAGAACAATTATTTTAGATAGAATTTCTATGCCTACTTTTATATAGAACAAGCAGCAGCTTCTTCACTGGGTCAAACACCCAACCTTTATTGATGAGTTGATTGGCCAAATTTGTACTCACACACAGAGCTCTAAAATGCAATGCCAGATGTATAAGAGGGTCTGGTGCTCTCACTGAGGTGAAGAGGTTTGTACGGTCTAATGTGCAATACCATAGCCAACTTCTTGCTACATATTACAGATCTGCAATTAAGAACTCAGAAGCAATACAGTAGGATTCAAATTTTTCTGCACTAATTTTATCACCTGCACTCATAATTTCTTCTGATATGCCACTGGTGAAAAACCTCCACCCTAGGAAGAGGAAGCAGCAAGAAAAGCTCAAAACTGCTGATGAATACAGACTTGCCAAGCAAGTTGGAAATACTTCTTTAAACTGCAGCCATGTCTCAATAACATGCTCAGATTAATGGTCAGTGTAAAACCCTTGATCAGGTTAATGTGTCTGGTTGATCTGAAAGGGCTGGCTCTGGCAGTAAGGCCTTGCCTTTTATACTGTTCCTTTGTATGTCAGAAAGTGATCACCAAGGGATTACTTTCAGAGACTGAATATGTCTCCACACATCCAAAAAGGTCTTAATCCACTCAAAGTGGGAGTATCAACACTTAAAGCACAGGAGAGGCTGCAAAGTATGAAGCAGCAGGGGAGCTACGCCCAGGAAAAAGATACTTGTTAGTCTGGCATGTCAACAGAAGACTCAAATGTAAAGACATTTGAGGAATTACACACTCTTTGTATTGCTATCCATTTCATAGCCTTACAGCAGAAGGAACCATAGTCTATAGGGTATATCAGTAAGTACATAAAAAATTCAGTCAGTTGAAAAATACTGAAGGTTAATTTTCAATTAAAAAGGCCATTTTATTGTATATCTCCATCGCCAAACCTTCGCTTTGAGGGAAAGCTTTAGGGTTATTTTCATCAAACTTGAAATGAGTGATTTAAACAGTACAAGAGCTGCTGCTCCATCAGCCATTATTGTGGTTAGGACAAACTTCAGCACCTATGAAAAGTCAAGAACCACAGTCCACAAGTTATGATGACTCTCTTGAGCACACTAGTGTTTGAATATGTTTATAATAATTTGATTTAATAAGCAATATTTAGGAAAAATAGTTGTGAAGAGGTAAAGTGATGTGACATTCTAGATTTTGACAGAATCTCTGAAATTTTTTCCTTGATTATCAAAACTTGTAAAATCGCCAGAGATGTTGCACAGAAAACCAGAACCCAGACAACTGAAACAGTTGCTAAATAAATTCCTTATCACAGTTTTAAAATAATTATTGTACTAATTATTTATTACTGCGATTATTTTTTCAGAATGTGCAAGTATAAATTATTTACTTTGACAGGTACAAAAGATGTATTTTAGAGATGTAGCTGTGCTGCTGCTCAGTGTCATATTTAGGGAAATATTTTGCCTGTTGAGATTTCTGAGAGGAAAGAAAGACTGACATCTCCCAACCCACACCCACACCATAGCTTATTTATAAAAAAACAAGATTACAAAACCATGAAGAGTGAAATGGTATGTAAGTAGAGGTTTCATATTACAGTGTAGCACAGAAGAAATTTAGATGGCTAATAAAAAATGTTCAAAATAAATGTCATATAAATACATGTAATAAACTAGTTTATAAGTGACAAAATTGTTACCGTCTGCTGTATGTACATATATTATATGTAACTTTAATCTGTACTATATATGATTTATCTATACAGTAAATGTATATTTGACATAAAAGAATTTATTTTCCAATATAAAATGGAGAAAGACCTTCAAGGTATCAAACCTTACTTCAGGATTATTTAATTGGTATCACTGATACAAACCTGTAGTGAGGTTTGTTTTCCATTTCCCACAAACCTCAATTTTTTCATAAATAGTTCTGGTATAATTAAACTTCCAGTCTGAAAATCATAAATTTTTATTTCACTTAAAGGGTCTTCTTTCTCTGTAATTTTTCATCTTTAATTAGCTGGATCAGTGAGAACACGATGTTCTTTAATGACTAGTAAGAAAATTATTTGAATCAGTGGTATGGAGCAAGGTGAGATAAAAGGACTGAAGTTAACCACTCAGTAGGATATTTAGGGACCTACAAGGAAGTCCGGAAGACACTGCAGCCTGAATTCACAACAATATAAAATCCTGCATTCATCTGCTGCCTCATGACACTGATTCCTAATAATGGAATCTGATTGGAGCTGTTCTGATAAATACCCCCAGAAAACTATACAGGCAGATGATCACCAGTGACTGTCCATCAACTGGACTGCACTACATGACCACGTGCTTATTCCCAGCCCGTGAGTGGTGCCAATATCCCTCAATTTAAAGCAGATACAAGTGGCTAGCAAAATGTATGCAAATATGTTGAACAGCAGCTTTTAAAGTGGTAATTGGTTCAATTTCTGATCATCTGACTGCATCGTTATAAACAATCTTTTTAAAGCGGTCATGTCACCACAGCTGCAACCTGTCCTCTACATAATAGCTCCTTACTACAGAGCACTCACACATAAAACGAATTATCACTATCTGCTTCCCTCATTCTCCCAAGGGATGCTAACCATGTCAAATAAAAATCCTTTGTTTAAAGGGATAAAAATGGGACTCAGAAAAAGATTTTACATGTGTTGGAAAGCACAGAACTCCTAAAGATGGTATAATCCCTTACTATATGGAAATAGGAGCTTGTTCAGAAAACATATTTCTGTGTTTTGATGTATAATGGCCCTTAAAGGTTTTGATGTAAATCAAAAGGATATATATAATAAGAGTGATGTATAATTTTTTTGCACATTAATAGTGAAAAAAATTCACTGCATTTAATAGGTATGAACATTTTAAAATCAGCACATTTTAAAGCCTGAAAAGCTTCTAAACCTCTTCCCCCACACCCCCAATCTCCCCTTCTAGTTTGTTGGCCCTGCATCCCACTCCGAGGACGGAGATATACATACACCCTGGCAATTTGGGGTCAGAACTGCTTGGCAGTCAGATACCCATGGATGTTACTGACTCTGTGTTGGCTACAGAGGTGAATCTGCACAACACGTATCCTCCTCCTAAGCATCACTGATGTTTGTACTTTCCACAGAGCTAATAGAGGGTAATTCATATTATGTTAACATCAGTTCCAAATGTGATCTTTAATGCAAAACCTTGACTTTGGGGAGTACATTTTGGTTTTCATTTTTAATAGGTTTTCAGAAAAATAATGGACCAGGCAGTTGTGTTTCAAAACTCTGAGATTAATCCTATTTACTTAATTGTGGGTCTTTTGATCTGTCATATTTCAATTATATTCAAATTTTCATACTGAGAGTAAACATCAAAACAAAATGGAGCACAGTATCTAGCTAGTAATTGGATATGACACCCTCCAAAGCCAAAGTTTTGCATAAAATACACCAAAGAACTACCACAGTCTGTTACAAAATAAATCTTATCAACCAGTTAGCAAGGTCCTAATGGTGGCTCCCACTCAGACCTCAAGCCACTTGCAAGATGGAAGCAGCAGACAGTAAATGAAGCAGCTTGGCTTTGAAAGGCCTCAGCTGGCAAAGCACCGAGCGCCGCAGACACTGGGGGTTCAGTCGTGCCCTGAAATGCCTGTTGGAGGGATCCCAACTCACCACCTGAGACGAAGCTGCCTGCAGCTTTGGAATGTGTCACCTTGTGGAACAGCCAGAGCAGTACTTAGTTTCTAACTCTGACTTGGAGGGAAGATCTTCACTAGGAAAAATTTTGAAACCTATTCTTGGGTAAGGTTGAAGGTGAAAATTAAGTACTCACATTTAAATCAAAAGTTGTTGTTCATTAAGACTTTGCTTCAGTTAATAAATGTTCAACTATTTTTTTCCTTAGTCCTATTCTACATTTTCTCTTTTTCTCTTACTATGTTTTCTAGGCTTTTATTTTAAAATTCAGTCTCGTTAAAACTTATGGATAAGGTATAAAAACATTATTCCATTTTACTGACACAGTGTAATTTCTGAGGGCAATATTTCACATAAACGTCACAAAATTCATAAGCAATGTGAGAACTCATTTGAATAGTTTATTACATCCTTGATTTGGTATAAATAAAACTGATACATCCTACTATTTTCATCCCTGTCATGCAATTCCAATATTCATTGCTGCATTAAATTAGTCTTATAAACAACAAAACATCATAAAACAAATTCAAGAGATGCTGTAAATAGGGAACAAAAAGGAAATTATCTAGTGCAATCTTTTTGAGTGCAAACCCCTTGTAACATGTTGCAACCAGCCAGTTAATAATTGCTTTGTAAATCTGAAATGAAGCAGAGGGGATAAAACTAACAAACAAGTCATAAAGTACAATTGTTACTTGTTTGGAATGATTATGATTCCCTAGAGGGAAGAGGGGCACAAGAAAGCTGGTTAATGTTCAAGCATCGTCGTCTCCAAGCTCAGGAGTGATGCATCATAATGAAGAGGAAGTCAGGCAAAAATGACAGGAGGCTCACATGGATGAACAAGGAGCTCCTGGACAAACTCCAACACAAAAAGGAAGCCAGCAGAGTGTGGATGCAAGAACAGGCAGCCTTGGAGGAATACAGAGAGATTGTACAAGCAGCCAGGGACCAAGTTAGAAAAACTAAAGCCCTGACAGAATTAAAACTGGACAGGGATGTCAAGGGCAACAGGAAAAGTACATCAGTGATAAAGGAAAGACTAGGGAAAATGTGGGCCCTCTCTGGAAGGAAACTGGAGACCTGGTTATCCCAGACATGAAGAAGGCTGAGGTGATTAAAGACTTCTTTATCTTGGTTTTCACCAACAAGTGTTCCAGCCACACAGCCCAGGTCACACACGGCAAAGACAGAGATTGGGAAAATGAAGAACCACTGACTGTAGGAAAAGATCAGGTTTGAGAACATCTAAGAAACCTGAAGATGCAAATCCATGGAACCTGATGAGATGCATCTGCTCATTCTGAGGGAACCGGCTGAGGAAGTGGCTGAGTCACTATGCATTGTATCTGAGAAGTCATGGCAGTCCACTGAAGTTCTCAATGTCTGGAAAGAGGGAAACATAACCCTCACATTTAAAAAGAGAAATAAGGAGGACATGGGGAACTACAGCTCTCTTAGTCTCACCTCGGGTCCTGAAAGGACCACAGAGCGGATTATCCTGGAAACTTTGCTAAGGAACACAGAAAATAGGGAGGTGAATGCTGACAGCTTCACTAAGAGCAAATAACGTCTGACAAATCTGGTGGCCTTCTAAGACAGGGTCTATTATTGCCGCTGTCAACCATGTTCAAAATCTCATAACAAAGAACTTGTTTTTGTATTTCCTCCAGTGTAGCTCTTACACTTGTGCTGGAAAATACATATAATCCTTATGAATAAATAATGTGTCACACAAAATACATGCTTGCACAGATGCTGAATATTTACAACAAATTTCAGTATTAATCCCAACACCCACTGGTCTCTCTCCCTTATTCACCCAGAAGAGAATTTCTCAGGCTGGACAGAACACATAATGTTAAAAATCCAGGTGGCACAAAGAGAGGATGCCATCATCGTGTCAAGGACATAAAAAGATAACTTTAAATAAGAACCTTGTTGCAGTTTGGCAAAACCACAAACAACTGGAAATAGAGTTATCTAAAGGACAAGACTGGCAAATTTTATAACTGGCCCTGTTACCATTTTTAGCTATAACACTCCAGAGTTTTCAGGAACATATCACTTAATGATAAATTTTCTGTCACTGTAATGACTTGGAAGATCTTCACCATTAATGTGCAGCCAAAATGTCATTCCACAGTATGCTGCCACATTACAACATTGATCTAATTTGTCCCTTGTATTGGATGTTCAACAAAAAATCAGAAATAATGAAGAAAAAGGTACTTTGTTGTCTCACAGGTATTTCAAAGAATTTTAAATAGTATTTTATTACCAGTGTTCCCAAACTAGAGGCATAATAAGGGGATGAAAAGGGAGAATCAGAAAGATAGATTTAACTTGTTTAAAACTTGTAGCTCGTTTCTGAGCACTCTCTTGGTGCCGATAAACTTTTTTACTTAAAACAAATATCCAGATGTTTATTTTTAGCAATCTTAATTCACTTAGTTTTTATTCTTAAAAAAAATTTATTTGCTCTAAAAAATTTGAACATTTGAAATACTCTACTTCAATATTTTACTTGTCATGTATTCTCTTTTTCCTCCACCACGAAGCCCACACCAAATAAAGCGTTAAAATTCTTCCAGGCAAATATGCATATACCTCATGTGAATATCTCTTACCTTGATTTCATATCACTCAGATATGAAATATCATATTAGAAATATCATAACAGAAAGGCACCAATTGAATCCTTCAATTATTATCAAGAGACATGAACAGTTAATGCACTTCATTTTTTTATCACAAAGAGAAACAAGCTGTCATCATATTATTTTTAAGGAATATAAGTTCTGGATATTTTTAGAATGCTAAGAACTCTCAGGTGACACTAAGACCTCAGATGACAACTCACGTAACTCTAGTAGTACTTTACTTAATATCTAGTATACATATGCTTCAATTCTAGTATGAAAATATTATGGAGTAACTGTATAAATGTGAAAAATATATTTCAGAGAATTTGAGGAAAATCAATAGACAAGAAGATAAATATTTCAGAAGGTTATATACTTAGCATAAATCAAATTGAAAAGGTTCCCAGCTTTGGAGTATGTTTCTGTGCTCTCCTGGCTGATGGAGCATTGCTAAACTGTGGTCTGAGTCATAAGCTGTCTGAACAGAAATGTCTTAGCAATGTTTTGCTCATGCTGTTCGCTCCACAAGAACTTCATTAACTTCATTAGCAAGATATTTAAATAAATTGTTACATGTATTAAAATGTTTTTACAGACTTAAATACTCAAAAACCTTGAAAGTGTACTCTCATACTAATGACTATTGTCTGCCATCAGAAAAAAAAGTAATCTACTATTCCCTTCAGAAACCAAGTAAGGAAACAAAAAACATTGACAAATGGAAATAATAAAACATCTAGGAAATATATTAGGGCATCAACTGTGATAGTTAATGGCCTGTTTGGCATCTCCTTGAGAAATGAGAGACAATGAAAGATAAAAGTTCAACAGAACTTTTTTTTTTCCTTGATCTAAAGGTGCTTAAAGAAGGCACAAATTCAATGCAACTAAACCATAATCACTCACAGAAAAATGTTACAAGTCACTTACAGGAACCAGGAATTTTTTTATTTCTTCCAAGGCATGACTCATACGAGAATACGCCTCCCCAGGTGGAGCAAAAACTTCAATTAATACGTGGAGCTCATCACTCAAGTGCGCGTATTTGGCTTCTCCACTTTTCCTTAGTTCTTCCTCCTGTGAAAAAAGGGTAGATTTTGGGTTTAGAACTGGAAATCTACTAATTTTGTAGTGATTTAGCATTTACAGAAAACATGACAGAAGGACATAATATAAGCAGTCTTTTAAACCCTTTGAGAAATAAAAGTCTAGTACAAGCCACTTAAAGATTTAAAAATCAATTTTGAGTGTTTGAATGATAAAACCAGCCTAATTATCATCTACAACAGATTTTAATCAGCACAGTGAAAAAATGCTAAATACTCCAAAAGCAAGTAGTGACATATTAAATCCATAATTGAAAAGCTGCATTCATCTATCTGAATCTTAGCTCTTAACAAAAAATATAGAGTAAAGAGTCATTTAACCACTTTGGAACACTTTAACAAACACTATGGTTTAGTAATGTCCTTAGGTTCTTTAATGCATTTCTGCAGCCTGAACATTTCAGTAATGCCAAAGGAAAAAACACCCTAGTACTTCTATTTCAGACACAGAATCGTAGAATCACAGCATGGTTTGGGTGTGAAGAGAACTTAAAGACCAGTTGGTTTCAGCCTCCCTGCCATGGACACAGACACCTTCCACTAGACCAGGTTGCTCAGGGTCCCATCCAATCTGGCCTTGAATACTTCCAGGGATGGGGCATCGCTGACTTCTTTGAGCAACCTGTTCCAGTGTCTTACCATCCTAATAGTGAAGAACCTTTTCCTAATATCTAATCTAAACTACTCTCAGTTTAAAGCCACTATTCCTTGTTCCTTCACTATATGACCTTGTAAAAAGTCTCTCTCTGGTTTTCCTGTAGCCTCCTTCAGGTACTGGAATGATGACCTAAGTTTATCCTGAGCTTTCCCTTCTCCAGGTTCAATAGCTCAAATTCTCTTCATAGAAGAGAGCTTCAGTGCTGATCATCTTTGTGGTCCTCCTTTGGACTTGCTCGAACAGGTCCATGTGCTTCTTATATTGGGGTCCCCAGAGGTGCACTCAGTACTCACTGATGTCTGAGTTTCAACCCAGTGTGAATCAGTTAAGATGGTGAATCACCTCACCTAGATTTATCTCAACCATTTGGGTCCCAGGGTCCCAGTTTTTCACATAGAAAACAAACCTAATAATCCCACTTCATGTTAGAGTAATGTTCTGAAACATCAATTCGCTTTGTTACAAGAAGCTTTGAGATAGCAAATGCAAATTTCAATACACATGCATAGTAGTAACCACTTAATAAAAAGCAAAGATATAAAATAGTGATCATGTTAATGGCACTGGCTATGACAACATAATGAAAAATTTATGCCATTACTACACAAGATAGCCGTAAGTAATGCTAAAGATGTGATGAGCTGAAATCTCAAGTCTTCAAAAATATTTTGAGAAATGTAACTTAGAAGAAAATATGTATATATATAACACATAATCACAGAAAAATAAGTAAACTAATTTACTTGAAATTTGTGAAGTTATAGCTTTTTAGTATATACTAAAACAATACTTTATGAACATTTAGCTAAGATATAAAAATTGTGACAACAGATTAAATTCTTACTGACTTAACCTATTTAATTCTGCATTAACTTCACTTATTTTAGCCTTGACTAATTTACACCATTACTTGACACCAAAAATATTTGCATGATGCTATGCTTTTAACAACAGGCATTCAGTTCTTTTTATCCACAGTAGAAGATCCAGCACCAACGATTTTTTGATTTTTCACAGAACACACAAAGGTAAAATTCCTTTAATGAATTTCTGCAGCCTGCACATTTTAGCTCCAGAGGCCTAGACCTGACTCTAGGCTAAGTCAACATTTTGCAGATGATGATAAAATCATAACTCAGTAAATGTGATCTATGATTTTATTTTTAAAAGTTGAAAACTGACATAATTGTTTTCAACTGAAACTTAAAAATTAAGATAAGCAGCACAGATGGCAGAGTATTTTTATTTTTACAGTTAAAGTATCTTTGGCATTTTAGCTTATCATTGAAATGTCTATAAGAACCATAGCATAGTATAAGGTCCATTATGATATGTTACAATACTTTTCAGTTTTCTGGAAAAAAATCCCCACACATTTGATTGCTGCTTCTGGAATGATATGACACAAAGTATTTCAATAGAATTAAGTTTTAATAAGTTATAAAGCAACATCCTAGAAATTGCTGGAATTTTCTTTCATTGCTTTTTTAAGATTCTGGGAAAAAAACCAAAACACCAGAGAGCCCCCAAAAATGTCTTTCAGGAGAAGATTGCTAATAAACTTTGTAAAAATTATATATTGGATCTTTTATTCAAATGTAGAAAAAAGTAAAAAATAACGTTTGGGTTATTATTTTGATGGGAATTTTGCACAGCTAAGACATCAGTAACATGATTTGATAACACAGACCCGTCTTACAGAAAGTTAGGTATGTGCTCCTAGAGTCGTAGCAATAATAATTATGTTTCTCTTTTATATCCTCAACAAACCCAGGAATTCTTAAAACACATAATTTTATAACCTGCCTCCTGGGTTCAGCACATGCTTTCTGTCACTACTTGGCAGTCATTTCTGTAGCTGATAGAAAACCGCAGGCTGATGGCAAGAGATTCTCAACATTCCTTTCTGAGGATATCTAATGAGGTTTCTTCTTGTGGAACACTGGAGGATAAAGACTGAATTTTCCCACAGTACCTCTTCCCGTAGCAGGGTAAAATGTCAGAATAATGTTTCTTTTATTGCAAGTATGTGTGTGGATACAAAGAAATTTAACTCAAGGAAAGCCATGGAAGAGTAAGAACTCACGGACCATGTGAGCACTATACCAAGCTTTGTTTCCCAAAGCCAGTGAACGTAACTGAGTATTTTGAGACTGAATGTAGCCTTACATTTAATTGTATGTCAGGTGTCAGACATCTAACAAGCAAAACAACAGACATAACTCACACTGTTGGGGAGGCACTCCTCAATATGGAAGGTTATACCTACTGGCAGCTAATAACAGATTTCCAAGTGCAGTACGGATGAATGGGCTCTCTCAGGAGCATGTCAGGGTTACAACACCTTTGTAAATGTTCATTAGCAAGCAGCACATCTCAACTGAGCAGCAAAATGGTCAGTGCTGTGGACCCGACATTCACACTAATTCTATTTAGGATGAAAATACTGCCCCTTCTCTAGCATTGCAGGGGTTTTGCTTCCTTGTAGCTTTGTTGCACAAAGTAAGTTCCCATTAGAAGCCAGAGAGCCTTCGTGGAGCTCAGCTTTGGTTTAATTTCCTAGGAGAGGAGACCTATTAGTGCCCTGTAAGCTCTGCTCACTATAACTAATGGGAATTGGGAATGTTCAGGAGACTTTCCTCTAAACTGTGTTTCTCAGTCAAACTAAAACACTAATGAATAAACACCTCATGTAGCACTGGTAAGGACTGAGATGGGTTATGAGACTTTCTGGCACATGGTATATTAAGGCAGAATAGGTGACATCATCATAAATCTATTTTATATGGTGTTCTTTATAAGGCTATCTGGACACTGATGGCCTTGCAAGGCCCTGACGGTCTCTAATGCACCAGTGCAATTACCCAAGGACTTGGGCTGTTTCTTGTATAATTTTGCCTTAACCACCTGTGAGGTCCAGGTATTCTCTGCGGTGTTGTCTCTAAGTTTTGTCAGATTCTCACAGCTTTTTATGTTCCATGATTCCCCACATCGTGTCCAGCAGTTTTCCAGACTCTGTTCAGCTTGCACAGCCTTGGCCAGGGTCTACCCAGCAGCCAAGTTGTTTGCCCACAGCCCAAGCACAGAAATTATAACTGCTTAAGCCTACTTATGTAGACATGAATGAAATCACAGTGAAAGGCAATTTGTATTGAAAGACTGATGGATTCACTGAGGAGAACAACTCTGAAAACAACAAAAATGCAGTTAAGTCTTAGGCACTGGATTTTAAGGTAGAATGAAACAAACCTGGAACCTAATCAGTTCTGATTTCTAAAATGAACGGAATAAATTTTCTGTGCTTCTCTATCAGTGATGGCAACTGCTCTTAGTACTCTCTCTCAGGTTAATAGTATGGTTCTTATTTAGTTCATGGTGATGAAATTTAACTTCACTGCAGGTTGAGCACATCACTCTCCAGAGACAACTGCCCCCTCATCCTGATCCCCTTCCACTTCCTTCTGCGTGCCAGTTCCCTTCATTTCTCAAGACCGAAAGAACCCAGCTCCCCCCTATATTATTTGCTTCAGGCTTCCTTCATCCTTACTTGCTGCCTTACAGCACGTCTGTCACATGGTGTTGAAGTCCATCCACCCTCCACCTAATGCACAGCTGCATAACCCACTCCCTCATAAAAGATAACAGGTATTCTGAAACATCCGCTGTGTTTTATAATTTTCAGTTGCTCAAAGCAGGGAAGATGAATTATAAAACTCTAAAGCAGAAATATCAGGAGTACTGACCTCTGTAAAAGTGAAGCATGTGAGAGATAAGAACATAAAGCCTAAGAAAAAAGATGAATTATGACTGGATGTGAAAGCAGTCTTACCATTTTTTAAAAAAGTATGTTGACATAGAACTATTTTCTGTCTGGAATCCTGACCAAAATGCTTGAATAAAAATACTGGAATAAAGTTGAAAGAAGAAATGGAGTTTGCATGGCAAACACAGTTACACAGTCCAGATTGATGAATAAAAAGTGTCCTCATAACAATAAAATAACAAGATATCAAAGAATAATAGGAAAGAAACCTGCAGCAGGAATTGTGTAGGTCTGAGAGACAAATTTCATCAATGCAGTACATAGAATTTCCTACAATGTAACAAATACAGCTATGAAAAGAAACAACGTGTACTTGAAGAACAGTAAGAGAATTGCAGTTCATTTGCAATCTTGCAAGAATTTGCAAAGAAAAGCATAGTGCAGCGACTGGACAAAGATGATAATCACAGTGCTGCTGCTACACAGGCATTATTCATAAGATCACTGGGCAAGGCTACAGAATAAAATTCATGAGCATGCAGTTTGACAAACGCAAACCTATTCATTTTTAATCAGGACACAAAAAATCAAGATGTTGTCTGCCATACTGTAGTCAAAGTAACAGTGAACTACAGGATAACAAGTAAATCAAAATAGATATAATTTTTGGTGGTACTGATTTGGATTTTAAAAACTTTCAAGTCCTAGGTCCAGTGAACGAACAGAGAACAAAACAGAGGAAAAATCTGATAATGGATGAAGCATTGGAATGGTATTCAGCAGAGTACAGAGTGAAGCTAAAAGACTTTAGCTGTTCCTTGACTTTTGTTTTTAAACCAGTTATTTTCACCCCAGGAAGAAAATAAAGGTGAGTACATGAGGAGAACTCACACAATGGAGCAAAGAGAGTGTGTGTACAATACCTGCAATAAGCCACAGAGACCCCACAATGAAATACAGGCATGTAGAAAGAACATTGCTTACAAGAGTGGAAATTGTTAAAGATACAGGTGACAACAATTATTTTTCTATATTTGATGCATCATTAAAATTTTCATAGTTCCTTTGGTGAAATGAAGCAGAGAATTGTGTACATTCAGTACTGCCTTAGGCAAACAGGCCCTTCAATTCAAGGGTGCTTTATTTCCTGATGCTTTTCATAATGAAATATGACAACATCTTAATGGCTAAGAGGTACTAAGCCATACCTAGATCACATTTTTGTTTAGATAGGTGAACAGGAAAACAAAGACAAATCACCAGAAGAGTATGATGAGAGCACAACCACTGAAAAACTATTGAAAGAACCCTAAAACCAGGGGTGAAAGTTAAATGAAGAGAAAATATAAATTCTGTGAAAAAAATCAGTGTTTGGGAGAAAGGTTAACACATTAAAGTGTTATGTGCCAAAAATGAGGCAACTGCTGGTGACCACTGTGACCAACAACTTTTTATATAAATTCCTTGCCAGAAAGCTCAGAGCAGAGATAAGAATTCACAAACCTACAAATGTTCTTACGCTTGTACAAATCTAAGCAAAAGCTAAAACAGCACAGGTAAGAACCACCCAGGCATTAGACAATTACTGCTAGAACTAAACAAGCTGATAATATTCAATGAATACAACCAACGAATCGCAAGTTTGCAAAGCTAATGTAGGAAATTAAAGATCCTCAAGAAATGCACAATTACCATACTAAAAGATGCTTCCTAGGACTAGGTTCAACTTAAAACTTATGATCACAACTAGGGACCACTGCAGTCAGGGTGCTTTCGGATTCAGGAAGAAGACTTTGCTTTAATTAATTACAGTAGAAATCATGCTTTTATTTATGAAAGGCTAATTAGCAATTTGTTGCAACCAAGTTACAGTGTAGGTTGTTTGAACTCCCAACAAGATGTTACACTTCTACTATGGGCAAAAATCTACCAACTAAGAAACTGTCTTTTTTTTTTCCAATGAAAAATTATTAGTAGCCTTGTTCCACACTAACAATTGCAGCTCAAATTCCATGCGGGTAATGTACACTATCTAGTAACCTAAACTTTCTAGTGCCTGACCCTCTCCCTAGTGTTATGCTTACCCTTCCACTGCCCTGGGGGTCCTAAGGTTAATGGCTTCAGCTGGGGGGGGGGGGGTGACATTCATATGAGCTGCAGTACCCTGAGGCGTTTGGTGCAAGATGTGTAATACTGACAGTGATAATTTCTTCCTGTTCTCTCCAGGAAGCACTTGGTGATCTTTTTAGGTTTGTGAATGAGCTATATACATTGTTCTTTCTACTCTGTTTAGCAACTCCATTTCCCATCCAAATTCACTAGATATGGTAAGTTTTACATATGCTGAGTATGTTTACTTTGCTCTCAGTTACTGCTGAAGTGATTTTACCCAGATCCCAAGGTTGCAGTTCCTTTTATAAGTCGTCACTGACATTGATGCCAAGCTCCTGTTCACAGCCCTGGAGCATTCCTTATCATCCCATGCCTTTGCTTTCCAGTTCTGAACTTCCATCCCACCCCTGTACTCCCCTGTGCTGCAGTTTTATTCTAGGGCCGTAGCAGCATCCTCCACACAGACTAATGACTTATTATCGCCATCCATTTATTACAGATACAGTACAAACCTAGGCAAAAGGTAAAGCAACATAGGCAAGAATCACTCAGCCATTAGACAACTGCTGTTAGAAGTCAGCAAGCTCACAGGGAGCTGGGGGCAGACCCTGGCCAGCCCAGAGCAAGGCTGGCAGGTCCCAGCTTTAGCACAAAGCCTGCATCCTGCAACAGGTGATGGCAACACCATAGTTACTGAGACACAGGGCTACCAGCGTCAGCAGAAAGACAACATAAGTAACTAATTGCCTTTGCTGACCAGGTCTGAAAAACACTCTTGGGATAAAAAGATTTTTTTTTCAGCTACGAATGTCTAATTTTCAACCTAAACGTACACCTGGATGAGGCCTGCAGCTTCCAGTGCCCTCCCTAGTTCAACCAGTGCTAGATTATACACTATCTCAGGGTATAAACACAACTGTTTGGGCTCTGCCACAGCATAAGATGTGACGGCTACAGCTATTGCTGAGGATGAGTCTCTGCACAAAGGGATCAAAACTAATGAGCACAAACTGTATTCCCAAACCATCCCTGTAGGAAGGGCTCCTCACTATGAGGAGGGTTTTGCCTAATTACAGCAGGCTGCTGACAGCCAATGCCAAAACAATGCATTCAAAAGGATAAATGCAGTTATTTAGTGATTTTAAAAAATGAAGTGTAGAGAGATATTATACTGGCTGATGGCATTGTAAGAACTGTAAGAGCTTACTGTGTCAAAAATAAAGCACCAAGCCTGTGTCACAAAAGAAATGGATCCTTTTAGCAAAGGAGACTTAACTGTTTACACTAGTTGGAGAAAAACGTACTTTTTTTCCTGTGCTTTCTTACTTTACAGAAATCATTTTACTAGTTCTATTACATCACTCTAGCTCTATTTATTTCATTATGTTTGGAGCCAAGTTATTTTAGTTTTATAAATTTTAATCACTTTTTTTACAGGGAGAGAGAAGGTGAACAGTCACCTTAAAGCGATACAAATGTCATAGACACTAGAAAGCTCTGTTAATGTTTCAGGTAATTTAACAAGCTAGCTGATGACAGATTATCAGTCATCTTGAAAAGAAGGTTAACTGAATTTATGCTAAGAATTCCATAAACTGACCATAATTTATTTATCAACAATTTCTGTTATTTAGGAAACATTCATCTGTGAAGTATGAAGCATTCTCAAAAGCTGTGTTTAAGAAAACCCAGTATTTTTAATTTGAAATATACAAACAGGAAAATTTAAATTAAATATATGTATCATCTTCTCTGTCATTAAGGTTTATTATTATTATTATATCAGTCTTACAAGAACACAGTTTTTTCTCCAAGGAATAAGTAGAATACTTGTATCACAAGATTCAAAAGGGCATTCTGTCCTTAAGGGACTTGTATGAGAAGAAATGTTTTGCAGTTCTCCAGTTTCTGAATGAATTATTTTGCTACAGGCTATTGAACTGAAATATAAGTAAACTCCAGTTGTATAACAATCAACTACTTTAAAGACTTTGGTTTTAGTCACCTGAAGGAAATAGTAGAAAGAATATTTCTACTATATAGCAAAAATTCTGGAAGGAAAAATCCATGCCTAAGCTATTTTACGCATAAGCAGAATTAAAAAACTTGCATTTTGAAAGAGTTGTATCGATCAGAAGAGGTCTAATGTGTGCACTCACCTTTGACTATAAAGGAACCTGAAGCTTTGCTTTGGTAATTCATTTATTTGTATATTTAAAGCTAATTTCATGATGAAGGCTCCAAGTACCCCCATGAAGGTAAATACCTGCTTAACCACCCATTTCATGAAGGATGCTTCCCCAAATACTAGCCTAGAGAATAAATCCACTGATGCATGAAGGCATTACCGCAATACCAAACTGCACCTATTGTAGGTGCCTACATAAAGAGACTTCCAAGCCTTTCCCAGTCTAACTGTGTAACATACTCACTTAGCTTATAGCTGCAAAAGAACTTAAACATGCTTTTTAAGCATGCTTTTGATCCTAAACACCAGATCATGGCCATCTAATTTCCTGTTCAGTTGCTTCCTATCCCTGAAATCTACAGATTCCAGAGTTGTCCACAGGAATACTCCTCAGACTAAGGTGTCTGGACAGCAACGCCACAAGAGGGTGAAGGAGATCTGATAATTATTTCAGGCTTAAGGTTCTCTGGGATTCATAAAGTAGCAAGGAAGTAAGTAAGACAGATGTTCCAAATTCACTCCTATTGAGTACAAAAGCAGCACTGCTGCCCTTTTCCTTAATGAGGGAGCAGTTGGAGAGCTCATCAAGTTACGCATTAAGAAAGACAGGAAATAGGTGTTCATTTTAGAGAAGTTGCTAGATGAGTCCCACAAGAACCATCTGGGGACGTGTTCTGCTAAACTATTCATAACTGATCCAGAAAATGAGCTGAACAGTAATAAAAATTCTTCAGTGATAAAGACCAGCTTTATCTGGTGCCCAGACTCTAGATGACTTATTTCAGGAGAAAGATCTTGTAGACATTACATTAAGATCTACCGAAAGAACTTGTTCAGTGTTTGATACAAATTAAAAGGGCATTGTCTATTAAGTAATTTTTAGAAGGAAAAGAAATGAAATTGCAAAACCTGTACAAGACCTGTTGTCTTGTACCTGTTCTGGTGCCACAATTTAAATAAGTATAGAAACAAAAGAGGTCAAGATGAAAAGGATGATTACAAGTATGGAAGTATTTTCATATGAGAGGCTAAATACCAAAGTCTTACCAATCTTTATGTTTCTGCAGTTCAGAATGTCCTTAAACAACTGATTCTTGGAAAGCTTCTCAATTTTCACTAGTTCTTATGTTCTTACCCAAACTTTTCAACCTTTTGCAGGAGTTTGAGACTGAGTTCATTCTTACATTCTTCTATCAAATTCGGGAACATGAACCCATGAACATGGGGCATGATGTGTTTTGTACATACAGAAAAAAACAAAATCCACATCTAATATATTTGTTGTCCTATGGCACTTGCAATTGCTTGCTGATGTGTTAGGTGTAGCTTTTATCACCTATTACATAGATGTGCATGCTTAAGGCTGTTGTGTCAAATACAGAACTCTTCTAATGTTAAAGATCCTGTTACTAATTAGCATTCAAATGAGCTCAAAGTAGTACTACAGGTGCTTCTTTTAAAAAGCAAGGCAACACTTGAGCCACTCTGATTGCTCATTACAATCAGAGATGAGAGAGTGCAGAGGAGAGTGATTTACAACCACTTTCAGCTGCAAATTCAGGAATCATGCCTGCTGCAAGATGTGTGGAGAACCGCCTGCTGCCTTCACCTCCTCACCTCACCTCCTGCCGTGGCAGCCTCCCCCACCCCTTCCATGCAGCAGGACTTCTTGCAGAATAATATTGTCCTGTCTCTGACCAACCCTTTCAAGTCCAACCTGCAAGCTCACGGTTTAAAAGCTCAAACTGATGATCCCATTTAACTCCTCATTGCTTTTTCTACTGAGTCTCCACCATTGAGCAGGTTTCCATGTTAACTATCTGTACCCTGAAACACAGTGGAACCCGTGACAGGAGAGGTCCTTCCCTAATCAGTTGATATGAGGGAAGGGACTTCTCCCTGAGTGCTGTGTTACAGGTTAACAGGCATTGTATGCCTTTCAGCAGTTCAAAGACCTCTCTGATAAACTGTATTATAAAGTTAATTTTCCTGGCTGATTGTCAATAATTATTTCCTAAAGGCTTTCCTCTGATTAACCACAATATTGCAAACAAAAGCAGTAAATGGATTCGAGTATCCTACCACAAATTTAGAAGAAACCACTATTTTCTTATATCCCCTTGTTTCTCATGCAGTGATGTGGAAACCACATCAGTAGAGGGAAGCCACAATGACAGAGACAAACTGAGCTCTGGGGGATGGAGGAGGAAAAGGAAGTTCATAAATAATTGGCAAACATTGTATCTCTGATGGCATTTACTCAGATGAAAATGTTTCAATAAGTGAACTGACTTATAAAACACACTAACTTTTGAAAGTATTGCAAATAACGGATAAATCAAATAACTGAAACATCAACCAGTGAGTCACTGTTTTGCACAAACATATCCTTTTTCTGAGCCAGAATTTTAATGTCTTACAAACGACACGTTCCCTTCACATGAATCACACATGACTTTACAGGTTTCATTTACTTTTTCTTTTCTTGTTTTGCATGATGATAAAGAACACACAGGCACTTTTCAATGGCAAAATTGCTTGTCCCTCTACTATCTAGAAAATCTAACTATTCACACTTAGACAAATAATTATTTATGAGATTTCAAGTTCTTGAGTGATTTCTCATTAAAGTGTCAGAAATAGTTAACAGATGAGTATGTTACAGCAATATGACATATATCATAAAATCATGGAATGAATCATAAAATAGCCTGAGTTGGAAAGGACCTTAAAGATCACCTAGTTCCAAGCCCCCTGACATGGGCAGGAATACCTTCCTCTAGACCAGGTTCCTCAGAGCCCCATCCAACCTGGTCTTGAACATTTCCAGAGGGACATCCACAACTTCTCTGGGCAGACTGTTCCAGTGCCTCACCACTCTCACAGTAAAGAATGTTTTCCTAATATCTAATCTAAACCTACTCTCAGTTTGGATCCATTCCCTCCATGCTGTTGTAAAAATCCCCTCCCCAGCTTTCTCGTAGGCTCCCTTCAGATACTGAAAGGCCACAATTAGGTCACTCCTAAGCTTTCTCCTTTCCAGGCTGAACGATCCCAATTCTCTCAGCCTGTGCTCATAGAAGTTGTTCCATCCCTCTAACTACCCTGCTGACCTCCTCTGGACTCGCTCCAGCAGGCTGATGTCCTTCCTGTGCTGGGGACCAATCATGACTTTATGTCTGACAGATTTACTGAATGCAAATAAAATAGCTTGCAAATAGATTCTCGATCATCTCAGCTATAATGGGGATTTGCTCTGCAAAGATGGAAAACTACATTTTCTAATCTTCTCATAATGGAAAGCTGTAAGGATATTAGTCCATTATAAGCTGTAAATGAGTTTGACTCAAAAAACCTGACTTTTTAATGAGTAGTGATTATAGCAATTCTAACACCAATTTACTAGAAGGCTCATTTTCATGGAATGTGAAGAGTACTCAGACCATGTATAATTTGGATAACAGCAGTTCCTTGGCTTTGTAGTCAGGACCTGACCTGAACTCTGTAACATGAGAGAATAATTTAAGAAGCTACCACTCATAAAGGAAAAGTAAAGGAAGTCAAAATGAATTCTGTAAAGTTTGTTTATCTTGAGATAACTTGGCTGGGGCGGAATGATGGTAGCTTTTGTCTGGGCTAACTTAGTCTATAACTCCAACAGAAACTTGAATGTTCCTCACTGCAAATTTTTAGAATACATTATCTACCTAAGAAAAAACAAAGATACATTATCACTGGAAGGCAGACTGAGTCCTTTGGCGTGGTACATGCAAATCCTAGTATCACAAAGAAAGTAGCCTGAAGGATGTCAAGGGCTTTCCTCTGGGAAGTCCAACATTCAGAATTTCATGCTGTTCTTTGTAGTGCCCCATACAAAACACCAGGTATCTATTCACTTCAGAGGAGCTTACCCCTGGCTGAAGAGTCACTGGTACTAAACTGGCCAGGCCAAGATGTCAATGCCCAAGTGCAGCCTGGGCATTCCCTCTAAAAGCTCACAGCATGCTGGTCCTGCTCCTCTACCCAGAACTTCCCATCTCCCATGAGTAACCAAACCAGAATGGACAACTGTCAACACACCAAACAAACATAAAATTGCAAGAGTAAAAAAAAATTAAAAATTCATTTTAAAACAGGTAACTGTACTCCAGAAAAGGTTAAGTACCTGCAATCTTCAAAGAGTCAGTTAATTTTACTGCACTAAAAATTAATATTCATTTTGCAACCTAAGTTTTATCATCCAGATCATCCTTGGCAATTTAAAGCACTCCTCCAACCCCCTTTATGTGCTCAGATTTTTGGAAGAAGAAATGATCTTGTGCACAGGCTCTGACTATTGCAAAATTTTCATTACATGGTAGCCATATCTCAGATAACCACAAAATATTCAGATTACATCAATCAATTATTATCAGTTCTGCTTAATGTCACCATCACTTTACAACAAAATTTCCTTCTATTAAAAGCTTTTTCCCAGAAAACACTGTAACCTGCCTCTGGCTGAAAATGAAGCATTTCATTTGTTCTTTAGTGCTTTAGCACCTGTGGTCTCCCTTGTTGCTCATTTTCAATACCAGTACAAATGAATGTAAACTAAAATTGAACAACAGCCCTGGCAGACTTTCTGCACTTCTCTGAGTCAAAAGATGAGGATATTTTTATTGTTGTGTGAACATTCTCAAATGCTCTTGACTTGTATCAAATAGTGAAAAAATCCTACATTTTTTATTCTTTCTCTCCTTCCCTCCCAAATTGAAAAAAGGGAAAAATAAAATATATTTCCTAAATCAGGAATATGTGCACCACAGAAACCGAGCAAAGCTTCAACTCCTAGCAGACCTAGCTCTTTGTGTTCCATTTTCCATCTGAATGCTGGGTTTTTTGAGTCAAAGTGTACAAAGACCAAATCACTCCAGTTCTTTGAGGACATCAGGCTGTATTCAACCCCAGGTCTTTGCTGATGTGCTGGGTCTGAGACAAAGGTCCCAGTTTGAAAAGATAGTTATAGGACAGCTGAACAATTATTTGTGTTCCTTAAGTGGGATTCATTTACCTTGACTTAGACATCCAGAAGGCAGATATTTAAGCCTCAATTAGTCACACTGAGCTCTCAGTGGAAAGAAACAGGCACTTTAACAGGGTGACTCATCTCAAACTGAGGCTGGTGTTCAAGATTATTTGGGAGTTTAGGTGAATAAGTCAGTTTAAGGATCTGAGCATCTTTTTGCACCTGCCCAAATCATGTTAATAAAGAAGAAATCAAAATACAATTGGTTAACTATGAAAATGTTAACAGAAACCCTAGCAAAAACCTAGGATTGGTTGGATTATTTTATAAAAATTATTATTATAAAGGGTAAAAATAAAAAGTACTGGACAAGTTTAAAGACTGCTGGCAACATTTTGAAAACTGGTTGAAGGATCACAAACACCACTTTAACTATTCAGGAAAAGATAACATATCCAGCAGGATTTTGAAACATTGTTTATATCAATTTTCTCCTCCAAACACATATTTCTCCTCCAAACACCTGTTTTCACTGGGCATGCTGGATGAAAATTGCAGTATTTTTCAACTGACTTAGATGTAATGCTGCTGGAGACCTGGAAAGCAAAGAAAGTGCTGAAAACCTAGGCAAATGCTGGTTGAGATGTTACTGTTACCAGCTTCATACCCATTTTTTTCTGCTTCACAGTGTAAATCTTATTTCACTCTGAAACAGTTGATGATTGCAAAAGCAACACTGGCCAGCAGATTCTGGTATGATTTAATAGGGATGATAGATCTAATTATGAGAAACTCCATTTGTTCTATTTTCATTTAACATAAGTTACAGAGGGATTTGACAGTGATGGAGTTCCCAAGCAGGAAAGCCACATGGTGCTCATGCTCCAGGGACGTGTGGGAATGCTGCTGCACTGCAGCATCTGATTAATTAACCCTCTCTCACCTGTTGTTTACCCATTATATCCTATTGCCACCCATAAATCTGACATGCAAGGACAGGTCCTGCCCCTCTGCAGTCTGAACAGTGCCACCATGGCCATCACGTTATATTACTGCACACACCTGAGATGCATGGAGCAGCCTGCAAGAAGTGCTTGAGATGCCTCTCTGGTAACAAGAGCATGACAGATTTCCATTAACAGTGCTCTTCTACCCCTGGCCATGATGGGGACTCTTGATCCCTTTGGCTCACTTGCCTCCCAGTCTTCCGCTGTCCCTCCCTTGGTCCTTGCGCCCTGCTCCTGTGGCTGCAGAGCCCCCTCCAGGACAGACTGCACGTGCATTTCCGTGGCACGTCCTTCCTTCGTTCTCACAGAGAGCCTGCCCCCTTTTTTTTTTTGAATTAAATTTTGCTTTTTCTCAGTACCTCTCTCAATACCATTCTATCAGAGGGTGTTTCTATGCTAGAAATGTTCAGTGGCAAAAAAATCCTCTTGTCAACCATTCCTTGCCACTGCTGTTTTGGCAGAATGCATTCACCAGTGCTTGCCTCAGCCCGTGTCGCCTGACTTTGCCTGGCCCTGCTGCCAGCAGCACACAGGCAGCAGGTTGGCAAGCACGTGGGGAGACAGGCACAAGGGCAATGGAGCATCTCTCCCTGGGGCTCTGGGTCCCTGAGAGTCCACTGACCACAAACCCTCCGATCTACTCGCGTGTTAGTTTTCAGTCTTTCTGCTTCCGTCTCCTCAGACACAGGGGAGGGTGACAAATGAGATGAACCATCATGTTTGTCATAGAGACAGGAGATCTGATTCTTCTGTGTCTGCAGAAATGCAGATCGGCAATTGTAGCATCCTGATGTGCACGAAGAGAAATTAAATGCCACTTTCAGGTGAATAATATGCAAAATAAAAGTAATCTGCATATAGCATAGCAATGATCCTGGACTGTCTAAAACCAACCTCAGACTGTTGGTAGAATTAAAGCCCCAAACCTGTTGGTTTTGTGCTTAGTTGTTTGCTTAGAAATTGCTCTTCTTTCATTCCTACAGTGAGAATATATTTGAGCAAGTGTTGCTAACCTCTCCTATCGTATAGGATGGTACAGTCTCTGGACAATGAGTAGGAAACAGAGGTTACCAAACTGAGGTCCCCCAAATTTCTTTTGCAAAAAAAGCAGAAAAGCTGTTTTTTCAGATTACAAAAGTATTGATAGGAATGCAGCAATGCATTTACAGGTTTACCTGTAAAATTCAGAGCCCTTTTCCCTACATCAGCACATGTGACTGAAATACTTGCAACTTTGAGGAGGTCCAGTCAGCTTTCCTCTTGTTTAGCTTATGAAGGCGTATTGGTAACAACAGCATGGAAAGATCTAAGAGGTCAAGAAACTGTGACGATATCTGTTTTCTGAAATTAATGCAGAACCAGAAAATACTAATGCTATTACTACACAATATTTTGCATGCTACTGCATAACATGTTTCCAGGGGAAAAAAACCAAAAAAACCCCATAAGACTGTATTAGAAAAAGTCCCAGCAGGTAAAGGGGAGAAGCAGACAGGCTGCCTGCCAGACGCACTCAGTCCAACACCAGCTCAACAGCTAGGGCTCCCTGAGATTCCCTGAGATCCCAAGGGAGCCTTTGGAGTACGTGTTGAAGTGATGGGTTGGTTTAGCTTTAAGTTTTATTTTAATTTATGAACACAGGAGTTAGGTAGATGTATTGCTATGAAGTGCCATGCATTAATCTTAACTCTGAAGGATTTTCCTTTGCTTTGTAATTCCCCCCCCATAACACTACTATGAAACACACTGTTAAAAAACCTAAAAGCATAATTTTGAGCACCTTTTACTTTCAGGCCAGAGTACAAAGGGTCAATATAGAAACAATGTTCAAGATGAAATAAATCATCACATTTGCCAGTACACGAGGCCTATGACTGCTGACTAGTTTTGTAATCAATCCATGCCATATCTTTTGAGCCAGCCACCCACTGTTTCTATCACTTTCTGAATCTAAGCACAGCATGCGTTTTAATTCAGACTTGGTCTTCTGCACTGAGAAATCAAAGCATTCTGGTTTCACATTTGAAAATCTGCATCCTTTAAGTTTGTAACAGCTTTTGGTCAACATTATGATTGACAAATGGTTTAAGCACAGAAGTTTCTTTTAGTGTTTCCAGTATAGCTCATTACAGTGCTCATCTAAATAGTGTTTTTTTCTTTCCTATTTTCAGTAGACTGCTTTGTATTTTATTTCTCTTATTTCCATTCATTTTCTTCTACCCAGATGGGTCAAACATATTTGCAAACATACTCTTTGGGGAATCTTTTCAGCTGCTTCCCAAGTGTTTTCATAAAGAAACAGGTGACTTGGAAACAGAATCCTTCTGTTCTCTGCTCACAGATATTGAGCTTTCATTTTCATGAGAATAAGAGTTAGAAGTCTAGAAGGAAAGGGTATGTAAAATGCAGTAATGAAGGCAGGAAATAATATGTTTTTCTTTTTTGGTACATTGTTTACATAGGTTTGTATAGGCTAACTGAAGGTTCTAAGATCTCATTGCTGATTTTCTGGTCCCAATGGATTAGAAAAGGTATGTGACTGTGCTCTATGTAACAGATAATGGTGGTTTTAGAACACAGCACCAGATTTTCACATATCTTTTTTTGGGTTTTTTTGAGAAGCTACTTCCCTGTTGCTTGATCTGAGAATTAACTCTGTTCCGCTCTGGTTTCTGACAAATTGAACACCGTAAGACATTGATCAGGTGCAGCCTTCAGGTTGTGTGGAGCTGTTTTGCTGTGCAGGCTGCTTGGTGTCCACAGAAGCACCAGGGTAGAGCCTCTGTGGCAGCCTTAGGGAGAGCTGGAGACCAAAGCACTGACAGACATCAGTATACTGTCAAGCAAACCTGGGAGAGCAGCTACAACAGTTGTTCACCAAAATGCAGTCTGTGCCCGATCCAGCTTATGTTTGCCAACACCTGCGTCTTTCACCAGTGGCTGTTGGATCTGGTGGTCATGCTGGACACCATCCATTTGGGCCACAAGAACAAACATGTAAATAGCATGCTGACTAAAAAGAGGTTAAAACCAGCAGGCATACAAGTGAATGGAAAAATGAAACAATCCAGTGTGGTATTTTTCCTGCAAGCCAGAAGAGAATGTAGGACCCAGTACCCATTTGGCTATACCTATGGGCCTGACTGCCTCCCAACAAAAGACAAACAGAGGTAAGAGACACAGGAGTCATGAAAATTTTAACAGGAGGAAGTAAAGAAAAATGTCCTGTTTGGAAGTAGGATCTTTAAAGGAAAGCTTGTGTTTCTAAATAATAAAACTGCCTGTTTGCTAGTTCATATTATGTTTAGGTAAAGAGCATGTGGCACATATTAACTGTGAACAAACTGAAAAAATGATGCTTCACCTCTAGCAGAAGTAGAAAGGGTATTACCCAACCAAGGAGCATGAGTAACAACTTCTAGAAGTACTAGGAGAGTTTGCATTGTTGGTGCAAGGCTAGGTATTAAAGGCGAATTTAAGAAACAGCAATGGAATACTGAAAAAGAGTTACAGTCTGACTTTGAAAACATGACTTTAAAAAGTTTAAAAGGATTTTAAGAATTATTTTCTATCTGAAAATGCTTTCCTGTCCTTTGTAGTTGAACATAATTCCACTGAGTATGATGACATGGATCTTCATAAATCTGTAACTATGAGTGACAGTTGTACTCATATATTTGTCTTTGCGCTTTTCGTCTGAAAAATCATGTTATAAGCTCATGTGTCATTGATGTTGTCATTACTTGAAAATGAAAGGCAAGGAAGGACACGAGGAGCTATGTTGAATGCCAAAGGTCTCAAAGAGCAGACTGGGCTGCACCAGTTGGTTTCTGAAAGCACCTGAAATAACTGGGATAAGTACAAACTTCTTTTCAGAGTGACCAGAAGGCACAACTCACCCTTCCAGTAGTCATCTTTTCACTTGGCTAAGGAGAACATGTTTAAAAGGTGTGCTCTGCCCACAGTCTGACATGAACTCAGATATCAGCTGAAATACAGGTGCTGCATTGCTGCAACAAGCACAGCAGAGACCCCAAACTGATTCTGTCTGCTGTTAGGGGGACACAATATGTCACCCTTAGCACAGCACTGATACTTTCCATTCACAGTTCACTTCCACTAATGGAGCAGAGCTGACATCCTGCTTTTAGAAAAAAAAAAAACAACCCATAGCCACAATTAGTCTTGCTTTCTCTTATTTTGTCTCTCTCGGGGCACGATTAGAGCATCTCTTTTTTCAGAATGACTCAAAATAAGCAGAAAAAGTCCTTTTCCTCCTTTCTTTGCAAAGCTCCTCAACCGTATCCTTCTGGTATATGGGCACATGGCTTTTCTAAAAAGCACAGCTGCAAGTTTGTCCATCAAAGTCAAATCACATCCATTCTTCCTGAAGGATACTCTTTTCATTCAGGGATGTATTGATTCCTATGAAGATAGTGTAGCTTCTAAATCTCAACTGGATAGAAGTATCAGTTGTGAAAACCCAAATCTGACATAAATTTAGATATAAATTCAGACATTTCAGCATGCCCACTGTAACTTCTACTTGGCTTTAGGCACAGTACCATGACCCATTCATTCCTACACTGAGAACAGAAAAATACAGATACATTAGGTTATCTTCATTTTCCTCTGGAGGCCTGTCTTGCCTTCTCCATTAATTATACATAAACCTCCTGAATTAAGGGCACTCGATCCCCCTTCTGTGACTGGATGAAACTACTTTTCAAAAAAAAAAAACATGGGATGTTCCTTAAAAGCACAGACTCTGAAAACAGACTTATACTGTCATTACCAATTTAGCCCATCTGGGAGAAGAGAGTGAGATTAAGGAGTAAGAGGCAAGTGTCTTCATTAGAACCATTCAGGCAATTGGCAATGGATATACTATATGGCTGAGGAGTGGATATGAATTAGTAAAAACATTTAAGATAGTGAATAACAAAAGACTTACATTTCAGGTTTTACCAGAGCTTGAAATGCTTTTATTTTGAATATGCCACTTGTGGTAAGGTTTTCATTAAATGAAAAGGAGATTTCTAAACCAAAAAGATCTAAATACAGAGGCATCAGAGAGAAATCACAAAGGCCAGAAGCAAAATGTGCTATATCCTCTGCATTATTCACCAGCACAGCAGCCGGAGGGCTCAGGATCACAGTGCTTAATGTATTAATTTCTTCCCAGCCAGTCCCTGAAAGCATCTGCATACACTATTTCAGGACTAAAAGGACTTATGCAATGCTTTACTAGGCTTACACAGATAAAATCAGTACACTTTTTTTCTCACCCAAATTCCTCTTTTCATAGTCACTGCATCTCTGAAAGCATATCTACGAAATTAACAATAAAGCTGCAAGTGGCCTCAGAAAATATAAATGTCAAAAAAGATACACAATATTTTACTAGGTATATTGCATTAATAAATTCATAGCTTACAAATACTGGAACTCCCAACAACATTATGCATTATTAAATGTAATATTTTGTATTTAATTCTGAATTCCTATCTATTGTTGTGTTCTATGTAAATTTTACTGCATTGAAAAATAAACATTTTTATTTAGATTCTCTTTTGTAATTTCCCTGGCAGAAGCACTGTCATTTACTTATATCCTTGGAAATGTTGTGTGTGTAAATGTTGGTATAATCTGGCTTTATGTTTTTAAGCCAAGCAATAAATGAAATGAGTTGTTCATTGGACTCTTTATAATGAATTTTCTTTGTTGCAGAGTGAGACATATTGATCAAAAATCTTTCATTGAAAATAGCTACTGCAGCCAACGCAGCATGGATGAATTTAGGATTCAAGCTGGAATAGGTACAAAGACAAACAACTAGGATGTTTGGAAGTAGTGGGAGTATCTTTCACAAGATGAAATTCAAATAGCTTGAGCTTTTTGCTTAGCCAAAAACAAGGGACATGTGCTCTCTCTAAAAAAAGAAGAAAAAATAAGAAAGAAAAAAAGAAAAAAAAAAGAAAAAAGAAAAGAAAGAAAAATGAAACTGAAGGACCATATTTCTAACTACCAGAGTCTGTGTTTGTCTGGAGACAGCCTTCAGATATCAGTAATGGGAGCAAAACTCTCTCAATGAGTTTAATCAGGTCATTAAAATGGCCATGTAATATGATTACAGACACAGCAGGAGAGGCAAGTCCCCCTTTAGAGCAGGGAAGTGTGATCTTCTGACACAGAGTTGTTATGCTCAGTTCTAACTTCATCATTCTTGGGTTAGTACTTCAGCATTAAACGTATCCTGAAGCTTCACTGATTTCTTTGAATGTTTACAATCTCTGTTGCCTACCAGGAGAGTCAGTCAGAGTGTGTTTGGAGCTTCAGGTTAATGTATGAGATAGCTGCTGTATATTTTTTAGAAGCAGTTCATTGCCAGAATGCTGGTAAGTAACTTGATTATTGTTACTGACATCTAAACTGCTTAAATATGAAATATTTTTGTTAGGAGAAAAATAAAGGGCAGACGTACTGATTTGCTTTGCATTTTTCCAAGGTATTTGTATTTTTATTTACTCTTCTATTTGTATTTTGGACAAAACACATGGAAAAAATATATATGCACATATATATTTATAAAAAAATTCTTTTTACTGTGCAATTTTCCATGACTTTGAAAAAAAGAGAAAAATGGATGGTACTGCAGCAATAAGATTAAGACACAGGCAGTCGAATAGAATGGAGAATGAGAAACTCCACTAAACCTTGTGACTGATGCATGTCATTTTTAAATTTAATGTTAGAATCAAATTCTCTCAGAGTACTTCTTTAAAGTATACTTAACATGCACATACAGATACACCTGTGTAATCAATTTGTACTGTTCACTACAGGACCACCAAGTGCCTGTCTGAGTTTCCTTGGTCACCCTCTTCTCCTCCTGTAACTGAATCCTTCCTGCCTGTGAGCTTTCCTGGGCCAGCTTCTCAGTGATACCAACCATGATGCCTGCTGTTTGAGCCCGTGCAGAACAACCTCGTGTTGCACATCCAGAATAAATCACGTCACTGTGAGGGCCTGACACTGCTCAGCTCACGGTCAGTGTGTGCCTGAGCAGCACAGCCCACCCTGTGCCAGTGCCCGGTTGTTCACTCTGTTTACCCCAGTCAGTGACCACAGGTGGGCTGTGATTTAAAACAAACCACTGGGCATGCATCGTGCAGCCTATTCTCACATCTCACTCTCAACAGATCTGTAAAGCTCTAAGTGCAGAACATAAAGTGGTTGCTACAACTCAGAACATTCTGTCATTCTGACATAATAGATATTTCAACAGATTACACACATGGTGATTAGTGCTTTTCTAAATTGCCATTTTGCACCAATTATTTTGCTACTGAATTTTCCAAATGTCCATTGTGACTTTTCTATGTTCCTTGTTAAGCAAAGCTGACAGCTTTCTGGCATTAAAGAATCACTCTTTCAATGAGAAGATCACAGTAATTATTTTATTATCAAGATGAACAATAATACGCCTATTTTATGTAGCATACCACTATGTATGACATAAAAATGAGTTAAGTAACTATGAGGCTACTTCTGCAACCTGCAAACTTACTGGAAGTCACTGTCCTTCATAACTGTTTAGACCAACAAAACTGGCAGGAGTAAGAATTTACAGTATGACAGCTGAGTAAAACCAGAGTATTTGATTCTTTTGCAGAATGCAGAAGTGATAGGTCTATGACTGGAAATTTACCAGATTTTCAAGTGTATTCTATTAGGATACAGCAATGTTACATAGGACATGAGTCACATTATATACTTTATATTTTATTTTTACTTATATAAAGTACTCATAGTCAGAAAATAAAGAGAATGAAAAATAGAATATGGTTTGCATACTACTACTTTTATTCATTTAGAGAGGTTACACATTACATAAATAAATGTCATAGCATTCATTTCATCTTAGCTTAGCTTTATAGGGAATGATTAAAAAAAATAGGCTCCCTATTACAAAAGCTGAGTTTTAAAATTGAGGCTATGTTAGTTTTAAAAAAATACATAATCTAACCATTTAATTTGGCTACTTCTTTTAGTTAATATTTCTCGAATCAACAGGCCAAGAAAAGAGGCATTCACTGCCAGCAGTTGAAATTGGCAGGAACCAAAACACTCAAGTGCCTCTGAGTTTCATTTTCATTTCCATGAGTATATTAGAAAAATATGGTAGGAAATTTAAAACACTGTATTGGAACTGAGTACACTTTCTCCTACTCCAATTTTGCTTTTTTAATCACATTTAGCTGTAACTCTTACAGTGAGCTCCTACATAGTGTCTTTCCTCAGCTGATAGCGAAATACCTTTTATTCATAATTATTTTGTATTACATGTAAAAAAAAATCCATTATATTTATACATGGACGTGGTTTGTTCTCCTCATTTTCTTATCTGTTCTAATGAATTTTACATGAAAAAAAACATCTTTTGCTTGCTTGACTCCATTTCACTTCATTTATTACAGAGGTGAATGTGCTAAAGATTGCTGGGTTGTAGGATTGTTGTTTGGGGTTTTTTTCCTACCATTTTACAGACCTAGTTTGCTAATGTTGTTTTTCCTCAGAGGTTTTCATCAGCTTTCTAATCCCAAAGGGATAATACTAAATGTGTGGAAGGAAAATGAGGGGTATGGAGGGTAATTTTATATCTGCATATTACAAAGAAAAAATTTAAACAATTAATATCAAAGCTAAACACTTTCCTTCCACTTGCCATTTTAAGGTTTCCTTCTTTACAAATACTCCAGTAATCTCTACCTGATTCTGTAACAATGGCAGGAGCTGGTACAAAAAGCTTTACATCTTTGGAAGAAATAATTTGGATCCAAAGTTTTCAAGTTTGCAGTATCACTAGGAAGTATAACTGACCATTTATAATTCTCTATTTTTAACAAAGGCTTCTTTCAACTTGGAACAGAGGAGTAATAATTCTGTAACTTGCTACTAAACCAAAAGATTGCAAAATATCCAAGAAAATATTACATTTTTATAGAGAATGACACTTTTAAGAAATATCTGTGCACTATCTTCGAATATAGGTATTGAGCTCAATTTCAGCAATAAAAAAAACTCAGTAGGGCACTATAACTGAAACCTCAGCCAAAATAATCCTAACCAAACTACCCTTAATAATGATAGGTAGAAGACCAAGGCCAGGGAAAAAAGCAGGAAAACATTTTTAACTAGAATACTTAATGTGGCTAATAGTTAAATTTAATAGTGAACAACTTAGTGGAAAAAGATGCTTTAATACTTCCTTTTAATTTTGAAAATTAACACTTCTTTCATTTAGAGGCAGTACTAATACAAATGCAAGGACAATTTACTTCATAAAGCACATAAACATTGTTTAAATGGTATTAAGTCAGCATCTCACAAATTGTCTTGAACAAACAATAGGATCTCAATGCTGTGGCACACAGTGGTATAATGTATAATAAGGCACATTGCTACACGTCACTGCAAACCTCTAGCCAACTCTAACAATATAACAAAAACAATCAAGACATTTTTCAATTTAAAGTAATCTAAAAAAAACCCAAACTGTGAAAAAAAATAGCAATGTGGATTGGAACATGCACTATTCATCATTTTCTTTTCTGATGATTCTCAGAGCTCCCATTGACTGCTGTGCTAAGATTGGCCTCAGTAATGTGGACTCTAATGAATAGTTACAACTTTATATAGAAAAACATCCCTTGAAAGTTCATAAGATGCCTTTATAAAGTATATAAAATCACCTACAACAAAAAGAAAGGAATGGGGAAACATTCCCTGCAACTTTGTCACTGAGATTCAGAAATCCCTCAGTAACCAAAGAAGAGCAACAAAACAAAAAAGGCCATAGGACTCACCATATGGCACAAATTTAACCCTGTTCACTTCCATCTTTCTGTTCACAACCTTCTGTCAGGGGGATTTCCTTCTTTCAACAATCACTAGTTTTCTATATTTGGTATAAAAATTCATCATACTGAAACAAAGCATGCAGGTGACAATAATGTGTGGAAGATTAATAGAGATGACAGGCTGACATCCTTAGGGGAAAGAAAACTGCTGGTGCACGTTTTGTCTTTTGTTGAAAGATAATGGGAAAATTTTCTGCTTGTATGTGGAGAAATAAAACATAGGTATGCCCTAAAAGCCAACATGGCCTACAAAAATACCATGTAGCACATAATGCTTACACATTTCATCTTTAAACAAGGCAAAATGAACTGGAGCACTGCTCTAGGTGAGACTTCCTCCAGTAGGGATCTATCTCTGTTCTCAGGAGAGATTTTAGATTTGCTTGGCAATGGTCTGAGGACTGTCTGTGGGGTGAAAACCAGCAAGAAGACTGGCCAGCAGGAGAGAAGGAAAGCACCAGAAACACATAGTGACAATGAATAACCAGTAGCATTTTTCATGGCAGAGTTATTTTTTATATCGTGATGCATCAAAGAGAGGTTACAGTACTGAGTGCTTTCCAAAAGCCCACAATTATTCTTTACATTATGCACGTTAAGATGACACATGCTTACTTCTTTTAAAAAGCCCTTCCTACAAGATATTTGCATTTGGTAATAAAAACATGTGAGTTTCCCCTTGCCAGCATAGAACCTGAATAGTACTGGGTATGTCCTGACTCAAGCACCCTGATCTTCCAGAGGTTACTAGGAGAAAAGATCATCCCTGACACCTTACTTGAAAGATAAAACCAGTTCACAGAACTACTGAATACAGCCAAACCTCTGTGCTGAAAATTCATGAAACAGAGCAATGCTAAATACATCAGTTACTGATCTTGTAACAATTAGTCATGCATTCAATTATTACTTCTTCCTGAACTCTTACCTTCTGAGCCCAGAGGGAGTGGAGTATTGCTCAGGACTGTGCTCAGACACAAGCACAGCCCACAGAGCCCTCCAGCTCCAGCTAGATAGAGGTCTGGCAACAAAGGCACTGCCTGCTCTGAGAAGGCAAAAGGAACAGTGTGCAGCTGCAGGGGATGGAAAACTGCCCACTCAAACAACCCTCTGTGTTAGTTAGCCTTATTCCTGCATTAACCCACAGAGTCCTTTGGGGAGAAAAACTGGAAGCGGTGTTTAGGAAAACACGCATCAGTATGACCACAGTAATATCCACAGCAGTGATCCTCTGTGGACTTAAAAAGCAGTCCATAGACCACCTTCATCCTCCACTCTTCTTCTCATCTGAACACAACCAAATTGCTTTGGGGTCATGAAGTGCCACTAAGGGGAAGCCCCCTGAACCTTGCATAGCTGCTGTGTCCCACAGTGCTGGGTATCTCAAAATCCTCCCTATGAAATGGATGTGAAAGGAAGCAGGCCCAATCTAACTCCTCCCTTTTTTTTTTTATCTTAGATCCCAGAGAATATGTGTACGGTGGAAAAAAATTCTTTGGACAAAGGAACTCCACACTTCATGGGACAACCTGGTGAAGTGCAGACTTGGCTGGTGTAGGTCTGGATCTAGTTTAAGTTAAATGCAATGCCAGAGTGTCAAAACTGGACTGTGTACAAACACAACAGGAAAAGTCTCCATGTTGGGTGGGCTTATAGACTCCAAGCTCTGTCACCTGAGACCTCATTTCAGAATGATATTTTCCAGAGGATAAATGCCATTACATTTTTGTTGAGAAATTTTTCTACCTTTTAAGAAGTGAATGGATCCATACTTGATAGGTTTTGAAATTAATATACCTCTTTTTCTTTAAATCCAAAACCCAATTACCATCTAAGCACTCAGGAAAGTCCAATATGTTAACTGCAGAGAAAGTCAACAGCAATATAAAAACCTAAAGAATAAAAAATCTCCACTTAAATGGCTAACCTTTCTTAAATGATCTCTTAAATTGCCTGGAAGTTATCTGGTCACTAGAAGTACAAAGAAATAGGAAACAACATACCAAACTGTAAAAGCAGGAATTAATGAAATTCCACATGCAGCAATTTTCAATACAAACACTACGGTCCTGGGTTGACTATGAGCAGGCTGGACAAAGGAAAAGCCTCTTTTAGACGCCATAGGGCTTAACACCTTACAGTTTTCTAGCTCATTCTTTAAAAAAAAGGAAAAAAATTAGCAGTCTTATCTGAAGTAATCTTTTTTTAAAGGGTCTTCTTGCTCATATTAAGTTGCATACACAGGTATGTTAATATGGCAGCAATGGCACAGATTTTGGTTTAAAGGTCTCTAATTTATAGGCATGAAATAGAGCTCTGTCAATAATCTGCAATGAGTATTTAACTTACTGAATACTGATCTTTGCTTTTTCCTCCCAAAGTACCTAGCAGCAGATTCTTTGATGTCAATGCCTTTTACATGGGATTAGACAGCGAGCTGAATTTCCCTAGTGTTTATTGATCCTAATATTATTTCACTTTCCTGAGAGAATTATCATTTTAGACACAAGGAATTAGCAAAAGTGGACTATCAAGAGTATTTCTGGATGTAATACTAAAATTTTCTAGCAAAACTTGATTGTTCAAACACTAAACAAGATCCTAGGAAAGGGATGAATACAGAAGACCTATTACCTCATCCTGTGCCTATCCATATAAGTTTTGGATTGTGCTTGAAACACAATCAAACAGTGTTGATAATACCAAGATGTTTTTGCTATTGCTGAGCAGAGTTTGCACAGCATCAAGGCCTTTTCTGCTCCTCACCCCATCCCACCAGCAAGGAGGCTAGAGGGGTACAAGGGGTTGGGAGGGGAAACAACTGTGACTGCTGATCCCAGCTGACACAAGGGGCATTCCAGAGCATATGGCCTCATGCTCAGCACATTAAGTTGAAGAAGGAAGGGGGAGGGACATGTTTGAAATGATGGTGTTTGTCTTCACAGAATGGTATGGGTTGGAAGGAACCTTACAGATCATCTCCTTCCAACCTCCCTGTCATGAGCAGGGACACCTTCCACTAGACCAGGTTGCTCAAAGCCCCATCCAACCTTGCCTTGAACACTTCCAGGGATGGAGAGTCCACAATTTTCCTGGACAACCTGTTCCATTGTCTTACCACCATCACAGTTGTCATAGTTCGGATTTTTAGCAAGGAATTTTTCTTTCCTTTCCCCCTGCCGTGTGTGTGTGTGTGTGTGTGTGTGTGTGTGTGCGCTCTGTATATGGGCCATTAGTTGAACAAAAGAATAGACCCAAGCCCACTAATGGCCGAGATTTGTTTCCTTGACAACGAAGGGGGGAGTTGGCTGGTGTGTGACTGGAAGGGGGTGGAGGCTGGGGGAGAGGGGAGTCTCTCGCTCTGCCCTGGAGGAGAGCCTGCTGCGGGCTGCAGACACTGCCGGGTTCCTTTGTCTCTTTCCTGTCGGAGCGGAGTTCTGGCTGCTGCTCTTGGCTCACCTCTGGCTGGCTGCAGGCCCTGCTTACAACGGACCCTAATCAGCTGAAGTTTGTGAGTTTTCTTCCATTGGGAGAACTTTCTGTTTTATTGCTGTTGTGTTTTTTTTCCTTCCCCTTCTTCCCCCCTCCCCCCCCACCTGGTGGCAGCCAAGGATCTCACAGCGCCGCCTGGTGACGGGCACTGGACATTACAAGTTCTACTCCTTCAGTGATCCAACAGCGCCACCTGGTGACTACAATAGGACACTACAAGTTCTGCACCTTCAGTGATCCAACAGCGCCACCTGGTGAATGGTACAGGACATTACAAATTTTGCATCTCCAGTGACCCGACGGCGCCCCCTGCTGACTGTGGTTGGAACTGCACCAAAGGGTGCAAGAAATTGAACTATTTTCCTTTTGCCGGTTTATCGGTTTTGTTCTTGAAGGGGATTATTGGTGGGTATAGGAGTATTATTTAGTTATTTTACTTGGGTTCCTGTTAATACACACATACCTTTTAATAAAGGGCTGTTATTTTCCCTTTTCCATAATTTGTTTTCCTTCAATCAAAGCCTCTTAATTTTGGATTTATAATTGCTTGGAAAGAGAAGTTTGGGTCTTTTCCTCCTAATCCATCCTCAGCAAAAGACCCTTGTCTCATTTAAACTGGGACATCAGTTAAGAATTTCTTTCTAATATCCAATCTAAACCTACTCTCTTTTAGTTGAAAGCCATTTTCCTTGTCCTATCACTACACAGCCTTCCAAGAAGTCCCTCTAGCTTCTTCACAGGTAATCATTATGCATGATGAAGCCCTGTTTTCCTGGGGACGACTGAACACCTGCCTGTCCATGGGTGAATTAATTCCTTAGTTTGCTTTGCTTTGCTTGAATGTGCAGCTTTTGCTTTACTTGTCAAACTGTCTTTATCTCAAATCCACAAGTTTTCTCATTTTTACCCTTCCAATTCTCTCCCCCATCCTAACCAGTCCAGGAGTGAGTGAGTGGCTGAGTGGTGCTGAGTTGTTGGCTGGGGTTAAACCACAACACTTTTTAAATAAATATCTAGCCTATCTTTCCCCAGCACCCTGCCTTGTACTCTGCTTCTCTAAATCCATGTGTTCTCATAGAGATGTCAAAACTCCAAGTTCCCCTAAACTCTGATGGAGTGCCATCAGCTTTCCGGAAATTTAGTGAACAATAGTCCATGGTCATTAACTCTTCACTGTTTAAGTTAAGTTCTAATCACTTATTTTTAAAAGGCAAACCCCTCTTTTAAAATCAGGCAAGTATTTTTATTGTACTCATTTCAAGGCTTATGAACCCCTATTTTTCATATACCATACTTTAAAATGTAGCATAAAACATTACAGAAAATGCAAGGGAAAAAAAGAATAGGTACAGCATTGCAATGGGCAATGTGCCTGCTGGATGATTTGTGGGATGGAAGGGGATGACAGGGCTAATGTACACCTGGCAGATTTGCATTAGAAGAAAATCAATGACCAGGTGCAAAAACAAAAGAACAGGATCTTCTGACCTAATCATGCCTGTTGTTTGAGAGGATATTTCTCTCTCTTGTAATAAAGTTATCCCTTTATTACAACACATTTCAAACCACAAGAAAAGGAGGGTCAGGAGAACAGGTCCAAGTCTTTCCTATGACACACCATAGTTGCAAAGATGTGGTATGTCAGACCATTTCCAGTATAAATACCGGATATCATGGCATGAAAATTTTCCTCAGAGAGAAATACATTTCAGTATATACCAACAAGCATTAAAAATCTCTTTCACCACCTCCTATTTAAAGGGAATAGCAAAAAGCAGTAAGCATGATTATTCAGATGAGTACTCCAACTTACTGAAAAAAAAAAATGTTTTTATCTGTACAACTCAGACTGGAAAGACAGTATAATATCTGATGCATGCTCGAGGAGAAGAACTGTCCAAAACTAAAGCAAGCAGAAAAATGTTTAATTCACAAGAATAGTTTATCAGCCATGCTCCCAAGCAGGTGTCATGAAGATTTTCCTGACTACAGTTCCTGAGGACATTCTTTGTTAGTTCTTTACAGTTATTCCATGTAGGTAAAAATAAATTAATTAAGCATTCTGTAATAACTTAAAAGTTTCTAGAATGAGCGTGTGGCCAGGAACCAGTAAATGCTTTCTGTCTGTTGAGAAACTGAAACTCAAAATATGGAAGTGCACATCCATGGGATAGGCTCATGTCAGAAAACACTTCTGACAGGGCTCTGATGTTTATTTGAATATGTATATTTATACATAAACATACATGTTTACATATATATTGTATACAAGATACAAATACGTATATTTGTGTATATGGAACAGTGCCTCATACCTATCGAATCTGATCACTTCAAGCCATACTCTACCACTTCATCTTTCTAGGATTTCCAGAGTTTTCCAGTGGGACTTTTATGGCACTGCAGATTGTTAGGAGGCTGCAGGCAACTGTCAAGACTGACTTCCCCCTCCTCACCAAGAAGCTAGTGTCACTCTGTACCTCCTTCCTTAAGCACCAAATTGTTGGAGGAAAATCTGGATTCTCGTATGGAATATTACACTTTAAAAGGCAATTTTATTTGCATCTACTTCCTCAATGAAAGTACAAACTCTGTGAACTGTGTAGAGCCATGTCTTCTTACATGTGTTCTGGAAGACGACCTCCTCGGGCCAGGGAGAGGGCAGGTGGCACAAGAATGATGCAGCAGTTGCTGCCAATCCCTAGTGACTGCTGTGTCTGCTTTAACTGACATCACAGGTACCTATGCTGGGGTTTGGTAATGTGAATACTGTGTGTATGTGAGAAAACACCGAGCCGTGCTTCCTAACATCGGCTGCGCTATCCACAGCACCCTCTTCATGGCATTTGCTCTGGAAATCAAGACTGACACAGCTTGTGAGAACTTGGCACCATGCCTGCTCTTCTAAGCCCCAGGCTGCCAAAGCCCAGTGATCAGAGAAGAGAAAAGGGCTTTCAAGCACAACAAGAAAGGACACAGCAAGTAAGACAACTGCTGTGTACACAGAGCAATGCTGGTGGCCTGAAATGAATACTGTTGGTAAATAAAGCTCAGTCTGGAAGACTGAGAAGTTCAGTCTAGGGGCAAAACTGGGGACTGAAAACACTGTGAAACTGCTGAACCATATATTAAAGCAACTCTGTTTAAACATCTAGACATGATGAAACTGCCATTCATAGTAGATATCAGAAGTACAAGAATGATTTAGAAATTCCTGAGTCAGAACATTGTATGGAACAAAGCTATGTCCAGGAGAGAGTAACTGAGGAAAAAAATTGAAGAAATTAAAAAGGATTTAAGAAATTAATGGTAGGTCATAGGAGTAACATTAACTCCCTCAATTTTGATAAAATACTTAGTCCACAGTCCTGCCCATATGCCAAAATCCATACTACAGGTAATTATCCAGGCAGTATGAGGCATGTAACATGAAGTGTGCCAGGACACACCAATGGATATGCAAAGTTTAACAAAGATAAAAGGTGGGATGGAAATGTGTGGGAGGCTAAGGTCAAACACAGTACAGGGCACATGAGATACCCTCAGGCCCTTTAAATGGCACTAGACACTCATGCTTAAGCAAATCAATACTCAACACTGAGCAGACAGTAATTTAGCTTGCCTTAAAACAGACATCTGTATTTTGTCAGATGAAGAGATCATTGCAATCCAGTGACAGTGCTCATTGAATCTCCACCTACTCCAAAAGGAGTTTATGCATCTTTTTTCCATGTAGCCACCTACATTTATGCATCTGAATCAGGAGTTGTATTTATGCACAGCATGAATTTAGATGAGATGGCCAAAATTTAGTTTGGTCAGTGCCAGTGCAGAAGATGGACTGCAGGAGTGAAAGTAGAGCAGGAACTTGATATAAAAAACATTGCCAAGGCTTGCATAGCTTTGGCAGGTAGAGTATTGTTTATTTTTTCCCAAATTATACGTTATTCAATTTCTAATAGACAGTATTGTTTTTCTTGGATGAAATCCACATACATGTACTAGCTCCATTTATTTATCTAAAAATCTGTGTTTTCTGTTGTACCATGTCAGAGATCCCACTGAGTCTATATTAATTAACTTATTTCTTTTTACTGCGGCTAAACATGTTGGTCACTATACTTCCTTTTTTTTTTCAAAAGTTTATCTTGGAAAAACGATATCATTAAAAATAATAATTTTCTATTTTTAGCAACGTCTTTGGTTTCAGAGTTCACATAAAAATTCAAGAGACAATTATATGTTGTTGTGCAAAATATTTTATACATTATTTCAATCTGCATATCCTCTAGGAAAATATCACTTTACATTTCAATATTCTCTTTATATTATGTTGCACAAAATACTTGGTGGTGTCATTTTTACAAAAGCTACTTGACAAGTCTTCCCTATCTGTATGAAAACTAAATCGAAATGCAGTATTTAAGGACTGATCACCTAAACCAATAGTCTGCCAAAAACATGTTTATGAAAAAGCTAGAAAGAATGCTCCAACCACTTTTGAAATTATATTCATACTCATAGAATTCTAGAACAAAACCAAAAAAATAAAGGCCAGAATGTATTTCATTGCATAAGACATTTAAAATTTTAAAAAATACATAATAAGATAATTATGTATAATTATGTAATAACTGCAATGTGACATTTATTATGTTATTTTGCACATGAACATAATTGATAAGAGCCAATTAGCCTACTTTTTTTTAAATGAAAATTTAGAAAACTATAAACAGCAATCAGTATTTAGGAAATATTATTTTTATTCATCTTGGTAGCACTGATCTTAATGTCTGATTAAGATAGGAAAAAACCTGCCTTTTTTTGTACAAAACCCATTTCTTTCTCAGGCTCAGTAAAGAAGTTTTGTACACAGATGACACCATAGCCTGTCAAAAATCAATCCCACTCTCCCTCTTAATGAGATTTTGGTATGCATATGAATACAGTAAAAACTATGTTATGGGACAAAGACTGGGAAAATATTCTGGAAATAATAACAAAAGAATAATGTAATTATGTAAGAATTGTGTGCAGAACTGAAAAAGATACTGCTCATTTTTTTTCTGACAAAAAAATCTGAGACAACAGAGATTTCCTATATCAGGATCTATTTGAGTAGTAAAAGCAGAATGTAAATACATGAAATTTGAGATTTTTTTCTACTCAACACCTTCTAAAGTTACTGAAAAAGCTACCTGACCATATCTGCACTTCATTTAAATATGGGTTCGAATTCAAATTCAAGCTTTATGCTCTTTTTATCCTTCAGGATAGACATAAACATTCAGGCTTGCTGTTGCATGCCCAGGTACTTTTACGCATTTTGAAATTAAATCTGCATTTTTATATAGAATATATATAAAACAGAATAATAGAATGTTTTGGGTTGGAAGGGACCTTCAAAGATCTTCTAGTTTCAACACCTCTGCTATTGGGCAGGGACACCTTCCACTCTATCAGGTTGCTCAAAGCTCTAATGAGCTAAATGAGAAGACTGATCACTCCTGGGCTGGACAGTGGAGAGTAATGGCCTCTCCTGCAGGATATCACAATGAAGGAGTGAGTTCACCTGTGGTGATGTCAATCACAGTGCATGGGGAAAGGTGAAGTTCCCCCGCTTTTATGTCTGAGCTTCCTCAAACTTAAGACATATGCATGTCATTCACAGAATTTAGCACCTCCAAGTCAGGCCCACACCAGGGACTGTAAGGTTTCAAAAAGAACTGCCATCTAAAGGGTTAGAAATTGTCCAGAATAAATAACACAACCTCCCTGAACTTGGAATAAAGTAATAAATAGGCTAGAAATAAAATTCTACATTTAAAAAAACCCTCAACCCCCCAAAAACCCAAACGCTACAAGAACCTCAAAGATCCAACTGACTACAGCAATCCAGACACCAGACATATAAAGTATTAAAAAATAAAAAAATAAAAAATTATTACTGCATGTAGCATTTTTGTTTTTATCCCCTGAGATGCCAGAAGCTGACAGAGTATTTTCTAACATTTTCAATCACTCAGATACCCTCATATCAGTCCAGAAGCACATGCATCTTCTTAATGACATTCAACTGTGGCAAATCCAACATATAATAAATGACTTTTCTACATTTAAAATTAAAATGAGAGCATACATCACAAATTATTCACAGAAATAAAGGGACAAACTATCACAAATATGTCATGGTGTATGGAAGAAGTCCCAGTTTTTCATGCCTCATAATATTTAAGTCTTAATGCAATGACGTTTCCTTGAAGTCTATGAACCCTTTTCTTTAACTTACAGAAAATGAAAGAAATAAATCAAACTCAAGAGATGGAAACCCATTAGAATGGTATCACCCGTCAGAACTTTGTTGCAATTCTTATCTATTCTTAGATTTTCTTTCTGGTATCAGGAATCTCTTCTAATATTTGCCTGCAATACTCTTCCCATACTTTTAACTCGTACATAAAATATATTCCAAACACAAAAAAGAGTTGGGGTTTTTGTTTCTTTTTTTTCCTCATCACATTTCCTGATACAATGCAACAAGAAATCTTTGCACAAATAGCTTAGCAAAATTTAATTAGACATGCTGAATGGAGACACATAACATAAGCTTCTGTGCTAGCTAATGTACTGTGAAGGGTCATTTGATATTGTATTTCGTGGTATGGAGAGAGAACTTCTGTGTGAGGGAAATGAATTCTCTTCAGTTTCTTCACTTATCCAGGAATATTATTTGCTCCTATTTCTCCTCTTACAATTTTATAAAACACTGAATACTATTTCCAGAGCCAGTAAATGACACCAGATGCAATAATAATTCAGTGTAGTATGGTAACTCCTGGCTTTCAGTGCTGTACTATATTATACAAATATATATATAAAAAAAAAAAAAAAAAGGAAAAATTTGCCTTTATTGCTATAAAGTATGAGCAAAATTTATAGTTGAGACATGGAGAAGACCAGTTTGGAAACAAAAGTCCACACAACAAATGACACGGTCTGTGATCTATCATAAGCCCTTTCTCACTGGAGCCCACGTGAAAAATGAAACTTAAGTTTATATAGAAGGGTTTATTCCTGCATTCTTATCTTACACTTGCAAAATACTTTCATCTATTTTTAATTATAGACTATTCCCTTCATTAATAGATTGCCAGGATACATTTGAAATATATTCCTGTATATGTATTAGGACAACGTTCCATACAATCCTGATGTTGAGTAACATCCTTTTCACTACGTTTGAAGTACTTTTGGAACCTTATTTATAAATTGTTCTAGAAATTCTTAACAATAATATACCTCAATGTAATAAATGTAGTGTTTTAATTTAATCATGAATTTGTATTAAAATTATTGTATCTTAATACGTATAATAACACATATGGTATATCTGGCAGACTAAGAAGAAAAGTAATAAATAGTAAACCCTAAAGAAAAAAAAGATTAGCAGTTACTGTAGCACTTACTCATACAGCTACTGTATGAGAACCTCACTAAAAAAACCCCCATATTTTATTAATTCACCACATTTTTAAAATTTTATTAAAAGAACATATAATATTATACATATATAATATATGAAGAATATATAATAGTAATATTTCACCTACAAGCTTCAAAATAGGAAGCAGTGATAGTTGCCTGCATCATGGGAGGAGAAAGCAAATCTGCAGATTCAATATATTGCTCTGCTTATGTAATAAGAAAAATGAGAGAGAAGGTGGCAGAAAACAGACAAAACTAAAGGTAGCTATTTTCAGTACTGGAATTGTAAAAGATGGAGGATCATATCATAGATTCATAGAATGGAGTGGGCAGAAAGGGACCTTAAAATCACTTAGTTCCAAACCTCCTCATGGGCAGGGACACCTTCCACTGGACCAGGTTGCTCAAAGACCCATCCAACTCGGCCTTGAATACCTCTAGGGATGGGGCATCCACAACTTCTCAAAGCAACCTGTTCCAGTGCCTCACCACCCTCACAGTAAAGATCTTTTTCTTAACACTTAATCTAAAGCTACTCTCTTTCAGTTTGAAGCTATTCCTCCTTGTCCTGTCACTACATGCTCTTGTAAATAGTCCCTCTCCATTTTTCTCCATCTCCATCCCTTCAGGTACTGGAAGGCTGCAATTAGGTCTTCATCAAAAATTATCCAGGGTCTGGATCATGAAGGGGACAAGAAAAAGATTTTCATTCAGAATTTTAATATCATATTATTTTTTACCACACACTTTTTGGCACCGTGACTGGGCCTCCTACTTACAACTAGTCTAAAAAAAAAAAGCTTCCTGTATTTAATTGGGTGATGATTGCAAGGGATTAATTTCTGTAGAGCATGTTTTAGCAACTGCAGCTGAATCTTCAAAAGAAAAACTAAAATATTAATTCTGTTTGCAACAGTTGACACTAAGGGTCTGTCCTTGAAATGGTAAAACAGAATTAATAATTTATTGTCAAACTATTCACAAGTACACATTTGCTACATCAATTTAAAGAAATATGAAACATAATTTTTGGACTTCCATCTGTACCTGTGGATCAAGTCTCTTAAGCTGGAGACTCAATATAACCAGTGCTACACTACAGTTGAGACAGTTATATGCATGTTTAATTATATTTTTAATTAAGGGAGTAAGGCTTGCTGGTCATTCTCTGTATCTCCCTATTCTATAAACAGACCTCTGGAGAAGGATTAACAACATAATACAAAGGAAACATCCTTTTTCTTTCTCTCTCCTGCCTGATAAAGAGCATTTAGTAACAGACTTTTTTAATATAAGAGGAGATGAAGCACAACTTGTAGCTGAACAGAAGAATGGAGAAGTCTTTATTTATTTTTTTCACCTCACTTCATAAAAATTACTCTTAAGTGAATTCTTTAGAGTTCAGAGATACCCCCCTAAATCATTCATCTGTTGGAGCACTGAACAACAAACATACAACACGGATCTACTGACTTAGCAGAGTTTGTAAGCACAGGAAGGGAAGATTTGCCTCTAAGGCCTAAATTCAGCAAAGCATTTGTACATTCATAAGCTAAAAAAACTCCAACTATGTTCCTATGTCTTCTAAACACGGTTTTTGAGATCAAGATCCAGTAAGTGCCAAGGTTACTTCTAAAGACTTGGTTTCAATGAAACTTCTCAGAACGTGTGAAAGGCAAAACTGACAGAAGGCAGGGATTAGGGTAAGGCTTTGTGTGTAATAATAATGGCCAGTCTTCGCGAGCGAAGATCCGGGGAAGGTCTTTCCACCTTCCAGCCTGCGCATTGGATTTTTTAGGTGAGACACAGTGTGCGCGGAACTGAGCCCACCCTTTAATCCTAAGGTTCATCTGCCGGGGCCAAGCGAGCTTGGACGGTGGCAGCGAGGTCCATAGGACGTAGGTGGGTTGCCTTTAAGGGCTAACGAGCCCCACCTGCCCGGGAGTGGCCCTGACCGGGAATCGAACCCGGGTCTCCGCGGTGATAGCGCGGCGCCTTTACCACTGGACCACCAGGGGCTCCGCTTTGTGTGTATTTTAATCACTAATCACTGTCCCCCCGACCTCCTTCACAAATTCTGCAAAAATAAAAATTCATTCTATTTTGGATTATAAATGGATTTGATCTGATTCAAAACAATGAAACATCTGAGTGCATAATTAGGTAAATTGTTATAAAAGTGAAAAGAAAGGTAAAAGAGCCTGAAAGCCTTGAGCACATCCACAGATGCCCTTAGGTATGGGGTGTATTCTATAGGGATAACAGCTCACTTATCTGAACTCAGAAAACTTTGAATTTAGTGCAATAATATGCAGTGCTTGTAAACAGATTTATAATTATCAACATATTAATTCTCTGTAGATGCCCCTAAATTAGATAGATGAAAGCCTATCCTTTATGGTGTGGAAAGTAAGAATTTAGAAAATAAAGCCAAAGACATACAGTAGTGGAAACTAAACAAAAAATTTATATTCGCACAGATTCCAAATGTCAGTTCCACAGCGGATTGAATTCATGTTCACCTCCAACCAACATAACAGAAACACAAAAATAAGGAAAATTTCAGTAATATCACTTGCAATGCTAATATCATGCCTTTACCTTTCACTGCATATTCAAAATCATAACTGTCCAGAGCTGCACACATGCCTTACTTTAGTTAAGTTTGATAAAACAGAAACGTATCTCACGCTCAAGTCTTCTTGGAGAGGAGCTTGATAGAGAATATTTCTCTGTCAGAGAATAACTTTTTTTTCATAGAAGATGAAAGGAAGATGGAGTGGGTTTTTTTGTAATACATGGCTATAAGCTCAAATTTAATCTGTACAGATTTCCTTAAAGCTGTTACTGAGAAGCCACAAATTTCTGTGGATTGCATAACAACTGTACTGTGATGAAGTTATATCTCTAAAGTCATATTGATGTTGGGTAGATAAATGAAAAAGGAATGCTACACTACGACAGTTATCAATCTGAAAAATGATCCAGATAGTAATCAATGTCTCTGAATAAGAGAACATTAATCCCTGATGGAGATATTACAAATAAAATAATATCTAACTTAGCTATCTAAATTCCACTCAACATCTTCTCCTATTATGTTTCTTGTGGAATTGAATTTCAGTGGACTCCAAAGAGCTATTGCTCCAAGTCTGATTTTTTTTTCATTATTCTATTTAATTGTGTGCACTGTAATTTAATTTATTGTAATGCTGCCTCTATTGTGGCAATGCAAAATTCCTTGTAACAGTAGACCATTAAAGTATATTAAAAGTATTTATCATGATCCTCAAGAGTACAGATAACATTATGCATGGAAAACCGGGATTTAATGTAATTGCTACAAATAATTCAAAGCAGTTCTTTGTGCATTTATCTATCTATAAAACAGAAAGAACAATAATCATAAAACAAAACTCCGCAAGATCAAACCTGGTCTTTATGAAGCTGCATGTACATAAATAAAATACTTTGGAATATAAATCCCTGTTCTGAAAAAAGTACAGAGGGGAAAAAACATCAGCGTGAAAAGATACACAGTTTCCTGAATTGCTGTAAGCAACTGAGTTAATTTACTTAAAACTTCGTTGTCTCTCTTTATCTTGCCCTCTCTCACACAGGAATGAGCTGCTTTTTTTCTTTCTATGTTTATTAAAAAAAACCCAAAACAATAAAATAAACTTATTGCCTGTTCCATGGACAGTGACATCACCGTCAGGACTCGCCTATGCCATTCAGGATTGCAAATTCCATGTGCAGGAGAGGGAGATCTCCCAGTTGGGTGCACGGTCACACAACCAAACCTGGGAGGAGGTGAGGCACTGGAGTACCCCCATGGACAGTGGTAGCAACACAACAGTGCCAACAAGCACCAAATGGTTCTCTGGCCAATATGAGTGAGCTGAAATCAGGAGTTTGGCACAGGTCTGGATATGAAACTCAGGCTTTTGGGCATCAAATCAGCACCATTACAGACAGAGGTGAGGCTGCAGCTGAGTTACTTGGCAACTTGTTTCTAATGCATAATACATGTGTACACAGCTTTGCTTACTTTGCTGGGATATTTAGAAAACCTTATGATGTTCAACAAACAAAAAATTTAAACTGTTTTCAGGTCAAAAAATTACTAAACACTTATAAGTTGGCAAAACAGAAAGCATGTAAACTTTCACTACTTCAAATAATATAATGGCCAGTCTTCGTGAGCGAAGATCCGGGGAAGGTCTTTACACCTTCCAGCCTGCGCATTGGATTTTTTAGGTGAGACACAGTGTGCGCGGAACTGAGCCCACCCTTTAATCCTAAGGTTCATCTGCCGGGGCCAAGCGAGCTTGGACGGTGGCAGCGAGGTCCTCAGGACGTAGGTGGGTTGCCTTTAAGGGCTAACGAGCCCCACCTGCCCGGGAGTGGCCCTGACCGGGAATCGAACCCGGGCCTTGGTGGTGACAGTGCCGCGCCCTTACCACTAGACCACCAGGGGCTCCGACTACTTCAAATACTGTGTATTTTTTTCACTAAGGGCCATCTTTACCCTTTCCACATTCCTCTCTTGCCACTTCTTTGCCTTGCCTCCTTTTAAGTTCCATGGTCCTCTATCACTTTCAACTCAAAAAAAAAATAAGCCCAAAGCACTATCTCAACATTTTGCACCTTGGAAGCAGTCGACTTTAGTAGAAAGAGAAGAATGTGTCTCATCTTTTTAAATCCAGCAGTGTAAGTCTTACAAATATCCTGTCAGAGCTATGAAATACATAAATTTGTTTTAACATGACATTTAGAGGAGGAGATGAAGACTTTTAGTATCATCACTGTGTTGCATCAGTAATAAACAGCATCTGCTTGGGGTCTGATGTAATTCTTCTGTGAGGACAAAGCAGTTTTCTTAACTATCAGCTTCAGAGTACAAAGGTTTTAAAAGAGAGTTAAACTGCCCTCCTGGTTGTTCTGTTTTGAAAATGCCACCACTAATTACATGGAAGCATCATATCACTCCATGAATTGCGTTAGCAGGTGTCGTGGTTTAAACTAAATATTTAAAGTGATATATCTTGTTGAATCTCTGCAACCATTCTAGCATCTCACTCTTCAGACTGGAGCTCTAGTCTGAAAATTAATAGGGAAATATTTGGAGATTGCACTTGAATTTCATTTGTTCACTCAGCTAAATACTAAGAGTGATTTATTCCTTGCACTGGTCATTAGCAAAGCTGCCCCTCGCTTCAGCAGAAACAGACATCCCTAGTCACCGTGTAGGAGACAACAGAAGGAACCAGCTAATATAGAGAGATTTATGCTCAACCATGAATTACATCTGTATCTCACATACAAACATCTTTTTCTCTCTCTCCACATATACATATAGATAACAAAGATTTCAAAGATATTCCCCCAAGCCTAACTCCTCTAAGCAAGGTCAGACTGGTTAAGCCATCCAACCACAACAAAGGAGACCTGTCCTTAACCTAAGAGAAACTGCATAAAAGACTGTTTTCTCTGCAACAAGATGGACTACGTACTTAAACAAATTCTAAAATTTGGAGAGGGAATTCAGAGAAAGCATCTTAAAACTTTGACATAAATATAACAAACCACCTCCAGAAGGAAAAATCCATACAGCTAAGAGACAAAGAAATTTGATGGAAATGGAAACAAATGGACTTCTCCAAAATTTTGTAGCACAAACTGAAAAAGCCAGGGGCTAATCTGTTGCAGATCATTTGAAACTGTATAAATTGAAGGATAACAGGCTCTTTCTAGCCAGGTTATAAACCCAAAGTTACTGGGAGATAGCCTGTTAAGACAGATAAGTTTTCTGATAGATAACAGGACTATCTATCAGAAGGCATCTCCTGGATTAGGTATGCAGACAGGACCATCTGAATACCAGGAAGGGTAGAATTTATCCCAGTGGGGCCACTTAACTCTGTTTTGGCTCAATGGCCTCATATTTTTGAGCTTGATTCAACTTCAGCCACCAACTCAGACAGGTAGGTAATTAATGGAACCTGCAAAAACTATGAAACAAAAGACATTTCTGTCTGCCAGCAATATGGTGCCAGAAATCATCTTGGGAAAGACTACATTCCCATAGAGAACAAAGACGAAAGGGGGATAAAAAACAAAATATGCAGGGATATGACCAAAAATGAAGAGCTTTATGACTCCCTCAATGAGAAAGATGCTCACTGAATAAGCACATTCTTTTTGTGCCAGAGGGAAGATATATGACTGAAAGCACTCAGTCTACTGTGATATTAAAATACAAAAATTTAGTTAAAAGGATGCAGCTGGGAAGCAGAGACGATGACTCCTTTTTTTTCTTAGGTGCTGCACTCTGGGTAGCATGAAGTATTTCAGAAGGAAAGAGAAGGAAACAGCCTTCTGGAAACAAGTTAATTTGCACAGATCTGAAGAGCTGATGAAACATAAGAGAGGCTGGGTCAGACAATGTGTAGACCTGATGAGACATCTAGGAGAAGCAATGAAAACATTTTTCATGAAAGTCTCATCCATGTGAGTTTTCTCACATGATTCTATAGGCACCTGTTAGGTTTAGATGGAAAAATAATTTCAAGATAAAGAAAGAAAAAATACTAAGAAACAAAAAAAGTATGTGCTGAGAAGGTGGCACATAAAAGCTTCCCAAGGACTGATAAACCCTGGAGACTACTGGTCCTGGTGAACCAGCACACACTGATGCCCACATGGGTTCATAACTCAGCCCATCTCCAAGGCAACTGCTATATGCAGATGAAGGCTACGGGGTCACATATGCCTTTGATGAAATAAAGGACCCGCTGACAGACTTTCTGAACACCTATCATTGACCTGCCAGTATTTCCCTCTATTTTCTGAATATATAGTTGGAATTGTCCTCCCAAATGTTGCTCTAACCATGTTATCAGGAGAGTACAATTTAGATTTTAGACTGAGTAAGTGCATGTATTGTAAGAAGTTATCTGCTATTAGCAAAACCTTTAAAACAGTAATACTTAATAGAATTTGTAAAAGTTTATAGAACAGAAGCTATTCTAGGAAATATTGCTTGTGATCTGTACCTACCTCAAACTGCCTCCAACATCAGTGCAAAAAGGACTTTACAACTCACTAGAGGTGATACCCAGAGGTACTTTGCAAATAAACTGGGGTTGTTGAGCAGCCAAAAGCTCCCAGATTATGAGTAACACAGGAGGAAACAGTGATAAAGACGATCTCTTCTTTTAATCTGTGCCTGCCAGCAGATTTATGCTTTCAGGGTATAAAAAGAAAGTATTTTCTTTGGAATGGTTTTTCAGGTTCAACCTAGCTTTAGAGTATGAAAGCCTTTGGTACCTTTTGACATGCTCACCTAAAGGAAAATCTCAGAGAATGCAGACTGCAGTAGAATTTTGCAAATGATCCTTGAAAGATTTCAGTTTCAAAATATGGGTCGCTCTGCTTTTATTTTTTCTCCTTTTCCTTGCATTTTCACAGCAGTTCCTATCAGGAAGCTGGAGAGATTGAGGAAGGGGAAAAAAATGTGTTGCAGCAGAAGCAGCGTGCAGCTCTAACTTCTGCTGATATCTTGAAGGTGTGCTGAGGGCCTAATCCTGCTCTTGGTCAAAAACCTCTTTGTGGGCTGAAATGGCTGTAAGCTGTTACAGGAAAATTTAACACAAAAAGATGAAATAGGTGAGCACCAATTAATGATCTAAAACTAGCTATTGATGCTTCTGGATGCTACTTTTCTAAATGTAATGCTGCACATTGCTTTATCTTTCCCTTAGAGATTTTACAACTGAAGACGATAAAGGAGTTCAACAGAACAGAAAGAGAAACATTAACATTTCAGGGATTTTGCATAAAGTCCAAATCAAAATTTCCAGCAGGTTAGAAGTAAACCTACAGGTTCTGTTTTAAACTAAAATGGACTTTTTATAGGAATTGCCAAATTTGTATCTCCAACTATAAGAGCTGAAAACTCATGGCAACACAATGGGCTAAACCACCATTGCCATAAGCCAGAGCAAGCAACCTTACAAGCATGACTGGAGTGGCATCAGTGTAAAATCTGATGCAACAGACAACTAGGTGATTTTTGGTTGGAGCTTTTTTTTAAAAAATCTTTCTAAACTTTTTTGTAATTTCTTATTCTTGTTGAGAATGCTGACACTCTCACTTGGAAAAAAAGTTATGTAACCATACTGCATGGGCTTAAATGTTGTAACATGCAATGACACAAAGGGTTTTAAAACTCTGGACACTAAAGGTCCATGATCAAGTAAAGCAATAGGATTGGGATTCTCTGCATGCTGATTTCAGATGTTTTTAGTTGCAAACAAGTCCTTAACACCTGGTATTTTTTAAAAAGAAAAGGTAATGCAACAAGTTCTGTTTAACGGGACAAGCTGCTGTCCAGTGGCAGTAGTCTTTCTTTGGAAAGTACTTAATTCACAGATTAATGAAAGGCAGATAGTTCAACTGCAATTTACTCTTCTGTGATGGAACATACTTTCCTTAATAACTTGTCTTAACATCAAGTGAAACTTGAAGAAGAAGAAAGAAGTTCACTCAGCTGATAAACACAATCACAGACAAGTAGTTAACATGATTTTTCAAAGTTTCAGTGCAAGTTTGTTCTCTAATTTTCCATGTTTTATAGAAAAGCAACAGGAATCTTTAGTAACAGCAACCTTCCAATAGCCAGGACAAAAGACATAAGTGGAAGTTTAAGCAATGAGAGAAATGGGTAATAAACAGAAAGTGTGTTAAAAAGGAATTGGTGTTGACAGGATTTCTCTAGGGAAAAAGGCTTTAAATTGGGATGGCAACTATACATCAGTATTCAGAAGATTGAATGCAAGCACTATGACTTACATTTTCCTTAATGTGTGGTTGACGGTACACGATGTTTTAGTTTTCTTTTGTCTAATATATAACCTTGTTACCAGGACATACATTAATTTCCAAATCCTGCTTTATGTATACACAAAATGTGGTTCAAAAATATGTTTGGAGTGTGTGTGACTTCTGCAAAGACAATGCGAGCCTCTTCAGTTTAAATAACTTATCTATCTTGCAAGTGTCTTGCAGGTGATGAACAATGAGCTTTCAGGAAAAGATAAACAAGTTAAAAATCCGTTCTTCATTTTTTTAACATAATGTAAAGTAATCAGAAATCTTTTTCTGGGTAACAAAATGTTCTCAAATCAAAATCAAAACATTCTATTGTTCTTACATTATTCTGCTCTCTCAAACTTAATCACCCAGGTTAATTTTTAAATAAAATTGTTAGTTTAAAAAAAAAAGCACAAACATTTTACCCTAAAAATTTTCAGCTACAACACTTGAACATATTCAACATTTCTCTCACAACTGTTCTTTCTTTACAAATTTTGAAGCCTCCAAATACCTCTTTACTATATAATTTTGTGTTCACTGGAAAATTTCTATCATCTTTTACTTTGAATGTTCTCACCATAAAGTTACACATGCAATGGGAAAGACAGAAGACAAAAGATAAAATTCTGTACAAGGAAGAGTTTTTCTTCTGTGAAAGAACAACACATTTTTGCTGATTCTATGCCTCATTCACCATTTCAGTTATTATTCTGGGATCAAGGCCTTCATTTGCCTTCTTTTACCAGTACTATCCATACCAATAATCAGTGGTATAATGATACATAGAGGCATTCCAGGTAAGCCTCACCGTATACTGTCTCATCTACTCTGGATAGTTCACCCCTGGAAAAAAACTGTAACAAAAAGTGAGGATGTCACATTGCAGGCAAACACCATGGCTGGACTACGGTTAATGCTGCTGATCTGTTCTCACATGTTATTAACGGGTGAGGTCCCAGTGCCCCTTAGAGCAGTATTTTCTGACTAGTCACTAGAGGGTTCTCAGAGAAACATGGAAGAGGGGGAGTATGTTTTTGACTCTTCCTATGATACTCTTCCCAAGCTCCAGCAATCTTCAGTCATGCAGCTCTTAAAAGCAGTTCTAATGACACCAGTGTGGTATTTTATCTCTGGCCCTAAATGTTCTTGGTTTTCCTATTAAAATTTTCATTTCACTCCTATCTGCATGAAATCATTGCCATTTTGCTTTCTCAGATATGATGTTCTGAAGTTCCAATACCCATGAACATCAAATTATGTATACTAAGTAAAAAAATACAGCTCAGATAAATAATCAAAAACTAGGGATTATGGAGAAATGGTGCAAGCCCCAAGACTCTGTTATCTTCTATGAAACTGGCAGGTAACTAGCTAAAAAAGTGTAAGTGTTTAAGAAACATTACTACATATTTTTCTGATTCTTTTAAAGAGGACTCATGCTCTTGCCGCTATAATACACGTAACAAAAAGCTATTCCAGACACTGCATGCATCTTATTTTTTTTAATGGCACAGTGAAAAGCATTCATTGCATGGCTGAAAAGGAGAAAATCTGCATCTATGTATGAAAGCAATCAATTCATTCCATCTGTAATGAGGTTTCTCCTGTCACTTCAGTTTGATTGTTTAACTTTACAATCACCTCCCATGCTGTTTGCAAAAAGAAAAAAGAAGAAAAAAGAAATAGAAAAGAACCAAAAGCTAAGCAAATCAACATGACTATGTTCAATCTCATCACTACCTGTTCTGAAAAATGTATTTGCATATTTATAATACTATATTACTACAGAGATGACAACCTTTAGTGGCAGCATATAAACCAGCAAGACACTGAGAGCTCAACTTTTTCCAGAAACACACTAGAAAATGGTTGTGCCCTCACACTGGGTACAATTCTCAGTGGTCATGGCTATGCTCAATACGTTGCACAGTACCTTCTCTATGATTTAAAAATACAGGGTAGTTCTTCAGCTAATAAAGACTTCAAGTATTAGCTACATTTTCGCATGCCAAACCAAGAGTAAGAAGTATTTAAAAGGCAGCAGCATCATCTGCTATGCCTATTGGATGGACTTGCACGTTTCATGACAGTGCTTGTTTTTCCTATCAGAATACTGTGTAGGATCTTTCTCCTGTTACGGAACACTAAATTTCTGTTGAGCCAGTGGTATTAACTTCAGCACAGAGATTTAAGTACTCACATTAGCCACTCTGGAAGAATCATGAGTTTTCCTTATACCCCAGATAACATTGTGCAGAACTGATGCAGTTATACTTTAGCATCTCTCCAATAATTTCTAACACAAATTTCTGTGACACGTACATTAGCTCTGTGGTATGTTGTGCAGAATTGGAGCTGTTCATAATATACATTTTAAGTAAGTTGCATTGCCTGTTCAAATCAATCTATCCTGTTCCCACGCTGTAAGCACAGTGGATACTCAGAAATCTCAAGTCACTCAACAAACATTCCCTGTGGCTCTGGAAGGAACAGCCTAAATACTTTAGTCTCTAAAATTTACCCATAGATTTCTTTAAAAAAAGATAAATTCTTAAAAGCAGATATATCTCCCTTGACAGAGTCAGCTTCCCAGACCAGGAGACTGCTCCTTCATAAGACAAAAATTACTGACTATGGCCAGAGTGGTTCACTGTTGAGCCAAGCACTTCCCTATTGTCATTTTGGCACTGAAAAACCTCGGATCAGTGGATGGGTTCTTTTTGAACACTTAAGCTCCTAGGGACTGAGGGCATAAATGTATTTAGTACTTTCCAGCAGAAATTCTGTTTCTGCTGTTCTGATGCAGCTCAGCATCCAGTTGCACTGGACTGGAGTAGAAAAGCACATATGCTTGTAGTTTGTCTAGGAACTATTATGGTTCAGCTTGAAGGAAATTCTAGTTTACAGAGAGAAATGACAGAGATTTTTCTTGAATATTCCTCCCAAAAGAAGATTAATCAGTCAATATACATAAGCTGATTTCTCATACGGTACAAAATAACCACAAAAAGCCTCCAGACTGCAGTAATTTGTATTTAAATCAGTAGAAAAGTACTGCATAAATGAGACTAGTTGGCTTGTTTTATGACAAGAAAACCATTTTAACCAGAGCAAGTTGTATTTTGCTTAGCAATGTAGCAACTCACACCATTACTTATGCTCACAGTCAAACTTATTTTCTCTACGTTTCACCAGTATCTCAAATTAGAACAGCCTCTCTGAAAGGGTAATTGTAATTATTACCCATCCCAAGATCATTCTCACACTCTTTTGCTTAGAACTGGTAACAATGATGTACACAGATCAGATAATTCCTATCTCATTGTAATTGCACAGGGATTCTGTTTTCTTTTGAGTCAGTAATGTCTAAATTGGATTAAGATAAGTCACTTATAAGCCCTTCTCTATAAAAGTTGTTTTCATGACTGCTATATTTAATGCCATTTTACCCTAGAACTTAATTTTTTACACTACTCTCATATGAATGAGTTTCCATGAAGTTCATACTCAACTCCAATTTATTCTTAAGGAATAAATACTCTATGAAGAGTTAAAAAATATACTCTGAATTTGTTTTTGGTGACATGCTCATGAATGAATGTAATAACAGTCACGCTAGAACTTTGCATTATCATGAGATGAAATTCAAATTATATGATCAGAAGAATGACCGATCTCAAAATCAGAAGACTTAATCTACCTAATAATATGTGTTCAAACATCTTTATACTCCTCTGTTTGGCCCACTGATGCTCTTGGCAATAATAATGTGAGTGGGTGGCTGAGAATAGAGCTGGTAGATGTGGTACTGATGCAAATTACTGATACTTAGCAGCACATGCATTCACTTATCCAGGGAAACTTTTTTATGACTCCACAAGTTAGCCAGAAGTAATTAAAATATTTTACTTGTCAGTACCTGAGAAAAAATCGGTAGTATATTCAAGATTTATTATCTTACAACTGCAACTGAATTGTCACTCTGGTCAATGTCACAAAGAAAATTCTGAACAAATGAAATACATTCCATGTGCCTAATTTGTCTGTTTTGTGGATTTTTTTCAATATTGCAATTGGCGACCTCATAATGCCTATGTGACTTCTGATACACATTATCAAGACCAAATAATGCCAACTCTAAAATCCTGATTAGTTTTTCCTTTATTCTGGCATATTATTGCTTTCATTATTTTAGCTACTGAGATGAATGACAGAGGCAACAGACAAGAAACCAAAATACTGCTCAAAATTACTGAAGGCCATATACAGTCAAAATATAGTGAAATTAGCAGTCATTATTTCTGTGTTGACTGCTGTTCTACAGAATGTAAAGGCAGACATTACAATACAAATAGTACTTGTTCTTTGGATCAGAATATATGTGATGTTTCCTTAATGTCCTGGTTTGGGCTAGGATAGTTAATTTTCTTCCTAGAGGCTGGTACCCTGTTGTGTTTGGGATTTAGTAGGAGAGTACTATTGACAACAAACTAATGTTTTGGTTGTTGTTAAGTAGTGCTTAGCCAAGGACTTTTCAGTTTCCCATGTTCTGCCAGCGAGGAGCTGCACAAGAAGCTGGGAGGGAGCACAGTCAGGACCCAAACTGGCCAAAGGGATATTCCATACCACACAACATCATGCTCAGTATATAAATTGGGAGGAGGCAGCTGAAGGGCAACAACACTTACCTGCAAATTATTACTCAGGTGTATTGACCAGGCTGTGATTCCTAAATTTTTTTTGTTTTTTTCTTTTATCTACAGCGTATTTTATTACACATTTAAGCAAAAACCCCACTTTTTTATCTTATTTTAAAACTATGCCCTGGATAAATAGTCAATATTCTTAAAAAATCCCATCTCTAAAGTAACAGAAAAAAAGAGAAAACTTATTTATGTACACCAATATTACAGTAGTAATATATACAAGCTGTACTTTCTCAGGAGAAACAGACTTGTCTCAGAACAAACTGACTTTAAGCTGGTTTCTCTTTTAGGTGAATTATTTAAATAATAAATATAATGGCCAGTCTTCGCGAGCGAAGATCCGGGGAAGGTCTTTCCACCTTCCAGCCTGCGCATTGGATTTTTTAGGTGAGACACAGTGTGCGCGGAACTGAGCCCACCCTTTAATCCTAAGGTTCATCTGCCGGGGCCAAGCGAGCTTGGACAGTGGCAGCGAGGTCCTTAGGACGTAGGTGGGTTGCCTTTAAGGGCTAACGAGCCCCACCTGCCCGGGAGTGGCCCTGACCGGGAATCGAACCCGGGTCTCCGCGGTGATAGCGCGGCGCCTTTACCACTAGACCAACGATGGTAATATAGCAACTGTGGAGGTCTGAGCAAGGTTGGTATAGTAAGAGAAAAATCATATTTAAGCAATCAATGTAACCTGGTAAAAAAAAACTAGCCTTGGAATCAGAGTCCATTATAGGCCTTTTAATGGAGTCTACTAAGTAGACAGGCAACCTAAGTGTAATACCTAAAGCAATGTAAGTTTTAACACTAATTGCAACCAGAATCCAGACACAGTACCTTAGCTTTATCCCTCATGGATCCTTTTCCCAGGATGGACATTTTTGCACCTGTTTCTTCTTGTAACCTCTTTAAAGAGTTTCCTCTTGGTCCAAGCAATTTCCCAACAAAATTGAACTATAAAGCAAATAAGAGAACTCTTTTAGACCAACATGTAATTTTCAAAAAAACGTAATAAATCTTTATAAACAAACTGATTAAAAAAGAAAATTTTACTTTCCTTTAAAAAAATACTTCTACTTAGCTCTGAGCCTAATTCACAGGATATAAGACTGGAGAACCAAGGTATCCTCTCATCTAGTGTGAAACACAGTAAAAGTATTCAAGGTTTATTTGAACCCCAGGAGGCTTCTCTCTAGGACTAATAGGCCAGTGGCTGCTTCGGTTTAGCAACTGCTAAACAAGAAATTTACTCATTACATGGTCTTGGTGAAATTCAGTGAATGCATAAGTTCTTTCCCAAGTCAGCTAGCTTTATTGGTAAGTAACATATTCTGAAAACTTAGGGCTTTACATGGATTTTTAGGAATTGATGCTTCGCACATTGAGTTTAAAATAATAAGCATTGTTTGTGTATCAGTTCAAATATCTGCTTTGCCAGTATCAGAACAAATCACAATCAACAGATCACAGTAGATATTAATGGGTACTTTCTGAGAGGATTTTGTAGAGCACTGAGCTTTGTCTGCCATGCTGCTAATATTCTTAAGCACCACAGACTTGGTGTGACACTTACAACACTGCTTTTTCTGTAGGAAGACATGTCTACATGAAAATCAGAGGACAGGAAAAAAAATAAATGAGGTGTTAATCTTCTGTCAACACAAACTACCAAAAAGGGGTGAGTTTATTCAGTAATTCGTTTATTCTGTAATGAACAGTCTCTTCAGTTCATTATTATTATTTCCAACATCTTTTAAAACTCTTCAGTATGTTGTCTTCGGAAGTTGACTGAGAATCATCAGCACTTGCTTAAGATGTTTCTAAATTATGTTCAAGTCTGAAGACGCAGTATTCTGGTCTGTCAACTTGCACCAAAAAATAAGCCCAGCCAAGGAAGAAGGAGTGTAACTGTATCAGGACTTCCTTGGGTTTTTTTCAGGAAAATAAACATGATAATAAGAAATACAAATCAGGAATATGCTGCTAACCAAAATACTCAAAAATGTCTAAACAGATGCTATATCTTGTTTTGCATTACCTTCTGTTTCAAAAATGAAAAAAAAAGGGAAAATATTCTTGTTTCCACTTTAGCCAGAAGAATGTAACAACATAAAATGCATCAGCTATGTTAGTAACAGCCAAACTCTGAATCACCCCAGATACTCCAAACCCAAAGTTGGCTTTCAGTCCAGTGTCTTAATTACAAATCACTTCCTTCAAATATTGGTTAGACTATCTAATAAGATCATATGTAACCACAGGAAAAACAAATACATAAGGTGAAATCTACCACCACCTAAACCAAAATGACTGATTTCTGCAAGATAACGTGTCTATAGAGGAAGTAGTAAGTGCATGCAAATCCAGTAAGCTTTGAAACTCCAAAACCAGCTTTTCAAACTTGAGTGCTTGTACTTTTTTCCAACTCTACCTGTTGATTTAATAAAAGTTATCAACTATTCAAAATGGGGTAGGATTTAGAGATGATGTGGCTATCAAAGTATCAACAATCCTATGTCTTCAAACTGTAGCTATGTATCTGCCAGGGAAAACTTGGCTTAGAAGAAGTTGTTGGCTTCAAATTGTTTATTAAATTTTGTATGAAAATAAAAGAAAGACTGAGAAAGAAACGTCAAGGACTGAATTTTGACTTTAATACTAGACTGTAGACTTAATCTATTGATAGAAGTAAGATTTCAAAAATTACATATTCCATGTATGTGAAGGTTTACCAGAGATGGTTGAGAGAACAGCAAAGCTTTTGTTCCTCTGTAGGGACTCCCTTACATGCAGAATTGGGGGGTGTCACTTGTTACAACACAAAATCTTTTGTGCCAGTTATACTTCACCAATTAGGCAAGAACCATGTCCTACTGCATCCTTTTAGTGTCTCTTAGTATTAAGAAAAGCTGTCCCTCGAAATCTGAAAGAGCTATAACATTATGTAAGTTTGGAGGAAATTAGGAGGAGGTCAGCCAAAGCTCGACTATGTTTGTTCTCTGAATGGAATAAAACTATTAAAATACACTCTATGAAGATTTATGGTGACCATTTATGTTTAAGTACTTCATAAACTGTCTAATCATTACTTTGACATATTGCTGCAAAGGAGTGGTATGGCCAGCACAAACTATGTTATGTACTAAGTGGATTTTAATCACTTCACAGGAAATAAGTGGCTGGGGATTTTAATTCTATTGATTATACAGCAGACAGCACTCACATTTCATCCACTATCTACAAAACACATATCAGGAAGTGAGCAGTTATTTACAACTGAAAAACTGAATTGCTCTTAGTTTGTTTTTTTTTAAAGTTGAAGAGAAGCCAGGGCACTATAGCAGTCATTCTACTGTTGTGCTTGGTCTTACCAGGGGCCACTGGTTATCCTCAGTAACATCTATAAACACAAAATTCCCCAGACTCTTGAAACTACTGATAGAGCAAATTTGACTTAATAACTTGTGAAAAATTATATCCTTTATATTCACATACTGGTAAAACCAGCCCATAAGAAACAGAAAGTTTTAGTAAACAGCAGAAACTGTAAGAAATTTGAAACACAACTTCATTTCTTTTTTTTAATTAAGATATGTTGGACAAGAACCTGAGTAGAACCAGTTTTACTACTGGAAGTCTTAGGCTCCAGTTAGAGCCACACACAGGCACACACAACCAACAGAGACAGTGAAGGAAAATATGGAAACTCAGGCAGTTTTACTGCATTTAATGATGAGCCTTTCCCACGAACACATTTCTGGTACAGCAGCTGTGACTGCAGATCTTACAAAGCAATCTCAGTTCAAATCCAGTTCTGCCATGTGTACAAATTTTCTCCAAATAATAGTGGCTCTAAGTCTCTGGGACAATATCTGGTCATATTAGGACAGGATAGGTGAGAAATGCTGATATATAGAAGAGAGAGTATTAACGGAAAGCTTTCATTGCTGGGGAGCAAACAGACTTCCATCTGAAAAATATGGTTATTGTTGTGATACTAGATGCTTTTATAAGAGACTTAACTTTTAAATCTTGTTTATGAACATGAGCTAGACTTTCTATCTGCTTGCAGAAGCCCTTCCTGGTTTATGAAAAAGATTTTGTACATAATTTTCTTAGATTTTTCTATAATTTGTCTGGGTGAGATGATACATGTCTTCAGGAGAAAATGATTAGATGAAAGCAGGAGATGCTTCACTTATAATCAAATGCGCATGTTGTTTCATGTGTCAACAACTGTGCAATGAACCTCTTCTCCTGTGTGAAATAAAACCTGACAGACAACATAGCTCAGTAAGTCTTACCAGTATCTACAGTCAGTCTCCCCAACATCTTCCCCAACCAATATATACACACAGACTCACTAGATTTATCTGCATCCTGATTACTTTCACACTTCACTCCGTACAAGCTGTAAAGGTACCCAAAGCCAACACTCTGGCTTCTCAGTTTTCATCCAAGTTCTGTTCATAAAACTTTTTTTTTGTTTTGTAATACCACACAAAAATAGCCAAAAGTTATACTGCACATGTGGAAACATAGAAATTCCTCTCCTTCCTCTAACTGTGTTGTTCCTATCTGTCTGGACAGCTTTGTATTTACACATGAAGAAAACTTACTGACAGGGTGAGACGCTCCATTCAACTGTATATGCTAGGGATGAATACTTAAAACCAAGGATTTAGATACCCAAAAAGTATACAGAACATGGAGAAGTTTTAAGAACTAATTACATGAAATTTCTTACAATAAAAACCTGCCTATGTTAGGCAAAAACTTAGTGTTGTGCTCCATGCATGAATACATACATAATCACAGACTTGTTCATCATTAAACCCCCTTGCAATAAAACAGACTGCACATCAACACACCTCACTTGTTCTGGGCTAAGACACTGAGAAAAGAATCTCTAAAAGTAACCAGGTATTGTTAAGCTGGACCACAGGATGGGCAGTCTGTCTCTCAATGTCAATGTACCATACATGGTTTTTACGAACTGCCAGAGATTAATTATAACCTGTGCTGTGAACAAAATGTATGCATTAACCAGTTCTTAAAATATATCCTACATCTGACAACGTTATAATAGTCTGAAGTGTTCTGCAGCACCTCAAAAAGATCGTCACATGCATTTATTCTCATTGCCACGCTTGAACTTAGCCCCTTTAATATGGGCGTGTCAAGTGTTGCTCTCAGAAGTCACAGTATCAGCAGAATGGTAGAATGGTTTGGGTTGGAGGGGATCTTAAAGCTATCTAATTCCAAACCCCTGCCATGGGCAGGGACACCTCTCACTAGACCAGGTTGTTCAAAGTCCCATCCAGTCCAGCCTTGAACACTTCCAGGGATGGGGCAGGCCCTACTTCTCTGGGTGACCTGTTTCAGTGCCTCACGACCTTCTCAGCAAAGGACATCCTAATGCCTAATCTAAACCTACTCTCTTTTAGTTTGAATCCATTCCTCCTCGTTCAGTCACTACATGCCCTTGTAAAAAGTCCCTCTCCACCTTTCTTGTAGGTTCCCTTCAGGTACTGGAAGGCTGCAATTATGTCACCCCGAAGCCTTCTTTTTTCCAGGCTGAACAAACCCAATTCTCTCAGCTTCTTCTCATATGAGAGATGGTCAAGCCCTCTAATCATCTTGGTGGCCCCTCAATGACCACAGAATTGAAATTAAAAACATACAAACATTTTCAAGTTGATATTTACATAACACTGATTTATATCATGTTGCAAATTCAGGGGAAAGTTTCTTCTGTCTTGCATGTTAAAGCAAATTGCATGTTAAAGCAAATTGTCCAGGAGACACGCACTGTGGGAGCTTCAACTTTGAAGTGGGCATCAAAGACAAACAGACACAGCTTCACTATTGTGTCCATGTTGTATGAAGGATGGGAAAACCAAAGATAGTGAACTTGTGCTGTAGATAAACTGTAGCTGCATTAGCAGATTTAAATGCCCTTAGCACCCAGCACTGGAGCCCTCTTGGGAGCAGCCTACCCTGGCAGCCACAAATGGGGCTGAGACAGCTGGGCTGATAGAAGCTGTTGACTCTTGACTTTCATCACTACCTCATCTTTTACTGCGAAGAATTGTAATCAACCACTGATCCTTACCTTGGTTGTATACACGGGACTCACTTTATTCTCAGTGTGTCATAAACTGGCCTTTGAATAAGCAAAGACATGGTCAGTTCTCTGGCAAGACTCACCACAGAGGTGGGTTGGCATTGCTGATCTGCTGAGGTACACTGTGAACCTCCCAAGAGCTGGCACACAGGAGGCAAGGTCCAGTGGGCTACGAGGGGTGGCAGGGGGGGCTCCCCAAAGCCAGCAGCAGCCTCGGGCTGAGAACACTCACACACACAGTCCTGCCTGCCTGGCCACATGGCACCATCAGAAGTTACTCCACTGTATAGCAGGACTCCATAGCTCCCCCATAAAAGCACACCTATCCTTCTCCCTGCTTCCCTTTGCACACAGGGGCAAAAATGCTGGTAACCAATCAAGCAAAGAATAACATCACTAGCTGTTATGTTGCAACACGAAGCTATAACCTGCAATTCTTTCAAGATAAAAAAACTATTTAATATTAGTAAGAATTTTTTACTACCTCAGGACAGCAAACCATAGGTACAAAAAATCTAACATATAGCTTACAGCATTAACATTCAAGCCTCAAACTAACTACAACAACTAGTAGAAAATGCATATTTACATTTAGAAGAGTATTTGCTTCCCTGTTTGATATAGTCCAAATATCTCTACTAAAACTGTAACATTTCTTATTTATAAACACTAATTTAATAGGGTTTTATAAGCAGAAAAAAAGAATATATTTACCATTCAAAAAAAGCGTTTGTGTCAGTGATTGTTTCTGTTTCACAGATCAGTGTTCCTAACAGTAAAAAACCTAGATAAATAGGGAATGGGATAAGACAAATGTTTCCAGCTGTAAGATAAAGCAGAACAAAGCCCTGAACTAGGAGAAGACATTAATTTCTTCTAGAAGCAGCAAAACAGAAATAGCCCAGGCTTCACAACATGAAACAGGTTTGTTATTTCTCAGTGTGTTCTATTCACCATTGCTATCAGTTCCTTCGTGGGGAGACAAAATGTCATTCCATTTTCAGAGCTACTTATCCTCATAAAATCCTTTCCTTATTCATGAGAAGCAGGGTGGTTGAGTGAGTGGGGGAGAAATCTTTCTAAATTCAGCCCTGTTCTAAAGAAAAGAGGAGGAGACACAAATATTCACTCCTGAATAAAACCTTACTGATTGAGACCTGCTTATAAATTAGTTTTCTTCTGGTCCTATTCTAGGACTTCTGATAGTTCATTTAATTTAGAACAGCACTTATTTTAAAGGTACCTCATCTTTTGATATGCACAAGGGACTCCCCTTCACGTTAAGGCAGTACTGGATGATTATGAATGCAAATTTTACTTTTCTCAACATTCTGCAAGCATGACAATGCCCACAATAACATGTTTTAACTTTTGGTCAGCCCTGAGTTGGTCAGGCATTTGGACTGAGCAATGCAGGTCCCTTCCAACTGGAACTGTTCTATTCTGTTCTATTCTGTTCTATTCTACTCTATTGTATTACTCAGCAGATTCTGCAGAGTTCAAATTTGTCTCCCTCTATATGTAGCTGCTTACCCCATTCAATATCCAGTACTTTTTGGCTTTTGCAAAACCAACTTAGTGTTCCAGATAAGGATGCAACATTATTTTTTATTACAGCAATGTGATGCGATGTTTCCTGTCCCTGGAGAAGAGCTTCCAAGACACCTGTTTGGTAGGACTGAACTTTACAGGCCTGTGAACTTTAGCAAGGCATGTCAGGAGACATGGGTCTCACCCCTTTGTTATGCTTTGAACCCAATGCCAGGCTGTGGGGAGAAAAATTGACTCAAAATTAGATGCTCAAAGGGAAAATACAGATTCTTGAAAACTCCAGGTCAAATTAATTTCTGGTTTAAATCAATGGGATCACTTCTAGAATAAATTAAATCTGATTAACAAACTCAGAATTATTAAAGCTACTGTGACTAGAAGATTTATTTTAAAAATAATCTTTTTTTAGCTTGAAAAGTGCTGGGAGCTCATATCTGTGGTGTGCTTGAAGAAGATGCTGCAATACTTGTCTGGCTATTTACTAGCTCATAGCAAGCATCTAAATCTACAGTGAAAATACGTTTTTGGCATAACGCCATGAAACAGATGGTCAGCAACTCCACATAAAAATCTTCCAGATATAAGTCCACACTGAGATAGGAAAAATAGCTCCTCACTTTTCATTTTTAGCAGTTTTCTGTCAGAATTTTGGTAATGAGTTGTGGCATTTGAATAAAGCAATTTAAGCAATAAAGCAATTTAAGTGGGCCTTAAAATTAAAATAAATTTTCTGATTTAAAAAAAATAAATTGGTGTCAATATAACCTTATTCAGTTAAACTTTCTTAAGTCTGAATGGCTATTTCTCTAATACATTCATTAGCAGGGTTATTTATTATAATCTGTCAGACACCCAGGTATTTTATTTTCAGTGATTCTGTTTTTAAGTCTGATGTGAGGTAATTGAGGAAAAGCCAAGGAACCAATTAAAGTTGTGGATCTATATTAAATCCACAATTAACAAGCAGTTAATTGCAAGAGGTTTATTATTTAATTGCAGAAGTATCCAGAGACTCATTGCACCAGGCACTGCATATACATACAGGAAGACATGATCTTGACCCTGAAGAGCTGTCAAGTGTCTTAAAAAAACCCAAACAAATCAGGCCTTGTTGAAAGTATATAGCTACTATTGCTTATTTGGATTGTGAGGAAGTGACTTCTGAAAGTACTGCCATTAAAATCACTGTGATGTTATCAAAGAAGGTATTACTCAAGGTAAGCACAGCAGCAACAGGTTCTGCTGACAAAAAGACCATGCTGGAGCCTCCTTTTTCAACTCAGAAATAAGAAAGAGGATCCTAATGTTCAAGGCCAGGCTGGATGGGGCTCTGAGCACTCTGGTCTAGTGGCAGGTGTTCCTGACCACAGCAGGGGGATGGGAACTAGGTGATCTTTAAGGTTTCTTCCAACCCAAACCATTCTATGATTCTATGTCACATTTTAACTTTGGCTTTTGTTTCTCTTATTCTGCATCTTGGATTAAACTGCTTTTTCCTAAGGCTATCCCTATTTGGCCAGTACAGCTGGGGCAGTGGGGTAGGCTGAGGGAAAACACAAATGATTCTCAGGCTTTAGCCCACGCTGGGGAGGGGTTACAGATGTCAGTAAACTAGCTGCCAGTCAGAGGTCGTGACTGATGCCAACCCCTGTCTCTAAAGAGTCAGGAAGTTCTTTGATGGCTGACTGCTCCTTAATGGAAAACTGTGCAAGGAGAGCAGTATTTTTAAAAACTGCAGAGTATGCTGAGCTAAACACAATTTTTCCATTGTACTGAAGTCATATTTTATTGAATCAAGAGGAAGAAGATTTTTTAGGACACAAAGCCACCTGGCTTTTAACATTCATTCTAGCCAAGTTTAAAGTAACTTTTACTATTTATGGGAAAATAAAATACAAAGTAAGTAATAAGGAGTTTTTAGAATTGTGGGCCTAAGACTGGCTCATTTGCAGGACATTATCTCAAATGCTAACAATTACACAAATGCTAACAATTCAGGCTGCAGAATAGTACAACTACGTTTTTTTTCAAAGTGCACAAAGAAGTTTATATTGAGCATATGCACAGGTATGGAAATAGGTACCATGACTACAACACTTAAAAGCGCAATCAACATTTGGCTAATTGGGCTTATTACTCCCACAGATACACAATTTACTGGTCACAGTAATAAACACCATCTGCTCTTTGCTAACTGGCAGCAACCTACCAACTTTTTTCTAACTTCAAGAGTTTGAAATGTAAAAGGAAGATCTAAGGAGTTGTAATAGAGTGGGACTTCCATGCACAGCATCTTACTCTTACTAAGCTGAATATGATTTCATATTAGGTGAAAGATTTCTCTTTGTCAGATGATATACTTGCAAAGTTAAGCTCTAAGTCAACAGGAACCAGGATAAGTTAGGGTTGAATGCCCAACCATAAAAATAATGTATCTTTCCCATGTATGGTAGTGGACTTGTCAAATGTAGCAAAAAACACAAATTTCTTATCAGTCAAGGAAATTATAACAACAGGTAATTTGGCCCCCGTGTATTAATGAAGTGATTTAAAACATATTCATATAGTATGTAATTTTGTAGACAGCACTGTATTAAATCACAACTGGCTTATGTTAATCTAATTATAAACTCTGTTAGTTAACTTGATTTTGCCTTTTGCTATTAAAGTAATTATAGTTACAGCAGTATTTAAGTATCAATTTACATATACTGAGAACTATGCAAACAGTTTTATTCTCAAGTCACGTTCATAATCAAAGCAAAGCATTACTTTAAAGTGATTGACATATGCAAACTCACATAGCTCTATGAAATTTAAACCAGCCTGAGAAAGCAATCCAACATATTTTATGAAATTCTGGTTCTTCTACCTCCCTCTCTGCATTTTACACACTGGGGTGGGGTTTTTTTGTTCTTTGTACTAAGACCAAATTCAAGGAAACCCAAGAAAGGAAACCCAAGTATCCTTCAAGATTATTTAATGAGGTCTTGGCTGATCTGAGATGGTAATGCGAAGAAATATCTGAAGAGGAGCAAAGCCTTTCAAAACAACATTGACAAGGTGGAAATAGCTAATACTGTGTTAATTCAGAGATTCAAACTGCTGCTGCTGCTGAATTCTGTTCCCTAAGCGTTTAGGTAGGACATCTGTCAAATTTTGTCAATTACATTTCAAGTGAAAATCATACAAATTTAAGAGAACAGATATTGTCCTCTACTTGTCCGTTCAATCAGATGTAGCAGGACAGAATACAAACCTGGACAATGCAGAATAAACACCCTTAGATATATTGCCTCTGTTCATGAGCTGATTCTCAAAAGCTACATACTGCAGCACTCTGTTCCAAGAGCAGAATGCACACTAACTGAACAGACTCTTTTTCTTAGTGTTCTTTTTGCTCACAATGATGAGCTTATGGAAGGAAAATAACCCGCATTAACTCAGTATCTGGCTGACAACTTTCCACTGGTTTGCATAGCAAACATACTGGGCTCAGAAAGAGCTTCTCCATTTTCCAGACTGAAACCACCCCAACTTGCCTTTTAGCATGCAAACCAGAGGGTCTGCAGAGCCTCCTCCTCCACAGTACACAGGGCTACCTGCAACAGGAGTAACCAATGCAGCAGATACCTGAATTTACATTTAATTTAACACTGTTGTTTGCAAAAACAAGCTTAACATATCTATATAGAGAGTAATCTCTCTGTAATTTGGTATCAATGCAAGAGATTCGCTAGCTGCAGAGAATGAATCACTGTGTTAAATAAGCATACAAGGAATATGACTCCCTCCCCCCCCAATATCCGTATTTCTTTATTGTAAGGATGGTGAGACACTTGAACAGGTTGCTAAGAAAAGTTTTGGATCCCAGGAAATATTCAAGGCTGGGTTGGATGGGAGTCTCAACAACCTGGTCTAGTGGAAGCTGTCCTGCCCATGGGAAGAGGACTGGAACTAGATACCTTTAAGGTTCCTTCCAACTGAAACCATTCTATGATTCCATGACTTGTAAACGTTTATAATTTGCCAAGTCAATAGCTCATAGCACTCACTACTTGCAATTCAGCATACCTACTCAGTCTCACTAAAAAAGTGGAAATTACAGAGTTTTATAGCATTTGAGCATCAAAAGCACCTAAAAATGTGAGACTAATTTGTAACACTTTGCTCACGCCACTCCCTTGCAAGCAACATAACTCTGCTTCAGATTCAGTTAATACAACACAGGAAAAAGTACTTTCAGGGCAACACCTTGAAAGACCAAGACATACAGCATGTGACAAATGAGCTGGCAAGTATGAGCTGGAGGGTCTGAGTGGCTTTGAATAATACAGGCTGTAATACCCAACAGTCTTGCCATTGCCATACAACAACTCCACAGTGAACAAAACCGCAGCTAGTATGCTCCTACCTGATAAAATATTAAATGATCTGCTAATTTATTTTTATTCACTTGCACCTTTTTTCTTATCCCCACGCCCCAGGCTAAGATCTGATTCTCACTTAAAAGAATATTATAGAAGCATTATTGAATTCTCTAACGTAAGGTTTAGAAATGCCTCAGGTATATTTAATAACTATCTGGTTTTAACTTAATATTTATTCCATTGTAATTACCTTGCTTTGGCACATCTACAGTCTTCAAGAAGGACAAATGTGTTTGCAAAATATATATTAAAAGAGAGCTACCAAAGCAAAAATAATGGCAGTGAATATTTTCCATTCACCTTGTCAGGACATGTCCTGAGCTCAGTATGTCCTGAGCTCCAGCTGTTCAAAGGAGCCAGGAGTGCTCTCCTTAAAGGTTTAAAGTGACACAGTTAGCCACACCCAAATAATTAAGTTGTATCTAGAAGATGATTTAGGCTTTGAAACTCACTTTCACAGTGTCACCTGAACAAGCTGTGTGGCTGGTGACTGGGTGCTGAATTTCAAGCCACACTCTTGTCTGCCTTGAGTCACCATCACTTGTTGTGGGCTGCTTTTAATTTCCAGTTTAGCTGCCTCAATCATTTCAGTAACTATGAACTTTGGTACCTCATACACATTTATAAAAGCAATAAATTCCAGGTCTGGAGCTAGATGTTTAATGTCCAGGTCCTGCAAGGAACAGAAAAGCAACTTCTAGTCTTCTCAGAAGCCTGCACCTTCCAGTAGCCTTTTACATTCCTCCAGGAAATCCCTGCACTCAAGTGCTTTCATGGAGTTACAAGTGATGAAATGTTTTGATTTTCAACACTCAAGCATTTATACGAACTGTCTTCAAAGACAGTAGCCACTGCAGTGAACTAAAACAACAAGAAGTATGTGGCAAAAATATGTGAAACAGTAAGTAAAATCAACTTCCAACAGACACTGCATGGAAATGTAAGTTTATGTGGATCATAATATTCTGTGGAAATCTCTTTGAAGTTTCTTATTTTATAAAGTCCATCATTTAGATTACAACAAAGTAGAGGAAACAAACTGATACGTTCTTAAAGGTAAAAACTAAGGATTTGTTCCAGGTGTAAGTTTCTGCAAATGTTTTCCCTCTGCAAATTTATTTACAAAACAATCCTATTCCCCTTAAAATTGAATACATTTGTAGATAATATCGCACCAAAATAAGAACAGTGCACTTCAACCCAAAACAGCAGTGAAATCAACTACTGATTCATATGATCTTCTCCACTTAAAACACTATAAAATGATGTTGACAACCAAGCAAAGGTACTTTTAGCACCATCAAAAAATAATACCAATTAAAAGGGTATGTATACTTTTATCATTAGATAAATATGAGAAACTGCTTTATGACAAGATTGTTTTATTTAAACGCCAGTGCATAATGCCAAGTTTCATGTAATGCATCTATTCATAGATAATTGACAACTTTCATGCTTGCCATGTCTCTTCTTAAGGCATGTAGTATCCTGTGTTTTGTTTATAATTACAACAGAAAACGGATACTTCTGAGTGTATTGTAAAAGTGTTATTTCCAGACTAATCTTTGTCAAGTGCTTATGGGCATTACATATTTTGTTGTTCTTAGGCTTGTACATCTCCCACTCAGACTAGCAGAAAGCAGCTGTCTCATTAATGTTTAGCAAATAGAAATGAAATGAGCTCCAAGTATTCTAACAAACATGGAGATGCCCAAATTCTAGAGGGGCTTTCACCTGGCAAATTCCAGTGTCACACCAGACAAACCTGGTGAGCCTAGAACTTTACTATTCTCTCAGAAATATCACAGAATATTTACCACATTGAAGTTCCTGATTTAGTACATCCACACAGAAGAAGTACTATGAAAAGACAAAATGACAAGAACTATTTCTGTGAAAAACAACAGTAATAGATTAGGAAAAGGATTGTTTTGTGAAAATCCTATGTCCAAATAATGGAAGTAATCAGGGAAAAAAACCAAACTGAAATGTGTTATCTTGGATGCCTGTCTGCAGATTGCAGTGGAAAAGAGGACAAATTGTACAGGGAAACCGCCAGGACCAGCTAACTCAAGTGTTTCATGTTCTTAAGACAGGCCAGGTAGAACACCTGAAATGATAAGATGCCACATCCCAGGTACCATGACATGAACAGAGATCTGTACTATGGCTCTGACGAGAACTTGCATCCTGTGGACCTGATAAGAAGTCTGTGCACACTCCAAAGACATGCTGGTAGCAGCAGTTTGCAGTCCACATATAAAAAAACAAAACAAAAACAACTGAGGAACACTAAAGAGAACCTCCAGAGGCCAAATGTAGGTTATTTGGGAGCTGGGAACTGCACGGCAGCAGTCTTTGCCACATTCCCATTACAATGTGCAGATTCAGAGAAAAGGGGATGTGCTGAGGCAAAGGTACAATCACGGGCTCAAATAGCAGTGTTAGGAGGGAGAAAGGAGAAACACCTGGAACTGAGGACACATCAAAGATAGCAAGATTCTGCACAAAAAGAAAAGACCTCATTTGAAGTATAAGGGATTCAGCTGTGGATATGCTTAAAAACCAAAGAGATGACATGCACAGGATATGCAATAATATTTAACTCACTTAAATACTAAATACAAGAAAAAGATATTTTTAACATCTGAAGTTGTATTCAAGTAAGGAAAACAAATAAGACCATAAGGTATTAAAAAAAAAAATAAAACAAAACCCAAACAAAACCACAAAAAACCAACAAATCCACACAGAACAAGTAAGAGAAAAAGTTTGAGGAACAATTTGGAGAAAGTATAAAAAGAGAAAATAAAACATTATTCAGAGATTTGGAAGCCAGACAGGGAGCTGGTAGTGCTAACAGCTGTTCAGGCTATAAAAGGAGTATTCAAGAAAGATGAGGTCAGAACGCAAAAATAAAATGCTTTTTCTCCATATGGGTTCATAAAGGAGGAACTTGTAACAGGTGGTTGGGAGGGAGATAGTGCAAGTAACATTTTCCTAGAATTTCCAATTAAATTACTAAAAATCAGAATAAAGAACAAATTTAATGAACAGGAAAATAATTACATGATAGAGGTGAAGAGCTGAGATGGCTATTTGAAAGAGATGCAATTTCTCAGCCATCTAACGGTGTTTTCCAAAGAACAAACAAACATGGAAAAGAAAGTAAACTTATATCATATAACTGCTTTCCAAATGGCATTCATTTCATAAGGTCCTTTGTCAAAGGCCCTTTATAATCCAGGCTGACACGGGATTAAAAGACAGGCCCTCTCATGGGAAGAAAAAAATGTGTTTAAACAATTTGCAGTATATGGTTATTATTCACACTAGGAAGAAGTCATTAGTCAAGTTCTGTGCAAGGATCCAACAGGAGATCAAAGCTGGAAAAAGCAGCTGACAGTGAGCAAACAGACTGTACTCATGATGCTCAGGTAAGTCATGGCTCTGGAGGCTCAACTGGCTATGAAAAACTGTATCTTATGATACTTGGTGATAAAATTACAGCTGAAATTCCATGCAAATAAATGTAAAACACAGGAAAAAACATTCCACCTTTATAAGCAAAATGATGTGCTGATTATACCAGGAAAAATAACAACTCAGTGTGAGTAAAGAAAAAAAGCAGAGAACAGCATTATGCTACTTTATAAATTAATAATACCACACCACCTTGAAGACGATTTACAGTTACAGCCTCTTGATTTCAGAACAGCCATAGAAGCACTGGGCAATCTGAGAAAAAAAGTCGTGTTTCTGTACAAACAGTGACTAGCTAAGAATCACTGAACAAGTCCTCAGCTATGATTCTATGGTTTTGGAAAACACAACTGAGAACTCCAACAGACCCCTAAAATCATGATGAACATGAAGAAGGTCAATTGGGCGTGACCTCCAGGGCATCCTCCCAGGACAACAACTGGGGGGAAACAGAAGACTCCATCAAGCAGCAGTCTCAGAATTAGCAAAAGAATGCTTTCTGCACAGGGATCCTCCAAATTTGAGTTATAAAAGTGATTGAGAGATTCACCAGAAGAAACTACCCTGAGCTCAGTGTATCTCTGCATCTGCATATCTCTACAGTTTGATTGTACTCCCATTTGGTTTTAGATGTCCAGTGTTGGTCGTTGTTGGAAGAGTTAAACCACAGTAGAGGTCACGGCATGCAGGAACTGGACTATAATTTCATTTGCAATATTCTCCACGAGTTTGAAATAATCAGAGATAATGAAACAAGTATTATCATCTTTTTAAAGATAATATGCTATTTTCATCATATGTACCATCACCAAAATGTTATTGTGCAAAAATATTAGAAATAAAAAAAAAAAATTTGTTCATATTGTATTATACTGCAAAAGTAATTATATTTTTATGCTAAATTTTACTTTGACATGGAATACTATACTTTCCTTTAAAACTTTACACATACATACAGAATTCCTCTGTATTAATCCAAACAAAATTGACTTAAAATGTATTAAAAATACATTTCTGAAGTACACTTTGATCCAAATATTAAGCTCTAAAGATACATTTTTTGACAGTGCTCTAGAGTTGTATCTAGAGATTTTGTTCAGATGCAAAGACAGCAATTTATAAAAGTGATGGCAATTAAATAAATTATGTGCTTTATTTAAATAAATTATCAGCCCTGAAAAATTAATTACATCCATCTATGGCAACATGGTTACTTCCGCTATTCAGGAAGAGATGTCAATGTGCATTTTTTATTTCATCCAGATAGAATATGACAAATAAATTAATTCCTTGCCTTTCCTCAGAGTGCAACATATAAAACCAGGCGGAAGACCTAATTCTACTTTTCTATTTGCTCAGGAATTATCATATTTCCATGACTAAAAAATGGATGTAATGTAACTAATATGGATGTACCCCTGTCATAGAATTATTTCTCAACACTGATTCTTACACAGCTCACACTCATTGGTCTGCTTCTGATGGAGAAAAAACAAGGAGAGTGCAGAATGGGGTTCTCCCTGTTTTTCTTTTTTATTTACTAAAAAAACAATGATTAATTGACTTAATGTATAATTTTTTAGTGTTAATATAAAACACAGGTTATTATCCATCTCTGGTAAATTTGATTTTCAAAGATAGCAGATTGTAGCCCTTTAATGTAGATACAGAGTTAAAAGCTTTATCAAAAGAAATGCATTTGTGAAGTAACCTAAGTAGTGAAACTGATTAAAATTCCTTTTTACTTTGTCATTGAAAAGCATCAAATTTATTTGCAATGAAAGAATTCACCAGGACAAACTGAGTGAGTGAAAATGTGTTTGATATTAGATGTAAACATCATGGTTTATCTGTTACAAATATGGGGGTTTTAATATTTATTCTATCTTTAAAGGGTTTGGAGGCAATTATAAGCCACAGGCATGAGGTAGTTGGCAAACCCCTTAATAATTATTTTTCAGAGGTGGTTATAATGTGATGAAGAACTGGTTATTATTAACATAAAACCAAACAAATTGGTTTACATAAAATTGTAAGACACGGAGAAGATGAGCTTTGAGTCAAAAACCAAAATGACTCAGAGATGTTTACAGCACAGAATTTCTGGCAAGTATTTAGAAAACACGACAAAAATATCCTTTCACTATCACAATTACTCTTAATTTGCATCATCTGAGTCTACTGCATACTTTGGAAAAATGCATGTCATTAAACAAAATTAATGAAACCTTCTATGCGCTCAGTTTCTCCTAATTTTCATGTAAATGGTTTCAAAGTGCCCTTGTAAACTGCTAAATGACAGCTTTCACAGCTAATCAATATTTTTTGTTTTATACTAAAAGAGATTTTTTAAATGCCATTGTCAGTAGACCCACTTGTATACAAATACGTCTGTGTGTCTTAAATTAACTCCATCAAAAATCTTTTACTGTAACTTCTCATTTCTTTATAAGCAGAGTACAGTCCCCATTGACCTGAAAGCTAGAGGTAAACAATGTGCCAATGTCTCCAAGCAAAATTTAGTACAGCATCTCTGAAAACAAATCAAGCACTAAGCAGAAACAATAATTTATCAGGAGCTATAAATATCTTCACATTCTATACAAAATGGTTACTTATTACTAAGATTTCCCTGTACTACTGGAAAATACAAGCCAGAAAAAAAATGTACTGGTTAAAAATATATTGGGCATGTTTCCCTTTTAAGTAATTTCTCTCTTAGCTCTTTTTCTTAGCCTGTATCATTAGCAATTCTAACATGTTTAGCTAATTACTATGAATCCTTACTTGGTTAAAGTGACTGTGCACATCTAATACATCTAATCAGATTGGTTTCCTTTCAGTTGACATGGCAATTTCAATCCCATTACCCATTAAAAAGCCCACTACATATTAAAATTATTAAAGGAGAATACTATTTAGGACAAATTTCAGAAATAAAGACTCAAACAACTGATTTCTGATTAAATACATTTATTCTATTTTATCAAAATAAAAATTAGCTCCAAAAGATATATACAAGAAGTTAAAAATTGCCAAGAATTAGTTAGCTATATTACACTGGAGAGAAGTGTCCCAAAGGAACCAGTGTACGAACTGTAAACTGGAGAATTACTTTAATATATATTATACAGTATATCACATGCAGTATAGGACTGTTTTCTGTGTTTCAAAGATTCATGTTGATGAGTTCCAGCTCATTTAATTCAAAATAATTGCAATGCAATGACCACGCTGTCATTTGGATTACGTGTCTGTGCACATTTGCAAAACCTATTTCCATTTCTCTGCACAAGTGGGCAGAGGCATTGCTTTTGGTTCCACAGTCAAGCAGCTCTTGCTTCTGCCTGGGCTCGACTTTGGAAATTATTAAACCACTGAGCAGAGGAGGCTGTGTAGGCTGCATATCTGCGTGTACACAGTGTCAGGAGACAAACTCAGCGCTGCAGCTGGGCATCAGTAATGCCAATGCCGTCACAGGCAAAGCTTTGGGGCCAGTCAACAAGCTCTCTCCAACAGTCTCCAAGCATTCCTTGAGAATTAACTGGGCCAGGAATGACTTCCAAGACACGCTTTTTATGAATTCATCTTTTTACAGAGTATAGGAGCTGTACTGCTAAGGATGTGGCTGGACCGTACCAGCTGGCTGCAGAGCAGAACAGGCACTGGCACTGCTGGATCTGCTTTTGTAGATGCAGCCACATGTGCCTTGGCTACAGAAGAAATCCAAGTGATTCAGTGTTTCAGGTATTACGTATAAATACTAATCACTTAAATCTCTTTCTCTGTGAGGCTGAGACAAGACTATTGATTGCTATTATAACATTACAAGGCAGAAGGCATGAATTCCTTACTTATCCTAAAGCATTTTTTAAAAACTCAAAAAAAGGAAGCATAACTTTCCAAATAAATGTAATTAAAATGTTTTGAAGGAAGAAGAACAAAATATGACTTTCCCCTTTCTACTCAGCTAAGCCAACCACCTCACAACAACTGTGAACTATAGAAGTAGACTGAAAAAGCAATTTGGAATATTTTTCACAATGCATTTTACAAATCCTTGGTAATAAAGTACACTACCTCATTAAAAATAGGGATTAAGTGGAATAGAAAACATGCAACTCAGTGCAAAACACAAATAGAGTCAAAGACCAAGAATTCTATGGATCAAGTGAATATTAATTCATGTATTTCAGGGAAGAAGTGAAGTAATATTTCACACTGTCTGAATGATGCATATCTAACCTACTGGAAATATCTGAATGAATATTTAGATGATTTGGGAAAACTGTGGATGCCTTCCTGTATGTGCTGGTTATAGGCACATTGAGATGCTAATAAAGAAGATTGGAAGCCATAGGATGGGAAATTAGGTTTCTTGCCATGGACTATGCACAGGCCAAGAAATAAGGAGGAAGATAATGGGAAGAGATGGACTGTCCCATGCCAACATTGAGTGCTTCACTATAGATTTTGAGTTATACAAATCACTCAGGCAATGAGAAGACCTCTGGTCTGGATTTCCAAGGGAAGAGAGAGACATTTTCGCTGCATCAGAATACCTGCGACAAGTTCTACAAAGCCACAATAGGTAATTGTGGAAAGCATAGACATAAACACCACAGGCAAATAACTCAGGAACTGCAGCTGCAGAGCATTGTGCCAGCAGGGTGCAGGTGGAAGGCTTAGCCCAGCACCCACAAAGGTGCTGTAGCTAGTACAGTCTGCACTGATATCAGCCATGAGGCAACAGCCTTCACTGCAGACAGTGCTACTCAACCACCCGCCTGAGCTGTCCGTTCTGGGGACACCTCACAGCTCAGGATCGTGTGCTGCATCCAGTATAAACAACTGCTAGATGCCCTGTGGAAGACGGTGCTAGTTAAAAGACCAAGGTTTTGTTTACAGTGGCATTAAAAAATGTACTTAAATTATAAAGGAGAGTAGTTAAGCTGCATTTACATTATGTTTGGACATATTTATGCAAAACTGAATTAACTTCTGAACCAAACAAATATAGGACTAATTAGGACAACAAAATTCATAGCATTTAATTCTCCCAACAATCCTAGAGCAAACATGCTCCTTTCATGCCAAGAAGTGCAAAAATCTAAAACTTAGGTTTTTTTTTTTTGCTTTTTTTTTTAGCACAGGGACACTGAACACCCTACAAGCCCATTATGACACTGAAATCAAAGCTATCTCCTATCTCTATAGAACAGAGTTGATTATTCTGCAATACTGATTGACAAATTAGCTGTTATTTCAAAGACGAAATATCACCTTTCCACCAGAGCTAAATGGGAAATTTTTCAGCTGGATGGTATAGGTTTTCTGAAGTTCTGCTGTGTAACAGAAAATATTTGGGATAAAATTCATGACAGCCATCACTGCTGCATCAACTGTAGTGCGACTCAGATTCTTTAACATTTCTTTCATATTCACCATATTAACCTCCCCTGAATTCAGAAGCATGAAATATTTTGTTTAAATAAATACTTCTTACTTCAGTGAAACAACATCATTATTGAGATGAGGACACTTTAACATAAGGCTCACATACTGTGAGGATATCAAGCAATGTTAATGCAATTTTAAGAAAGAAAAATTTATTTGCAGTGAAAAGTCCTAACAAGGAAGCATAGAGAGATATAGCTTTGATAACTTAGGCTTAAAAAATACACCATCTCAATTTCAAACAGCACATATCCTACTAAGAATCTGATTACTTGTACTGCACTCCTTAAAGAGCATGATTTTCATGGCCAAGCATATTGCTACAAATGTTTGCTTTCTTTTCCAATAGGAGTCTCATGACACTTAAGAGAAAAAAAGTTAAACTGTAAATAGAAAGAGGTTTTCCCCCATGGAAACAGAAACAAAACCTATCAATATGCCATACAGAAGACTTACCTTAAAAATGGTTTAAAGGAACAAATTATCTAAGAAGTCGTCTTCTTGTTGCTTATTAACTGCATTCTACACCACTTTTCGAGATTTAGCTTTTGTTTCAATTCTAATAGTTTCTACAATTTTATTCAAAAGAATTTGAAAATGGAACCGTTCAAAATAAGTCACTTCTGCTGTATGAAAATTTCTTTTTTTTTGCTTCTGATTAAAGCAGAAAAAATAGTGAAACAACTATTAAATTATGAAGTATGACTATAAATTACTACTAGGAGATTTTAAGTATTTTTATTACTTGAAAACTTATTTGAAATTTGGTAGATTTTTCTTTAGGTTTATATTTTTTATTATTTTACATTATTTTATGATTTCATTAACTTAAATTACATATCTGATGTGTTTCCTTAACATACCTTCTTCTCTTCCAAGAAAGGATGTTTCAACCCGTACTTGTTAGAAGCTGTCACAATTTAAATATTACAACAAACATATTTCAACTACAGTTTTATTTCATGTTCGAAGACACAGTAGTGCACTGATACCAATGATTTAATGTTTAACCAATTATGAAATTAATTAAAATATTTTTCAATATTTTTAAAAAGTAATCTAAACAGACTCCAAAACATGAGAATTACTTTTTAGCAATTATCAAGTGCACCACTGGTTTCACTGTTGATGATACCAAACTGGGAGGTGCAGCTGACTCTTGTGAGGGACAAGAGGCCTTGCAAAGGGATCTAAACAGATTGGAACAGTGGGATATGATTAAAGGGATGAAATTTTAAAAGTCGAAATGCTGGATTCTGCACCTGGAATGGAGTAATGTCTGGCACAAGTATAAACTGGGAAAGGAATGCCTGGAGAACAGCCCTGAAGAAAAGGATCTGTGATTGCTGGTCAGCAGCAGGCTCAGCTTGTGTCAGCACTGTGTGCCCGAGCAGCCAGGAGGGCAAACCCATCCTGGGGCGAATCAAACACGGTATAACCAGCTGGTCAGGAGAGGTGACTCTCCTGCTGCACTCAGCATTGGTGCAGCCTCACCTTCAGAACTGTGTGCAGGTCTGGGTCCCACAGTTTAAGAAGGACGTGAAGATTCTTAAATGAGTCCAGAGGGCAACAAAACAGGTGAAAGAGCTGGAAGCAATGTCCTGTGAGGAGCAGCTGAGGACTTCGGGCTTGTCTAGCTGGGAGGAAAGGAAGCTGAAGGGTGATCTCAGTGCTCTCTACAGCTTCCAGATGAGGGGAAGTGGAGAGGGAGGTGCTGAGCTCTTCTCCCTGGTATCCAGTGACAGGACATGTGGGAGTGATTCAAAAGTGTGCCAGGGGAAGTTTAGATTGGACATAATTTCTTTACTGAGAGGGTAGTTCCTAGAGAGGTGGTTGATGTCCCAAGCCTGTCACTGTTTAAGAGACATTTGGACAATTCCCTTAACAACATGCTTTAGCTTTTTGTTCAGTGCTGAATTGCTAAAATTAGTTAAAATATTAAAGAAAAAAGGGAGTCACAGTACAAGTTGAAAGATAATCAATACAGACAAATTTTCTTCCCTTAAAGACCTGTCTGGGAAAAAAACAAAACAAAACAAAAAAACCAACAACAACAAAAACAACAGCAACAACAACAAAAAACCACACAAGCCTCCTAATTATCTTCTCCTCTCTTTGCAATTATATTGTGTTGTTATTACAAAGGAGAATATTCTTTATTTTATTTTGACTTTTGTTTTTCACTTTCACATTTTCTAACCTACGCAGGTTCTGTGAGAAAAACATCTGGCTTTGAATTCCATGTTTGGTACACCCTGTGCAAATTTCTAATCCTCAACAAATTCTTGAGTCTCAAATATTTTTCTGGCAATTGGCTCCTGAGGACACTCAAGGACAGCTTATAAGGAAAATTACCAAAAAGGATATTTCTTGACCTTTTGCCATTCCTTGACTTCTAAGCCTTTGCAGCTCCAAGTTTCTGCCCATCACTGCACTGTTCCAGGCAACTTGAAACATTGATAGAACTTTGGAGGAAAAGAAGTGGTTTCATTGAAACATCCCTTTTCTGTGAACAAGATATTTTTTTCTGAATAAAAAGAGGTTTGAAATGCAGCAAACAGTTTTAGTGATGCATGCTCAGAGACATCAATGCTTTTTCAGATGATTATGCAGAAACATTAAGCCATTTCCGCAAGACCATTTCCTCTGCACTGTTACTAGTAAAGAACTGGAGAATGAAATCAAGCCCAAAAGGTAGGGCAGAGAAAGGGTCACTAGTATCTCAAATAACTTGACTAGTCAAGTGACAACTAACATCACAGCATAGGCTTTTATTTTTTATGATTAAGAGAAATCAAAACAAAATTATCTTTCTTCCAGCAATGTGTTTAATGCCCCTAAACACAGCAAAGTTAACAGGTGCTGCAGAAGCTTGATGCCTCAAAGCATCAGATCCTTCTTCTGAAAACTGTCCAAAACTGACATGACATTCAGTAATGCTATTTCATTAAACCTTCCCTTCTTTGTATGGAGGAGTATCTTCAATAACTTTTTAAGCATTCTTGAAAAGCATGCTAAGCAGTTATCAGGCAATATAAAATATTTGTCAAGGAAATACTTTCCTGTAATGCCAATGATTATCATAGAATCATAGAATCACTGAAGTTGGAAAATACCTCCAAGATCATTGAGTCCCACCTCTGACCAAAAACCAACGTGTCAACTTGACCACAGCATCAAGTGGCATATTTAGTTGTTTCTTGAACACTTCCAGGGATAGTGACTCCACCACTTCCCTTGGACAGACCATTCCAATGCTCAACAACCCTTCCCATGAAGAAATTCTTCCTGATGTCCAACCTGAACCTCCCCTGGCACAGCCTGAGGACCTTTTCTCTTGCCCTGTCACTAGCTGCATGGGTGAGGAGGCCGACCTCCACCTTGTGAGTGGCACAGAACTGGACACAATACTCCAGGTGCAGCCTCACCGCAGAGGGAGAATTATTTTAACACAGCAATACAAGGTAAAGTTCCATCATGTAAATGCACATAAAACAGACATTCAGCTATTCATGGCCATTACAATGAATTCACGTTAAGCAAAGATCTTTCACAGAGATCTTGAAATCAAGAGGTTTTCTGTAATATAAGAGACCTTTTATAAAAGAACAGTAGCTGTTTATGCTCTTTTTGCCAACATTTAATCTTCTCCTTCAGCCCAATGCTACACTTAAACCTGTGCTATCTCTGAACACCAGACAGTTACTGTACAGTAAAATACAGCATGAGAACTGCAAAGAAACCTAACAACTCAATCAACAGGTTCCTAGCCCAATACACTACTATTACAAATGAACTCACAACAGAAAGAAAATTACAATTCTCTGCTCTAAAAAACTGTATATGCACCCATAAAGATACATAGAGATAATAACTGTAGAAATGAAATTAAATGCAGTTTTGAATATGTGACCTAAAAATAACAGTGATATGTAAACACATATGAAAAACTATACATCGGTGCTGAATTTTCACACAGCCTAAGTGTTATTGGAAATATTCATAAACCATTTGAAAGCATTACTTTTCTTTTTTAATCTGAGGAAGCATTTTCATTTTTCATGTAAGATGAGACTAGAAGATAAAGACCTGCCACAGAAGGCATTTAGTCTAAAAAACTAATAAGTTTTACGGAATTTACACAGAATGCAAACCAGAGAAATCTTTCAATATTTGTTAAATTGAAATCTAATAGAAGTTAAATTGCAGTAAAATATTTTCCTGTTTGGGACAGTGAAAGTTGTTCAGGTCAAATACAAGTCAGGGAACATCTGATAGTTTAACAGTATGGCCACCCTGGCTCAAGTGCCTGGCAATGTCCTCTAACACTTACTCATTTAACAGGCTAGATTTGGCCAAAGGGACAATTCTTACTGTTGTGGCTTAAATGAATCTTTAAATTATTCCAATGTCCACTGGCTAGGGAAGATGAAGGATCAAAATCAAGATGAAGTACAGTACTTCAAAAAAAATTCCTGCTTAACCTTTGCTGAAATTAATCAAAATACTGCTAAGACTGTAGATCATTGTTTAATTTTATTATTTTTTTTAAATATGGTATTTTAATTACAAGGTGAGTTTATTATATAAACATATAACACTGAGAGTTTTGGTAATAATTTTTCTCTACAAAATTCTGTTATTCCTAAATTAGACAGCTTTTTTCTTTACCATAACAATAATTTTCTCCTCATTTCCAAAAGCTGTCACCTTCAAAAAAGACAGCGATGTAGACACAATTAAAAATGGAAGAGATACCCAGTAACTTTAAGTAAGAGTCTGCAAGTGATAGCAGATAAGTCTAGGATAATCTTGTGCTCAAACATGCGCATCCCAAGATCCTTCGTTCAAAGAAAACTGGATGGTTGATAATAAAAATTAGGAGAAACAATTATTTTTTTAGAAACCAAACAATACTAGAGTTTTCTTTAATATGGGTTCAGTAGCTTTTTCCTCATGTCATCAAGAAACACCCAGGCAAACTTCATGTCTCTATTTTCAAGCCACATTTGTCTGATGTGTTCGCAAAGAGATTAATATCAGATCCAAGGTACTGCATAATCTGACAGTAACTGCTCTTAATATCAGCTCAAAATACATGTGGTATACTATGCATTAAAAACACTTGGCATATTTTGATTAATGAATGTCTATTATTGTGTCTATTATGAACTTAGATTTTCTTAAAGTCTAAAAATATTTCATCATACCTTCTTCTGACTGACCTATGTACTAATCTTACTACATGGTTCAGTCCAGTGGATGCATCCACTGGACTGACTATGTGACCAACATGTCTGTCCTTGAACAGGCAGCAGTCACGAGCATTGAGGCCATGCTGCTGAGAGCACAGCTGCACTGGGCAGGGCACATCTCCAGGATGCAGGACTACCGCCTCCCTAAGATCGTGCTCTATGGGGAACTTGCCACTGGCTGCAGTGAGAGAGGAGCCCTAAAGAGGAGATACAAGGACTGCCTGAAACAATCCCTCATCCTTGGCCGTATTGATCACCACCATTGGTCTACCCTGGCCTCCAGTTGGGAGGCCTGGAGACACACCATCTATAACGCTGCTGCTGCTTTTGAGAACACACGCAGGATCACTCTCGAGGAGAAAAGACAACGCAGAAAGAATCGCATCTCGTCGATATCACCTGGGGAGTCTTTCTGCTGTGCCTTCTGCAACCGGACTTGTCTATCTCGCATTGGCCTTTTCAGCCATCAGTGCTCTTGTAGCAAGCGTGGGTAGAGCCCTTCTCAAATCTTCATTCACGAAGCCTAGCCATGATGATGACTATGTGGCTAATAGATCTCATGTTCCCATGACATAAAATTCAGTTAAAAAAATAAAACACATCTTCCAAAAAAACTGACAAGAAAGACTGGGAACTAACAACTGCACGCAGAACACTTTTTCAAAAAATATACATTAGATATTTACTGCTTGATAGGCATGTTTTAAATGTATAACTAACTAAGTACTCCACAATTACAAATGTACAGCATAAAAAAAAAAGCTGTTAGTGCCTCTTCAGCCAACAAAGATGTCAAGATTTTGAGAGAAAAAAATACATGTGCACTCTTATTAATTTATAGCAATCAACAAAAGCAAAGAATGTAGTCAGGCAGGTTTTCATTTCAATGTTCTTTTGACAAGAGTTTGGGTTTTCCAGTATAAAATGGTTTAGGTTTATTTCCAAATAGAGTAAAAAAGATTTCTCTCTGCCAATTAGGCAATACGCGTGATGGACAGTCACTCACACATAGTCCTAGAAACATTCACCAGCTGCGAAACACCCCTCATGCTAATAACTGGAATAATCTCTGTAAAAAATAACCATTTTAAGAAAACCTTCTGAAACTGATCTGCTGACCGCCACGCAGATGGAAATAGTTCTGCTCTGATTCGTTAATAATTGTATGGTAATGTTTCAACAACTTATAAAGTGTTCTTGTAAAATATTCACCTGCCATTTGGAGCTCTTCTATGACCAACCAGATAGGCATATGCAGAGTTCCTCACAGCTCAGTTATAAAAAACCAGTCACCTAGATTTCATTAAATAAAATATACTGGTAAGTGAATGACTGCGAAAAGCATATATTGTGCCTAGTTAGGAGTGCAGTCATCTTTTTCTAACTGGAAACAACTCTGTTTCATTCATTTTCACTTTTTAATCATCATGAATTTCACAAAAGTTCCCTTTAAAAGAAACAATATCAGAGGCTAGAAAGCAAGCGACAATCATCGGAATTTTGTACTTTTTTCTGAAAACACCAAAATAACTGAAACATTTTAAACTGCCAGGAATCTGAAACAAGCAAAAAGAAGAAGAATCTGCAGTAATGAGAACAAAAAAGCCACCCTTAACTGGCCTGTTAAATTCAACCTAAAAGGTATAATTCTGACAGGCTTTGCTACACTGTCATTATGGTGATGCTCAAACAAAGTGCTGATTGCATGGCTCTGCACTAGTAGTGTCACTGTACACTCACTATGTGTATGAGGATCATTATGGCTAAGAGGAAATCCTATCTTCATCAGCTGGAAAAAAAATTACTGATATGGCAGCTCACTACTAACGACAGCAGGAGTACTTTTATGCCACTGAAATTCTACAGAGAAACCAACATAGTCCAGTGAGAAAGTCTCTGTTATATTGTGAATTAATAATTTACAAGAAATTATTTTAAATACTTCACAATATCTGAAAATTTAATCTGAAAATAATTTTTAAACATACAACAATATAACAATTTCTTACAATACTAAATTTAGTTTTCAGTGCAAGAATTCTAATTCAGTGCAAAATCCCTCTATGCTATATATTGATAAATTCAAAATGTCAAGTTCTGTTGTTTATATCACTAATGACATTTAAGCCACATAGTCCCACAATTTCTGATTCGAAGTAACTAAAAATAAAAGTCTGCCTTTACTCTTTTGAAAACAATAAAAAGCCTTGATTTAGGACATGTACTTATTCAAATATTATTTTAACGTCATTACAATGCAGCTGTTATGTGCATTACAAGAGCAATGAAGATATTTATATGAAAATTGTTAGATACTTCAATGGATTGCTCTTAGAAAATTATTTGGACTGAGAAAAAATATCACAGCAACATTTTTGCAAACTGGTAATGCTAATCAGTTTAAATACAATTTCTCTTTCTTATCATGTGGATTGCACCAACATTCAAGTTTCTGTATTGTCAAATATTTTTGCCTTAAATCAAATTCTGGTAGAGTTCTGTACGGAATTTTATTATGTAGTATCGCTGTCCTGCCAAGCTGATGAACAGCCATTGGAGAACTAAAACGTGCACAAAGAACAGTACTTGCATTTATTAGAAAAAAAAAACACCCAGCTGCTCAAAATCACTGCAAGTTTAAAAAATAGCCCAAAACCCCCCCAAAAAAAAACAAACAACAAAACCATTCCTTAAGTAGTTTGCTTGGTTCAGCTGCAATGAAGATATTCAAGGTCAGCTTGAATGCACGACACCCCTGTAACTCCACACTGGTGTCAGCTGAGATGAACAACCTCATGCCTTGAGTGCAGCAGAACAAATGAAAACAGCTCAAAAGAAAGGTATTACTTGAATTTTTCCTATTAAATATCTTTTTAGTGAGCCGTATTACCTGATTGTTGTGTTAAGTCCTCTGTTTTTCTTCTTTTCTCTACCCAGGGGAAATCTCAGATTTGTGATAACCCATTTTTAGACACTATGTTGCACTGTTATTCTATTCAAGTTACATCAAAATCAGTTCCAGTGCAAAGTCTTCCAAAGATGCTTAATTATGAACACGTAGGGATCATCTCTACTATTTCTTTACAAGCAATCTGCTTTCCAAATTTTTTCCTCTATCAGCTGCACGGGGTTACCTACAGAGTTAACAGCAGGTAGCAAAAAACTGACATGATGAAGAATGCATTTGCTAGCAGGGAATTTACATACTCCTAGCTCATGCATCATCGCAGCTTACACAGGTTTTAATGACTCCGCTGAACTGACAAGATGAGGATGCTCCCACTCTGTGGGACTAATCAGAACCAGTAAAATGCTTCAGTAACCAAAATTGGACTGAAAGTTGCATAATTGGTTATCTTGCCTTTAAGACAAATGGGAACAGTGGCGGTTCATTTAGTTTCTCTCAATTATACCATCCCCTGAAACAAACCCTGTTAAGAAGGCAACAAAGGCATGAGGAATTAAAAGGAAAACAACAGGAAAATAATCTCAGTGGAAAAGAGACTCAAACGTTATATAGATGGACTAAATACTACACAGGACTAAATATTATGTAGAAATGTCTTGCTGCTGCATTCATCCTTCTGTATTGACAAGGGATCATTATACAAAATGGAAATTTCTATGAAATGACAGAATTTGACAGACTACTTGTCAACAGATCTTTCTAGGTTCAAAACTGAATGAGGACAGTTTATTCTTGCTACATCAGTTGAGTGTATCAAGTGATGAAAACTATATATTTACTTCTCCAAAATGAAAGTATATCCCATTTGGTATAATCGAGAAGGGAATAAAAAGTATGTCAAGCTAGAAGAGGTTCCTAAAAATATATTGAAAAAAAAAATGTTACTTTCAAGGTTAGTAACTGCTCAGTGGATTAGTCTGCTTGGGAGAAAATTATTTTAGCAGGCTTAAAAAGCAGGGATCACAAGCTGTGACACCAAGAGTCATGATACTGCTCAGAGGATGGGAAATTCATGTTAATGGCTTCTATCTACTAAGTATAATATTTCTATAGCCCCATCAAAATTTTCTCGTTGCCCTGCTTAGAATGGCAGGAACTTTTTAAGTCTCAAAATCTTTATGGGCACTGAACTGGATAGGTAATTTTTGGCCGACCTCAGTTTCAGAGGGTGTATAGGCTGAACCCATTCAGGTGCATCTGGAGTAGACATTAGTGGAAATTGCAGGTGCAGTTCAGAAGCGGCATATGGACCCTCATTATTTCCACAAAAATGCTGCTACTGCAACAATAAATATTTAAAAGACATTGTTTGAGGTCTTATCGATGTTTATAAATCTGTAAAATTTGATTGAAAAAAATATACTACTGCTCTGGTCTCCAATCCCCAAATTACTTTTCATTGAAGCAGTAATTTCTTTTCCCAGAACTATATAAACTTACGAGAAAGAGAGCATATAAAAATCTTGTACAGAAATTTTAAAACCTTTTTTTTCTTTCTAATGCATAAAGAATCAATACCAAATATTGTCCCCCTTCCCAGGGAGAGCCTTGTTTATCTGCCAAAGAACAGTTGTTTAATCCTTATGGAATTCAAAGGTGGAAAAAAACTAAGGAGAGAAAAAAGGGAAAAATCCAGACTTAAAAACTGGAGAACTGAGTAGAACAACTTGACATCACACTCCCCTCACTCTGACACTGCCATGTGTTAAGATGCCTTTGGGTAATACTGAAAGGATTCAATTTTTATCCAAATTGGTCTAGTGTGGTTGCAGAAAAACAGTTAAGTGATCTACAAGATTCTGAGGTGTATTCTGCAGTGACAACACAGATATCCGGTACTTTCCTCCTGTATACGTGCAACTCACTTGCACAGCAAATCTTGAGATGCCAGAAAAAAAATCCCTCTGAACCTAAAATGAAAAGGTGCAGCCACAGTACATCACTCTGCAATACGGAACATTTTTGTAACAATTTAAGATCAGAAGTACATTAGAGAAACTGATATACAGAAAACACATATTCACTGCATACACTATACTACCTAGATGAATATAAAATCAAATATATAAGTCAATACAAATAAAGAAATAATAAAATAAAATCCCTACTATCATTGTGTCTGATAATAATAAATAATAATGACCAGTCTTCGCGAGCGAAGATCCGGGGAAGGTCTTTACACCTTCCAGCCTGCGCATTGGATTTTTTAGGTGAGACACAGTGTGTGCGGAACTGAGCCCACCCTTTAATCCTAAGGTTCATCTGCCGGGGCCAAGTGAGCTTGGACAGTGGCAGCGAGGTCCTCAGGATGTAGATGGGTTGCCTTTTTAAGGGCTAACGAGCTCCATCTGCCCAGGAGTGGCTGATACCCACCAGCATAACACACATTTAGCCTTTTGATTCTTTTGATTTTATGAATATTCAATAAAACAACAGTTATTCCCATGGAAAAAAACCAGACCACCACTACAGAAAATCAGGTATTCAATACCATCTTGTATATTTATGAAACAGGTAGATTTAACAACTGTACTCTTACATAAGCATATACTATTTACATTTGATAATGCTTTTCATATTTTTTTAAATAATTTTCCACTAATAATCCTGAGGAAGCATATCTAATTACACTAAATATTTGCATAGTTAGGTGCACGTAAGGTTTTCTTTTTGCATTGCATTTATTTAATTTCCTATGATTTAAGTGAACAAATGTCAGTTACATTTGTACTGATGATGCAGATCCTCTTCTAATGTATGTATGAAGTCAGTTGCTTCAAGCAGCCTGTTAGCACTGACATTTGCAGTGGAGATACACAGGTGCTGTCTGCAAGCATGAGACTGATGATTGGAGCAAGTCACCCTCACGACATCCATATGCTTGGCTGAAAGAATTACTACATCTTCATTTGCTATTTGATATAGGAGGAACAGGCCAACAAGAAAGTAGGATTTCTTGTGAAGAAAAAAGAAGGTTCTGAACACGTAAGAACTACAAGGATGAGATGTATGGGATACAACCGTAATAGTCATGCTGGCTTCTGTCTGACCCAATGCAGCACTATCCTATGAACAGTTTCACTGGAAACATTCAAAGGAACAGTTTCACGAAGGTTATATTTACCAACAGTTTTTAGTATCTTTTTAAAAGTAAAGTTAAATTTTGAAGAAAATTATGTCAAAACCACATACTAACAAGGAGTGCTTTACTTCCATTTCTAATTTATGCAGTTTACATTGCATACGAGTGGGAGGCAGATTTTTTAATAATTCAGTGGTGACAAGCCTCCGTGTGAAGAGAAGGTCTGGGTATGTGAGGAACTAACAAGAAGGAAAGAACACATGCATCTCTCATGGTCTGAGAATGGCAAACACAGTGACAGATGGAGTACAGGAGTCCATTTAAGTGTTGCATGGACAGTACTCCTGAAAATGACAAAGGCAGTTCCTTAACAGAGAATTCCTAAAATATGATAGTGAACAACACTGGAGCAGAGTCATAAGAAAAGATACACGTTGTATGACTATCAGTATATGCACAAATGTACAGTTATGTCCATGGACTACTGAATTCTTTATACTCTAATTTGCCACATGTAGCTCAATAACCAAAAGCACCCACGGAAGCTGCAATATTAGCCACTATATATAGGAATCCCTGAAATATCTATTTTCCCTTCCTCTTAAAATACACTACTAAAGCATTAAAATAAAAAATCTATTTATTTTTAAATTCCATAAAGAGAAATGTGAACCTGAAAAGAATGAAGATGTCCATATGTAGATCATACACAGAAATGCTATGTATATACAGTCAGGACAGAATATTACATATAGACAAGAATCCATATAATCTGCTATTATGCAAACACATAAATGAAGGGTTAGGTATTACAGTGAGACAAAATGGTCTATCTGAAACACACAGGTGGGAAGACGAGTCTGTGAAGGATAACCACCTAAAGGATGGACAAAACAACACATAATCAGGTGTCTGCTACATAATGAACACAGAAAGTAAAAGGGCAACACCTGTTACACAGTCTGGCTTCTATAATGTTTTACAACTAGCAAGAAGCCAAGAGAAAAACTGTGCCCTTGATATTACTGGGACTGCATCTGCTGATTATTTGGCACTTTATATGCAAGGCATGGCTTTAAGACTGTGCATCTCACACATGTAATTTGCTATGCACAGATACAGGCAGATGTAATATTTTCAAACATATCTGAAGAAGCAGGGATCGAATTCCCTTTAAACCAATAGAAACTTATGCCCAGATCACATCAGGTACCTAAAAACCCATTAGAACTACCTTTAGCTACCTAACAGCTTGGAAAACCAGTCATACCTGGTAGCTACTTTCCAGCAGGAGTATCAGCAAAGAGCTATCAGAACTGCACTAAGGGATGCTAAGCAACAGTACAGAAAGGTCTGCAAAGGGAGAGAGAGTCTTGCAGTGGTTAATGTTCAGCTATGTTATTGCTGAGAGGAATATTGCCGCTTTGGTTTGTGTGTCCTGTAACTCAAGACAGCTGATAAAAAAGTAATTCATTATGTATTACTCATCATATATAATTTATAATTTCACCTCCTGTTGAATCCTACTTTATGGCCTTAAAGATTGCTCTCACAGCTTGTCTTACTAGGCAGATAACTGGCACTAGCAGTGGAAAATGGCAGGTGAAGATTTACTGCTGTTCCCAGAGAGATGCAGAGGTGTGACTGCCTCCTCGTGTGCGCTATGAAGTAGTCACCTGTGCTGCTTCCCCTTGTCAAAATTCTTTCAGGTCTGATGCTTACAGCTACCTCCACATAGAGGCAATGATGAGCTCGGGGGAGAAAAAATGTGATTTTCACTTCTAGATTTCTCTAACCAGTGATATGAAAATACATCAGGAGTTTCAACAGTCGCACAGAATTGAGAAGGACCACGTGGATCATTGAGTCTGAATGCAGACTTATAATATATGGTAGCCCACACAGTATCTCCTTCTACTGCACACAAAAAGCCAAACCAGTCACCAGCATCTTATGATACATTTAAGTACTAATAAAAAGACCAAGAGACAGAAAACAAAGGCAGAAGAAAACAGCAGAGCTTAGAATAATAGAAGCATTAGAAAAACCTCCCAAAATATTTTAAAAGCATCATGGAAATGATGTTGCCAGCTCTTCTGTAATTCCTTTTAGCTCTCCATTTTGTTCTAAATCTGTTTTCAGCTCTCTATGCTGAAGTCTGCCACCCTGTCATACATATTGACAACACCCATCTTACAGTATTGTGAGAGACTGAAATATTAATGGTTAATGACTCAAACAATCTGCCATTTGCAAAAGCAGTGGGTGTTTTGGTGTTGATGTGCAAGGTAACAGCCCAGGTGCAGAGGGGCTGAGCACCCACCACTGGAGGCTACAAGACACATTTTGAGCCAAATAAGGGAAGAGGCCTATAAGAAGCAAATCCTATGGAGGTGGGATAGTGCTTTCTATCATGCCAAGGTCCTCCCTTACAAAAGTGGCTCAGGGGTGAAAACTGTCCCCCCCAAAACATCCAAAACGCCTGAAGTGCCCCCAGACTTATTTCTGGGGCCTTTCAGTAAAGCACTGTGTGTGATCCACAGTGTTATAACACATCCACAGTGTTGCACCACACAGTGTAAAACTCCCCCCACCCCAGACTTGGGGGCATTCCCATGTAAACCTAAGCATATATTAACCTACCAGACTTTGTGTTTTAGGGGCTTCTCCCACCCCCCACAGATGAAGATTGCAACCATCACTTTGAGCAATGGATACTGGAATTGCAACAAGCAAGTCTTGTCACTGGATGCACAGGAGGTGATACCTTTCTACTCTTATCCTTTCTTTCTGTTTCTTTCTTTTCCTCATAAATTTTCTAAAGTGATATTTTAAGCTTTTCTATTGCTATAATTACTATAGATAATAACCAAAATGGCTACATACCTCCTTTCTATTGCAAACAAGTTGTTCAAAATAAACCCTACATATATGTCTGTGTGTATATAAACACCAATCATTCAGTGTTGTTCCATTCTAATCTGCCCCAAAGCATCTTTTAACAAGAACCTGAGTTACCTTTGCCTTCAAGGTGGGTCATAACAAGTGTATATTGAAATGAAACAGCAGTTGGCAATACTACTTCTATAAGGCTTGTATACAGTTATTTTAAAATAATTAAAAAGAAAAATAGCAATTACTCTTTGTTACTTGTAGACCTTGTGATCCATAAAGTTTAAAGCCTGTCACAGTTTTATGGAATGCTGTTTTCAAGAATGTCCTTTTACGTGCTTAAGAAAGACAGAGACTCTTGACATACTTCAATACTTGTAAGACATAAGAAGGGAAATATGGAGGAGTAGTAGTAAAGCATTAGTAGAAACCTTAAAAGGCCTGCAAAGCTCTAAAAAAACCCCTCAGTCCAAGCTCTGTAAATTTCAATACTTGTTTACTGGTTTTTTAATATTTGTTTAATACTTTTTAAAGTATTGTTTCCAATACTTACAGAAAAACTTAATCCTCCAGTACAATGCACTGAATAAAATGTCAAAGGAAATTCACATAGAAGAAGAGGTGCAAAAACGGGAGGAGAAAAGAAAATTGTCTTCCACTAGAAAGACTAGAGAGTAATTTATGCAATCAATCATTAAGAGTAAAGATCTGAATTCTTCCCTTCCTTGAAGAAACACAAGATCTAAAGGCACAGGAATCTCAAAGAGCAATGCATAATACCTACAAACTAAGACTGGACAGAGTGCACAAACTGGAGGTTTTAATCCATTATTACAAATGAACTGAAATAATAAAATAATTTCACTTGCATATCAGAATGGTTACCTGGTAGTCATGACTTCCAGATTTGCTTCCATGACTTGCTTCAAGAGGCATATCAGTAAGGTCATATATAAAAGTCTGACCCAGAAGTAAAGATTCTGTATATCCCACAAAATCATGTGGGATGGGAATCAAAAATTAGTATTTTGGATAAAAATCCATAGTCTTGTGCTCTCAGCTAAGCGATAATAAATACCTCCCCATGTACTCTGGTTATATATGCCAACATGTTGTATTGACTCTAGAGAGTAAATACGTGATAATGAACTGTTGATAATTTATATTATTATAGTTTATTTGAAAATACTCTTTCGATATCCTTGATGCAGAGTCCTTGTATACTTTCTGTTAATTGCATGAGCACATCTGATGTTGCATATCAAGTATATGTAGTTAGCTTAAATTGGTTTCAGGCCATGGAATTAATTATTATTCACATAAGCACTACCATATGCATACTCCTCAACTATAGATTAAGAAATCATATTTCCCATGTGCACACACTATCATTTGTACAGTATCAAACATAAAAGTTAGAGACCAACATTTAAGCTTACTCACAAGTTAACTTTATTTTTTACTTTCCTGACTTGTTTACTGTGTATAATTACTATGCATTTCCTCAAAACATTAACAAGAGATGACTCACTCTTACAAGAATGATAAATACAATGTATGTGACTCTATCACCTCATGATTAATAGGGTCTTTTTTATTCATGAAGTCAGATGTCAGACTCAGCTGAAAAATGTGTATCATCTTATATGTATTTATTCCAAAACCTAGTAAAATTGCTTTACATTGCTACAGATGGATACAATAACAACCACTTTTCACTGTTTTTCAAATTAACACAAGATGTATGTCAAATGATGACCTTAAACTTTCTGTGTTGGAAATTTCATTTAAAACTTGACAAATACACTGGATGCCAGAATAACACAGTAATAACAATTCATATGAAACCTACTACACCTTCTAACCACACTCCCCAGAAAAACCCTTAAAGCTTCAAAATAACCATTGGCCCTCTGTTGCCTCAAAAGAAAAACTGCACAATCCTTTTTTGTTTTCTCATGATCTTTTAATGTTTTAATTTCCTTTTCATTTAAGACCAAGTTAGTTGATAGTAATTATTGGAAGTACTGTTACTGCTATTATTCTGTAAGTTTCAGAGAATATTCCCCTTGTCATCCAGGAAAAATATTCAGGATGTGTCCATGCACACCTCCCCATCAAAACAGAGTGCCTCCTTCTCCCTATCAGTCATACAGCAGAATAATGAGTGCTACAGACACATTATAATTGAAAATTGCCTAAAAATAAAAGGGAACAGTTAACAGGTATATCACAATATCTCCTGAGTTCTATACTTCCTGGTTTTCATTGTAAGCCATTATGCTGGTTGATAAACCAACTTTAACTTAGCCCGTTTCTTGAATAATTAACAGAATACAGTGGCCATGAAATGTAAAAATAAAGAAAAGTTGTACGTTAGTGAATCAAATTCTATATATTTTCACCATTCAAGCCCTGAATGGAATATTGATAATACTACACAGTAAGTGAAGAAGTAGTAATTAGGTCTCAAAGTAATTTCCAGAATTTTATTGTGTAATTTTTTCAGTTTATACATCTATGTCTAAATGCCACCTTTACAACAGCATACACTGAGAGCAGTTAAAGTAGCACTCTTGGGGGAAAAAACCCAAACTGTTTGAAACTGAGCTTGACCCCAAGCAACACTGAAGACACTACTGCCAGAGTACTAAAGAATTTTTCACGTAACAGCTCAACAGAAGTTAACAGTGACTACCAGAGAAGACCAAGTATGAGGGCTGCTGGTGCAATGACACAGTAACTTGAATTAAAGATGACCTCTACAACTCTCTTGAGTCTGTTCCAAGCCTTGGTTGTAGTAGTTGTGATACGGATCAGATGTCTTTCTTAAATGCATGAACTATTCAGCTTGTTCTGTACCCCAGCAGTACAGCCCCATCATCCTAGATCAGGAAATTAGCCTGTAAGCAAAACTGACTTTTATTTTCTCACTGTCACAAGAAGAAAAAATACATATGCCTTTTTTCTGGGATAAGACAGGGATAAGATAGTGATCCAGCTTTTTAGACATAGCGATATTAAGTTTACAATAAAAACTTAAGAGCATATTTCCTTCAGGAAAAAATCTATCTTGTCATAAAACCCTAATGTTACATTGATTTTTTTTTTAACAGGACAGTACTAGTTTTCTTCTGATTATATGTTTGGCAGTTGCAATCTTTGCATGCTGTCTCTATGCAACGAAAATCTTTTCCACGTTTAGCCATATTTTGTCAGTTGGTATGTCATGTGAATTGCTCATCTTCCAGGGTTGTTCTGTGTGTTTGCACAAGTGTGCATTCTTTATGCAAGAAACACTTGGTTTTCAGTATCACTTATCCCATAGTAACTTTCTTTAATGTTTACTTCCTAGTGAAAAAGACAAAATGGTGCTTTTAGGAAACCTATTTACATACAAACATTTAGGATTAAATTAATTGCCCTGGAAGAGCCTGTTTTTCTCATTCTTTAAGTAATCTTCAAGTTTTCGAAGAATGAGGGAGCATTTTAACCCCAATCATCTACAACCAACACAAGTGCTCTCAGTAAAAGGAGTGCCTCCCTCTGAAATTGTACACCATACAGTTTTGTGTACATAGCACTTGTACCCCACCACACATGTGGGTTTTGGGGGAGTGTAAGGGATACAGTTGAGTTGAAATCATTTCTAGGAGGATCCCTTCTCTCCTCTGGCTGGAGTGAAGGGACTTGTCGCACTGTTGTTTCAGCATTACCTTTAGCCAAACTTGAAAAGCATGAAAGGGCAATGCATTTGCAGAATATTTTACAGTTTCCAAAGTACTTCAATGATCGATCACTTTGTTCAGTGATAAATTCAAAGTCAAACTGTTATCTCAAAACTGACTTCTGAATCTCCTTCCCCAGAACACAGCTATCAACCTTTGTGGTACCAGTTAAGCCATCCCTTAAGATCCCATCTGCAGTAGAAAGCTCACATGCATTGATGCCTCCTGTTACTAGCATTCATTTTCTTGTCATTTGTTTGTGTTTTGAGAGTACAGAACCCCTAATACATCAGAAATGCAAATAAAAAAAAGGTATCATTTAAAAATATATTTGCTATTAAAAGTCATTTGTTTGGCAGTTTTCTCTTGCCAGCTGTTATATGAAAGGAACTAAGTCTCTGCAAATAGCTCTTCTTATACTGGTATCACTTTTACTAATTCCTCTCCCTGTTCTGAATGCTACTTTTTGATAGTGTCAGAAAACAATTTTTTTTTTCACTTTTCTTGATTTCTTTGGTTTATATGCTGGGCCTTTGTGTAGTCTAAAACCCTAGTAACATTACTCTGTAACTGAGAGTATCTCTACACCTGTGAGCACATCCCACCTCTAAATTCAATACTTGCATACTGCTAACGATGAAGATACAAAAGCGCTGAAGCTACTCAACCCACTCAGAAACCTAAGCCTTCGTTCTTCTTAGTGAACTCAGAGCTACTGCAACTAGATTACAAGGTAGCAAAAAAAAAAAAAAGGAAAACCTTCTAAAAACCTCAACAAGCCAATTTAAAGATAGTTAGTATGTTTTAATGGGCTGCAGCCAAGTACCATTGGAATGTCTTCTATCTGTACAACCTCTCCAGGCAAGCTGATCTGAGGCTTTACTGCCTTTATGCTGATGAAGTTTCTCCTTTTACCCAGTTTGAATATTTCCTGTTTCAAGTTACACCCGCTGTCTTATTCCTCCAGCGTGCACCAAACGTGAAGTGTCTCCTCAGCACCTTCCCTGTAGACATTAGGGAGGCTGCTCTTCAGTCCCCTGAAGACAACTCTCCTGACTTATTCAGTCCAGCTCCCTCAGCCTCTGTCTCCACACAGAGCAAGTACTCCAGCCCCACGTGATCCTTGTGGCCCTCCTTTGAAATTGTTTGTCTGTGTCTTCCTTGTATTTGGAGAATTAAAACTGGAGACAGGCATCTAGGAAATAATTTTCTACTGGCAGTAGATGAACACACTGGTTGCCCTATCAGTATTCATTTCCCACCTTACACACCCGTTATCTTGAATGTGAAGAATTCTTGGTATTTTCACTCTAGAGCACACTGAGTCAACTTGCTAACTAAGCAGACAACTTCAGCTATGTGCACCTAGCTCTGCCCCTCCAGATAAAACTCACTCCATGTACTTGGTCTGTGAGCCTGAGCCTACCAAAACACATCCTCGCAGAGATGTGGCATGTTCTGGTAATCTGCTTCTGGGGGAATTAAAGAACAACAGAATTTTCTCTCTTCATTGAGGGAACAAAATCATGAGAGGATTTGCTGAGATTCCCTCTTCCCTGTATCGCATCCTTCAGGTATATCCATCATAGAACATATTTTCTGTTCCCATTATCCTGTTCTTTTCTCTGTAAGGCAATCCTTTAAAAAAAAAAAAAAGGCACAAGACAGAGAAAATATCTGAAAACTTGAAAGCTTTATTTTCCACTTTTTCTCACCATCATCTCTTCCCTCTAATGATACTCTGACCAACATGTTAAGTGCTCTGAAAGTCATCTTGCCTTTTTATGCTCGTATGATTTTGGCAATCTCAAAAAATGTGACAAATGCAATAATGCCTGAAAGAAATAAACCATATTTTCCTGCACAGGCTGAAAGAATACTAAAACGTGATTTGTACTAGCACCAAGCTAATTACAGTGACACCACTCATACCTCTACAGTTCTGTTAGTGTCAGCGCTTACATTACAAACCACTGGGTCCAAGGGGTTATAACTGTCTGTGTGAATTGGCTACTCTTACAGGAGCGCACAACAGAGTTGTTAATGGCTTCATTAGCGATCTTTCCTAAAAACGGCTTAAATTTCACTTCGAAATTTTGTATCCCCCTTGTCTGTTACACGGTTTAAATCACAGGCAAACTGTGGCTAAAAGTAAGACAACAAAGTAAGACAAAACTCATCCAAAAAGAGATCTATGTGCTTGGACTTCAAAATGTGTATTTTGCTAAGTTTGGAGATGAGTTGCTGTATATAAGAATCACCTTCAGCATCTTCCCACCCAGACATTAGGGTTATCTGGAAATCTAAATACTACAAATACTGAGTAAGAAAGTTTCATAAACACTGGATGTCACGTAGCATTTTGGCAATAAAGACCATCATCAGTGTTGTAAGTTTCACATGTAAACACATTTATCAAGCAAAAGTCTGGTTTGATTTCTGGTATCTCTTAAAGTACTTGGATACCTTGGAAATCTGCAGATAACCTACTTACTTAAGTATGTTGATTGTTTTAGGCAACACGACTAATTCACTGGAAATGTCTGAGAATGCAGACTCTTAGGTCTGAAAACTAGCAAAACAAAAAACACATTATGTTTGCACGTGACATAAAATGTGGTCTTAATTATATCCACTTTCTTATTCATATATAAAGTTACTCATTTATAGTATCAAGTACCTATGTGCGTAACTGAGCTGAAGTGTTACAGCTTGCACCAAAAAAATTCTATTTCTTCCAAAGGCCACTTTCACTTAATCAGAAAAATGAGTATTTAAAACAAGGTGATAAGGAGTAGCCTAAGGCAGTTCTCTTTTACCTAGTCTGAAACAATACTGCCAGTATACCAGGGAAGACAGGAAAAAAAAAAAAAGGCAAGAATTCCTTGCTGGTAAAAGCAGTAATAAATTGTTCTCTTTCAGAAGAAAGGTTCCCACCAGTTTGTTTCTCAATAAATGACAAAGAAATAACTCACTCAAAACTAAAACTAAATTTCTTGAACTTCTAAGAAATATGTTCATTATTATTATTATTGAACAATTGTCTATAGCCTCTATAGCCTGTATACTTCTACTTTTAATATTTCATTACGCATTGCTTCAGTGAATTTTCTTGGGTAAAAATAATCAGCTGAACAGGATTTAATTCTCCCTGTTAAGCTGACACAGACAATTAACAGTTTCTCTCATCAGACAGTAGATGGTCTATCAGCTTGGAAACCAGTGATTAGTGAGCAAATGGTTTGCAGTTATGCTATCTATGCCATGGTGTACATTTCTTGTAGAAGAAGTCGTATGTGACAGTACTTACTGCAGTGCTACCTACTCCTTAGCTAGGTAACAGGATTATGATATAAGAAGGTAGATGGAAGCATATCTTTGCTGTATTTGTCACCTATTCTAAATTCATTCAGTTGGAACAAAACTGTAACATATCTAGGAAACATGTCTCCCCCTTGTCTTCTTGTAAGAATGTGCAAGTGACAGTACTATGCATTGCTACATTTCTTGAAATATGAGAGGGAAGGCATGGTTTTCCCCCCAGGTTTGTAGTATTTTCCTTCTGACTCACAATCCTAAACCACAGAAACACTACAGTTTCTGAATAAACCTGTGGTTCTACTATTAATTAAAAACCTAAATCTACCAAGTGAAAATGCCTGCAATTGATTCTTTGAGTTTCTGAAAATATTTATATACTGATGCTATTACTGGGCTACTTAAGATGAAAATAGAAGACATATTTTTAATGTTTTAATAAAACACAATAATATATATATTCAAATAAAAACCTAAAAAATATATTTATTAAACAGATTTCTTCAATATTAGAACATGTTCCTTGCATTTGCATCATATGAAAACGTCATCTGTTTATTTTATTTGCTCAATATAAGTAAAAAAACGAAAGAGGAAAGAAGGTGGCTGAGGTCAAACATGCTCTAAATAGCTGCAACTCAGCAAGTAAGACCATTTTAGGTCTAAATTCCTTTCATTACCATACTCTTCTATATACCAACACACAACTATGTTTTCAAGTTCTCTGCTGATATGTGGGAAGCTTGAGAAAAAGCGAAAAGTCACCAAAATCCATGACATGTTGCAACAGAGCTACAAAACCATTCAAATGACAATATTGAAGAGACAGGAAACCCTTGTCACTTAACTGATTCAGAAAACTCTCATTCACTCTGCTTGAGGGACACAGGGTCACTCTGGAGAAGGCTGCTTTATGTCCCTGTTGCTGTAACTGGCCTTCTCTGTGCCCTGTGTGAGCAGACAAATGGCCATGGGGCTATGTGACATCCAAGTCTTCCATAGGGAATCAAAGCAAAGTGGTCATGTATCTTTTGTATCTGAGTCTTGTTCTCCAGCACCTATTGACCTGAAAGGTTGACTTCACAACTCAGTATGAAAGAGGAGGCTACTTCAAAGACAAGTAAGACCTCTGAAGTTTGGAGAAAACATGGAGATGGGTAGGACATGTTCAAACTAAGGCAAAGGCTGTGCCATAAGCTCATGTTGTAAGAGATCTGAAAATCCACAGAAGACAAAACATTTGTCACTATACCTGCCAGCAAAATGTTAAATCAGAGCTCACAGTAAAGCAAAAGACACAAACATGCAGAAGAAGTTTCCTTAGCTCTGATGTTCAAGGAACTGTTTAAGTACTTAGGTGCCACTGAAACCTGAATTGTTCTATGATGGGCTGCATTACCTTCTCTCTAATCATAGGTCTACTGCAAAAGGATTGAGGCAGAACATTAGCTTCTGTGTTAATATTTTATTATATAAGCAATTTTCAAAATTTTTAGCTAACTTTAGCTGGGAGTTATTATAAATTACATTAATGACTACTTTGAAGTGACCTTGTAGCACACTTGAACAGAGAAAAAAAGCCTGAAGAGCCACAAAATAGATTTCATCTTCAGCTTCAAGAGGCGAAAACATTCTTCAGGGGTGTTTGTGTAAGACAAAACATTGTATTTGCTTTTAGGAACTGATTAGCTCATGTAGATTCTGCAGTTATTACACATTTGCTCAGTTTAGACTACAACAACAGAGACATATAAAAAAATGACCAGCAACTACCTGTTGCAATAATTCTAAAGTGCTTGCTGTGGGTTTTTCCTTTTTTTTTTTTTTTAATGTCTGAAAGGAAGTAAATATTTATTTTAATAGTAACTTTATCAAGCTTCTAAAATATTCCTTAAACCCTTGTTCTTTCATTCTCTGCTAACATACCAGAAGACTGATTATCTATAAGACAAAAAAAAATAGCGTGACATTTATACTGCATTATATTTCCTTATTAAAAACATTACTATTATTATTAAAAGTATTTATACTGAGTAGTATCACAACTAAAATAAGGGAATTCTCACATCCTATATGATAGCAGCATTTTAAATGGGAAAGCTGTATTGGATATGGCTGGCTGGAGTTAATTTTCTTCATAGCAGAGGGTATGGTGCTGTGTTCGGGATTTGGGCTGGAAATAGTGTTGACAGCACACCAATGTTATACCTTCTGCTTGCACACCTTAGAGGCCATCTCCATTTCTCACCCTACCCCACCAGTGAGGAGGTGGGGGATGGACATGAAGTTGGGAGGGGACACTTGGACAGCTGGGACAGGTGGACCCCAAGTGACCAAGAGGATATTCCATATCATCTGTTGTTATTCTCAGCATACATGTTTGGAAGAAGAAAGAAAAAAGGGGGGGACATTCAGAATTACAGTGTTTGTCTTCCCAAGTCACCATCATGAGTGCTGAAGTCCTGTTCTCCTGGAGACAGCTGAACATCTGCCTGCCCACGTGAAGTGATGAGTGAATTCCTTGTTTTGCTTTGCTTTGTTTGTGTGCGCAGCTTTTGCTTTATCTATTAAACTGTCTTTATTTCAACCCATGACTTCTCACTTTTTACCCCTTCTCATTCTCTCCCTCATCCTGCTGTGTGGGAGTGACCAAGTGGCTTAGCTGCCTACCTACAACAAAAGCCTTTCCAGCTCTTTTAAACTTCTTGAAAGATGTCCCACAACATATATCTTATGTATTGTATTCTGTTCTTAGCTAAGTTACCATATTATACAAAATCTCTTCCACAAGACACATTTCTTTCTCACCCCCTACGAAATGACAATAGACTTGTGTGTTTTTTAAACTTGCAACTTTTAAGATTATTAAAACAACTCAAACATGTAAAAGAACCAGTTTACCAGAAATTATTTTATTCTACTGCCCTGCAACTTTAGGATGTTTATCTTATAAATGCCAACATAACTGGTAACTCATCCTCTTAAAAGCTAGAACAAAAAAATAAAAAGCATCCAAAAGTGATCACAAATAGGTGATCTTTTTGATCAGTACACATCACAGTGCCCATTTTTAATTTTAAGAATTAGTTAAAAGAAGAAAACAATGAAAGCTGAACTATATATCTGCATGTATAAATAGAGATACCTTTCAAAAATCATGTAATCGAAGAAGGAGGAAAAAAGTCCTAATGTTGTGAATATTTTTTCATACCTCTTGTTTTTAACTATGTTGATGCTGGTTTACTTATATTGCTAAAGATAAACACAGTCACAGATGGTTAACTGAAACAGAAAGGCAATTCTTTAAGTGCTGTCTGGAATACACATTATTCTCTGCAGTCAGGAACAATTTTATGAAGCAATTTCTAAAGAGGTCTGTACAGAGCAGAAGTTCTCAGCATGAGAAAGAGCTTAGCTAATGCTGTGGGAGCTGATTTCAACAGCAGTGTTATAAAAACAAATAAATCATTAATAAAAATGGGGATCTATTATAATAAAGTTACTTTCTGTAACACTCAAGAACTCTGCAAGATTGGCATTGGCCCTGGAAACACTAAATCCGGGTCTTCTCCTGCAGGAAAAGGTAAACAGAGAGATCAGGTCCTAAGTAAGTCAGAAAAGAAAAATGTGTATGTGGTATGTTTTTTATGTGCTTTACTGAAAGTACACCTAAAGTATTTGAATTTTCCAAATACCTGTGGTCTTTAAACGCAGGGGAGAATATTCTTATCTATTTTGGATCAATTTCTGCAACAATTTCAGTGCAGTAAATGTCATGTAAATTAATAATTTTCTGCCTTCCATTGTTCAGGTTTCTCTTTTAAAGAACTCAGCTGAAATATGGAAATAGCATATTCTTTACATTTAGTTTAGTATAAGTCTAAATTCTAGTACCTTTCCAAGTATAAAGGCTTTTCTTGTCTTATATGGAAGAAAAAAAATACTGGCAGGGCAAGTAAAAATCCCCATTCTATATCTAGATACTTAAGTTTGTTTCCTTTAACTAAAAATACTGGGCTTTTTTTCCAATCTCCTGAAACATCTCCAAAAGGAGTAACAGATGAAATTTTCCTTTTGCCTTATGGAACAACAGTGTTCTCATTTCATTGGAGCAATATAAATCACAGATAGAAGTCCTGCCTACTCATTCAGCTGACTAATAGCCCAGGTCCTACTTTCCTTAGGAATCTTGTATTTTCTCGCCTCTCCATCTAATGGACATAGTACTAGATCTTCTTTTTCCTATTTTACTTAAAAGTGAACTAAACACACAAATCACTTGCATATGATTAATATTGCAACAATTGCTTTGAAAGCATAATAGCAACCATCAGGTTTGAGAGAAACAACACATAAAAGAAAGAGAATGCTAAATCACCATAAAAATCACCATACTAATTGTCTGAGTCAGATGTAAAGACAGAACATCAATGGAAAAGCTCACCCTTCACAATGAAATCTTTAGCAATGCTAAGTTTGTGTAAGATATTCGCTTGAAGTCATGAGTTTATGAAGCATAAATCAATATAAACAAATAATATTCAGCACTGAATCTTTAAAATAGTAAAAGATACTGTGCTCATTTTGGTTGGGGAAGAGTTAATTTTCTTTAAAGTATGGACCTGTGGTTTAGATTTCTGCTGAAAACAATGTTGATAATACAAAGATGTTTTTGTTATTGCTGAGCAGTGCTTGCAGAGCGTTCAAGGCTTTTTTGCTCCTCACCCCACCCCACCAGCGAGAAGGCTGGGGACAGTACAAGGAGCTGGGTGAGGACACAGCTGGGACAGCTGACCCCAACAGACCAAAGGGATATTGAAAACGATATGGTGTCATGCTCAGCATATACAGGTGGGGGAAAATGCAGGAAGGGGAACATGTTTGGAGTGATGGTGTTTGTCCTCCTAAGTCTCTGCTATGCATGATGAAGCCCTGCTGTCCTGCATGTGAGAAGAAGTGAATTCATTCCTGGTTTTGCTTCACTTCCATATACAACTTTTGTTTTAGCTATTAAACTGTCGTCTCAACTCTTGAGTTTTCTCACTTTTACTCTTCTGTCTCTCTCTCCCATGCCACTGGTGGGAGCGAGTGAACGTCTGCATGGGGGTTGGTTGCTGGCTGAGGTCAAACCACAACAGATGCACTGCAATATTTAAGATTTTTATGCGCGTACTGCTTATTTTTCTCATTTGTCAGATATTTCATATATTTGTACTTAAAGAAAGCAAAAGAAATTAACAAACTGAGCCATTCCTTAATGGCTGAAATCCAGCTAAGCTGAAGCCAAGCATAAAGGTGGCAGAATTTCACCAAACTCAACAACAGCGTGCACTGGACAAGCTTGCAAACAAAAAATTTCTCTATTATGTGCTACATCAAGCCAAGGCTTTAAACAAGTCTCAAGTTTTTAAACTGTACAAAGGAAGAAATTTGCAGTTTACATGCTTCTTGAACAAGTTATCACAAAGAAAGATGATGATTATGCAATAAAATGGGAGCCAAACAATTGGTTAGTAAAGAGCAAAAATCTGTATTGCCATGCAAATGAAAAATTTTCCCATAAAACTTCTAAATTGTGTCTTTTGTTTTTCAGTAACAAGGTAATTTCAGATTTCTGCTGGTTTCTTTTTTTAATAACCCACTCTTTCCCCATATTTGATGTATTTGAAATACAACATTACACTGATAAATGCTAAAATCTTTTCGAACAAACCCTGAGGTGTTTTCATGCAAGTCTTAATTGGAATTCACGTATCATGAAAGAAAAAAATGGTGTTATGGGACAGAAAGAAGGATCAACAAACAGAAGACAAGGAATCACTGTTTCAAGAGAAAATCTGAATGTACTAAAAATATCTGCAGCATAGAGGAATGTGTGTAAATGAGATGCTGCTTTTATCTGGGCTGCTGGTATTTAAAATAATTCATCTCATAGAAATCATTGCTGAAGTATCAACTAACACCTCTGTCTCTATTTTAAATCCTGATTTTACAGAAGAGGGGAAAGGCTGGTGTCATTAACAGAATTGGTAATGCAAGACAGCTGGTGCTAATCAGTCTTTCATATTCTTTTCCTGTTGTACACACCAGCAATTTCAAAAATCAGACTGCAGACACTCAAGTAGAGACAATTTTATAATACTTATTCTGCAACTTCAAGAGTTGTTTAACCACTAGAAGCCTTTTGTGTTAACTTTTGCTCAGACCTTAAAATGCTGCTTCTGACTCTACAGCTGTTATTGAAGGGATCTACCATCACTGCAGCTTAACCTGCAGATCATAATAAACTTTTAGGCCAAGGGTTCCCTTTGAGAACTTTGTACTTATACACGGAGTTAAAGTAAGAGTAAATGTTTTTCAAGAATTGAATTCATTCCTAAATAGAGAGTCAGGAAACTATGTGATTGGTTTTTAGTAGTTTTTAACTGGGCAAAATTTTTTTTTCAAAATTTTATACTCTAGGACACTTTCTTCAGATTTGCAAAACCCAAAACTGACCAGATGCTTATCAGCAAACAATGAACAAATAATTTAAAATAATGTTCTTACAAATATAAACCAAAAAAGGTCTCAATGATTTTTGAATGGTCTTGGGAATCCAGAGGAAGGTCCAGCTAACTGGAAGATGGCGAACACTGTCCCAGTTTAGGGACAGGAAAGAGGAGCCTAGAAACTAGAGGCCTGTCAATCTCACTTCAGTGCTTGGTAAAAGTTAGGGAGAAGATTATTTTGGGAAGTACTGAAAAACACCTGCAAGACAGTGCACTCACTGGTCACAGCCAGCACAGCTTCATGAGGGGAAAGTCCTGCTTATCAAACCTGATTTCCTTCTGTGACAAGGTAACCCACCTGGTTCATCAGGGCCAGCCAGCTGATATAATCTTTTTGGATTTCAGTGAAGCTTTTGATATTGTCTCTCACAGGATCCTTCTGGACAAACTGTCCAGCACACAGCTGGATAAACACATCATGTAGTGGGTGCAGCAATTGGCTCACAGCTGGATCACAAAGGGTAACAGTGAACTGGGTAATATCAGAGTGGCAACATATCATTAGTGGGGTTCCACAGAGCTCCATCTTAGGCCCAGTGCTTTTGAACACTTTCATACATTACTCTGAAGCAGGACTGGAAGGGATACTAAGTTTGCTGATGACACAAAACTGGGAGGAGCTGTTGACTCCCTGGAAGGCATGGAGTCCCTGCAGAGAGACTTCCAAAAATTAAGAGGACTGGGCAATCACCAACCACATGAAGTTAACAAGGGAAAGTGTTGGATTCTGCATCTGGGATGAGTCAACCCTGGATGTGACTCTTGGGGCTGGTCCTGTGCATAGCTGAGTGTTGGACTCAATGATCTTTGTGGATCCCTTCTAACTCAGCATATTCTGTGAGCTTGCGATAAATGCCTCTCAGGTGAAATTACATGGTAATAATCTTACCTGTTTATTAATGTAAGTCTCATCAACTGCTCTTATAACCATATTCTACCCAATAAATAATACTAATCCTCTTTTAATTGAGTTCCTACTTTTTTGGTTATTTATAAAGCAATCTGAAGCAACCACTGGGTACTGGTTTTAACTACTTTTATGCATACAATTTTCAAGAAAAGATAAGACACTGGATCACAGCAATCAGCAGTTTGAACACTGGATAAGACACTGGATCACTCATAAGACAGTGGATCACAGCAATTTGCAGCAGTTTGATACAAATGGCAAATGGAATCCTTGAAGGACGGTTACCAGAGATGGTAGCAGCAAACCTGCAGTTCTGGGAATAATTCCACGCCAGGTACAGAATATTGCCAGCAAATCAACTACAGAAACTTTCCAGTTTATTTTCATTCTTGAATAAGTATTTCATTTCCATCAAACTGATTTTTTTGCTTCACTGGTCTAAATCTGTGAAAATGCTTTATATTTTTTTCTATTCATTAATATGACAGGTTCATTAAAGTAAATGAAGCTTAATTCAATCATATTCAGATGCTATACTGAATAGATTATTGCATTTTGTCTTTTAAATAGTTTGTCTTTCATTCTACTATCTTCATCAAACAGTACTCTGAATAATTATCACATTGCCATTATGAAGTTACAGAATGACTACATTTTTACTAAGAATTTCAGGTCACCTACAGCATTTACACAAAATACCACAAATCTAGCCAAAGCAATTTAGGCTATGCAGCAAGAAAGTAATTCCTTATAGCACTGTATGTGTCTCTAAGATGTTTACCATTTGGATTATTACATTATATCAGTTTTATATTCACTAGTCAGGAGGTAAATGTCAGATGGAATCATTGAATCTCAATTTTTTTACACCTTTCATTTTGTTTGATTGGCTTTTTACCAATTGTAATTTATTGTTCTGATGAAAGTATAAAGTAAAAAGCTGAGAGTGTAATCAAGGCTAATGGTGAACTAAATATCATGTGATAATAAATCGGCAAGGAAAAAACACTCTGGAGACAAATGGAGATGTTTACCGTTTCAGTATGAATACCATTAGAACAACTGTTTATGTAAAATAAAACACTGTACAAGAAAACCAAATAAACACTCAAGCCTCAAAAAATCAACATTCTCTTCTGTAAAATAAAAAACTAAAACTTCTGACAAGCAGCTGGATTTGGGGCTCTTTGTCAAGAAAAAAAATCCTGTTTTAAAATCAGAGTGTGCAGCAGTGAGAACAGGGAAGAAAGTTCAAGGTGCTAAGACATTTGATTTTTATAAACAAAGATGAACATTGTCATAGTTACAGCCTGCAGTAATCAGTAATCCTGATACTTGATCTTCTAAAACTTCTTACACCAGAGAAAATCACCCAGCTCTTCTATGACGAAGCTTTTCAGAGTTACTGAAACGTTTTTTTCTTTGTTAACTGGTATTTAAATTTATAAAAAAATGGTACATGTGAAAAAGCAACTCTGAGAAAAAAGATCAATGGTCTGCCTAAGGATAATCTACAAAACCTACCTGAAAAAAAATCTCATTCACTTCAACAGCTTTTCTGAAAGGCCCTGAGACATAAGTTAAAACATGTAATAGCTGATAATAGGTAAATTTAAGTAGGAGCTTGATTTCTTTTCTTTTTAATATCACAAAGCCTGTATACTACAAGTGTTAGGCTATATTTACAGTACCTTTGGATATTGTTTGACAGGGATCAGAACTCTCTCTGACAGCTTTATGTTTTTGTTGCTGATAACATCGAGATATTTCTTTTCTTCATCTTCCTTCTTGCCTTCAGAACCCTGAAATTTTTCCATTTCTGAAAAATATTAAAAAACAGAGCAATCAGTGACATGATATTTATCATCCTTAGGAACTTTAAACTTACACAATTATAATACAAACTGTGTACTGAACACCTGTGCTGTCTGCACTCATGTGGTATGTACTATTATGTTTGAAAAAACTGGACTGTCACCAGCGCTGAGAGGAAAAGATGACAGTCCACAGCTTGCACTTCTCAGCTAATTCTTCCCCAGTTGAAAGGGAAGCCAAATGATCTCAGTGGGAGTAGGAATAGAAGAGGCTTACAATTCCATCTATCAGTCTTCTAAAGGGGATCACATCATCTCAGCTTGACGCTTTTTGTAGATGTGACCTGCCAGAACTGAACTGGATTCTAACTGCAATGGCAACCTTTCAGTACAAGTACCAGAAAACTGAAGAAACTTCTTTTTGTTACTGAGTTTCCATTCAAATTCTTCTGAATTAACTGAAGGTTGTATAAAATAAGAAATAAAGCTAACTCTTGCAAAAAAATTTCTCTATTTAAGAAATGCAGTAAAAAATTGTGTTTTATATATATAATAATTGCTAATATGTAGAACACTCCATAAAATCTACAAAAAACCCTCAAAAATATATTCAGGTTGAACAGTTTTGAATTATTTATTCCCTAAAGCTCTATAATGAACAGGTAACAACAAATAATTGAAATTATCACCCTGCAAAGAACATCTAATAGGTGCCTGAGAGCTCCCTGAGAGCACAGATACTTTTGAAAAAGCTGCATTTACAGCAGTGACATTGTTGACAGCAGAGAAAATGGCAATGCTCATAATGAGTTAATTATAACTGATTTATAGCTAGAAAGGGACAGCTGTGGGTCTCAGAAACATGCTGTTTCAAGGACCAGAAAGCAAGAATGGAAAAGAGTAACACAGCAACAGCAATCTGTATCACACTAAAACAAGTTTCTTTGACTTACAACAAGCATAAGGAAAAACGTAATGAAGAGAACAGCCCATGTCAGGATTTGTTAATAAATATTTATGCCAAATTATTTATTTAAAGCCTGCACCAGCAGACTAATGTTTCAGTCATAAGTTCTTTTAAAACCTCTCAGAGAACACACCTAAAAAACTCAGATGGGATATACCTTTCCTAATTTAGGAATAAAAAGTTATTTACTATCACTAAAATCATCAGAAGCACATTTCATTATTATAAAATACTTTAATATACCTGGAAAATAGCAGTATACTGCATTCAGTGGGAAAGATTAACCTGGAAAGCAGTAACCATCAATTAAGCACAAGCTTAAATATTGATTCTTTGCAGTAAAATACTTAGTTTGGGTAGGTCTAATAGATAGAAAGTTCTTCGAAAATAGATCCAATGCAATTATACAAAGGGTTGTGCTATGGGGGTGCAGAGGGGAGAGACAAGGTAAACACAGAGGGAGAAGTGTTGCAAGTGCTGTAAGTACTGGAATGAAATTAAGGAATTTCCCAGACGTATTGTGAACACTGCTGAGATAATTCTAAAAGAGGTGGGGAAAGTCGATCTACATGTACACATATATCACACTAGAACACCACAAAATCATCTGAGTTGAGAAATACCTTTAAGGTGATCGAGTCCAGCTATTAAGCACTGCCAAGTCCACCATTAAACCATACCCCGAAATGTCTTTTAAACACCTCCAGAGACACAGATTTCAACACCTCCCTGGATTGTCCATTCCAACACTTAATAAACCCTTCCGTGAAGAAATTCTTCCTGATTATCCAATCTGAACCTCCCCTGACACAGCTTGAGGCTACACCCTCTCGTCCTGTCACTACATGCCTGGGTGAAGAAACCAACCCCCATTTGGCTACAGCCTCCTTTCAGGTAGTTGTAGAGAGTGTTGAGCCCTCTCTGAGCTTCCTCTTCTCCAGGCTAAATAACTCCAGCTCCTTCAGCCACTCCTCATAAGACCTGTGCTCTAGACCCTTCACCAGCTTTGTTGCTCTTCTCTGAATATGCTCCAGCATCTCGTTGTCCTGCAATGAGGGGCTGCCAATGTCCACCCCACCCTAACACACTTCACTTTTGTTATCTGACCGATTGTTAAAAAAGACAGTCGTTTACTAGATTCCAGGGTTATCTCTGAGGCCTCTTGCTGGGTAGCTGCTCCTTGCTTCTCAGGTCTAATACCTGTTAGGTCTCCAACAAGGGGCCCAGAACTGAACATAGGATTCAAGGTATGGCCTCACCAGTGCCAAGAACACAGGGAGAATCATTGCCCTGGCCATGCTGGCCACACTATTGCTGATACAAGCCAGTATGTCAGTGGCCTTAAATCCAATAGAACTCCTTCTTCTGGAAAAGTGCTGAAGATGCTGTATGGTCAGCAGGGAGGGGTAGTAAAGCTTAGGACTAACTGCTCACCTGCAAAACGTTCACCAGCCCTTGCAACTAGTCCCAGTCTTGCACTTTCTTTGTGACTGAGACTACGTGAATGTTTTGGAACAAAAGAGGTGTCTTTGCCAAAACTGATGAAACACTACTTCAGTAGGGTTATCAGATTTATGTAAATAAAGAGTTTGCAGATCTATCAAGAGTTAGACAACCTCTGGCACTTTAATCATGACACTTCCAATACTGAACATGAGAAGGGGTGACCTCTAAGCCCAGAAGAGCTAGTCCCAGTTTATTATCAGAGGAGTGAGAAACATCAGTGGGGTTTCCTCCAGGAATTGAAAAGCAACAGAGAGACAATTTCTGGTGAGGTCAAGCAGCACTTAAGGTCAAACACAGTGAGAAAAGCAAATAAGGAAGAATTGTGATGAGGGCTAGGATGTAAACCGAGAATTGAAGGGCATGGATTATTGTACTGAAAGGCAGTGAGGAAAGTAGATACAACAAGGTTTCCTCCAGGGAAAAGTGGCAAGTAGCCCACGACCATAGCCACACGTCTTCAGAATCATCTCCATGGAGGGAGACTCCACGAGCACTCGTGGAAATCTTCTGCCAGTGTTTCATCACCATCACAGTAAAAGAAAGGTTCCAAATGTTCAGAGGGAACGTTTCAAATGTTCAGAGGGAAAAAGTGGGCACCCTAAAAAGAGTCTGGCTCTGTCTTCTTTCAACCCAGCCTTCAGGTATTGATTTACATTGAAAAAAATACCCATCAGAGTCTTCTGTAGGTAGAACAGCCTGAAAGCAGCACTCTTAGCTCCTTCCTCATATTCCCTTTATCATTCTTGTAAACCCTTGCTGGATGCTCTCCACTATGTCCATCTTGACTTATGCTGGGGAGCTCAGCACTGGGCAGAGTACTCCAATTGTACCCTCAACAGAACTAAGCTAAGCGGGAGGATCAACTCCCTTGACCTGCAAAGTCAGTCAAAGAGGAAGAAATGCCTTGAGATGGTTTATTTCTAAAAGAGAACACAAGCCTGGGTACGATTGGTGAAGCCTCCAAATTTATATGGAAAAAAAAAGCAAAGGGATTCTGCTCCCTCATCGGCAGTCCTGTAAGATGAACTGTCTGGCAAGGTTTTGTTCTCTGAGGCCGAAAGGTGGTCTTGGAAGTCCTGTGATGTCACCAGGGAGTCACTGTGACACACCTGACAACATACCTTTTGAAGGTGTGGAGACGCCCTGAAGGGCCACAGTGCCTGGCCTCCTCCATCAGAAACAGACATCTGCACCTGGGGTGACAAAGGACACCCAGCCCGCTGGGTGCCTTCTGAGGGCACAGAGAGGATTTGCCAGACAGGTACACTGGCTGGGCCCAGGACACTGGTCCCAATCTGCCATGTACCCAGGCTCCGGCTGCCATTGCTGAGTGGCCAGGAATCCTTTTCACACCTTCCCAACTCCTGCCTGCACGTGTCAGAGAGGTCAGTCACCATCCTGCCCTGAGAGCTGGAACATACCAAGACACCCCAGTGTTACTCACCTGTCCCAGGATGATCTCTGGCATTTGTGGCAGCCCAAACGCAGCCCCGAGGCAGAGAGAGCAGTCCTTTAGCACTCAACTTTGGCAGCTTTGCTGCAGATTGTGTCCCTCGCACAGGTGGACGCAACAGCCTCTTATCTCTTTGTTTTGCAGGGCGAGATGGACTTGGAGGAGGACTTGGCAGAAGGCAGCACCTCTTCTTGTGCTGCCACCACCGACCACATGTCCCAGGCCACACCCCCAGGTGTTTCAGAGAGCCTAAGGTGCCCAATCTGCCTGGACACCATAACTGACCGAGCCTCCGCGAGCTTGCACGGGCATCCTGTCTGTTTTTCCTGCCTAGTGGAGTGGTTCCACAGAAGAGTAGGTTGCCCAATATGCCAGTGGTCTTTCCCACACTACTTTTGCACGGTGGGAGACACTGCCTCCAAGATGTACTCTATTGGGCAGCACAGCAGCTCCAACAGCCGTGCTCAAAGAGGGAGAGCTGGATCCAGCTCTGAGGAATGGAGGTGGCATCGCTCCTCAGCACGCCAGCACCGCAACTCTTACAGCAGAAGCCGTGCTGGGACCCGGGCGGTAGGCGTGCTGGGGCCCGAGAGACGAACCGAAGAAGGCACCAAAGGCGGCACCACAATGGCCACGGCAGGGTTCAGCAGGCCCAAGGCTACAACCACTTGAGCAGGAGGAGACGGCAGCAGAGCAGGGCTCAGAACACTGCTCGTGGCAACGGCCGAGCTCCAAGGACTAGACAGCACATCCGAGCCTCCTCCAGGAGAAGCAGGCGCCGTCAGCAGGGACCACAGGTTTCTTTCATGGAACCACGGGCGACAAGGAGCCGATTTCGCCAGAGGTCCCGCGGCACTGTGCGCCAAACACTGAAGGAGAATCTAAGGAGGATGGAGCGTGATGAAGGACGAGCTCTAAGGCTCATCCAAGCCTCTTCCAGGAGGAATAGGCACCGTCAGCACAGGCACCAGCTTTCTTACAGAGAACCACAGGTGACAAGGAACCGACCCGGGGGGAGGACCCGCAACACTCGACATCAAACACTGAGGGAGAATCCAAGGAGGATGGAACACAACAAGAGAGAGTTCCTAAGGATTGAACGGGCTGCCCCTGCCTCCTCACGGAGGAGCCGGCGCCGCCAGCGGGGGCGCCGGGTTGTTTTCATCGAACCGCAGGCAACAAGGAGACAAACCCGGGGGGTGCCCCGCAGCACTCGGCGCCGGACACTGCGGGAGAGTCTAAGAAGGATGGAACGTGACGAGGGACGAGCTCTAAGACTCGAACGGGACATCCCAACCTCCTTGGGGACGAGCGAGCACCATCAGGAGGGCCACCCGGTTAACATCACTGAACCACAGGCAACAGGGAACTGATCCCCTGGAGGTGTCACAGCCCTGCTGGGCACAGGGCCTGCTAGCACACCTTACCAAGAAGAGTTTTACTGTATAGCTTCTTATTAGTGTCAGGAACAATACCACTTTAGACAAAAAGACCTCCTACTAAAAACTGCAAAAATAAAGTCAAATCCCATGTTCAAAACTGGGGCTAAGAATTTATTCTCCATCACAACATTCATCCAAAAATATAAAGAGACCCCTGCAAGGCCTTTTTAGTTGAGGACTATAACAAGCATAAAACCTGAATACTGGATTTGTCATCCTCTTTTATGTTATATTTGTCTATATAGTGTGGTACTGAATATTCTATATGCCTATGCCTGGCTTCCCTACATTGCATTTCCACAGTATGGTTAACCACAGATGTTACCACTTTTATTCCTTCCTCCTCTGGTACCAACACTACCAAAGGCGTATTAGAAATCCTCTTGTCCTTTCACATCACCTGTTTTCTTATCCTTTACTCTAAATATCCCCCAGGATAACTTCTTCTGCTACTTACCACTCGTCTCATAAGGTGGGAGTGAAAAGTGAAGTTGATTTACAACTGCTTTGTCTCAAAGGCACTGCCTACAATGCCATACAAATCTAATGCCAGGTAGCAAGCTTCTGAAAAGCTTTTTATCTTCTTCTTACCTAGGGACTTCAAATTTAACTCCCAAAGCCTTCGCAGAGAAGTCTGTCCTTGTGGCATGCCCTGTATATAGCCTCATGTTTAATGCCCACAGTGACAGTACCTGCTACAGGCTTTTCCGACCACGTCCAAACACTACAGAAGTCTTTAAAAAACAATGGCATACAAAGAACACTTTTACTTTTGAGTAAGACTGGTGCAAAGAGAGGAGTCTTCTCAAAAGACAGAGGCAATACAATAAATTAGTATCTGGACCAAGAGAAGTTTTATTAAATCACTCTATTTAACTACAATTGGCCTCTACTTTGTACACTCCTCATGTCACTCCATGACTTTGACCTTTACCAAGCAGAAGCATTAAGACACTCCTATGAAGGAATTCACAGTGGGATCAATCTGCCAACTTGCTGGCTCACAGAACTGGTGTGTAGCAAGTTGCTTCATTTACAAATTGTGACCTGCTGACCAACTGGGAAATCTGCAACACACACTATGAAAACAGAACCAACTAGATTTACACTCCCTCATGCAATCCTTATGATTTTGTTCTGAGGGTTAGTTTTATGTGCAGTCACTGATAAATACCCAAAGGAAAAAAAAGATGTAGTAGCCTCATGGACAATCAACTCCCATAAGGCAAACTCAATTCCTCAGAAGCATAATAGAATCATTCAACCTTCCTACACAGTGCCTTCTTAGCTTGCACAAGTGTATTTTCAGTCACAGAACCACATAACACTGAAGGTAGGAAAGGACCTCCCGAGGTTATCTGCTCCAACAGTCCCTGCTCAAGCAGAGCCACTGAGACATGGGGGCCCAAGACCATAGCCACACAGGTCTTGAGTATCATCTCCAGGGAGGGAGACTCCACGAGCACCGTGGAAATCTTCTGCCAGTGCTTGGTCACTCTCATAGTAAAAAAAAACAGATTTCCAAATAGTCACAGGAGAGCTCCCATGTTTCAGCATGTGCCTGTTTTCAATGGGCAAGCATTAAAAGAGCCTGGCTTAGGCTATGCACCCCGCTATCAGGTAATGATACATGTTGAAAAAGATCCCCTATCAATTCTTATGCAGGTTGAACAGCCTGAAAGCAGCACTCTTAGCTCCTTCCTTATAGAAGAGATCCTCTAGTCCCTTTATCATCCTTGTAAACCCTTGCTGGATGCTCTCCACTATGTCCGCCTTGACTTATGCTGGGGAACTCAGCACTGGGCAGAGTACTCCAATTGTACCCTCAACAGAACTAAGCTAAGCGGGAGGATCAACTCCCTTGACCTGCAAAGTCAGTCAAAGAGGAAGAAATGCCTTGAGATGGTTTATTTCTAAAAGAGAACACAAGCCTGGGTACGACTGGTGAAGCCTCCAAATTTATATGGAAAAAAAAAGCAAAGGGATTCTGCTCCCTCATCAGCAGTCCTGTAAGATGAACTATCTGGCAAGGTTTTGTTCTCTGAGGCCGAAAGGTGGTCTTGGAAGTCCTGTGATGTCACCAGGGAGTCACTGTGACACACCTGACAACATACCTTTTGAAGGTGTGGAGACGCCCTGAAGGGCCACAGTGCCTGGCCTCCTCCATCAGAAACAGACATCTGCACCTGGGGTGACAAAGGACACCCAGCCCGCTGGGTGCCTTCTGAGGGCACAGAGAGGATTTGCCAGACAGGTACACTGGCTGGGCCCAGGACACTGGTCCCAATCTGCCATGTACCCAGGCTCCGGCTGCCATTGCTGAGTGGCCAGGAATCCTTTTCACACCTTCCCAACTCCTGCCTGCACGTGTCAGAGAGGTCAGTCACCATCCTGCCCTGAGAGCTGGAACATACCAAGACACCCCAGTGTCACTCACCTGTTCCAGCTTCTCTGGCATTTGTGGCAGCCCAAACGCAGCCCCGAGGCAGAGAGAGCAGTCCTTTAGCACTCAACTTTGGCAGCTTTGCTGCAGATTGTGTCCCTCGCACAGGCGGACGCAACAGCCTCTTATCTCTTTGTTTTGCAGGGCGAGATGGACTTGGAGGAGGACTTGGCAGAAGGCAGCACCTCTTCTTGTGCTGCCACCACCGACCACATGTCCCAGGCCACACCCCCAGGTGTTTCAGAGAGCCTAAGGTGCCCAATCTGCCTGGACACCATAACTGACCGAGCCTCCGCGAGCTTGCACGGGCATCCTGTCTGTTTTTCCTGCCTAGTGGAGTGGTTCCACAGAAGAGTAGGTTGCCCAATATGCCAGTGGTCTTTCCCACACTACTTTTGCACGGTGGGAGACACTGCCTCCAAGATGTACTCTATTGGGCAGCACAGCAGCTCCAACAGCCGTGCTCAAGGAGGGAGAGCTGGATCCAGCTCTGAGGAATGGAGGTGGCATCGCTCCTCAGCACGCCAGCACCGCAACTCTTACAGCAGAAGCCGTGCTGGGACCCGGGGCGGTAGGCGTGCTGGGGCTCGAGAGACGAACCGAAGAAGGCACCAAAGGCGGCACCACAATGGCCACGGCAGGGTTCAGCAGGCCCAAGGCTACAACCACTTGAGCAGGAGGAGACGGCAGCAGAGCAGGGCTCAGAACACTGCTCGTGGCAACGGCCGAGCTCCAAGGACTAGACAGCACATCCGAGCCTCCTCCAGGAGAAGCAGGCGCCATCAGCAGGGACCACAGGTTTCTTTCATGGAACCACGGGCGACAAGGAGCCGATTTCGCCAGAGGTCCCGCAGCACTGTGCGCCAAACACTGAAGGAGAATCTAAGGAGGATGGAGCGTGATGAAGGACGAGCTCTAAGGCTCATCCAAGCCTCTTCCAGGAGGAATAGGCACCGTCAGCACAGGCACCAGCTTTCTTACAGAGAACCACAGGTGACAAGGAACCGACCCGGGGGGAGGACCCGCAACACTCGACATCAAACACTGAGGGAGAATCCAAGGAGGATGGAACACAACAAGAGAGAGTTCCTAAGGATTGAACGGGCTGCCCCTGCCTCCTCACGGAGGAGCCGAGCGCCGCCAGCGAGGGCGCCGGGTTGTTTTCATCGAACCGCAGGCAACAAGGAGACAAACCCGGGGGGTGCCCCGCAGCACTCGGCGCCGGACACTGCGGGAGAGTCTAAGAAGGATGGAACGTGACGAGGGACGAGCTCTAAGACTCGAACGGGACATCCCAACCTCCTTGGGGACGAGCGAGCACCATCAGGAGGGCCACCCGGTTAACATCACTGAACCACAGGCAACAGGGAACTGATCCCCTGGAGGTGTCACAGCCCTGCTGGGCACAGGGCCTGCTAGCACACCTTACCAAGAAGAGTTTTACTGTATAGCTTCTTATTAGTGTCAGGAACAATACCACTTTAGACAAAAAGACCTCCTACTAAAAACTGCAAAAATAAAGTCAAATCCCATGTTCAAAACTGGGGCTAAGAATTTATTCTCCATCACAACATTCATCCAAAAATATAAAGAGACCCCTGCAAGGCCTTTTTAGTTGAGGACTATAACAAGCATAAAACCTGAATACTGGATTTGTCATCCTCTTTTATGTTATATTTGTCTATATAGTGTGGTACTGAATATTCTATATGCCTATGCCTGGCTTCCCTACATTGCATTTCCACAGTATGGTTAACCACAGACAGATGTTACCACTTTTATTCCTTCCTCCTCTGGTACCAACACTACCAAAGGCGTATTAGAAATCCTCTTGTCCTTTCACATCACCTGTTTTCTTATCCTTTACTCTAAATATCCCCCAGGATAACTTCTCCTGTTATTTACCACTCGTCTCATAAGGTGGGAGTGAAAAGTGAAGTTGATTTACAATTACTCTGTCTGAAGGGTACTGCCTATAATGCCAAAGCTATAGTTAAGATATGATTTTGTGACCAATGGAAATAGGCTCTCCATAAACAATGGCATTCCTCCAGTGAGGACAAACACAAGGAACTCAACAACACATTTTCAACATCACTGCTCTCAGGTAAAAAGAGAATATAAAGCATTCTGTGAGAAGAAACTTCATACATTTTCCACTCACTTTTGCTCTGAGCTAACTGAACTAAAGCAGGGAGACACAGAGCTTATTAATTACCTCCTCCAGTACCTGCTAATCTGCAAATAAGCCTCTCTTTTACCTCTCATCATTAACACAGTACTCTTGCACTCCCTTCTGTATAATAAAAATGTATGTCATCCTTCTTAATTGGAAGAAAACATGTGTATCTCAGACACAGAAAAAGAGACCACCACTAGAGAAGTATCAGAGACTAAAAGCATTTCTAATATCTTTCTAGAGATATTACTCCTATGAAAATTTATCTTGAGTTCACTTCAGACTTTGAGCTGTTAAAATTCTGGAAATACTGTCCCTTTTATGTGTTTTTTTTTTGAAGGGAGTAACTTCTTTTTCCTTCATGGAGTTATAAAATGGAATAGCTGAGTTGGTAGCTCTTACTTTTTTGAAAACTCTCTGCTTTATTCTTACAGGGCCAATAAAATGATGTTAATCATATTTCTCTTCAAAGTACTTGACACCTATAACAAAACTTCTGTCATGACTATAGTTTTTCTATTAAAATTCAGCATCCCACAATAATAATATTCTTTTGCTACACTTAAGATTCATGTCAAAACTCATCAAAAAATAATGTTCTTCCTGTCAGTCTGTCCAACCCACCAAAAAACTTAAATCCCTTTCTGCTGTCAACATTTGCCTCCCACTTAACAGAATTCCGCAACCTACCTTGCACTTTCCTTTTCTTGGTTTTGTGTTTGCTGTACTGGCATAGCTTCATTACAGAATCATGAGGTGCTGTTAACAAGATTAGACCCTCTGAAAGAATTATATGTTCCTATTAATGGGAATTATTTCCAGAATGGGAATAACACCAACCTCTTGCATGCGTGTAGCATTATGTATAGCAAGATTATCTAGTACCCTGACAAGTACTGTTTTTCTGCAGGTTAATGAAAGAATTTCTGAACTGAAAGAGGAAGAATGAGCCAATACCAGTGAAAAATAATGATCACTAAATCACTGACAGCTCTAATTAAGAAAGAGGTTTTTTTATTTAAAGATTGTTAAAAAATGACAGGCGAAACTCTGAACACTTACAGTGGTGTTAAAATAATGCAAAATCCCAGCATATTTTTAAAACAGAAAATACTAAAAACATACATGAAGGCTCATTTTCTGTCTAAGTTGTTACAGTTTTAATTGAAAGCAGGGGTAATGGATTTTCAGACAAGGAAAAAAAAAAACAACAGATGACTCAATAAAACCTGTTGGAAAAATTAAAATGAAGTTAATTCATGAGAACACAACATCCTAAGAGGTTTCTAGTCATGAAAAAGACATTTAAATGCCTAAGAATCAGAATTGTAAATGTAAAAATATTCAGTGTCTAATAGAAGTTGGGAGGGGCTATCAAGACAGTACAATCAGCCACAAGTGCTGAAAAAGACTTTCTTCTTGTGATTAGATTCCATGATGTCCCATAAGGCATGATATCCTACTGAAGATTTTTTCAAGCTGGGCACATAAAAAATGCAGTGTCCACTAAAAGTTTCATTCACAATGGAGGTTTTTTCCCACTGTTGGACTTAAGGGCCATTATCCTCTACTAGGTTGCCTATTTCACAGAACACACAGGAAACATAGGAAAGTGGCCATATCCTTTAGTCAGAACTCACTAGACTGTATGTATCAGAACACTGGGGACAGATTTGCCACCTCTCTTCCCCAGAACAGGAAAGACCCTGATGAAGTGGAGCAAGCTGGGTGGAGGCCAGCCATGATGGCTGGGGCTGGAACACATGCCCTGTGGCAGGAGGCTGGGAGAACTGGACCTGTTTGTCGTGGTGAAGTCAGCTGTGAGGGATTGAACCGCAGCTCCACAGTGCCTGTGTTCTCATAGCCAGCCTCTTCGCAGCAGGGTGTTAACAGGGATGAGAGAAAACAGGGGAAAGGTTTGGACTATGTGTAAGTTTTCTCACCATGAGGACTGCCCAGCAGTGCTGCAGGTTTCTAAGATATGCTGTACTATCTCCTCCTTCAGAGGATTTCAAGATCCACTTGAATGGACCATTGAATGACCTAGTCTGAACCCTTGGCTAGCCCTGCTTAGAGCAGGAGGTTGGACTAGAGATCTCCCAATGTCCCTTCACACATGAACTATCCTACGATTCTGTAAATTCAGTAACTTTCAGACTTACCCTTGTCTGTCAAATTTGCTTGAACTTATCCAAAAGATTTAAATGTTATTGCAGAAAAAGTCAGAAGACAGAAACAACATGATCACATAAGCTCCATATCCTTAGGAAACTTATTTAACAAAACATACTAATGTAGGTAGAAAAGAAATTAAAGATCTAAAGAACTTCATATTTCAAATTGACTAAAAACAAAAAAGAATTAACAAGGAAACAAAGAAGAAAATTAAAGTCAGCAAAGACTAAGTAAAAATGAACTTACATTTCCGACCCCTCTCTCTATACTGGTAACTGATTTTTACTGGCTGGTTGCTGCTTTGACTCTACCACTAGTGCACTCAGTAACTTGCAAAGGTATGCCACAGAGTCTTTCCATCTCCAAATTATTGTACTGATAGAAAAATGATTACCTAATGTACCTATCTACTGATCTATGCCTAGATTAGTATAGATAAAAAAGCTATAAAGAGAATACTAACAGTGTTAAGAAACTAGAAAAATCCTCAAGTGGAAATACTAGTTTTTGACAAATTTATGAACAACATCTGCTCGGACATATAAGTTTTGGAGAATTTTAAGTCTGATTGCCAAGCAGTTCCACAAGACACTAGTCCACGTAAGTCTACTTCATCTGCTGAGTAATTCCTCAGTACCCTATTCCATGAAATTCTAGATGTATACCAACTGTAATCAAAGAAAATAAATTATTGTTTATGATGAAATTTACTGCAGGAAATTGATAAGAGCCCCTCACCTCAATAAAAATAACCAACAGCAATCTTAACATCAGCATCAGCAAGTGCAGTATAAAGAAAAGATCTGGGACACATTTTGAGCATGATGGCCCACTAAATACAGTTGTTGATAACATTTAAGGAGTAACAACAGTGTTACCTTCAATATATGGGGTTTTTTGTACTTTGGGAAGAAAATGGTTACAAAAAGGACTGAACAACTACAACATGGATTAAACACATTTTTTTATCAAATTGCTAAAAAGAAAGCAAGCCACTGGGTAAGATTTTTAAGACTAAAGTTCTTTCAAAAGAGTCTTTGAAGACAAATATACATTTGGGGAGTTACCCTGTCTAGTTCGTGATGGAAGTTTGGTGTTGGCAGCTATTGTATCGCTCAAACTATGGTGTGCAGTTCACTAAATAGCTGTTCTCAGTGCAGTTCTCCCTTCTTACCTCTTGCCTTCAGAATAGCTTAGACAGTGTTATGAATACGTCACCAGCTGGATGAAATGCAACTTGAAAGTTGTTAGAATATTTTTATTTAATAATGGATTACTTTCATCTGAGCATGAGACTACTTGTAAAAAGAGGAAATAGAGAGCAGGAAGATTTACTCAGACCAGAAAAAAATAAAGCAAAAACCACTAAAAACATCAGGAGTGTATTTATTTGTGAACATATCTCTAAGTGTCCTTGAGTTTAGCATCCTAGAAAACTGTGTTGCTATGACATGTAAGAAAAGGAAAGTAGCTTTCTGTCAAACAAAGACTTCTGTAGCTTCCACTGTGTAAAAGTCCATTCAACAAGGCAATTCAAAACATACTGAAATGTTCTCATGGATTAATCAGAAGAGAAAACATCAGTGCTGTGCTACATCTTGTATGGTGTGGAACAGATAAATAGGGCTGAAAGACAAATCAATCAGTGACGTCACTGTTAAGCCCACCAGTGAGATATTCATTACCTAACACTGACTGTGTGAAAGCTGTTGGTATTCTTGCGAGGGCTGCTCTGCCCAGCCAGAGTAACCAGCCAAAAGGAAGTTTTCCTGTCTCTTCACAGTTTCTGGAAAGAAGGAAATACTTTGTTTTTCCCTTTTCAGTACAATGTCTGCTATTCCGTCCTTAAAGCAAGAGGGAGAGATGAACTAGTAGGTATTTTTTCCCCTTTCTGTTCTTACTCACCCTTTTTTGGGTTTTTCTGTACTGTGAGGTAGAACAGCTAAAGAGGAAGATGGATGTCTGGAAGTTCAAAATATTGAAAATTATGAAAATATGTCATTTACTGAAGTTAAGAACCAGTATAAAATTTTGCTTGGAAATCAGGCTCCTCACTGACCTCTTCTGGTTTTCCAGTTAGCAATGCCACTAATGGGATAATCTCTGCTCACAGAGTTATCAAAGTATTTGAAAGGCACCTACAAACCTCCAAAACAGTAGTTTCCATTTAGGAAGTGACTTCAGATCTCGGGCTCAGAAAGTCATCTGTATCTGGAAGACTGACAGGAAAACTGAAGTTCACTGGGGAAGAGATGATGAAACCCCGAGTAAATGCACAAAATTGTTCAGAGGTGGGAGAGACTTAAGGGTGTTTCAGAATGTGACCTTTGATTCTTAATGTGCTCTGTCAGCAAATAAAAAAGAACAGCTCTGACTGCTATACAGACAGGAAAATACACATACTCAGATATAAAACAAATAGTTTATATATAAAATAAACTTTTTATTTGTAACTGGTAAAAAAAGCACAAAAGAAGGAAACAGAAGATTCATGTCTGATATATATGATTGAATCTACCTCTACTATACTATGCAGCCAACATACATATTAAGTTTATTTCTGGCAAACATCAAGTTAAATGATGTTCAGAGACTCATTGTATATTATCAGGATTTCTTAGTTCATCCAAAAAATCCTACTGTGTCCAATCACAATGGAAGACTACTGATCTGCTTATGTTAGGATACATTTTATCTTACTTCAAACTGAGAGCAACAGTTACAAATAAAACCTTTCAAGGACTAACCAATGATACCTAAACAGCAGAAAGCTATGCAAGCTTTCACAAACCCACTGGAGAGCATATCTTGGCTGAAAGCCTCCACTTGGCAGTCTTTACAAACAGATACTCGGTCCAAAGGATCAGTCCTGTACACTAAAAGATGACCAACTTTCCTGTGCTGCCTCTTCAGGAGAAATTATCAGCAATATCTAAAAATATATGGCTCATGCAGCAACATAAATTCACACACTTGTAAATGTGCAGTGAAAACCAAGGAAGTTGAAATGAAGGAGATATGTAAAATTAAAGATATTTTAATATTATAAAGAGGTTTTATTGCAGAGTCTTCTGTGGATTTTTCTGCAGAATTTTCAATGAATTTGACAGAACACACTCATGCCCACACCACACTTGGTAGGTTTTCCTCACTCTTGCTGCACTTCAAGCCGTGCCTGACTGCTCACCTACTGCCCTACAGACATGGCAGGGGACACGCAAACAAGATGCCAATGCTTGGACCAATGTACCATTCCTGTTCCATTTAATGAAATGGCCATAACACGAGGATACAAAAACCAACCCAGTAATCAGAAGTTGGAACAAGCACTAAATGTAAAGACAAAGGTTTAGTAACTACATCATACTAGTTTTTGTTAAGTGGTCCTGGGTGTTCTTGGCTACCATTCATTTACACAAGAAAGAGCATTTGGCAACTAAGTCAAGATTAGGGACATTCTTATGACTGGATATAAACCAAGTATTTGCAAACTATTCAAGAAGTAGGAAACCTGAGTCCTGCCTGGAAACAGGATTCTTTATAGCAACAAAGAAAACTTCAAGCAAGTGAACTTGTGTTCATAGGAAAGAAATCACATTAACACCAGGTAATGTGATTTCATTACACTGTGTTATTTGACACAAGGAATTAAAATTCATCCTCCAGTGGTATTACAGCCTAATACTGCAGCAAAAAAGATGCATTTTTTCACAGACTTGTCTTAAGTCTTTGCCTTAAGGATACTTGTTTTAATTGTACAAACCACAGCACTAAATTAAAACATAGAGATGTCAAGAGGACTCGTTTCATTTCCTGCAAATATCCTTCAATTCCTTCAACTACATTTCTAGAAATCAATTTTAAAAGGTGAAGAAAACATGTTTGAACCTGTCTGCAACTTCATCAAAGCCTGTTATCTTGTCAAGAGGGGAAAAAAGGGGCCCAAGATAATGTTTTCAAATAATGTGAATACAGTGTATGCTCCTGGCATCTATCCAAAAACCAGTGATGGGAAGCCTCCCTTTTTTCCCCCACCAAATCCTCTGCTCATCACAGACAAGATTACTAATAAAGATCAGTTATATGAAACTGAATCAAGAGTAAGCAGTAACGCTGCCAGGAAACTCAGCAAGCAACCTGAGAAGCTCCCAGTATGAGTGAAACCTGCTTGTGATTAATCTACACAGCGGATTAATTTGTTACAGTCTAGGAGTAAGTCTGAATTCTGAATCCTCACTGATGCCTCACACGTGGATACACACAAATGATACCTAGGCATTATACTCCTAAGTCCAGCTGGCTGGAAGACCCTTATGCACTGGAATAAATGGCCAAGTATCATTTTTTCACCCTACAAAAAGATGCATTTCTCTTTCTCAAGGCCGAAGTCCTGCAGTTAATCATCATCATGGCTGGGCTTCACGAAACAAGATTTGAGGCTGCAGTTATAACAACATATCATAAACCCAAATATATTCTCAACTCCCACAGATAGCTTTCCATCATTTCAAGTCAAGTTCAAAGCAATGGCACCCACTTTCAAGGCAGTTCCTAGTCCAGGGTATAGAAAAGCTGGCCTAAAAGTCTATGCCAGACCCTGTGAAAAGTGAGTTCACTCCTCAAGACCAGTGCACCTCAATGTATTATCAGTGTGCAAAAGACTGGGCTCAGCTCTGTGACAGATAACAGTTTTTGCAGGAACCAGTGTTTCCAGAATTCTAAGGTCTGTTATGACTCTTTTCCACCCACCTGACCTCAAGCATTGCTTTTACCTTGTCACTACCACAAATACATGATAAAAAGAGAATAATGAATTTCTGTTTCCTAGAGATTTGAAATTAGCCAACATGTCCAAAAATTATTTGGAAAAAAGAGCCTGGCAGAAAAATAAACCACTTAATTCCACAAACTAACTTATTTCCTTGGAAAATTTTCCCTAAAATTTCCACAAAAGCCATTTCAGTGCTCTCATTTTTCCCCAGGACTTGTGAAAACTAAATAACTGAAAAATGCAGCAGCTGACATTACGTAAATGAGAAGGAAAGCAAAAAAAATATATTTTATGTAGGAGCCCATAGGCTGCCACAATGCAAGCTCTTAATTACCTTTCTCCTTATTAGCATATCTGTCATTGAACTGCTTGGTGAATAATGCACAGCAGCCCAGTAAGGCATTATGAACCCAATAAATACTTCTGCAGAACAGGATAAAGAACTAGCATGTAATTTTGGAAACTAATTTGTAGCACAAGTCTTATGAGGGGCAGTTGAGGGAGTTGGGGTTTAGCCTGAAAAAAAAGGAGGCACAAGGGAGACCTTATCGATCTCTACAACTACCTAAAAGGAGGGTGTACACAGGTGTGTGTTGGTCTTTTCTCCCATGCAGCGAGCGATAAGACAAGAGGAAATGGACTCAAGTTGTGCCAGGGAGGTTTAAACTCAATATTAGGAAAAATTTCTTCACCGTAAGGGTGGTGAAGCATTGGAACAGGCTACCCAGGGAAGTGGTGAAGTCATCATCCCTGGGAGTGTTAAAAAACATGCAGATATGGCACTGAGGGGTGTGGTTTAGGTGTGGAGTTTGCAGTGGTAGGTTAATGGTTGGACTCTCAGGTCTTTTCCAACCTTAGTTTTCCTATGAGCCTAAATAAACAGAGACATTAAATTTCTTCTAAAAAGCATCTTTCCGTTTGTTCTGTTCACCAATTTGAATGCTGGTTTATCTTGTTACCCAGAAGCGAGCCATAAAAATCTGGTGTATGCTCTGCTTTTCTTTACAAGCAATTCATTCTTTCAGCGAAGGTAACTGGCAGGTAGGCCTTTGACTGTAAGTGGAAGTGTAGAAAAGAACAACTGCCTTACTCAGAATTGTCAAGTAAATGAAAATGCCCATTATACTTATCTGTATCTGGGGACATCTTCTTTCCTGCCTCTTCCACTTTAACGTCACCTTCATGAATTACCTCAGTATTACTGTTTGTTAAGGGGCATACAAAGAAATCCTTCCACTAAGATCTCTTTTTTTTCCCAGCACGTTGGTGCAACAGTAGCGAGATTTGTAAGACTGGCTACATTTGAAAACCCTCCTGTTTTGCTATAAACATTCTAATTAACCATGCCCACATCAAACCACAGCTTACATATCATATTTAATAACCAGGGGAAAATGCAATTCACAATGAAAACGCTAAAAGGAAATCGCTCAGTTTGCCTGCATTTTATGTCTCACACTAACGAGCTTTTCATCTGGTTACATGTCTGTTGCTGACAATCTCAGCAGCTGGTAGAAAAAAAAATTCTGCCAATCTGTTCCTGTTCCTAAGGGTGTACAGGGCAGACAAAGAACTTGGACAAACTCACATTCAACATGCTGAAGGGTTTGTCAGCTGCCTTGATTAGCACAGGAAACAGCCTCTCGAGTTCAGAAAATGCCACAGGCTCATTCCCAAAGAAGAAGAAAATTTCCAGGAGCACACTGTGTTGCAAGACAATCTGTTCCACTGCAAAACAGGTCTGCTCAGGTTCAGCCCAACACAAGAACTGTAACTTGATTCTGAGTTAGTAAGAAATTTATTTTTGTGGAAGTGCTTTTCTCAACAAATTCTAACCATTTCATACAAAAAAATACTTCATCAGGACTTAATATGTATGTTGTTGGGGTTTTTTTAATGCTGATAAAAATCATATGTTTTAGGATGGATGCCACCAACAGCAACAGCTGACAGCACTGACATGTTCATCATTTCAATTTTATGGAGTAATGAAAATGTAAGATAGATTTTTGTTTCAGTCAGAAAATACAGAGCAGTCTTAGTACTGGAGAGAAACACTGAATGGCTTAGGTTGGAAGGGACCTTAAAGATCATCTCATTCCAACATTTCTGCCACGGGCAGGGACACCCTTCAGTAGACCAGGTTACTCAGAGCTCCATCCAACTTGGACTTGAACACTGTCAGGGCAACTTGTTCCAGTGCTTCACTACCCTCACAGTTAAGAATGTCTTCCTAATACCTAATCTAAATCTACTGTCTTTCAGTTTTATGCCATTTCCCCTTGCCCTGTCACTACATGCTCTTGTAAAAGAGGTAGAATTGCTGATAATCACTGGAGCATGTCAGTTCTTGCCCAGATTTTCATGGCTGCCCATCTGGATGAATGAATACTGATGTCCATTTCAAAAGTACTTGTTTAGAGGGATGTTCCAAGAAAGGATATTGGTCTTTTCATGCATCTACCAAAAAAAAAAAAAAGTGCAAGTAATTTAAAAGGAAAAAGACCTAAATAATCCAAAGATTAAAGAAACAAAAGAGGGGTAGAATAGACAAGAAACAAAAAGTTGTATTTGCATTTTTATTTTCTTCTGGTTTCTCAGAAGCCTCCAATGGATTATAGGTCCTTCTTGGCTGAAAAAGATTTTCTTTAATTCTAGGAAGCAAAATTAAGCATTGTGACTGCTTGCAAAGTATTGTACATGATATGGTATTAGACACTAAAAAATACACCTTGTTTTCCATTATAAAATGTTTCTAGAAAAGGAGAAACCCAGGATGAAGCTGGAAGGCAAGCAATCTGGGAATCTGGAGAGAAAGGTGTTGGGAGATGGCCAGGAGACTCTCAAGGAAATACAAAGCAGAAAAAGAAGAAGAAAAGAGATCACAGAATCAACCAAGGTAACAAACAAACAAAAAACATAAAGGAGAAGAAGGGCAAAATTCATGTCATGTTTCATCAATCTTCTGTTTGAAGAAGACAATAAGTTATGAAGTAGGATATGAGAAATCAAGAGAACAAATCTGAAGATTCTGCTGAGGTGGAGAATAAGCAGGTAGCTAAATGAGAAATGAGCAAAGGTAGAGTATCTCACCGATTAAGCACTTTGAAACCTTAATGTTAAATATTAATTTATGTTATCCATCTAAATATATATTTATATATAAATATTTTATATATACATATATATATCTCCCTGAAATGTTAATGCACACGTTAAGTTTTGTCTCCATGATCTAAATTTAACTTGCTATCAAACATTGCTCCTCACTCAATATTCTTACATTTAGATGGTATCTTTTGATTCAAATATGCCAAAAAGCCAAAAACCTAAGGCTGGTAATTGTCAGGCCTCAAAGTAGAAACTGCCACAGATTACAGAGTTTGGCTATTTCTTCAGCCTCCTGGAAGGGCAGGGATATGCAGGACAACCATGACTGGGAGCATATACCCATGGGTATCAACTAATAGGAATGAGGGTGCAGGGGACACTCAGGGGCACCAAAAAGCCAATCTCTTGAGCCCAAACTACTGCTAACCAGTGCTTTCTGCAAATCACAAATCCCTGAGTATCAGGGATCATCCCTGTGAACTGCAAGTTGACCAATTATACCACTCAATGGCCAGAATGGATCTGAGAGGACACAGGTTCAAGAGATTCTCCCAGAGGAATATGGGTCCTGGCTGAAACACACACTATCCAAGGCCAGGGACCATTCACAACGCACCCTCTATTTTGGAGGGCATGAGACATGAACAGCATGGATGCAGTGATTTTCACGCCAGTTTCAGTACCAAGTAACAGCCCTCAGCATACTTAATATGCTTAAGCAGACACAGCTTACGTCTGCATGGATCAAGGCCTGAGAATCACAGTGTAGTTATTCTGATGTTCATTTCAGGTTTTTTGAGATTAAATATAATAGGTAGGGTTCACTCTGCAATTAGGTCATGTTTGTGTTTTCCCTATGAGTATGCCATTTCCTTAAAAGACTTCTTAGGGACTTTATATATCAAGGTCTAAAAACAAAAACTGAATGGAGTTTAAGCACAGACTACATGTTAAATGCCACTGCAGTATTTGCTAGGGTATTCTAGAAAGCCCAAGGCATCCAAGTCAAGCAAGGTCAAGAAAAAGAAGTTGACTTGTCTTAGCAACTCAGCAGCAATGTCCTACTTTCAAAATACTACTACACCTGAAATTACAGAGACATGAAAAAAATTTTCACTAAAATTGATTAATTTCAGCTTTTGGAAAAAAGAAGTCATATTACATTTGAATTCATGCATCTATCTACCAGTAGTTTAGAACAGAGTAGGAAAAATCATCATTCTGTAATCAAACCAAAAAAATATCTACAACTTGATAATAGAAAATATTATTTGAGTAGCACATTAGTAGGCAAAAATCCAGATTTTGAAACATCAACATATAAATAAAGTGACACGAAATAATAACAGGCTTGCTATTCTTTCTGCATTCTGTTCTAGCTTTTATGACTATAAATTGATGCTGCCAACATGAACACTCCAGTGACTTAGTTTGCATTAATCAAAAGATGTGCGCTACTCTATTTCAGAAGATGCATGCTGCTACAGAAAACATCTCTACCAATTAAAACTGCAGCACACAAATTAAAGGCTAGGCTATTGCTGTGATATGAAGGCAGATTTCAATATGTGCAAACAAAAATGGTGCTATCCATGCAGTTAACTAAAAATCTTGGAATAATGTAGCTTTTCATCTGGCAAAAAGAAATGAAAAATATACAGACTGACCTTTGTGATCTACACTATATTTTGGGTATTGTCTATCATCCTCTATTAAACTTCTCTTCATCACACCATATGGAAAATGTTTCATGGAGGCAAATTCTATGAATTTGAAACTAAATGTTTCAGAGCAATATATGATGTTGTTATTAAAGAAGTGCCTGAGAAAGCTATTGTAATAAATCCATAGAAACATTTAGCTAACACAAATCACAAGTTGTGCAGAACAGGTTAAACAGAAAGCATCTTAAAACTCGAGCAGAATCTCTTACTTGTCTGATAGCAGCTCTAATGACTGTATGCCATGGGGATCAGTATAAAAAGTGCTGTGAAAACCCTAAATTAAAGAGAAATATAAAATACATCAGTACCAAGAGATGATGTAAAACTGATATATTTAAGGCAAAATTAACTTAGCCCTGTATTTTAAAGATAGCTAATTGCTTAATTCATTCTGAAATTAAGGAGTCAGATGAGCTGACATGTTTGGAAGCCTTGTCCTTTAATGCTTACAAATAATGGCAGGGCTGAATCATGAAGTTCTGTACAGACAAGTACAGCACTAGATATAACACTATGGAACTTGCCCATGATTCACACCATTGTGCCAACACATTCTTATTTCTAGGATGAAAGAGCTCTCTTGAGATTCAGATTCCATCAAATATGCTCAGATCTAGAAAAACACCATTAGTAAACCAGTGGGAATAAGACAAGAAAAATGCATGACTTCTTTTCAGTGAACATGAAATAAGCCATCCCCTGGTTTTGATCATCTCTTTTTCCTGTTAGGCAAAATCCCAACCAAACAGTGGCATCTGAGCAATGAAGATACACCAACTAGACCCTTCAGTACTATAGTTTAAAGAAAGGAAAGGTACAGTCTTATTACATTTATATTCTTATTACAGTAAAAAATTGAGGTAACAAATCTTCCACACATAGTAACAGTATATTTTTCTTCTACTGTTTATCTCCATACACAAAAAATAGCTGAGTTGATATTGAAACCCTTCACTTTTAGCATTCAGTATTTACAATGCTAAAAGTATACTTATATGAGAAGGAACTTATATACTTATGTAAGAAGGAAACCCTTGTGGAAGCAGGTGAGTAAATGAGTACTATCTGTTCTAGTTAAATTAATTTTGAATTCGGGATTCAACTGGAAAATAAATTAATAGGGTAATGATTACCTTTTTTTTGTTTTAGAGACATATTTATTTGTAGTAATTGTGTTAGAACTGCAATTGCAAAGAAACAAGTTGAAGGAAGCATTAGTAAACATTTTAATAGTCCAATCTTGCTATTAGCTAGTTGAGATGCATAAATAAATTACAAAACCAATAATGTAAACATTGTAACTTCAAATATAGCAAATGTTATGAATTATTCTGCACTACATTGTGCTTGTCATAGTCCAAAATTGATTAAGTCATGGGTAATGCAGAAGAAAGAAAAATACCTCAGAGCAGATATTAGTCCTTAATCAGAGTGGTGGAAGATTCTGCAATGGCAGGAGGCATAAGAAAACCTGGGCATAACAGCAGGCACTTCTCAAGGAAGCCAAAACGATTATGGCTAAAACTGGCTGTCAATCTACAGAGAAGTATCTTCTGTATTTTGGTTATTTTTCTTTTTAAGGTAGCCATGCTTTTTTTTTTTCCATTCTGTGGAATGGTGGTGAATAAATAGATGACTCATAATAAAAGATCTGGAGTTGTCTTAAAGGTGGTCTTGAACACAGTACTTCTGAATCTTCAAAACATCAGTCCAATTCTTATGGAGATTATTATATTCTTGTTTCTCTCCTATTACTCCTATCATGTAAGAGCAGCACTGCTGAGCAGTGCACTGGATTCTCACTGTGCAAAGCTTTCTAGTTGCTCTCTGTGGATCCCAAGTTTCACCATCAGTCTCTAGTTCACACACATTAGATTCTCATTACTTTCTGTCACTACCCTCAAAACACACTCACTTCATCTAAACGGCTCCACATAAATCACTTAAATCCTGGTAAGCGTGGTGATGCCCAATCTTCCACTCCACTGAATACCAGATGCTCTAAAAAAAAATAGGAGTCATATTTTCACTCTCAGAGCTACTCTATTCTCAGCAAAAAGCATGACAACCCTATTGAAAGCTGGCATTAGGCAGCAAAATCAGAATGATTCCAAATATTCCAAGTGCTATATGTTTTCTGTGCAATCTGTAATTATATTGACACCATACATATAACTCACTCTATCTTAACACCACTGTTACAGAGGACAGACAAGGCAGCTGCAATACAAACCAGTATAAAATGTGAAGATATTGTGTGGCATTAAAGTGAAGAATAGCAAGCTACGTTATTTCATAGGAGGCTCTGAATAATAGATCTCTTGTTTCATCATTGCCTTTATATAGCCTTCTGATATAAAGTACACTATTTTAATCTATACTTTTACTTCCAAAAATAATCACAGTATTCAGAAAAGTATTTGCCAAATGAGACATTCATTGTCCATGTTACCTATAACTTGGTTTCATAAAAAAGTTGATATAGAAATATTTTGATAAAAAGAGATAGATTTTAATATACCGGTTCATGTCCAGACAATCATGGATAGATACTAGAAACTGCAATTTCAGGCTTGTAAAACTAAGGATTGTACCATCTCAGCCTTAGTGTGCCAACATGAGGGTAACAGTAAGCTGAAAGAGTGAATTTTAGCAGCAGTTTCTGGCCCCAACTATGCTTAGAAGATGTCTACCAACCCCTAGAAGATGGTTTCTCAATGTCTAGGATCTCAGCAGATACATAAGGGTAAGTAAACTTATTTCAAAAGGGGTATGTATACAATCAGTGTTTCATACGATGATGTGATTCTTCAAACAGAAAAACACCAAAACCTCCAAACAGTTGTAACAGCAGTACAAAGCACTGACTATCAATGAGAAAGCACAAATTGTTGAGTAAGCAGGTTAAAGCCCACTACATGTGTACATCGATCTAACAAGCACCTCATGGTATCATCAGCAGAATAATAACAGTCATAAATGAAGTATCTCTCCATTTTACACCTCTGGTCACATCTAGTGCTTTTCAATTATCATGGTCATACAAAAAAAGTACAATAAATATAATATAAATGCTGTAGGTTTTCTCTTTCCCTTTCTCTTTTAGATCACAATAGGTCTACACTTTACTAAAAAGGCATTTACTTACCTTTATTCTGATAAGGTTAAAATAAATTTCATTGCTATTTTTATGTACTATTCAGTAACTAATTTGTCTTGATTACCTAAAGATGAATTCTTTATAATGCTACAAATACTTCTTATAAACATCAATATGCCATTTTTCATAATGAATATATGCATTGTTAAATGCATGTATGTATTTTAACATCTTTTCACTGATGTAACCTCATGTTGAAATATGTTTATTGTTCCTTGGAAAATTGTGAATCTGACCATCCCAGGGATATAGAGCACTATGTAAGTCACAGAAATACAGAACTGTGTCATCTCACTGATTTTAAATATATTCTTCAGGTTTTATCAGCAAATCTTTACACCTACTGCTTCAATATACAACCAAAATCACCTTCACTTGTTTCAGCATATTTTCAATGACAGCAAACGTTCTGAAGAAACACTCATGGAAAAAAAATATAGGACCTTAAAGTAAATGTCAAAGTAAAATGAGCAGAGTAACTAGTGGGTCATTTACTAACAAGGAGAAAAATTCTTTGAAGAAGAAAAAATTAAATGCAGGCATATGTCACAACAAAGATAAAAAGACATCAAAACACAATGACAGGAGACAGGAAAATCCTAGGACTTTTTCAGTGAATTAAAGACAATAGAGATGACAGCCATATGGTCATTATTAACAAACATCAGCACTCAAACAGTCTCAGAGGAACATTTCTAAACCCAGTTTTAGATGTAATCCCTTCAACCCAAATTATGGAAATTCACTATGGAGGTTTTCCACTTTTTAACAACAACATGAAACACTGACACAATTAGCAAATAAAGCATCTACCACCTCAAAGGGAAGCCATTTTTGAAGACATATGTTTTCATGTTCCTCATTACATGTTTATCGTGACTCCACAAGGCACAGTCACAAGACAACTTGCTGCAAAAGCCAGGAGAGAGATGAGGTAGCAGAAAGATACGGGAGGGAGGACAGCAATATAGTATAGCACAAACAGGGAGAAGAGAACCCTGAAAGGGGAATACAGCCAAAGTGTTGGCATCCTGGAACATGCCTCCCTGCCACTTCAGTACAGCACTCATTTTGGCTCCTTTCCCATTCCTGTAGAAGAGACTGTAGAATACAATAGACTATTTCAGTTGGAAGGGACCTACAGTGTTCATCCAGTCCAACTGCCTGACCAATTCAGGGCTTACCAAAAGTTAAAGCATATTATCAAGGACAATGTAAACACTGACATGCTTGGAGCATTAACACCCCCCCTAGGAAGCCTGTTCCAGTGTCTGACCACTCTTCTTGGTGAAGAAATGCATCCTGATGTCAAGTCTGACCCTCCACTGGCACAGCTTTGAGCCATTCCCACAAGTCCTATCACTGGAAGAGATCCTACTCAAGTTGTCCCACTGTCTTCTAACTTGTAAAAGCTCCCCCCTCATTTTTTACCCTTCCAGCTGTATATCTCTAAAAAGACCAGTGGGGACTGAAAGGGAGTGGCAATTGGTGAAAAAGTCACATGCGCGTACAGACAGGATGGAGGACTTTGAAGTGATGTTTTACTGGTTGTATTGAAGGAGTTATTCTGCTTCTCCAGTGCAATCATAGCAATGGTCTGAAACACAGTATAGTAGCTGCTAACAACTACTGAAAGAATTCTAATGGGTAATTGGTAGATTTATATATCTAGAAAAGAATACCTATTTTACATGCTGCTCTCTGAATTTTCACTACATAGAAAGAATAAAGTATCTGAAATACTGCTATTAAGGTAAGCAGAGGACAAATTTGTCCACTTCAATGGTAAACTTCTGACTGTGTGAGTATGAGAAATGTGAATCAGGAAACTGGTTTTGCTAAGGGGTAGCATAAAGCCTTCAATTTTATAAAAATAACTAGTCATACCAGGCCACAAACATTAATTGCCCTTGTCTGGTCTTGAACTTACTTTTGCTTGATTTTAGATGTATCTGTATTTTTTGTTGCAACTGTTTGTATAGCTTCTCCTAGTTGAAACAGCAAGAGTACCCAAAGTTCAGGCATCCACTCCACGCTTTCCAAATTGTATAAACTGAGCTGGTTATCACATAACTTTTTTTCAAGCTTAACTTTTCCTCAGCTTTCCAATTGAATGGTTCTCCTTCACCAAATAGTACCATATAGGGAAAAGATTAACGAAGCTCAGCTATCATGCTATTAGAAGCCCTACAGATCAACAGAAAAGTAAAAATATGGGTTGAAATAGATAAAAATAACCCTGAACAAACCCGTTATAAGGAAATCACCACCACTGACACTATTCCTGCTGAAGAAGTGGGATGCTGACAACTCACTAAAGCGTCCTGCCCTTAACCTAGGACTATGGATCATCAGAGCTGAGAAATCAGAAGGGCAGAGCATAGATTTACAGCTATTGATTTCATTGTATTATTAATGAATCTCAATAGGAATTGTATTTTTTGATGGCATTAGCATTGTTACAACTGGAATAAAAATAAGCAGCTATTCTATTTCAGTTAGATTGTTAAAACATTAATCAAAACAATAATAAATTCTAATTCTTGGATCCTCCTAGATGGTGTGCTCTTTTTGATTACCCATGTGAAATTATGTAAATAGGAGAGGATCTGCATGTTTCCTCCTGGAGACCAAAAACAAAATTACAAGTTATAATATCTGACGGAACACCGAATGGAAGAAATAAAAAGAAATTCTAAATAGCTGCTTCATGGAATCTTGAAAGTGCATGCTACTATTACAAGAGTAGAAGTACACAGTGAAATTAAAGGTAAGAAACAAAAATTAACAGCTAAGTTATGCACCTACAAAGTTTGATGCATGATGGCCAATTGGGACAGTTTCTATGGCATGGACAGTGCATGTTCACAACTTGCTCTCATTAAAGCCTTTCAAGTGTTGTTTCTCTCTTTCCCCAGGCACAAAGAGCACACATCTAGCACCGAGGGTGGCATCACAGCACACCAGACTTTCCAGACCAGTGAAGCCCCAGAGCAGCAGGGAGTTGCCAATTCCAGGGAGCTGCCCTGCCCCTACGACCTCAGCAATGTGCACGCTGCCAGTCTAAGGCTAAATATCAAAAGGGACATATGGGAGACAGGTCCAGGGTCATTTGCAAAGCACTGGACATTTTTTGACCTGTAATTTATAACAACTAAATATTCTCATTTTGTTAGGAACAATGAAAAGCCTGTGCTGTTCTTATTCTGCATACTCTTTCCCTTCCTGATGCATTACACTCATGCTGATGAACACAACCACATCTCTGCTGCACCAGCTCCTCTTGAGATTCTCTAAAAGGCATTTGAGTTATCACTGACCAGGAACAAACTTGGACTAAATTTTCAAGGATGCTGTCAAGTTCATTTTTATATATACCCCACTGGAATTTCATGATGCTGCAATTACTTGGAAATTCATTTAAAACTACCTAAAACCTACAGGAGAAATATATCTATCACAAAGTACCAATTTACCTTATGGACATAAAATTCACCCAAAAGTGTCCCTAATCCACATAATTTTTGACTGATATTTCCAATAGAACATTTTCATCAGCAGATATACAAATGAAAATGCACAGGCCCAACCATTCTTTCAATGACTTCAAAGACATAAGAGTAAAATACGTGTAGAGTGCACATACCCATTATCCCACACAAAGCTGGAAAAACTGACCATTAAGCTGACCACCACAAACTCAGTGTTTGCAGAATGCATTTACTGAACTGCTCTCCAGGCTGCACAGAGAGGGTTGAACAGTAAGGAATCAAAGGTGCAGAGCTAAGAAGGAATAACTAAATGAAGAAATGACAGAAATTTAAACTATAGAAAGGCATTTACAAAAATGCTACCAGAAGAATAAAAATATTTCCCCAAAACAGCAGTGGCATAGAGTATCCAGGGAAACAGGTTGTGCAGTTTCCATCACCTGGCATTTTCAACATTCATCTGGACAGATGAAGTTTGTGACAACATACTTGATTCTGTTAAATGCATGACAATATAGAGGATGTGACTTTTCAAAGAGCCTTATTTTTCCATAATCCAACATATTTTTAGTATTTTTTGCTGCTGAGACTTTTTTTTTTAGCCAAGATTTGCATTTGCTTGCTGCAATATAATACATTGCACGTACCATCACTGGACTGGAAATAAGTTAGCATTGGTTTACATATCTTTGATAAATCAACACATTCAAAATATGTACTTAAGAAATATCAACCTGAAACATTAATGTGTATGAAGATAGAAGTCAGCTAGCTGTTCCACAGAGAAATAACACAGAACTTGGTAGAAATTTGGAACATCTAAGAATTGAGTAAAAACAAACCGAACAATAAAACAGTATGTTTGGGTGCCCCCTTAGAGAGGTAAAGTAACTTTAACAGCGTAAAAGGATGAAGTAATAGTGCCTCCCAAACTTTCTGGAGCAACACACTGTATCAGGGAACTGACTTTCCCACATCCCCAACTCCTGAGTTACCCCCAAGGTTCTCCTCCAGGAGTACTGCCCACAGGCAGTCCTCACACTAAATTACCTCCAGTGCTTACCTCGTAATGGTATAAGTATCCTGAAAGCTCCTTAGTATTTCCTTAACAATCACAAACATGTATTTACAATGTACAAAAATACTTCCTTGAGAAAAATTATTAAAACATAGTGAATCTAGTAGGATTCCCTCCTGAATGGCAGAGTACATAACAGAGGAAGAAAGGCAATCAAGAACCAGAAGTATTTCTCACTGTGCAGAATAATAAATGCAATTTAAAGTGGTCACGGAAAATTAATGAAGGCAAACGGACTTAAGTATAAATGACTAATAGCAATAGTCATGAAAGGTGGAGAAGTTATTTTTTCTCACAAAAATTTTTAAGTAGTATTTACTGTCCATATATTTTCTGAAGCTATTATTATTTTGCACTTAATGAGTGAAGAAGTGTAGCAATAACTATGCAGCACTCTTTGGCTGTGTTAAGATAAAATTGTGAGGTAGCGTGTTTTAGTGTTTCAGGCTCCAAAAATGATACTGTCAAACCTAGAACAGTGCTCTGCTGTTGGCTCTGCAGACATTAACAGCTTTACTAATTACTCCACTATTACAAATGAAAACTATGACAAAGCAATACCCAGAAGTGTATGTCACAAGCTGTCCATCCTGGAGAAAGCAGTAGCCTTTACACTCTGAAGACATTAAAGCACTATTTACTTACTATGTAGTTAAAGTCAAAGATCTACACATTTCAAAGCTGAGACTGAAATATTTGTGTGGACTCATTCTTCACAGTTGTTGAAGGTCAGATAAGCAAAAAAACCCGCGTGCAGAAAAAGCGATTGCTGTTCTTCTAGTTCATAATCATAATTACAGCATAAGATGGGGGAATCGTGGAATAGGGTCCACTTCTTTAAATGCAGGTTGCCTTGTGTTGTCCAAGCCTTGGATAAGTAGATCTGCAAGTGACTGTCCTAAAACAGGCACCTTAAATCTCTAATCAGCAGAAACCAGCACATGCAATATGATACTTGCAAAGATGGGTAGTCCACACAAGTGAGTGATTCATACACTGCCAAGAACAAGACAGAATTTGATCCACTGTGCCCACTACTCCCTACTGAGCACCCAAGGAACTGATCTTAAATACATGCACCCCCATGGGATAGAATTCCAAGGTATGACAGCAATGGTAATCATCTTTAATTTTTCTGAACATTTATGGATGAGTGCAGTAACACTGGTAGAAAGCTTTCAGACTTAGCAGGGAAGTGCCCCACATTACAGTCAAACAGTGCTAGGAGAGGAGGTGAACTTAAGCCCCATGAAGAGGTTTCAGACAAACAGCCTCAATCATTGATTAACTTCCTCTTCAGTCTGAACAGATACACATATACATCTACAAATTCTGAGTAGACGTTCCTCTGGAACAGCAGAAGGTGTTTCTTAATATCTTCTGATGAAGTCACTGTATAGCATTATACAATTTCCCTCTAACTGAAAGAAGAATACACAAAGAGTATGGTATGAAATGCATTTTGGGAAGAGCAAAATGATGAATCCTTTCCAAAATTTAAAAAAAAAAAAATATATATATTTTTTTCCTCAAAGGCTTCTTTACTAAAAAAACTGTAACACTGCAATGAATGTAAAAGGAAAAATAAAGAGATCAGTAAAGAAAAAATTTATAGGAAATCTTTCTCAGGTAGAGCTAGGAAATCATGCCATCACACAGAGCTATATTTAAGATTATTAGATTTCATATATATTACATATCCAGTACCTCAAACTCATGCCATCAAATGTCAAAATAATAAAATACAACCATCTATCTCTTGTTCTAACAAGGAGCTCTGCTGTATTACTAGAATTATACTTTTACTATAACTATTGTATTATTTGAACTATAGACTATACACAGGTAATTCTGAAGTTTTAATAAAGGTAGCTCTAATTTAAACATTACCTCTAGCAATAGTCAATCTGAAACAAAAACAAAAAACAACACAGACCTAGTAGGCACTGTTTTTAAACAACTTTAAGAACATGCACGTCAGTTAGAGCTAGAATGAAATTTCTATTATAACTGAAACATATTCAATTATTAAGTGGGGGAAAAAATTCTTTTGAAATTGTTCTGACTCACACTTGACCACAAAAAATACTCCACATTGCTCCCAAAACTACTCTTACGTTTTCTGTAAGTTTATTTAACATTAAGTTTTCAAGGAATGTTAAATGATATCTCAATCATATATTATCCATATTAATATATTAACACATACATGAACATTCTGCCGTCTTATTAAAAAAGGATTTCCTTTTGATTCTGTTGAGACAAAGAGCCCTCAGTATAACACATCAGTGTTACCTACAGTAAATAAAGCAGTAGAGACCAAATAACTTGATCAATATATGTAAGAATAATAGTCAAAACCCAGGCTACTGCAACCAGGGTATGCATAAACAGTTGTACTACAGCACCACTGCATTCCACATGATAAAAGCAGGGTTTAGCGATGAATTCCAAGAAACTAAAGTCCAGATAAACAGTACTCTCAGACTGTCAAAAGACTATGGTACCTATCACTAATTGATACCTGTATTAATTATGTAAAATACGTTAAACAAGATTGCTCTGCATGGATTACAGGTTAATCATAGAATCAACTGGGTTGGAAAAGACCTCCAAGATCATCAGGTCCAACCCTTGATCCAACATCGCCATGGTTACTACCATCCACATCCAGTCTCATCTTAAAAACCTCCAGGGACGGTGAATCCACCACCTCTCTGGGCAGCCCATTCCAATGTCTGATTACCCTATCTGTAAAAATTTCTTCCTAATATCCAACTCTAAACCTCCTCTGGAACAGTTTAAGACCATGCCCTCTTGTCCTACTGCTGGTTGCCTGGGAGAAGAGACCAACCCCCACCTGGCTACAACCCCCTCTCAGGGAGTTGTAGGGAGTGATGAGGTCACCCCTGAGCCTCCTCTTCTCCAGGCTAAACAACCCCAGCTCCCTCAGCCTCTCCTCATAGGACCTGCTCGAGTTCTTTCACCAGCCTGGTTGCTCTTCTCTGGACCTGCTCCAGCATCTCAATATCCTTCCTGAACTGAGGGGCCCAGAACTGGATGCAGTACTCAAGGTGTGGCCCCTCCCTGAGCGATTCAAATCCTCTTAGTCAGAAGGAAAGCAAATATTGTGGCTCTTTTGGTACAAAGTAATTACCCAAAACTGCAGTTGGCTGAACAATAGGTTGATTGAAAGAAACATGATTATTACATCAGCAAAATCTTTTTTCTGTATTAAAAATATTAAATCTCTTGGGGACGAAAAAATGGAGAGCTCATCTCTTCACACTGATGAAATGGGACAACTAGCTTCTACATTAGATAATCAAGAAAGGAATGAACAGACTGCCTAATCTGAAGTGCACATTTTGTATTCCTCAACCACAAAAATTGCTAATTGTCAGAGATTTCCTGTGATCACAGTTTACCTTCAGCCTTTCAGATACCTTTCTCTTATCAGACTGTTTCAAAACAGAGTTGTCACAACTTAGGGACAAACAGCACCTTTGAGATTATTTTCCATAACTGACTGCAAGTATTCCAATTCATGAACTCATGCACGTACACAGTCTCAGCAGACTAAGGTCTATGTACCAACCTCTTCAACTAATCAGACTAATAGAAATATTTAACAAAATTGATATAGCTTTTCCAAATGCATTCCATAATGAAGAAATGTCTGTTAAACAGTTGGGGAAGTTAAGCAAGCCTCACAACAGGTCAATAGCACTACTGGTCTGAGAATGCAGCTTATTTCAATGTTTAAGTTAGGTGAATTGGGATGATGATGTGTCAGAGGGACAGACTCAGTGTTTATGTATGTTATGTGGTGCCATTCATGTTATACTACTTCTAGATTCAGTAACTGATTTAAGGTCTGATATTCTTAGTATAAAAATAAATCTGTTGGAAATACTAGTACCGTTTCTTTATGTGGGTCACAAGAGAGCAGCAATGTGAGTAATATCAAGATGTTTCCAGTTTACTATTCAGATAGCCATCTATTTTTCCCCACAAATATCTACATATACTATAGTTTCTGTAATCCAACTATTAATTTCTTAAGGCTCCACCAGCAAGCCACTAATATTTCTTGGAAAGCTGTAACTCTTATCAAGAAGACAGATAGCCAATTTCTCTCATCTTATGGCTAGTTCAAGCCCTTCCCATTCTTTCCCATAAAGCTCTTGACAAACAACATCTTTCTTGTAACCAATCTTTACAATGATAAGCATTCACAGTATTCAACAGTAATTTGTTGCAAGTAGGATGCCTGTATTTTTGCATTAAAACCCAAATTGGCTCTGACGTATTTCCTCTTGGCACTAAGAGAATTTAAGAAATTTAAATAATATAAAGCAGCCTGAAGTCAAATCTGAGCAGTATTTCAAAGTATCAGTGATACTATGAAGTCTAAAGCAAATATATGGTATATTTAGAGCAATCTGGAAAGAATGAGTTACATATATTCATATACCTGTTAAATGTGTCAACAACAAGCAATGGGTCTCAGCAGTATGTACAATCTACCTTTTAGAAAACCTGAGTTAGTAGAAGCAGAGAACCTTTACCCGAAGAGTCAGTGACTGGCTCAATATACTAGAAAAACTTATGAATGTTTTTCCTTAAGCATTAAATATGAATAAACTTCTTCAATCGCAAAAAGTTAACATAAAGCAATTTTCACTTCTGTCATGACCACTATTAAACATTTTCCAATTACAACTGCATTTTATATACTGGAATATATGCCATTTGTCTTGTCTTTCATGATAGCAAATTTTAGTAATGGCACATTCTTCTGTAAAGACTGACCTGAGCTCATTATTATGGCCTTTTGAAGCCATTAGGAAATTTCACCCAAATAAGCAGCAATAAATGGTTCAGTGAAGGCTTAAGAAGTATTCCCTGTATTTTGATATAAAAGCCTGCCCTAAAGTATTGTGGTCTTGTGATGGCAAAGAAAGATAGTATGATCCGCCATCTATGATGGGCAATGTGATTTGTCCTAAAGTAAGAACACCAGCTGGGTATTGCAGGAAGAATTATCTGGATGCTCACATAATTAATGCCTTCCAAAGAAAGTAAAGATGTCTGCCATTGACTTTGATGCACATCAGCCTGGGAGGCCCTGGATTCCTCAGGGTCAGTGCATCACATAAGCTCTAGATGGGTTTATTCCACATGTTAACCTGAGAGCCCCAGGTCACTTATTCTTAACTTACCTTAACTGCTTAATCTTAAGCCCCCAGCACAACCTGAGATACCAAAGGACACTTCATCTGTCCTGAAGCTGACAGCGCAGCAGCATGCAAATCTATCGGTTTCCATATCTTACTTGCAGTCCTTCTCAGACCTGAGTGAAATTCAGCTTCCTATTAAGATACCTAAGTTCTACTAAAGTCCAGGATTTGATTCAGTTATCTCAATACAGTGATTTACTACTACCCAAGATGTCAGAAGCCTGTCTAGCCTCCAGTTACCCCTCTGTAAGGGTACCAGTCTCCCACAGGAACTGTGTCATACCCGCGCCTCTCAGGTCTGATGTCTCTGATACCATGGGACATCTAAAATAGCACAGGATCATATTCAGATAAATGAACCAATCCCATCTTAGGTATTCTAACCAACAGAGGTAATGAAACCAGGAAAATAGCTCAGCTCACTGAAGTGGACATTCTCCCCATTCCACAGGCTGCATTAACTGTATGTCCATGAACTGTAATGAGAGCATAGAGCTTATCCTATAAACGTGGGTGCTTTAGTAAAGATCTAACTGCACTCAAATGTTACACAGACCAAGAAGAGTGTCATTCCAAACAACTCATTCTGCAAGACAGAATGTGAATGTATGAATGTGTCATCTTCACTCTGCAGACTGTCCCAGCATCTGGAAGTACTATACTGGCTGGGTATAAAAACAACTTGTGACATACAAAATGTAATGAAATACTGGTTTGAAAGTGCAAATCTGAGAAAAAAAACAGTGATAGAAAATTATAGGTATCTCAGTTAGAGGCAGGCAGAGTCTGGATAGGCAATGCTGTATTGACAGATATGGGTACCTAATTCAGCAGGAAAATGACATTTTAAATGTATTATAGGAAGGGGTTTATAGCACATGGAGACCTAGTGGTATGGTTCAAAGTTTTATGAAAACAGTGGTCTGCTAGTTACCTCTGAGTTGTCAGTTATTAAAAAAGTTTAAACAATTTGCATTTTTTCCCAATATATTTTAATACTTTACTGATTCAAAAAATATCACTTTTTTGTGATATATATTTATTTCAGAAGGAAGATGTCTTACTGGTGTTACTATTTTAGCTGATTTCTACATAGAGTTTCAAAATTATCTCATCTAGACAGTCCTCATAATCAAGCCAGAGCTTTTGATTAGTAACATTTACTTTGGGATATTAATATCGATAGACAAATTCCCACTCAGTTTTCTAATCTTTCAATTAATCTTAACACATATTGCAGGGCAGCACTCTTCTGTGAAGCAACAGTATGTCCCTGAGAACATGATGGTTTCAGTTCATTTTTCACTCTCAAATTATATTAGAGAACTACATCCCCTTAGTATATGAGGTAACTTTGGACAGCATCTAGCTCCAATCTTTAGATGAGAACCATTAGACTCAGAAATTCCTTGATGCTTTCTGGGACTAGAAACTGTGGTATATTCAGTGTAAAATGAACTCTTCCCTGTTAATACTATTTCCTTCCAGTTCTCTGAATGATGTTTCATATGCCAGAAGAAGGTAGTTTTAATAAAGTCTTTGCAGTCTTTGTAATACAAGAGTTAAAAACATACATTTCTGCGTTCAACTTAGAGAGAATGAAACCTTACTTTACCTTTGCACTAGAAAGGGACATTACACCATTTTCTGATAAAGAAAAACGTGTTTCTAGCAGCAGGGTGTTCTCCAGGTTAACTTAATGCCTCAGAATAATGGTATTGCCATTCCTTGGTCTCCTAGATACTCAGAATTCATAAAATTTTAATAGGATTGTGGTAGCACAAAACCTGAGTTATCTGCCTGTACCGTTTTTCTCAGCCAACCACTGCAGACACAAGCAACAAGATACAGGGCACAGTCACACTTTAAGCGGGTTGGGAAATATCCAAGCCAGTCGACTGTCAGACAGAACATTTTGAGAGGTGGAAAACACCTCTTCATGTATTTTTCAATCATCAATCATGATGCAGTGTACTGTATTTTTTTCTAGTCCATTACCTTGACTTAAACAAAAGTTATTAGCATGGATCTGTTTTAATATACTAAAGGACAGATTGGCTAATCTATGTAAGATTTATAAAATATGCTTGTCCATAATTTTGAGTACTACTTGTTCTTAATTTTAGCAACACACTGCAAATTAAGTATAATTTTTTCCCATCCCTATGCCAAGAAACTGGCAAGTTCATAGTGACTACATGAAACAAACCCAAATATATTTACCATTCAAATTTAAACTTTTTAAAAATCTTTTTTGTCATCATATGAAAAAAAAGACATTTGTCAACTGAAGAATTAATGGTCCTTGGTAAAATCTATTTTGATTTAACTCACTTCTATTTTCTCAGACAAAAACAGATTGACCAGAGCTTTTAGAGCAGCCTGTTCAAATTATTTGACAATTTTTAGGACTTCCTGTTCTATATTTCAGGTACTGTCATAACAAAGATTTTATTCAAAGCTTCAGTTCTCATTCTACTCAGGGTACCCTTCGAAACAAACTCAGTTTGTTTCAAATCAGAAAACCTCCTTGGAGCACAACTTTGTCTCCAAAGTGAATACAGAAGTTGGTAACTACACAGACAAGGATGTATGGACACCACATACATTCATAATCAGGACAAAACTACCTGAGCAGCTGCTGAGCTCTCACAGCACTTTTCTGGATCCTTTACCACATGTAGCACAGATAACTGAAAAGTGCATCCCTCCCCATGAACATCCTGGGAGTGGTTTGGACACACAGTTGTCAGTATTCTAGTCAGTTCAGAAAGATATTAGTCAAGCACTCATGCCATATAATGCCCAGTCTTCCAGATGCTGTCTGGCAAAAGTAATATTACCAGACAGTAGACATGGTACAGCACTATACAACTGCATCTGCAGAAACACAGCTATGGAAAGTTGGGTTGTTTTTTTTCCAATTTTGTTATTTAAGATTATTTTAAAACCATATGTACCAAACTTTATCATGTAAACAGAAATGGGTATTTTTTCAGAAATCTGTGCTTTAGTGATGATTTTTTTAAAGTGCTATAAGACACCAAACATTGGGCATTCTGTTTGACTCCTTAAGAATTACCTGATCAAACCAAAAATGGATACAGAAGTTATGTTTACACTGAACAGTTATTTACTTTCAACACATAACTGATCTTAGCTCATCGTAACTATAAATAATATGAATGGACAACTCTGTGGCCATCAGCAGCATTGTGCCTTTAGAAAGATTAGCAGAAGCTTCTGAAAAGCAAAACGTTCCTATCACCATTTTCCATTACTCATTAAAAAAGTCCAGAACAAGGCACAAATGCATCCTAAGAAAATTATAACCTAAAATACAGAAAAAGTAAAACTATGTTGGAGTGTGTGCATGCAAAGCAAGTAGGGAGAAAATTAGGAAACTAGGAGAGAGATCGTACATGCTTTGCTCTTTAATCCGCTCTTTCAAATTGCAGCAGTTCTGAATCATTTATTAAATAACACAGAATAACTGAGGTTTTAAGGACGGAGCAGCAAACATGGCAGTTTAGGGAAATAGGCTGGAAAAATCACCTGAAATGCACTCCAGAGCAAAGTCAGAAAAAAGTCATAACTGTAGTATGAAAGTTTGAATGTTTTGTTGAAAATGGAGAGGGAAGCCGTAAGAAGAGGATGAGGAAAATAGTATAGTGATATGGAACTGTACAAACCTGGCAGCAGGAGAAAAGACAAATGAAAGGGATTTGACATTATCAGCATCTTAATTTACACCAAATAACAGGGCCATCAAACTTCCTCCAGCCCCATGACCAGCTATCACACACAATTTACATGTTTGCCTACACTCCTGTAATCGAGGCATATGTCAAGCTTGTGCTAAACTCTGAAACATGCCCAGGCCATGTCTGGGAGAATTCCAGTTGGACTGCCCCAAAACCATATCAGGAAATATCCCACAAACTTAACAGTGTGGGTAAAAGAGCCAGTCCTTGTGCCTGAGTACTATTCCATTTCATTTAACACTACAGAAACAGCCTTTGCGTATGACAGAAGAAAGGGCAGAGGATTACAGAAGAACACATACTCTTTGATTCCCTCGTCAGTTCCTGTGTAGGACATTTCCATGTCCTACACAGGCTGCCTAGCAGAGAAGTATTCCAGTTCACTTTCAAGTGACAAGTTTCAGATCCTTCTATCCAAGCCTCATGCCTCTCCCAGTACAACAGGTAAACATGATCCATGGTGCATGATGGTGGTCGTTAAGTGTTGTGTCTTCAGTCTGTTCCACAAAATCTGCAACAGTGCAATCAAACTATGTGATTTCAGTAAGGTATTAGACCTTGTATTAATACGTATGTACAAGTACACGGAAATAATCCCCTCTGTAGGTACCTCTCCAATAACAACGTGGGACTTCTGAATTACAAAATGACCAGGATCATTTCATGACCCACAAAGATAATGGACACAGAGAGTCAACCTTCAGGTGTGTTCTAGCATTTGACTGTTCCCAATGAAATGACCGACTGAGCCCCATGCTTCTCAGAAGTTACAATACACTGAAAGAATAGCATTTCAGAAGTTCCTACTCAAACTTGTAAACAAGTGCAGCCTGAACTTCCATTAATCATCAACTTGCTTAGTCATTTCCACCTGAGAGGAGGAACAGTAAAATATCATGTTTTCAATCTGACAGTATTTTTTCCACCAGTCTTAGACAGATTTAAAAGTATTATATAGAACACTCTGCAATGGAGAGTCATCTTGATTTATTTGTTGCTAGGTGTGCAATACTTACAGAAAATGAAAGTCAAGCCTCAGTTTTTTATTAAATGCCCTGTAGAGTTAATTACTTTCACAGGGTGACTATAGTGCATAATTATTTCATTTTATAGGTTTTTAATGCACTCCTTAATTTTACGACTGTCTGCTTCTTTTATTATTTTTGGAGAGGGGGAAAAAGATACAATCAATTAATTTTCCAGAATATCTCACTAAACCTATCTTCAAGCACTAGAATAACCTCTCAGGGTCATGGTAGAATCCCCATCACTGGATGTTTTCAATATGTGATTGGACAGGGTGCTAGGTAATCTCATACAGCCTCCTTTCCCACAAAAAGTTAAAACCAGATAATATGTTGAGGTCTCTTCCAACCTGGGCTGTTCTACAACTCTTTAATCCTCCCATAAAATAAACTGAAGTTATTTTTTCATAAATCATTGCAAGTCAGTCATGACATAGTTAACTGCATTTTGTACTTCACTGGTTCTTTAAAGGACTAAATGCACCAATTGCTTCTGATATAATTAATATATTTTCATTTCTCATCTCTATCAAGTAAAATATTCTGACAACACATTGTAATTATTTTCTGTTATCAGTTAGTCATGTAAACACAGTTGGTCCCTGAGTACTTCATGCTCCACTAAATAGCCACATCAAAAGATAGGCTCCTGTCCAAAAAGCCTTAACCATTAAGCTAGTTACCTAGGCTTAGGTGCATCTGACTGTGTCACATTTATAATCTGGAGTTTCATACAGATGTGGACAGCTGTTCCTAATCAGAAATCACACAGAGAAGGAAATTTTTCCCTAATGCAACTTCCTTCTTCATCAGAATCAGCAGTGTTCATTAACTCTGGTCTTACTGCTACTTCAGAAGCAGACTACATCTCCAATTTTTTCAGTATAATCAGTTTTTAAACCATACCTAAGTTATGTTCCTTCCTCTGTCACCATTCATTTTCTTTGCAGCCTACTAAAAAGAATCTTATCAAAGGCTTTGTGAATATCCTGGAACATTATGTCTGACAGGTAACCTTTATGTACTTCACTGACTTTTTTTCAAAGAACTCTGACAGGCTGAAAGAGCACACTCTTCCTTGGAGGAATTCTGATACTTTCCCCCCATCCTACTACCCAAATGCGCTATTCAGTCTCTAATTACAATCTTCAGCTTACCAGAAATTCTTAAGAAAACTCCTGGACTGTAACTCACTATCTCCTGCCTGCTCCCATAAGGACAGTATGACAGCAGTAACACTGCAGTCTTCTGCAACAATTATGGTTAAGAACTACACCATGTTCTACCAGTTCTCTATTTTCATAAGTGGTTTGGTTCAGAGTATTTAAAATGTGCATAACGCTTTAAACATATATGACACTTCATAGTTACCTAACAACAGGTCAAGTCTATCCTGTAAAATTTATAACCTAGTTAATAAAGCTATTTAGAGGAACATTATCCAGGTCTAACTAATTTCTGCTTTATTTCATATGGGTATTTCCACAGAGAGAAATAATATGTTATTCAGTCAGATGTTTTATGAAATAATAATTTTGATTCTCACTGTAGGGAATCACAGAAAGTGGAAGTGAAACTACGTATAAAACAAGAAAGTTGTATTATTTGTGTATATAACTAGATAGAGTGATATGTGTATAAGTGTGTATATATATATATAAACACACTTACACCACCAATACAATCTCCCATACCATGAAAGATTGATAATTACTTTCAGAAATATTAGGGAATTAAAACAAAAAGGAAAGCATATATACCAATAGCCGATCTTGAAGTATCGTGTTGCAAATGAGATCATCCATATCAAAATATACTCTCAAAGGTGTTTTCTTCAGTAGAGTATCATGGTAGTTTTCAAACATTTAATTCAAGTATCAGGCTTAAAACTAGGATTGAGTCCTTGTTAGAAAACATGAAGCTCATTCTCAGGCCTAGCAGATTTTTTGCTGGTGACTGACCACTGAACTATACTATCCCAGTTTACACCATCTGCTGTGCTATCTTTCTACAGAACTGATTTACTGCGTGCTTTTTAGGAGCTGTTTGGTTAACTACTGTTTCTCCATGGTTGTTTGGTCCGTGGTTTTTTTGGTATTCTTACACTATTTTCAAAACAAATGCGGGGGGGGGAGAATTAAAGTGAAAACCAAATAATTGGCTTGATTTAGAAAAGAAACATTAAGTCTAGGAAAACCAGCCATAGTTGACCATGTGGAGAACACACATTTACAGATCCCTCCTGTGTTCAAGCAGGGTAGAACTGAATGTATGAGTTGGTAAAGCTTTGGTGACAGTCAGGAATTAAGAAAGAGAAACCTTGCGTAGAAAAGTAGGTACACAAGATGGAAATATTACCTGTTTATATCTGTCTGGGTTATTTTCATAATACTAATTTTATGACTCACCACTGCTCTCAAAATTACAGAACAAATGTGCTTGTAGAATACAGTAGTTGGATTTGGGCAGCAAAATCTTCTAAAATGAATACTTCATCTATGTTAGTCCAATATTATAATTTTTCTTCTCCTTATGCTGTAATTTGGTGGTCTAAAATACATGAAAGATGGTAATAGAAGAATATAACTATCAGAACCCAGTAATTCACAGGTATATCTTTATCTTTATGGAAGAAATTTAGATTTACTAGCAATGTGTTTTCACAATGGTGCTACTCACTTCTTTTAAAATTCTTGGCACCATAAACCAAGTCACACTTTTATACTAAGTTGAAATTTTGGAAAGCACTACTAAGCACATTTCTGACTAGCACAAAGGGACATTAAAGCTAATAACAGATAACATCAAGAAATCCAGAGGTAATGAGTTCCATTTTCATTGCAGCCTTTGTTAAAAGTGAATGATCTTGGAATAGTTCTGGGCTAAGATTACTTTGATCAATCAGATGTTTTCAGATTGACTGAATATCATAGAATTTATACTAAGCTCACATAGGTTAGATGTGGCACAAAGCTCAGCTGACTAAAGCTGTAGTTGCTCCACATAAGGCAGATCTCTCGCTGCAGCGAGGTCCAGGAACTGTGTATCACCTGGGATTCTAGCTAGGATGAGCATCTCTGTATTGCTGCTTCTGCTGTCAGGAGGGTCTCTGCAAGTGTGACCACAGAGACTGCAACTGCTTTGTGGCAGCTGGCAACAAAGCAAGAAAAAGCTAACAAGAGGGAGACAAGGAAACAGTGGCAGAAGTCTTTGGGGAAGAAACAGGGTAAGGAGACATCACTGTAAGGGACTTGAAAAGCTTGTGGAGAAAATGCTAATACTGCTAGTAAGTATTTTTGAAAATTCAAGATGAGATAGATATCAAAAGATAGGTTAAAATATTCAACAGAAGAAAAGGAAATAATAACAAATTAAAAAGAAAATTAGTAGTAGAAAATAAGAAAATATCTGTAAACACTAGGAAGATATCAAATAATTGTTAACTCAGACTTCTTACAAATCGTGGCATGTCTGCTTTTGTAACAGTTTCAAATTTCTAAAGGCCTCTGACAATTGTTCAGCTTTTAAAACCAAGTATCTTTTAGATGAACAACGTTCATTTCTACTGAATATAAAAATCCCCCCTCGGACCAGTACTCCAGGGTTATGGTGTGTCATGCTTCAGTAGGACATCTGAAGAGATATTCGTAAAATGTGTCCCCTCTATTAAACCTGTACAGATAATTTTTTCAATTGGTAAAAAGCCCAAGGAGCAGTAACTCAAGAAGCAGAACTTAGGACAATGCATTAAAAATGAGACAAAACACGTAAGAACTAGGAATTAATTTTATTTAATTGAATGAGAGTTCTGCCACTAATGTACACAGATCTAAGAATGAATGGCATGCACAGAAGATATCCAGACCTTTTGGGCAGCCTATCAAGCTTTCAATACCACACTTAAATTTGAAATAAGGCTGTACAGTATGTAAAAAACCTTTAAAGAGTTGTACTTTCAAATTCTACTTTTTTATCTGAATTCCTTATCATTTAATCTCAGAATTATAATTTTCCACCATTTTGGTGGACTTAGAGATGATCTGGTGGGGGGGGGGTTCAGGCTGAAGATCAAACAGAGTTTCAGTTTGTAAAACGTAAAACTGACATTTGAGTTATTCAAAATGCAATTATCTTTTAGATTACTATGAATATGGGCTCATAGCCGGTACCCTTTAAAAGCTCAGGTTAAGGAGCCCATATTTATTAGTGTCATTGAGATAACTGCATTTGATTTTCTTTGCTGGCTGTAAGAACTTCCAGTAGCAATTTTATTATCTGACCTAAATGTATAAATGATTAGCAAAATGTGACTTGGAAAGTGGCAGTTTAAACACTTCCTGCAGTCCATCATGCCTTAAAAGACATAATACCTTTTCAACATAAAACTCCTAGAGATGAAATGCTGGCCTCTTTCCTGCAAGGAAGATCTCCAGCATAAAGAAGTCAAGATATTGTCAGGGGAAAAAAATAACAAGATACTAAATATGAAGAGTCTTATGCCAAGCGGGAACAGGCACTCAGCTGGCAAATATGATCACCACTAGAGATTAATGCAACTCCAACCTGCAGTAGTTTTAATATGAAACTATTTTTCAAGTTGCTGCACTAGGATAACATTTAGCATTGCCAAACCTAGAGAAAGAGTTCCAGTGTCAAATGAACAGAATTCAACAGCTTTGATCTCATTCTAAGCAGAAAATTATATGCTAGAGGAAAACAAAGATCCCACAAAGCTCCCACCAAGCAGGTATCCATCCATGCGTAGTCAACAAACTGGGGCACTCCTCCCTTCTGCAACATGAGTCATTACCTGAGCAGGAAAAAACAGTCATTCAGTGTTTTGGTTCTTGGTAAAGATTACACCACTCTCTTTCTGCATCCATCCACATATATCAGTACGAGAGCTCTAAATGGCATGTGTTAGAGGCAGTAATGCTTTATTTGCTCCATAGACTTGCAGGAGTCCATGTTCACCACACAAGTAATGAACATCTTTTTTACACTGCACACAGTGGTGCACAGGTCTCTTGGAATTTAATCCCCAAGATGTTGGTCCAGAATGGCATTCAAATTGTCATTTCATTTCACTCACTTTGCTTTTGTGCTGCTTACAAAGTCCTAAACTCAGTTGCCCAACGTTTCTGCACACTCTTATGAAAGACAAAAAAACAACTTCACAGTACTGCAATAAGGGACTTCTATTAGAAACTATTCCATTTTAATCTGCCTATTCTTTGAGCAAGTAAATCTTCTTTGTCTGAAAATCTTCTATACCCTATTATTCCAAAGGGTTAATGTTCTGCTTGTGTTTTACTTATTGCTTATTTACCACCAGTAAATCAGTGTAATACCGTAGCCTTGCTCCCAAGTGAAGAGAAAGCAGTATACCCTACACCAACCATGCTAACCTGACTGCCTTTAGCTGACAGAAATACATTTATGAAAACTATTTTCTACTTAAACAAAAAGCAAGTCACTTGCAGCTACATTTCAAGGTAAGAATAGATACTGTATAAAAAACAGAACCCAAAAATATGGTAACACAACAGACAAAGTGATGTAAGAAGATTAGAAGAAACTACAGTTACAATGAAGGAAATCGAGTGCCAACAAAATCGTACATCCCAAAGGTGGTTGCTACCTGAATCCAGCCTACTGGACTGAAATGGATAAGCAGTGGTGGGATGACCCTGGCTGGGCACCAAATGCCTACCAAAGCTGCTCTATCAGTCCTCTCTTAGCTGGACAGGGGAGAGGAAACAGAACAAAAAGACTCATGGGTTGGGATAAGGGAAGGGAGGGATCACTCACCAGTTACTGTCACGGGCAAAAGACTTGACTTGGGGAAATGAACTAAATTTATTACCAATGAAATCAGAGCAGGATAACAAGAAATAAAACCAAATCTTAAAAACACCTTTCCCCTACCCTTCCCTTACACTCAGTCCTAATTTTTGTGGAGGAATACATTCAGTGGAGTGGCTCAGTGAGCAGCTGCAGTTCGAGCTGCAGGGTGAGGTCCGGGTGGTGAAGCTCAAAGGCAAGAGCCTGTGACCTACTGACCCTTTGCACAACAAAGGGCATCTATGGCACAGTCAGAGGACCTGACACTCAGAGACAAGACAAGAGATTCCAGGAGGATTCCAGACTCTCTCGCACTTAGACTGTGAGGGTATAGAAGTCCACAGTTTCTTTTCTTCGGGGTCCTTACTCGGAGGAACCAGCTCGAGTTGTTACATCACATCATGATTAAATTATTTTAAGGACCAAGATATCTGAGACTGTGCGATGGCAAACCTGGGGCTAAGACAGTAAGGAAACCTGGTCTGACCCTGTGAACAACTAGAGTGTTGTGCCCTGTTCTTGGCTACCGAGTCCAAGGAGAGACAGACGTACCGGGGAGTTCTACAAAGGGTCACAAGGGCACAAAGGGAGTGGAGGATCTCACAAATGTGGAGAGGCTGAGAACACACTGTTTAGCCTAGAGAAGACAAAGCTCAGAAGGAAATCTCAGCAATGTATGTAAGTAGCTGAAGGGGGAGTGTAACTTAAACCCTTCTCAGTGGTATCCACTGAGGCAGGGACTTCATGGGAAGCTTCCATGAAGTATAAAGAAGCTAGCTAGGAGCTTTGCCAGAACACTGTCCTGGAAGCACAAAAACACTTCATCCCCTTTAAAGGTAAGGGAAGCAGGCAGAACAAGAGACCCCCTTGGCTCAACTGTGAGCTTCTGAGTCTGCTCAAAACCAAGAGAAGCATACCAGAGACAGAAAAGCAGAATACCTGTTAAGAACTACAAGAGCATTGCCAGAGACGCAGTTCGAAAAGCAAAAGCTCAGCCAAAATTGAAATTGGCCAGAGATGTAAGAAAACTGTAAGGGTTCTTCAGGTTTGTAAACAGAAGGAAGTGAAAAATATGGTCTTTACATGAAAATACACTCAGTTTCAACTCTTCTGTATATGCTCTGCACCATTTATTTAAAGGTAGAATAACACGGCCGTGATTATGCTCCTTGCTTGAGCATCAACAACAAGCATTCTAGTAAACAGCACTAAACTGTTAGAGAATACCATGTTTCAGAGTCTGGGAAAATAAAAATACATTAACTAATGTTAAAGCAAAAAATTTCCAGGGACAGACAAAGCCTTTCCTCAAATGAAGCTGTGTAGCAGCCATACCATATCAATGACAAAGAAATGTACAAGGCCATCTGGTGCTAAAAGATTCCAACCTGGGTCCTCCGTAAACCTTCCCTGAATTGTCCTTTTCCACTGAAAGAGCAAGTAGCAGTAGCAAGATAAAAGTGCCAGGAGTAGGTGTTATAAAATTACTGGGAAAAAAATCACAGCTAATAAAAAAAATAAATATTGTCTTATGACGAAAGCTGGAATATTAAGGTGTGATTAACAACCAACAAGGTAACATATACCAACACGACATCACCTCCCAGAAGGTGGTTGGGCACTGGAACAGGTTCCCCAGGGAAGTGGTCACAACACCGAGCCTGACAGAGTCCAAGACGTGTTTGGACAATACTCTCAGGCACATGGTGTGACTCTTGGGGATGGTCCTGTGCAGGGCCAGGAGTTGGATTTCTATGATCCTTGTGGATCCCTTCCAACAAAGGATACTCAATGATCTTCAGATAAATCATTTAACTTCTCATAGAGAGAATTTAATGGCAACAGACTAACAACTTTCAAGAAAAGTGCAGGTATGACTTTTGTCAAGTAGCAAAGAGTCATGTCAGGTGTACACTTGGTGGCACACTCTTGCATATCACTGTCACCATTTTCTTAGCATCGTAAGATGTATTTCAGAACTCCTCTTGCTATTCATGAAAATATTTTTTCTCTTGCACCTTCCAGCACATTACACTAAAATACACATTAACAACTTCCCTGCTTCTTGACCTTACTGAAACCCTATTTTTGTCCCCAGACTTTGCTGCTACTACTATCTTTTGTAGACTTTTTTTGACTGTAAAGAGCTGTATGAGGATCCCTCCTCCCCTATTCCTCAACTTTCTCACCTGTTCTCTTTTTCTCTTCTAATATATTTCAGCTATATGCTGTTTTATTTCCTTGACTCTTACACTAGCTTCCATTTCAATTATTTCAAGCTTAATTCTCTAGCTTGTCTCCTATCTCTCTTATGTTGTCTCCTCTATTATCCCAACCTGTAGTAGTTGTTTCATGATTACTCAGTTGATCCCCCTACTGCCATTCTGCACCTCTGACTACCACTCCAGGGGTTTGAGGTTTTGTAGATTTTTTTTAAATAGTGTTTATTCACACAATTCAATTCACATGGACTTACTTGCTCTTTAGAGTATTCATTCAGCTAAGCTCTGGTGCCTTGGAAACACGCTGGTTTTCTCTGCTCTAAAATTTCAGTTTCCTAAAAAAGAAACTGATAATATCCAGCCCAGAGTTCTCCCCTCTTTTCCCACTGTCCTGCTAATACATTATCAGTTTTCTTTGTTGCAACCCTGTAAATTAATAACTTGAATACATGAGTGTTTATTTAACTGGAAATAATCCCAGGATGCTGGTTTTAAAAGTGTATTTGTTAAGTATGCAGGTTGTTACTGTACCTTTGCTTAATTTTCTAAGATTTTCAAATTATTACCTCATCTCTGAAAATATTAGCAAGAATGATGAAAGATTGATTAAGATACATGTTTTACAACAATGTGTTTGACATTTGTTGATGTCAAAATACCGTGTGTGGGTGCACAAATGGTATGAATGAAGTCAGAAGTGGGCAGAAGCAGTTTGTAATTTAAGAAAAAAAGAAACGTCTAGAAAAACATGACACTATTGTTGCAAGAGGTACATTAAGAATGACTGGATTATTTTGCAAAACAAAGAACAGCACAGCCTAGTTCCTGTTGTGAGGGCAGGAAGGCCTTCCTATCCAGACCAGGATGCACTGGTTATTGGATGGTAAACTTGCAGAGATAATCAAGAACATCGTCCAAATATATTAACCAAGAGAAGAGATGCAGAAATTATGGCTTTGGTGCTTAATTTGAAAAGACCAAAGGTTACCAAGGCAAACAGACCTATTACAGATGGCAATGGAAAACATGTTCATGGATATGTCCACGGGGAAGAGCTCAACTGAATTGAAACTTTGCATGAGCAGGTATTATGAATAGTGGCATTTGGGTACGAGGCATCTCCAGGACAGAATTCAAAGCTTGCTGGTGGCATTTACAGGCAACTGTGTTTTGCAGTGACCAGTTTCCTGACAAACAACAAGTGATAAAAACATTCATACGTACTACCACATTATATCCACACAGCACCTCACACCTGCCTCCTAGAGCTTGTAATCCAAGTGAGACAACAGCATCACATGATATCAGAAAAGCACAAGAATTACAAAAAAGAACAATAAAAACCATAAATATTAGAACTTAAGAACTTTCAGGTGCAAGACCCCCACTAAAAGGTGGAAAAGACTGAGAAACTTATTCTCCACACGTACATACACAGTAAGTAGTAGATACTAAGATGCTTTTTCCCCCTGTCCACTATACAGGTTAAGTAATAGTCTACCATACATCCAGTTCCTGGGAAGAAATCACTAGAGGATTTTTGTATCCAACAGGACCATTCAATGAGGAACCATTAGACAGATGGCACCCAGAAAAGGTGATTAGTGGACATGGGTTATTCAAGCACTTTGAATGAAGCAGTACCAATAACCAAAGAAATTATGTATTTCAACCTCTAAAGAAAACTTTTGTTCACTAGCAGTAATTATTCCTCAAACATGCCTTTCCAGATTTTCTCAAAAAGGCACATGCTGCATCATCACTCAGTCTGATATTCATTCAATTTACTAAGAGCATAAGGTTATTTCTAGAGTTCCACACAGAAATAATAGACTTAAGCATGAGTTATGACTCAATTCAAGCACATAAGAACAATTTTAAACTTTAACTTAAAACTCTGAATTGAACATCAATATCCGTGTTTTCTAATGTCTGGTTTGCTTGTAAAGTTGTACAAAACAGCTGAAAGATATCCCTTTGGGAATGAACCCAAACGGATATCAAAGACTTGACTTTTTTCACCCCTGTAGCTGTCAGGTATTTTTCTTAAAGTGATAGCAATAATGTTATGACAACTGAGATTAGCTGACACCTGAAAGCTATTTTTTAAAGGTCTCCAATAAATTGTTGCTGTAAAATGGTACTATTTTTCTTTCAGAATAACTCTTACTCACAGTAAGATCATTATCTTGGCAGTACTGAGACTTGTCTCTGGACCAAACATCCTCTCCTGGTCTATGCGCCTCAGGCTATAAACATTTAAATCGTGAGAGATGGGGAAGTTTTAGAATTCAGAGGTCATGAGCTTATAATGGCCTTTAGACTACTCAGCATTCAAATGAGGGTCTTTTGTCAGGCAGATGAAAGAGCACCCAATGGAATACTATAGGCAACAGAGATGTCTCGTGGTTATGAGACAGTTTTACCTTAATTCACTCACTTTTTCAGTGGAAGGAAATGGATAGTGAACTGCTGTCTGGATTGAAAGCTTCTAGGACAAACACAGGGTAACACTGAAATTTGTAATGGTTTAAGTTACATCCCCCAATAATGAATTAATGAACAAAGCTAGCTCAAAAACAAGTCTTTAGTCTTTCAAAATCTAAAATCACTTTAATATCACTGGCACCATGATGCACAAACTGTAGCTGAAGGCAGAAGCAAAATAATGCAAATACTCTCAGCAGTTTCTGAGTTAAGGGAACTTGCTTCTACTAAGTAGTATTGTCTTACTTAGCAAAAATATGTACGTCATAAATCATAATAGAAGAATTATTTAATTTTGTAATGTAGGGATACAATAACATTACTAATACTATTTTTGTTAAGCTTTGGGAAAGGTTTAGATGTTGCTGTCCTCTGTCTCTACCTGTTGGCAGAGAACCCAGAAGACACCTGTGCAGTAGAATCAGGAGTCAGTGTATTTTTGGAGTTCATTTAAAAAAAAAAAAAGTCATTTTCAACTGAGCAGAAAAAAGAAAAAACTTGCCCAAAATACCTCATTTATCTCCTCTCATTCACACATTATATTTTCTACCCAAATCCCAATACTCAGTGGCATGTTCCTCCATGAAACACTTATGTTTGAGCTCAGGAAAGTAAGAAAATACTCTCAAAGCAAAAACTCACAATATTCAAATGTGGTTCAATTTATTTTCCCTGAAAAACTGTATTGTGGACTCACAAAGTAAAATATGCCCCTTAAAAAGTACAGATTAAATTTACCTACTGTCATTCCTATTTTAAAAAGACCAAGCACTTCTATTAAATACTGCAATGTGATACCTAGAAAACAGTTCAAATATTCAAAAGTCAAACAGAAAACTAGCTTCAGCATATCAGGAAATCACTTTTAATGGTGTGACTGAAATTTAGCATTTTACTCTACATTGTCTTTTTTATTTAAACATTTAGTACTGTACAATTTATTCCCAGCATATGGGCAGCCTGAACAGAATCCCCTCACAGTGCTGCTGGCTATGAAAAGAGTTACTTGGTACAGAAATTGAGCATGCATCAGCCATTTAACTCTGGAGTTTAGACTCAATTTTTGGCACAGTCCTTCTTCATGCACAAACCCCACATATGCAGCTAAAATGTCCAATGGTAACCTTCTTCCTCACTGCACTAGAGTGACATCTGACAAATCTGACACAACAGACACTCAACAAGGTTTTCACTGACTTTCCTCCTCAGGAATCTTAGTGGCATATTTTAGAAAAGGTGATTTTTTTTTCCCTATTAATTTTACCAGAAAGCTTCAGATTTTCCTATCTGTGCCTTCTGTTCTGAGTTAAGCAACATCTGAACTCATTATTTTTATTTGACATTTATTATCTTCTTAAATACTGTCATACTTAATTCCACCACTCTTAGACCCTGATAAAACTCGGCGTTTTCTGTAGTGCAAAAAGAATATCAATTTTGAAGTAGGTTTCTTGCCATAAAATGTCAGTGAGGTAATAGCCCCCAAAACCTATCTTCTGAAGTTCCTGACATTTTTAATAGCTTCCATTTAAGCCAAGCAAAGGAAAGAAAACATGAAGCTTCTAAAAATAACGAAGTAAACTAAATTCCTGTTATATTTTTCAACTGTGCTTAAAAGAAGATTGACAATGTAGAGCAGTGTGAACATTACCTAAGGATAAAGAACACTTTTTTCAGAAGTATGAGGATTAACCATCGTAGGGTAAGAGAGAAACTGAAATTCAAACCTAGGGAAAGATAGTCAGAAGAAAAAAAACCAAAAAACAAACAACTGTTTGAAGACTTAATATTAGATTTCAATGAAACAGCTTGAGTCGGTACATGAACAAATCCTAACTTGGGATTGTAGCTACAAGAATGCTCTATAAAGTAGCCAAACCTCATACTAGAGGAGTTTGGAAGTTAAAGAAAAAAATCATGGAAGTCCTATGCTGCAGTAAGCAACAGTCCAAGGTGCAATACACAGGGGACATTGGTATGTCCTGGGAATATCCATTTTTATGAGGCTGAAGACACTAAAATTTAGATAAACCACAAAAAACCCCAAGGATTTGGAACATTCCTGGAAAGAATCGGAGAGCTGGTTTAAGATTCAAGAAACAAACACAGGATGTTCTGGAGAAAAATCAACACAGTAAACTGAACAGAGATCCTATAAGAAAGAAACAGTATCTACGTAACTAGGTGTGTCCTACAAGACAAATGGAAAGGTATCAAGGTGCCTTGGGATAGTGAACAGTGTAACAAGAATTCCACCTCATCCAGATAGCTTAAGCAGCCACTGATGACTACTGTCCAAAGGACACAATAAGCAACTCTAAATACAGAGTAATGAGAAATTTCTGTTTTCTAAGTATTCTAGAATAAACATGACCAAAATGGCCTCATGACATCTTGGAGAGTACTGAAACAGCCCATCCGTAACAATTTAAGAGCCAACAGCTTCTGTATTTTAGGTGTAATGAAAACAAAGTGTTACTATATGTAAACAGAATTCAACAGGAGAGACAAATATCAAACTAGATGGTGTTCTCATATGACCTAAAAGTGACCATAAATCAGTCTGGAAAGATTTGGCAGTTATGATTCCTCAGAATTTGAGGAAAAACAGAGTTAAGCAAAAATCAAGCTTAAGCTGTAAGACTTCATGGTTGGAGGTTTTTTCTAAATTATTGTTCTCCCTTTCCTAAAACAACCTACTGAGAAGATATGATGCATAATACAATCCTGCACATCAATTTTATTAGCTTATTAATCTGCTGTATCTGACATAAGATGTTCTGCAGTAATCCATAGTTCAGTGCTTTTGTTTTAAGTGACATATAGGGAAGTATGGCTTAAGATGGATCTCAAATAGTCAGTAACTCCCCACTTAAAAAAAGTGAAAAAATAAAGTAGGCATCTTAAAATGGTTCTGCAGTTTGATTCTGATCCACTGTTAAGGAATAGTACAAATCACGAAGAAATTGTCAGCAATTTCAACAAAAATCTGAAAACTCACACTACCAAAAACTAATTCAGGAAACTATCCCAAGGATATTACATTTATATAAGGCAAGAAGAGTGACCAAAGATCACAATCTGACTTGGAATGCTAGTTGTAGTCAATATTTCAGTTAAGTCAAACTGGTGAAGTCTATCTTTAAGTCCCAGCTCTGGTCTTCATCCAGCTGTATGCTGGGACAAGCCTACTACAGCAACACTTCTCTCTATGACAAATCCTGGTTTTCTTGAGAAACAGACACACGGGAGAGGGAAGAGAGTAGGACTGTACTCCAAGAGGTGGGTTTACCTATACAACCAGGGGAAATCAGACTACAGTGCTTATACTACAATACTCCTACCCCACAAACAAGATGCAGGCAGCATGGATCTACACATCAATGCTAGCAACTGCAAAACAAACAATTTACCTCAAATTTCAATTAGGTCACACATTTCATGCCTCTGACAGCTAGAATAGTCTGTTGGGGATGGAAATAACCTTACTGCATTGTATCTTTTCCTAATTTTCACTCCACTTCTTTGTTTTAAACCAATGATTGAACCTGAAATACCCTTTACCGAGTAATATTGCAAGTGCTAAAGCTGACAAGAAAAGCCTTGCAATAAACAGTCACAAAGCCTTCCAATGTCTTACAAAATGTATATATATATATATTATTTAAATCACATTTTTATTATTGCCTTCTGCAACCGGACTTGCCTATCTCGCATTGGCCTTTTAATCCATCAGCGCGCTTGTAGCAAGCGTGGGTAGAGCCCTTCTCAAATCTTTGTTCACAAAACCTAGCCATCATTATAAAAATGGTAAAATTAATGTTAACTGAAACTTAAATGACCCAACTACTCTTTCCAATTATTTTATTTTACCATGAAAGCCAGTAAGGTTCAAAAATCCAGTATTATAGCAAAACAATTTTACCTCAGAATTGCCAATCAAGACTACTGTTTTCATGCACTATTTCAGGCAATTTTTTTTACTATTTGTAGTTTAAAGCTGTTTTTATCATCTCTAAAATTTTTTTTGAGTTTATATATAGCACAGAAGTCAATTTCAAAAACAGAGGCCAGTTTCTTGCTTGCAAATTGGTGCTCACATCTCTGTGAGGGCTGTTGTGCTGCTCTCTAATCACCTGCAGACTCCACAACTCAACTCCACTTTCTCAATATAATCTCGGCACATCTAACCTCTCTTCTGTGCAACCCCATAAGGCTGAATAAAATGTTCACCAACATCATCTCATCCTTGGTCTGAGAATGTATTAATTAATTCCACCTGATATAAATAAAAATCTAAGCTCACAGCTTCTACCACCAGTACACAGCAAAGTCTGCAGGCTCTATTATGTAAAGAAAGAAGGAAGCTCTAAGATGTCAATTTGTTCAATCTTACATTTAAAATAAAAAGCCTAATTAAACTTTTAACTGGTTAGCCATAGTATTCCAAAAATATCAAATATTGCAAGGACAGGGAATATCTCAGATGCTGTTTAGTATAAAATTAGGAGAATCTCTGCAAAAGAAATTCTTGTGTTTAATTACTGCATAATTTAACACATACATATATGGCAGATACCTATAGTGTATCTCTGAACACATGAAATACAACAGTTTCAAAATTATGTCATTCTTAACAGAAGTTTTTCAGAAAGAGTTGAATTTCATTTTAATTTTTCTTAAATGACCAAACAGCATTTTCAAATGCTTACTATCCCCTAGTTTTATCTATCCATTTTAATTGAATAAAATGTAACTAAAAGCTTCCAGAAGTCCTTATTAAATGTTCAATATTTTGTGCTTTCATCAGTTTTTTAGAGCTAAAATAACAGAATATTTTTCACCTGTTAAATTGATATTTTCTTCACTTAATCATTTCATCTTCTTCTCTATACCCTTTTCTGTACCACTGCTCCCTTTTCTACTTCCTTTACGATCTTACCATTATTTTTTCTCCTTTTTCCATTTTTCCTCCCTTTTTCCCAGTCTTCCTTCTCTCCATCCTACTTTTCCATTATTTAAAAAACAAACAAACAAAAAAACCTCTAAAGGCTGTGAGAAGGGACAGAGTTGAATTTTCAAGAACCAGAAAGTTCCAGCCAAAAGTTGGTATTAGCTTCTAATTATTTTGTATTAAGACACCTTAGTGTTTGGATGGATACAGAATCACATCAAGTTCCTGCTTTGCGTCTAAACAAAAGCCGCTCCATTTCCACTTTCTGACGAAGACATCTCCTTCCACTTCCACCACAAGAAGTACTTGGATAGCTGACAGTACAAAAAAAGCATTGTATCAAAATATTTCATTCAAAAAACATAGCCCTCCCTTCTCCCTTTCATCTGACACATCATTTCAGATTATTCATATACTTTGGAGCAGCAAGAGTATTTTCATGCTGAACAGATGGTTTATGTGTTCTAACAAGCTGGTACTGTATGAACACCTTTTTGTCCTGCACAACTCAGCATAAACTATTGTACATCCAGGTTACCTTGCAGTTTAATCTTCTGGAAAAAGAAGAGTAACAAAATACATAACGTGAGCACCTGTTTTCCCACTTTCCCTGCTGACCTAGGATTCCTCTGTTTTTCCACTGATGAGGAAACCATTCTTTACAGGCTTTTGCACACTCTGATCCGTTGGTGTTTACACTGAAACATTTGCAGCAAGCAAAAAACAACCACTACAGTAACAGCAGCAACAGCACCTGAAGACCTGTAACAAATCAAATAGAATAAATTACAGGGCACTCTGCAATAGTGTATTTATAAAGGTGGAATGGTCTTGTTAAATAGGAATGTGTAGGATCAAGAGTCCATGCAATTTAAGAATTGAGAGTGGCAAATTACCTGCCAATGGCTTTTGAGCATAACAATAAACTGACACAAGTCACATATTTACCTGGATCTACAAGTATGAGGAGGACGTTATTTCAAATTTAACAATGGGTTAAATCCTACTACTTTGCATACAAGTATTAGTGAAATAATTGCAAGTATATATCTGTGTGAAACCTAATCTATTAGACAGCTCTACAGTCCCATGAAAACACCAAGATAATAAGCATCATTTACCAAAATTAACTCGCCATTTTCCTATTGAACAGCTATCTGAAGAGAGGGAGGAGAAATGTCTCTTGGAATTCTGCATTTTATCAGTTTTTCATTTGCCTTGCAAACATCAACAGAAGACATAGCAAGTCACTTAGGTTTGGTGCTTTCAGCAGAACTGGAGAAAAACCAGTTTTAGCTGGAAACAAAAAAGTCAGGGAGCCAGCTTCATAGTTGCAGCAAATCAGCACAGTCCTAATTATTTAGGAAGAACAACATCTCTCTCTTTTCCCAGTTAGAGCTCACCCAGACAACATCAAAAATTCTCTTCAGAATCTCAAAAAAGACAAAATGCAAGAAACAAGTTTGCTTAGAGATATTCAGAAAAATCAGCAATATGAGTCTACGTTACCAGAAATACAAAGAATAAAAATTTACACTTGTGAGATAAGTTAACTCAATTTTTCAATACCAAAAGGCCACTTTAGCACATACACACAAAGTCCTTGATTTCATGGCAAGTTCTCTAACTTCAAGCATTGGAAAGAGAGGTTTGAAATGCACATTTGAATCCTAGGGAACATTAAACTTGGGAAATACGCCAAGAGGGGATTTGTTTTCTCTTTGCAGTGCTCACAGCTCTTAGGAAAACTATTTTTCCTCAATTTGCAGTGCTGCTCTTTGAAAACTGACTGTTTATGAGCCAGGGGCCTTGATCCCTACTTTTGCTTTTGCTGAAGACACACCTGTTTTCACCAGTCAGCAAATCTAAACTGCTTCTAAGATAAACAAGTAGAATTTCTTTTCCAGATCCAAACGAGAATTAAAAGGAGGAATGCAGATTTTAATAAAACTTCTATAGACTAGTATGAAGTAGTTACATGGTTAAAATAGTTACATCAATTGCCAGAATTCAAAGTACTTTATGAATCAAAAGCTTTTGAAGTTCACATCTTTCAGTGTAACCCCTACAACAAAAATTAGATGTTCACGTATTTGATGAACACTTTAGCAGGTGCAGAGAAATTCAAAAAACAGCAGTAACCTGCCCTGTGCCTTTCAGTCTTTGTATCATGCTAACCCAAGAACAACAAACAGGAATGCCCAGTGCAAGCAGAGCACTTGAAGTCTTTAAGATGTCTTTGGTTATATCACATATATGTAACCAATTATGTAGCCATTTATGACCATCAAAACTTTGTATCATCTTAATTAAATGTGGGTGATCTTCAATATTACCATATTAGCATTATTATAAGTTTCACTTGACATTTCTTCAGTATTCCCTTCCAACAACAAAAGCTGTGAAATCAGGAACAGGCATAAAAGTTATTCCAGGAGGGGTTAGGAGGTTTTTAATCTGCTGAAAGTCTTAGATAATTCTTCTTCGTAGTTTTTATTAGTTCCAGCCCTTTTTAGGATAAGGAAATAGCTGTATTCATTTCCAGCAGGATTCTAATTAAAATGTGACAGGATTTACAGAGAATTGTAATAACCAGGATTATTTTTGCCTGCAAATTTAAAAAGAATAATTTCATATTAAAAGTAATAATAATATGCATTTCTAATGAAGCTCTTTTCACTTAGAGATCTCAGAGATTAGAATGAAATTCAGCATTAGTCTACACCTTACAGATGGGAGTTTTAAAATGTATTCATTGAAGGTATATAGCACAGGGAAGAAACAAGTCAAAACTCCATGTTCTATGCACCTCAGATCTTTATACAAGTATTAAGGTTTTCCATTTCTCTGGTCAGACAGCACAGTCCTTATTTGTTTATGCAGCCAAAGACTAAACTGCAGCATCAGTAAAGTTCTGTACTTCACACACTTCATTTTAAAAACTGTCTGCTTCCTTGCTTATTCTGATACAGTGCACTGATGCCCATCCAAGGACCAAAAAATGCAAGGTGAACAAAAGATGAATGCATACCTTCACCCTGCTTAGCAGGAACCATCTGCAAAACAGCCTTTTTTCTTCTTCTTCTAGCACATTCGCTTTCTTAACACCTCAAATTCTTGAAGAAAACACTTTTCCTATTACTTATTCTTAAAATATTTTAAAGAACAATATATATTCTGAGATCAGCTTGTGAGGACACTGACTTTTGCTTCACATTCAGCAGTTTGTTGGAGAGAGGAGATTTAAACTGAAACAGCTAAAAACTGCTTGTTTTTGAAAAGGCACTTCTACCCTGAAGTGCCACGTAACTGCAGTGACTCTGCCAATCAGAAAAACAACTAGTTCATATAAGCAGAATGTTTAACCTACAGTACAGTTGCAAGGCAAAGAAAGGCATTATGTATTCCTATTTTAATAAAACTTGTGAGAGGAACTACCAAACAGCAGCTACATTTATGCCTTCTAAAATAAGACCCAACAAATCTTATACTTTGAGCTTGAAACTCACATCCTCACATGTCATGGAGGAACTGTTTCCCTTTCATGACACAGCTTTGGTGGGTTCAGCCTTTTTTAGGAGACTCATGCACTGGTCACTATTGATCCTATCAGATTTTAAAGACTACTAAATAGCCAGAAAATCTGCGTGTCAGTATATATTGTCTGCATATTGCCTACAGGAGAAAAGTATGCATCCAATGAACATGAAATTGATATATCTACTGGGCCAGACAAGCCGTTTCCCAGAAGGTGCCAGGATATGAAGCTCTATTTTGGCATATGGAGCCCAATCATGCCACCTCCTGGCTAGGAATGGCCACTCTATTCTACACATTACACAGGTGATCAGTGCTTGGGAAGGTAACAGTTGACTGGAATTTTCTATTCATCTGTCCAGGTATTCTGCCTTCTCCTGGTACTAACTGTAAATATTATCAATTTTACAAATTCCTGAGTTGAAAAATATCTACTTAGAAGCACTAAGGAAAAGAGATGGACAGTTACATTCCCTGAATGAATACACCAAAGAGACTATATATGACATAAATTTACTAGAAGAATTCCCAGGACAAACAAAAAATATTCTTCTCCTTCCAAGGAAAACATTCATGTTGCCAAAAAACAGCACACTTTATTGATGAGGCTCTGGCCATCCAGATAAGCCTCAGCAAATGTCTTTGACCTTCCCTTAAACAGTTGGTACTAAATTCTGCTATTTGTACTGAATTGCACCTTAACCAGTTCCATTGATTCAAGTACTATTTAAAGAACGAAGCACCTTTTTTTTTTTTCAGACAAGGGTATCAGAATCTAACCTTCCCTTACTGCACTTATATTGCCGACTCTGAACAACAATTTACTGTGTTTCAAAGTACATGTTTTCTAAGATCACAGATCAAATGGTCCTAAGCTGCTTCAGATGTCAGAAAGGCAGTTTTACTATTTTTATTTTTTTTAAATTACATCTATCATTTGTTTTTTCTCTCCTCTTAACCAAGCTTGCCCTTTATGACTAAAAACTTGGGGTCAATGTAAACACAATGGTTGCTCTGTTACACTCATTCCAATATTGTATAGTATTTTGTTTTCCCTAAATCCAGTTATCACTTGGAATTTATCTGCATTACATTCTGCAAGACAAAAGCACTTCCTTGAGCTATGAACACATAATATGTTGGCACATCATGACAAAAAAATTCCTCTTAAAAAGAAATATAAAAAGCAAAATGCAGTCAGTTCTAAAACCCGCAGTATATTCTATCAGTTTTCATGATTACAAGCCTATTAGCTCTATCAGTCAATATATCATATTTGTATTACAGTGACTGCCTGATAGCCCACTAATGCAACAGAAAGATTCCCATTAACTGTACTGAGCTTTGAACCAAGTCTGGAACTGCTAGCACATCACTACTTTATAGAAATCATAAGTACCTTGTATTCATCTAGAGTTTGCACTTTTTATTGAAAAGGCTCCAACTAATCAATATATAAATCTAGTTTCTAATGAAATCGAGATATCCAAAATACACACTCTAAATATTAGTATGTTTTCTAAGTCAATCTACCAGTTATTTACACTGCATTTCTTGAGACAGCAAAGCAAACAATGATTAATACCAACTATTTTATGAACACAGATTTCATCTCACCTGATGTAAACATCAGGGAAAAAGGAAACAATAAGCATAGAAGTGACCCTTCACAGCTTAATATTAATGTATGCATTTATATTAACATTTTACATTAATCTTATTTTAATCCAAAGGCTTGTTTAGACAAGTAAATTAATACATTTGCAAACATAGTTTTTTCAAGTAGTTTTCAATGAAAAATTTGATAAAAATTAAAAGTATCAGAGGCCTGATTTTAGTAGGTCATAGGCTTGAAAAACAGCCTTTCACATTTAGAGCTAAGGATATGATTATCATATACTATACTTCCAAGACAAATAATTTTCATAAAGCAACCTTATTATTATCACAGGATTTTAATGGAAACACACACACATGAACTAAATCTGCCTTCCTATATGAAAAGCAAATGAATTTCCAATAGTCCAAAGAAATCCAAAGCCCACACAAAGCCAATATATGAGCTGAATATAAGACAAAATTAATTTGCATTACATCTACAGTTTTATACTAGTTAGAACAACTACTGCACGTTTGCATGAAAGACTGTACCAATGCTCACTGAGTGCAAAGGCTAATCTTTTGAATAATTATGTCCCATCCTACAAGGAGTTTTATGATGCTGAGCTACATGAGTCTAATTTACACAACCTAGAGGTTTAACAAACTCATGCAATGCCATGTGGAATAATCTAGAGATTTAATATTAAAATTAAAGGCCTGATTCTCAATGCCTTCAGAATGTCAGCTGAAATACTGAGGTCAATTGTACTGTCATTATAGAGAGAGAAATTAGCTACCTCATTACCCAAGTAATGCTGATATTTCCATGGGGAGAGATGCTCTTACTTTGGTCAGCTCTTTCCAGTAGGTCTTTTTCCTTTATGTTTATATTACAAAAGACTTAGCTGGTTTTAATAATACAAGATATTCCAAAGCCACACAAATATAAATAAACACATGTATATAATTTGCTTGTCCACAAAAGTATACATACAATTACCTGGCACTTCAGGTTACTAAATATAATGCTGATATAAACCAACTTTTGAACTACCGAACAGTTCCAGCTCATTGTAGCTCTCCATGTCATCCACACCTTCACAGTTACAGTCACATACTTATTTTTATATTCATAATCACAGACATCTTACACAAAACAATAAATATTTACATAAGGCAAAAGTAACACACAGAAGCAACCCATTAGCTTCCAGGGTAGGAAGCAGCACCAGAACAGATGCACCCTCAGTTCTCCCTGGAGCTTCAGAGTTTGCCGCAGTATCAGCACAAGTTGGGTACAAAAGACAGTGCTCAAAAACATGTTCTTCACTTTTGACATTTTCCATCTGACCGGGCATCAGGATAACTCCTGACTAGAAACAGTACAATCTCACCTAAGAAAATAATTACTGGTAATCAATTTACAATAAAATAATTTAAAACTTTCCATGAGACAGTGGGACTCTTCCACCTCTTATAACTGTTTGGTACTCAAAACAGTTCACTTGATAGAGAAAAGCCCTTTCCAGCAAATGGAGACTTGTGTATTCTTTAGAGTTCAACTAAAGAGGTCTTTTGTTGCCCTTACTGACTGGACTATATTATCAGAATAAGTATGTTCATTTTCTAAAAGTTTGAAAAAAACAGACTGAGGCAAATATCACCAACCACTCACAATTCACAAGTTCTTCTAATAGATGACTTATAACCGACTTTTCTAACAGTGCAATAATCATGAAGGATCTACTTCTGTATGAAACAGGTAAAGACCCAGGGGGGAATAAAGTATCTTCTGATTAAGGCACTTGATCAGTCATTTGGAGACAGGGTTCATAGTCAGAATCCACCACAGATTCCCTCGGTGATTTTTAGAGAAATTGTTTTATGCCTTCGTTTTTTGTATCAAAGCAGCACTAGCACCTTTTTCCTCACCTTTCTTTGTGTTGTTTACTAAGTATTCAAATTCTCTACTACAGTAAATGTCCATTTTCAGTGAGTTTTACCACACCCAGGTAGGGACTAATGTAAACTAGTCCTTAGGGATGACTTCTCTTCATCCCTCAGTGGTGAGCGGTAAATAGCTACTGATTCAAGTATTCATCTGACATAGGTCAACCTGCAGGACACATACCTACATATTAAAATCATAAGTAATTTCTTGGTTTTAATATAGGTTAAGTAAACACAAACAAAAAAGCCCACAGAACAAAATGAAACAAACAAAAAAAATTATTGGGGAAAAATGGAGGGGAGAAGGGTTTACCTTTACAAGTAAATCCACTGTGGCAAATCAAAACCATTTTTCTGGAATGCTTATTATTTGTTTGCCCTTCGGCAGTTTAACCAGCATCCTGTCTCTCCTCAACCTCAGGTTCTAGCAACCAACACAAAACAACATAGCACTTTCAGAGTGAATGCTTGAGGCTCTGGACTCTGAAGCAAAAATCTTCATATCTACATTTACGCATTTTACACAAAATGTACTGGCAATCAAAAAAGCTTAGGATACCATAAAAATAACACCTGGCTGCTATCGTTGTGGATGTAGCTGATCGCACACATCACACATTACGTTCTAAACAACAGAAATACAGAGTCTGGAAACATTGCTTCGTCGTGGATATAACCTAAAAATTCACTAATACAGACATCCTTGCACCAAGATCCCATGTTCTTCTGGCATCAAAAAAAAATTATGCCCATTCTATCCATTTCTTTTCTATTTACAACCACCAGCAACCAGTGCATTAATTCTTGTTTTCTTAAGTAGTTACACTCTTACCTTGCTGAGTGTTTAAACAGTCATCATATGTTAGACTCTAAAATAAATCTCTAGAAAGCCTGACAGATGGTGTTTTGAAGGATAGTGCCAAGTACCTGGTGTGAATCTGACATTAGCATTCTCTCAGACAACTCACCTTCATCTTTAAAAAAAAATCCGATGAAATATAGATAGTCCTAGTTATGTGAGGAAGAAATGAGAAAACTATTAATTTATTCAATCACACATTTGCCCAAAATGCAATTTCCGCATGAACTTGACACCTAGAAACACCTATTTCATTCTCCTTTTTGTACTTAACTTTGCACGCTTTCGGTTTTGTCCTTCCTGCATTTTCCTCCTTTCCCAGGCACACACGCACACTCTCAGTGGATACTTCCCCCCTCTGGGAAAAGACCGAACTGCAAGGTGCAAAACATACATCCCTCTAAGAAATAAGGATTTTGTTTACCATATGATTATTAGAAAAACAACTGTAAAAAGCAGCATGGCTGCCTCTTCAGCAGCAAGGCAGCTATGACGAAATGTATCGCTATTCATACTGAATTTCCAAGCTATCAAACAGGGGCACTCTAACAAAACCTGGACTCAGTATCTTCATTCAGAATCAATAGAACATACATTAAGGAAAGACAATATAAAAACTGCTGACAGAGAAAGACACTGCTAGCATGGTAAGTTTGAATTAGTTATGATTTTCCTTAAATCATAACAGAACTTGGGAAATTATTTACCGCCTCTGAATGTGAGTTTATTTGAATGTGTGACTCTCTCAAGGGCCCAACCACGCATTTCTTTGCCTTAGTCTCATTTAAGAGCTTGATAGGTTGCTTTATGCATCATTCTTTACTACTTCTTTTCAACATTTGGTTCCAAGTTTAACAGGGATTTTAAAAATAACTATCATGAAGCTCAGAAGAAAAACATGCATAAAGGGAACTTAGGGAATTACACTTCTGCAAAAGTTGAAATTCTGTACCACAAGGCCTGCACTCAATCACTGTACTGAGCAGTTATTAAAAGAGAGACTAAATTATAAACTTTTTGAAGAACCTCCAGCTGAATTAGTCCAACTAAAGCAGGGAAAGCTGAGCGAATTACACCGAATAACGAAATATTACGACGAGCATATTCCGATCGCCGTACGAAACCAAGAGAAAAATCATCACGTCCTGGATGGAACAGTACCATGAAACTGACAAGCCATATCCAATCAATGCCTGACATCGCGCAGTCAACTAAAACAGCGGCGCATTAACAGCGTAACAGTATTACCATATAAACCTTATTACTTCAGCACGGAAAACAGGACATAACGAGTTTAATGAGACGCCAGCATCTGTCTTTGTGCAAGCGAGCCCGGGCGCCAGGGGAGCGCTTCCAGCACAGGCGAACCCGCCGCGGCAGAGCCGCCGCACGGCGAGTGAGACCCGGCGGCGGGGCGGGAGGGGAGCGGGGCACACGGGGGCGCCGCCGGGGCCCCGCCGGACGGTCCCTGGGCCCGGGGTCCGGCGCGGCTCCGAGCTCCCCGCCCTCCACCGCCCCGCCGCGGCCGGGTCCCCCCGCGGGCCATCGGGCTGCGCCGCCGCCGCCCGCCCGCCCGCAGACCCCCGTTCGCCCCGCGACGGCCGGAGCCAGAGGAGCGCCCCGGCTGGGGGAGCGCGGCGCGGAGCCTCACCGTCTTCCAGCAGGCGCATGGCATGAACAAAGCAGGGATCCAGGCTGTCCTTCTCGGCCATCAGCTGGGGCAGGTACTTGTCCTGCTCCATGCCCGCGGCACGCCGGGCGGGCAGCGCGGGGTGTGCGCTCTCCGCTGCGCGCCCTCGCCCGCCGCTCGCCGGTGCCCGCCCCGCAGGTGCCACCGCCCCTCCCGCGGCGCGCTGCCCCCGGCCCCGCCTCCGCCTGCCCCTCGCGCCGCGCGGGGCGGGCACGTGCGCGGGTCGCCGCGCGCCGCTGCCGCTCCTGGTCGGTACCTCTGCCCCCGCCCCCCCCTCCTCCCGCCACTGAGCCAACGGCGGCTTAAGTAGGGAGGCGGGGCCAGCCGGGCCGCGCCCGCGCCGCTCCCATTGGTGGCCGTGCCTCCCGGCGGCGGGCTCGCGCCGCCATTGGCTGTCGCCAGGCGGGAGGCGCGCGGCCGGCGGGGGCGGGGCGGGCGCTCGTGAAGAATCGAGAGTGTGTGTCAGTGTGTGTGTGTGTCTGTCTGTCTGTGTGAGTGTGTGTGTCTTTGTGCGTCTCTGTGTGTGTCTCTGTCTGCCTCTGTGTGTGTCTTTGTGTCTGTCTGTGTGTGTGTCTTTGTGTCTGTCTGTGTGCGTGTATGTGTGTGTGCGTGCATGACACTGCGTGTGTGAGTGGGGTGTGGGGGACAGGTTGTGCTGCAGTGCCTGGTGTGAGCGTGGGTGTCGCGACCGTGCCCGACAGTGCGCACGTGGGTTTGTGCCTCTGTGTCCGCGCGCGTCTCATCGCGCCCGTGTCTCTGCGTGGGCCCTGGGCCCGTGCACGCCGGTTCTCCCTGTCGGGGCGCGCCCGACAGCCGGCCGGGCACGTGCGCCCGTGTCCGTGTCCACGTCCGCTCGCGCGGCCGCGGCTCTGTGCCCGCCGCGCCTCCGCGGCTGCCCGTGCGCGGCTGTCCCGCCCACCTCCCCGCCCCGCTGCCGGGCGCTGTCCGTGGTGCTGGAACCGCGGAAGCAGCGACGCTGCCCGGCCCTTCCCAGCGCTGTCGCTTCCCTCCCTTCCCGGCTTCCCCGCCGCGGGTGCGGGAGCTGCCCCACTAAAGCGGTGCCGCATCGACGGCCGTGCCCGCGGCGGAGCTGCCAGACAGCCACCCCCGTGAGGACGTGATCAGAGCATCAGCCATCGGGCACCGCTGCTCACACGGCGCGCCTAAAATGTCTGCCCGCGGGAGCTGCGCTCAGCGAGAGGGAGCGCAGGAGCGGCCTGGCGGTCCGGAGGGGAAGGGGCGATCTCTGCCGAAGAATGCTGTGCTGCACCTTCAGGGGCAGCTCTGCAGCTCCCACGGCCCCCTGACAGAACTAGAGCTATTATGCATTTAAAGTGTCTACAGATTGGGTACATGAAACTGATTTTAATGTGAATTTAACTTTAAGTATACATTTAGTAGTATATATTTGTCCAGGATTTCCCCTCAACAGGCAATTTAGTAACGTGTTCTGATTTTATAATAATAATAATAATAATAATGGCCAGTCTTCGCGAGCGAAGATCCGAGGAAGGTCTTTACACCTTCCAGCCTGCGCATTGGATTTTTTAGGTGAGACACAGTGTGCGCGGAACTGAGCCCACCCTTTAATCCTAAGGTTCATCTGCCGGGGCCAAGCGAGCTTGGACGGTGGCAGCGAGGTCCTTAGGACGTAGGTGGGTTGCCTTTAAGGGCTAACGAGCCCCACCTGCCCGGGAGTGGCCCTGACCGGGAATCGAACCTGGGTCTCCGCGGTGATAGCGCCGCGCCTTTACCACTAGACCCCCAGGGGCTGCCTCGTTCTGATTTTAGAGAGTAAACAAAAGATGTTTAACTCACCTTAAGCTCTTAAAATTCTGTTTGTGGGACCTCAAGACCAAACTCAAGTCTGTGGAAAAACAGTATTTTGTGTTCAATCCCTGTGTGAAATTCTTAGTATGTACCACTAAGACTACTAACTTTGTATTTATTCTAATAATACAGACAATTGTTACAATAATACATTTGTGACTACTACTGTTTATCTCAAGATTCTTTTGTTGTGATGTTTGGATTTGTTTGTTTGTTTGTGATTTCGTTTTGATTGTGGGGGATTAGCACAGAAGGAAGGAATGAGGAAGATAAAAATCAAGGCAAAAACTCTGTAATGGCCTCCACAAGGTTTTGAATGCATTGTACAGACATCACATAAAAACTTAGTCTGTGATGTTTTCAAAATCCTAAAATACAGGTAGGCGACATTTTTGCAATTTCCACTCAGCATGCAGGTAATTGAGGGACTGCATTTGTTTACAAAAATATGTGAAAAATGTCAGTGACCGATGTGTTATTCTATAGTATTTCCAGAAATGAGGGATAAAACATCAGAGAACCAATTTTCCTACTGAGAAAGAGTAGGGGCAGGAAAACAGTTGATTTCAGCAAACTTTTGAAACACTGAAGAAGCAGAGAAGACTGACAGCAGAATTGAAACGTTTAATTGCCAATCAGCTTTTACTACAAATGATTTATGGGGATAAAGGGAAGACAAAAGTCCTCATTTAAAAAAAAACCAAACAAACAAAAAAAAAAACAAACAAAAAAACAAAGAAAGCAAAGGGAAGCATAGAACTAAGATAGTTTATTAATAATTTACCCTGATTCAATTTACCGCATGAATAGTTCTTCTTTCCCATTTAACAGCTCAGCAAAAAATGGCGCAGCTTGCAACACAACTCAGGACTGTCTTGCTTAAGAGATCCCCTATGTCATCAGACTGTATTTCTGCGTCTCTCTTTATCAGAATAATTCAGGCTGGTGCCCCTCGCTTCAAGAACAGAGAAGACTGGTGATAAGGTGTGTTCACTTAAAGCACCTTCAAGATGAATCTAAGCCGTCCCTGCTCAGAAGCAATGCTGGTCTGGTAGCTTTCAAAACACACCATATGGTCTTGTATATGGAAAATCAGTTTTGGGGGCTTTCCATCTGGGGTGCTAGAAGAATAGTATTACTTTAGTTTGTTTAATTGTACTTAACCTACTTAGATCACAGGAAGCCTTAATTTAAACACCTTTATGTTTATTAAACTATGGCAAGTGCTACAGTCATTAAATTCGTTTTTTTTCTGGTCAGAGGAGTAGACAGCAGATTTGCTTGCACATCTTTCCAGCAGGTAGCAAAGTAGACAGAAACAAGTTTCCTGTGAGCTCATTTTTCAAAAGATATAGTATTAAATTGACTTTCAGTGATACTTGGATTGCAAAGCCATTGAGACAACTTTTCTGAATTTTACCTTATATCTCATTAATAATAATAAAAAAAGAGGCATTAAAATCTGTCAGACAGGAAATATAGACCTCTAATGACACCAAGCATGACTCCATTGCTAGTTGGAAATCAATTTTTTTCGTAGCTACTAAAAACCAAAGACACATTTTACAACTCTTTAGTTTGAAGTGTCAAGTCAATTAAGGTTTATCTGTACTATATGTTATTGCTAAGTCTGATACAGAGGTGGATCACAGCATGCTAGATTATAGCTTATTCAGAGATAGAACAGGTATCAATCATGTATTTTTGAGAGAGCCATCTAAATGGACATGTGTTTTCATATAGCACTGAAGTCAAAAGGCACTGGCAAAAAATTGCAGGAAAACCTCCAAACTTTACAAATGCACATTCAAAAAATATTAAATCTTTTGAGAATAGGCAGTAGAATGAATCGCCAGTGTAAGCACAACAAGGAATTACCCTTCTGACATGTGATGATAAAGTCGACACAGTAATTTAAATGTGTAGTTATCTATGTGTGTATGAGTGCACCTAGGACTTCACACACCAAAAATCAGATTAGTCAAGAGTTTTCAATTTCAGGAATTCAATTTGCTTTCAGATTTCTTTACTGTTTGACTTGCTTTAGATATGGGTAAGGGTTATCTGGTTCCTGCACTAACTGCAGATGAGCATTTAAAAAAGAATAGAGACTTTCTCCTAACATCAAAGTAACCTTCTCTTTCCCTGAAAGTAGAATTATAATTGACAATATAAGGAATAAAGCAATACATGTGCAAGAAGGAGGGAATGACCCCACCTCCTTCACTTCAGTTTATCTAATTTTTTAATACCAGTCCTTGGACCTTGTGGCTTCATGGTTTGATTATGGGGTACCTGAACATGTACAGGCCGTCAATGTGAAGCTTGTTTCCATGTGACAACACAGGGATGATGTACTGGGCTATGGCCAAGGTGGGTCCTGCTGGAACTGGCTATACCCTTTCCTTTTGGAAAGACCTGCAGCCCCGCAACTGCCAACAGCTTGCCATGCAATCCAGAAAGGAATTATGCATCAGCAAGTGCACAAGTCACTGCAGATCATCTTCAGACTAGCCCAGGCACAACAAAGGACTCAACTGTATGGTCCAACACACAGATAGTTGATCTCTGTGGAAGTATCTGATTTCAGCAGAGTTTGGTCTCTCCGCTCATATAACTGAAAAACACTGATTTGCTTAAATAGAGACAATTAGTACAGATTAGCCTTTAATCTATGTAAATCATATAAATCAGCTTCAGTTAAAAATATATCAATAGTTACTTATTTTCTTTCAAGACATTAAATATTTTCATATACTCAGTGAGCCTTGGATTCCAGAAGAGTTCAGTGTGAGTTCCTTGTGTAGTATGAATACTAGCTTATGCTGTAACTTGGTTTATGACACCCACATTTCAAATTTTTAGTTCATCAAAACACACATCAAATAAGATTATATATGTTACTGCTCTATTTCATGTTATCATCCTGGAGATGTTGTAAATAAGAAGTAACTGAAAATGTGACTCACTAAATGCCCTGGAACATATCATATCTTCACTGAGGGATATGCTTTTTCACTAATTTGGGATAATATGAAACAAAATATTAAAGTGTAAAATAGCAGCTGAACACAGAAAAAAAATGCTGAAATAGAAATGAACAGCAAAGAATAAAATGCAGTCTAGAATGTCTTTTCTCTTCTTCCCTGTGATACTAACAAAACTGACAGAGGAGGTGAGACTCTATGACATAACTATAATTTTATTCTCTCCACATGGAGGTAAACACTAGATCTTATATTTTGCTTGCCCATGTTTGAAGGTCTGTCTCTGTTGTTCCTTCTGACCTTTATATTACAGCTTATCCATTGCAGGTAGCCCAAACATTTTCATAAAAATCTTCTCCATGATTGTAGCACAGTCTCCACTTCACCTATTTTCTCTAACCTTACTGCAATCAGTAAGTCAGAATTTCCCTTTCAACTTCATCTCCAAGATTTAGAGCTGTTCCTCTTCATATTAAACCTCCATTTACATGGCTCCCTAATTTTCCTCTTCACATAATGCAAAATAATTCCTTTTGTACCTTTGTTTTACTTTTTCCCTTTCTACTTATTATTTCCACCATTCTTTCCAAGTATGCAAGTCTTCCTTTAACACAAATTTCTCCCTTGAAGGATAACAACAATAAGAAGAACTAATGGACAAACTGAGGTGCAAAGAAGGTGATATATGGTTTAAAATAATTGAGTTAGAGTTTCCAAACTTGTAGGACTCTTCCTTGAGCTAATTCCTCAATTCATAGTTAAAGACCAATTATTCAGCACAGCAAATTAGAGAAGTCTCATCTAGATTTAGGCATGTAAAAATCACATGTCTAAATCTAGTCCTGTCACCACGGACACCTTTTACAGTCAGGAGGTTGAAATAGGCTCTTCCAGCAGTTTATTCATCCGACCTGCAAGTACCTATCTTTGGGTGAGATGAGTCATCGTACGTATCTCTCCACTGGATACAAAGTCAGTAACTACATTAGACTTAAGCATCTATCTAGTGCATGACAACATTAGTACAAATGAATTCCAACAGATTTCAGTCAGTGTATGACAATAAAAAGTCCTGAGGAGTTTGTCATTATATAACAGATGATGGAACAGAAAAATAAGTCTTTCAAAAAGTGCACGTGATTTACATGACAAAATGTATTCCACTTCAGGCATAGAGAAGCAGAAAGATAGTCCATGTTGAAAATAAAATGACAGAATTTATTTAAGAAAAAAAGATGAGACATGCATGCATACAGTTTATTTAAGATGTAAGTAAATATACAAGCACACAAAAAAAATATTGAACCCAAATGACAATAAAATTGTTTAGAGGATGCAAAGGATATAAACTAGAACTAAGGAGATTATACTACACATAGGAAAATTTATATTGAATGTAACAAGCCACTTTTACCATTTAATTTAGAACGTGAACTTTCATCAGACGTAGAATGCAAAGAAAGGGAAACTTGTAAGTATAAATGCAAGGAAGCTGGTAATAGAATCATAGAATCATGGAATCAACCAGGTTGGAAAAGACCTCCGAGATCATCAAGTCCAAACCGCTGTGGTTACTAGACCATGGCACTAAGTGCCGCATCCAGTCTCATCTTAAAAACCTCCACGGATGGTCAATCCACCACCTCCCTGATCACTCTCTCTGTAAAAATTTCTTCCTAATATCCAAACTAAACCTCCCCTGGCAGAGCTTAAGACTGTGCCCTCTTGTCCTATTGCTGATTGCCTGGGAGAAGAGACCGACCCCCACCTGGCTACAACCCCCTCTCAGGTAGTTTTAGGGAGTGATGAGGTCACCCCTGAGCCTCCTCTTCTCCAGACTAAACAACCCCAGCTCCCTCAGCCTCTCCTCACAGGACTTGTGCTCGAGTCCCTTCACCAGCCTGGTTGGTCTTCTCTGGACTTGCTCCAGCACCTCAATATCCTTCCTCAACTGGGGGGCCCAGAACTGGACACAGCACTCCAGGTGTGCCCTCACCTGTGCTGAGTACAGGGGAAGAATCCCTTCCCTACTCCTGCTGGCCACACTGCTCTTGATGCATGCCAGGATGCCATTGGCCTTCTTGGCCACCTGGGCACACTGCTGGCTCATGTTCAGCTTCCTGTCAACCCAAACTCCCAGGTCCCTTTCTGCCTGGCTGCTCTCCAGCCACTCTGTGCCCAGCCTGTAGCACTGCAGGGGGTTGTTGTGGCCAAAGTGCAGGACCCGGCACTTGGCCTTGTTGAACCTCATCCTGCTGGAATCAGCCCAACTCTCCAGTTTGCCCAGGTCCCTCTGCAGAGCCCTCCTGCCTTCCAGCAGATCAACACTTCCCCCTAACTTGGTGTCATCTGCAAATTTGCTGATGGTAGACTCAATCCCCTGATCCAGATCATCAGTAAAGATATTAAACAGAACTAGGCCCAATACTGATCCTAGAGGACACCACTAGTGGATGCAGCACCATTCACCACCACTCTCTGGGCTCAGCCATCAGCCAGCTCTTTTTTCCATAGTCAGTAAGTTCTTTTTTTCCCTAGTTTCCTTCAAAATCTCCTTGTTCAGCCAGGCTGGCTGTCTTCCCCACCAGCTCGCCTTGTGGCACACTGGGACAGCCTGGTCCTATATGTTCAGGACCTCTTTCTTGAAGCGTCTCCATCTCTCCTGGACCCCTGGGTTTTCAAGGGCTGTTTCCCAAGGTACCCTCTGAACCAGTAGGCCGAAATCTGCCCTGCAGAAGTCCAGGGTAGAAGTTTTATTGAGGGCCCTCTTTGCATCTCTGAGTATTGAAAACTCTCTTATTTCATGGTCACTGTGCCACAGAACGGCCTCCGAAATTATCCTCTATACACTCTCAGAATTTCCTAGACTGCCACTTCTCTGCTGTGCTGAGTTCCCAGCAGACATCTGGCAGGTTAAAGTTGCCCACAAGAACAAGGGCTGGCGATTTTGAGACATGTGCCAGCTGCTTGTAGAATAATTCATCACCTTCATCATCCTGATAGGAGGGGTCTATAACAGACTCCCACTAGGATGTCAGCCTTGTTGGCCTTCCCCCGATTCTGATCCACAGAACATACAACAGTTCTTCTTTTCTGTGGATTTGTTTTCTTTGCCCTAGGGATCTGGTGGAGGGTTTTTGATTAGTTTGTTTGAGGTTTCGGGGGTTCTTTTGGCTTGAGTGGGGTTGTTTTGGTTTTTTTTTTAAATACGTTTGTAGATTTTTATCCAATTTGTTTTTAGTTTAAGTTTTGTTCAGAGAATATTTATCTGCAACTGATTAATTAGCACCTGATCTAGTTAACTTTGCTTCCTTCAGAAGGATGCAGTGGAGACAGCTCTCTAATGTCAGATAAAAATACACTTTAATAATCTATTGGTCTATTGCAATTTTGTAACAACTGAAACTGAGCGAATTCAGCATATGATTTATCATATGCCTAGTTATGCATTTGAAATATATAGCTCTACAGAATTTAGCTAGTTCCCACTTACTTATCAGAAGTGTAGAAGTACACAAAGAAAATCCTGGACAAATCACTCATGGATGGTATTCATCTGGCAATCTTAAAATGAAATATATAAAACTACAGAACATACAAATCATCAGCAACCTGGAACAAAGAAGAAAATTCTCCACTAAACATGCTTAAATTACTTGATCAAATTAAAAGGTCAGAAAGTATTCAACTATCTCCAAACCACAGTCAAGCATTATGGCAATTTTATTCAAAATGGAAGTGTGACATGGGGAAAGTTCTGACACTGTACAACATCTTTATCAATTTATATACTCAAGTATAAAGTTAAATAATTTTATATTAAAAACTTATTTTAAGTGTGTAATACTAGCAACTTAACATTTTAAGAATAATGCTACATGCTAAATATAGGATTAGAAGTCATTACCCTTCAGGACCTTTGAAGAGAGAATCTTTGGAGCATTTGTCCCAGGTTGGACTTGGCTCCCAGCCAAGTGCCTGGACCTCAGGGACAAAGCCTTCCCCTTCCCTCTCACTCTCGTGTAATTGACCGAAAAGATCACGAAAAAGAAAATCAAAAGAACCCAAACCGAACTGAATTTTAAGTGGAAGATTTATATATATATATATATATATATACACAAAGAAAATTATATACAGGGAACCCCCCAAAGGGGAAAAGGGAAGGGAAAGGGAAAAGGGAAAAGGAATAAAAAGGGATATAACGCAAATACTTCCCTCCAGAGATAGCGAACCACACCACACAACCGCCGGCACTCTCTGCCTCTCAAGGCCAACCAGATGCGCTAGGCCTCACTCCCCGCCCGGGCAGAGCGACAGCAAAGCTACCTTCGCCTTCGGTCCGCCGGAAGAAAGAGAGCGAGATTTCCTCTCTCTTCTTATTTATACTTTTGTTTACGTAAAACTCGTATGGAATACTGGGAACATGGTCTTAGTTCCTTGGTTACAACCTGGTCACCAAGGAAGGCCTAGTCTTAAAACTACTACATTCTCCACCTCTTATTCCATACTATTTTTACGTAACACTTATATGTCATGTATTTGCTTATATCCCGCGTATATATACACAGATTTATATATATAGTCCTTTGAAGTAGTTGTCTTATGGTAGAAGATCGGCTTCAGCATCAACAGTAGTTCAGTTCAGATCCTTGGCACTTTGGTTACAATCACAGTTCAGGTTTAGGACTGGTTCACTGTCTCATTGTCAGATACTGGTATCAGCTTTGGTCAGGTTTCTCTCATTTGGTGGCTGGTTTCCTGTAAAACAACTTAAAGCACAAAGTTAGTTTTTCCCCAAGGATAAATTTCCTTGAGGCACACACTGTATCTTTCTATCCTTCCTCATCACCCACCAGGTGTACCCTGGCCCTTGGGCAAAAACAACTCCACGAATGGGTTTGTCCTCGCTCGAGGTAGGGGTAACCCAAACAGCTTTACCCAACATACCTCTCAGGTGAATCACTGGAACTTTGTCTCCATCTACAGTGTGGAGGGATTCTGCTTGGGCAGGGCCAGCTCGATTGATAGAGCCTCTAGTATTTACCAACCAGGTGGCCTTGGCTAGGTGCTTATCCCAGTTCTTAAATTTTCCCTCACATAGTGCTTTTAAAGTTGTTTTTAACAGTCCATTATACCTTTCAATTTTCCCAGCAGCAGGTGCATGATATGGAATGTGATAGACCCATTCAATACCATGCTCCCGTGCCCACGTGGCCACTAGATTATTCTTGAAATGAGTCCCATTGTCTGATTCAATTCGCTCTGGAGTGCCATGTCTCCATAAAACCTGCTTCTCAAGACCCAGAATGGTATTCCGGGCCGTTGCATGGGGCATTGAATATGTTTCCAACCATCCAGTCGTTGTTTTCACCATGGTAAGCACATAACGCTTACCCTGGCGGGTCTGTGGTAATGTGATATAATCGACTTGTCATGCTTTTCCGTATCTATATTTGTCCCAGCGTCCACCATACCATAGGGGCTTCAATCTTCTTGCCTGCTTGATAGCAGCACAGGTTTCACAGTCGTGGATAACCTGGGAAATAGTGTCCATGGTTAAATCCACCCTTCGGTCTCGTGCTCATTGGTAGGTGGCATCTCGGCCCTGATGACCTGAAGCATCGTGGGCCCATCTGGCTAGGAACAACTCTCCCTTATGTTGCCAGTCCAGGTCTATTTGTGACACTTCAATTTGTGCAGCTCTATCCGCTTGTCTGTTGTTACGATGTTCTTCGTTGGCTCGACTCTTGGGTACATGGGCATCTACATGGCGGACTTTCACATCTAGTTTCTTTACTCTAGAAGCAATGTCCTGTCACAAATCAGCAGCCCATATAGGTCTTCCTTTACGCTTCCAACTCATGTTTTTCCATCGCTCTAGCCATCCCCATAGGGCATTGGCTATCATCCATGAGTCAGTGTAGAGGTAAAGCCTTGGCCATCCTTCTCTCTCTGCAATGTCTAGGGCCAATTGGACAGCTTTGAGTTCTGGAAACTGACTCGATTTGCCTTTACCTTCAGTGGCCTCCATGACTTGTCGGGTGGGACTCCAAACAGCTGCTTTCCACTTCCGGTTCCCTCCTATAATACGGCAAGAACCGTCAGTGAAAAGAGCATAACGTGTCTCTTCATCTGGCAGTTGATTGTATGGCGGAGCTTCTTCAGCTCGACTCACTGGTTCTTCTTCCTCTTCATCTGCCAGACTGAAGTTTCCACCTTCGGGCCAATTAGTTATGATTTCCAAAATTCCGGGCGATTCGAGTTTCCAATTCGGACACGTTGCGTAATCAAAGCAATCCACTTGCTCCATGTGGCATCGGTAGCATGATGCGTAGGAGGCACTTTCCCTTTGAACATCCAACTCAGCACCGGTAGTCGGGGTGCCAGGAAGAGCTGTGCTTCAGTGCCAATCACTTCAGAAGCTGCTTGTATGCCTTCATATGCCGCCAGTATTTCCTTCTCCATAGGGGTGTAGTTGGCTTCAGATCCTCTGTAGCTTCGACTCCAGAAGCCAAGTGGTCGCCCTCGTGTTTCACCAGGCACCTTTTGCCAGAGGCTCCAGGAGGGACCGTTATCTCCAGATGCAGTGTTAAGTACATTCTTTACATCTGGTCCCGTCCTAACTGGTCCAAGAGCCACGGCATGTGCAATCTCTTGCTTGATCTGCCTGAAAGCCTGCTGTTGTTCAGGACCCCATTGGAAATCATTCTTTTTACGGGTCACAAAATAAAGAGGGCTCACAATTTGACTGTACTCTGGGATGTGCATCCTCCAGAAGCCTATGGCTCCCAGAAAAGCTTGGGTCTCCTTTTTGTTTGTCGGTGGAGCCATTGCTACAATTTTATTGATGACGTCGGTTGGAATCTGGCGCCTTCCATCTTGCCATTTCACCCCTAAGAACTGGATCTCTCTGGCAGGCCCCTTGACCTTGCTCTTCTTAATGGCAAAACCGGCTTTGAGGAGAATCTGGATAATCTTCTCTTCTTTGTCGAAAACTTCCTTTGCTGTGTTCCCCCATACAATGATGTCGTCAATGTATTGTATGTGTTCTGGGGCCTCACCCTTCTCCAGTACAGCCTGAATCAACCCATGACAGATGGTGGGACTGTGTTTCCACCCCTGGGGCAGTCGATTCCAGGTGTATTGCACGCCCCTCCACGTGAAAGTAAACTGTGGCCTGCACTCTTCTGCCAAGGGAATGGAGAAAAATGCATTTGCTATGTCAATGGTAGCATACCACTTTGCTGTCTTGGACTCCAGCTCATATTGGAGCTCCAACATGTCTGGCACAGCAGCACTCAATGGTGGTGTGACTTCATTTAAGCCACGATAGTCCACTGTCAATTTCCATTCGCCATCGGATTTGCGTACAGGCCAAATGGGGCTGTTGAAGGGTGAGTGAGTCTTACTGACCACCCCTTGACTCTCCAACTTCCTGATCATCTTATGAATAGGGATCACAGCATCTCGATTGGTCCGGTATTGTCGCCTATGCACTGTTGAAGTGGCTATTGGCACTTGTTGATCATCGACTTGCAGGAATCCTACAACAGAAGGATCTTCTGAGAGACCAGGCAGGGCAGACAATTGCTTGGATTTTTCCTCAGTCACCGTGGCTACACCGAAAGCCCATCGGTACCCCTTCGGGTCCTTGAAGTATCCTCTTCTCAGGTAATCAATACCAAGGATACAAGGAGCTTCTGGCCCTGTCACAATGGGATGCTTTTCCCATTGGTCTCCAGTTAAGCTTACTTCGGCCTCTACCACTGACAACTCTTGCGACCCTCCTGTCACTCCAGAAATAGACACAGTCTCCTTAGTCTTGTGTTCAGACGGCATTAGTGTACACTGGGCACCGGTATCTATCAAAGCCCGGTATCTCTGTGGATCCGATGTGCCAGGCCATCGAACCCACACAGCCCAGTAAACCCGATTATCCTTCTGGTCCCTTTCCTTCTCCTGGCAGAAGGCAGGGCCCCTCTATTGGTCCTTGTCAGAGCATTCAGTGTCAGATATCTTCTTTGCTCCACCAGCGGCCTTCTTGTTGTCAAGAAAGTGGACTTCAGCCTTCTTGTGTTGTGGAGATCGCAATTGCTTTTCCACAAAATCCGCATCAACTACAAAGACAAGTTTTTTATTGGCTTCCTTCTGCTTCAGCTCTTTCACTCTAGCCTGAAGTTTGGAAGTGGGTTGTCTATCCCATTTCTTCATGTTCTCTCCCTGTTTGTGCAGGTAGGACCACAGCTGATTACGTGATTCGCCTTTAGGGCCCTTCCTTCTGTGTGTAGGGGGAGGAGTTGTTGACCGAGATCTGGACCAAGATCGAGATTGAGGTCGAGCTCGTGGTCTAGATCGCTTTACTGGTGTGTCTCTGTAGTCTCGGGAAACGCTGTCATCTCTGTCTTCATAGTCATCCTCATAATTGGAATATTCATAATTTCCTTTCATTCTTCCCTTAGAGCAGATGGGTTTACGTCGGACATCGGACAGATCTTCGAAATTTTCCGTTATGCTCTGTATTCATTGACACATTGTTTCTACATCTGGTTCATCCAACTTTGGATGGAATATTGAAATTAGGTAGTTGATGTATTGTGCAGGGGCACCTTTCAATTATTTTTTTCCACATTGGATTGGTATATGGGAGACTCGCAGGGTCTAAGATATCATAATAGTCTGGGTTACTAAAGATGAGTTCAAGCATGGCCAGTTCCCGTAGATATTGAATACCTTCTTCCGCAGTTGTCCATTTTCCTGGAGAACTTGTTAAGTACTCTTTAAATGGATATCTCTCTCTCACAGCATTAAGGATCCTAAGCCAGAGACTATGACTATATGGCTCTCGTGCAATTCCTTGTTCAATCTCATGGTTTCGAGCCAGGGATCCCAACTGCTGTGCTTCGTGACCTTCCAGCATGTGGCTTCTAGCTCCATTATCCCAGCATCTTACCAGCCAGGTTAGAATCCGCTCACCAGGCCGGCGACTATAATCTTTTCTCAAATCCCGGAGCTCTGCTGGGGTCAATGATCGTAATACCTCCGATGTTCTCATGACTCCCGCTTCTGGATGGACATCCCTCCTATCCATTTCCACTTCTCTTTTGACGTATCTGTGTGGAACTGTTTCCACTCTGCCTCTCTCACGTGGAGGTGGAAATGGAACATGCCTTGGGGATGGGCTTCTGTGTTGTGGAGGTTGAGGCGGGGGCTGTGTCTGCTGCAGGGATGGTTTTCTGGCTTGTGGAGATGGGGACCGAGCACGGTGCCTGGATGGGCTTCTCGCAGGTGGAGGTAACGAGTAGTCCTCCGGACCCTGGGATGAGGATTTCAGATAGTTCTCCATCTCTTCTGTGGAACAGTCAAGAAGAGTGTATTCAGGTGTCAACACTTTCCTTGGTTTTTGTGTTCCATCAGGCATCTGAGCTGCTGCCCCTTCTTCCTTCGGACGCATCCCCCTCTCTTTTGGACGCGCCCCTAATTCCTTGGGACGTGTTCCTTCTCTCACAGCTAGTTCTTCTTCTTCTTCAGTTACACGCCTCAGTCGTGGGGCTAGGCTCGTGGACCCTGCATCATCCCTTATCCACATTTTCTTTTTTGTTATGGGGGCAATAGTGATTTCAGGATCTTTGGTGTGGGCCCCAGTCTTGGTCATAGAAGTGGCTGGAGTTCCCATGTTCGTAAAGTCCATAATTGGAACTCCAGTGTCAGCAGGTTTGGTCCAAACTGTGCTGGCTTCAAGAGGCATCTGGACTCTGGTCTTGGTGGACTCTATTCTAACTGGCATAGTTTGTGTCCCTGTCTCTGCTTTAGCCTTCTGAACATGATCTACAGCGGCTCGATAAGCACTAGCCAGGCCCCAGCATAGAGCAGAGATTTGGGTATTTGGATCCTTATATGTAAGACAACCTTCCATTAAACGATGGGTTATCTCATTAGGATCAAAGGCCTGTGCTGCCGTGAAGTCCCAAGTAATGGGAGGTGCCAAGCGTCCGATCCATTTACCAAACTCTTCCCATGCTCCTTGCCAACCAGGAACTGCCCTTTCCAAGCCCCTTTCCAAAGCTCCAGCTAACCCCTTTGAGGTACGGCCTTTCCTACAACAAGGGAACCAGCGTAACACAATCCTTCCAATTTTAAATAGCATGTTCATCACATTCATCATAAACCAAATTGTTGCCACACAATTTAGATATTCATTGGAGGCAACAGTCAATTTGGGAATTTCTAGGATCCAGCGTTTAATATCAAGATAGGAAGAATACCTTTCCCAGATGTCTCGCCAATTGAACACTGTTGGATTTGGATTGTCCCACATGTAGTAGCCTAAAACAGGTGCGAAAGCTGCTAAAAGTACATTAAAAATTAAGAAAGTGGCCATTATTTATATAGTTGTCCTCAATGTTCTTATACAAGAGGTATATTTATATAAACAAATCCCTCTTGGCTGCGATCCCGGTACTGTTCCCAAACAAAGTCAATGTTTGGCAGAACTTGGCCACCTGCCCAGAAATTGTTACCAAAACAACCTCCTGGTAATCTCGGTGGAACCTCCAAAAATGTCCCAGGTTGGACTTGGCTCCCAGCCAAGTGCCTGGACCTCAGGGACAAAGCCTTCCCCTTCCCTCTCACTCTCGTGTAATTGACCGAAAAGATCACGAAAAAAGAAAATCAAAAGAACCCAAACCGAACTGAATTTTAAGTGGAAGATTTATACATATATATATATATATATATATATATATATATATATATATATATATATATATATATATACACAAAGAAAATTATATACAGGAACTCCCAAAGGGGAAAAGGGAAGGGAAAGGGAAAAGGGAAAAGGAATAAAAAGGGATATAACGCAAATACTTCCCTCCAGAGATAGCGAACCACACCACACAACCGCCGGCACTCTCTACCTCTCAAGGCCAACCAGATGCGCTAGGCCTCACTCCCTCGCCCGGGCAGAGCGACAGCAAAGCTACCTTCGCCTTCGGTCCGCCGGAAGAAAGAGAGAGAGAGCTTCCTCTCTCTTCTTATTTATACTTTTGCTTACGTAAAAATCGTATGGAATACTGGGAACATGGCCTTGGTTCCTTGGTTACAACCTGGTCACCAAGGAAGGCCTAGTCTTAAAACTACTACAGCATTATATCTCCACTTGCTTTATAAAGAACTATTTTAGGCAGAATATTTCAGTAGGAACCTAAAACTTAAGAATCCAGTGGGTGTCTAATTTAGGATTAAATGCAGTGTCGTGGTTTTGCCCACCAGCCCATCCCTGGGGCTGAGGATGGTTTTGTCCAGGTGATTTCCGGACAAAAAACCAATCAAAAAAGTTCAGTGACGCCTTTGCTAATTACATCTTTAAGAAAACGGAAGAGAAGGTTGTGGCGCAGTTGAAATTAAGAGCAGCAGCCATGTAGAAGAGTAGCGGGCCCGAGGAGGGCCAAGACCCCCTCCTCCCCGGCTTGGGCCGGGGGGGGCAGGTGTAACACTGAAGCCTTCCTTCTCTCTTGTGAGAGAGTGAAGAAAAAAAAAAGGTTTAAAAGACGAACTGCTTAAATGAGAAACCGCTGCAGAAGAATTCCAGCCATGAGATAACAGAATTTCCAAGGTCAAAGCTGCAGTCACAGGAGAGAGAAGAAAAGTTCGAAGGGGGGAGAGCTGCTTTTTCTCCTTTTCGCTCTCCCTCCCTTCAGCAGGGTAAAGACTGAAAAATAAAACCCTGCCACCTGTAGAAGTTTGTTGGGGTAAAGAGACCCCCATGCGGCTCACAGAAGAGCTTGTGGATGCACCAGAGATTTGTGACTTTAACAGAGAGAAAGCCTTATGCTGGAGTAAAAGCGGTTCAGATGAGGCAGAGTCCTGTTAAAGACTTTGTGACCCTCGAAGGGATCGATGCTTATGCTGGAGCGAGACGGCTCAGATAAGCTTGGGATCTCAGTGAGAGATCCATGCTGCTGCTGTTGAAGATTTATGACCCTGACGGGTATTAGAACCTACGCTGGAACACAAAACGGTTCAGGTAGGGATGTTGGGATCCATGTGTGGGATCCGTGCTGCTGGTGCTAGAGAGAACCTACGCTGGAGCAGAAAACGGCTCAGGTGGGATATTGGGATCCGAGTAAGGGATCCAGACTAGACCCATGCCGAGAAGTCAATCAAGGACTGTTCTCCCATGGGGAGGGACCTCCATAGGGAAACAGGGGTGAACTCTTAAACTATTATCCCCTGTAACCCTGTGGAAGAAGATCCATAGTAAGCAAGTGTCCCCTTGCAAGTCTATGGAAGGAGACCCTTCAGGACCTGGGTAACCCTCAGCCTTCGGTTTTAACCCAGGAGGGGGGTAGGCCCAGCCCTGGAGGCCAACACAGAATAAGAGAGAGATAAAGAAGTTCCAACTGCGACGAAAGTGCTGCAGAGTTACTGGAGAGAGAGAAAGCTGGAATTCTGAGAACAGAAAAGGACTGCTTCTCCTCCTTGGACTGATATAAAGGGAGGTGGGGGGAGAAGTATCTTTTGTAAATACATAATACCTTTTACTTAAGTAAAATTATTGTAGATATAATTCTTTAGTTTTAGTTTGTTAATAATAAATACTCATACTTTTTTTAATTCAGTCTCTTTTTGTCTGCATAAACCTTCTCTCAACTAATAGTAATTGTATGTGAGGGTATAAAAGTAAATTGAGCCAGGACAAAACCACGACATGCAGGTATTATTACCAGTATGAAACGAAACCAAACCAAAAAACCCCCATGAAAATATCTCCTTTTGACAATGTATATTCTAGTTCAACAGATGGCTGTGACGTGATACTCATCCCACTCATAAAGATTTGTCTGTTTTTAAAGAAGCCATAGAATCAATACTTCACATATGTTTCAGTCTTACTGGATCATAGCACAAACATTTGCTAGAAAAATCACTGAATGATTTTAAAGCTCTTAGCAGCATACAAAAGAAGGTGCTTAGAAGACAGAAAATAATATGATAATCATGTTAGCATTTTATTAGCTGTAAACCATGGACAAATGTTATAAATTATTTCACAATTTATTTGATCAAAACTGAGCATATCTGAATATAATATTTTAATGCATAATAGGAGATAGAGAGATTTCCACTTCAAAAGAATAAAGAACTATACCAGCTTTGTATGTCGTTTTTTCTCAGAAAACGTCGTTTACCAAAACACTTTCAAATTACCAGTTTCTCACTTAGATAAGAGCACTTTGACTCCTAAAATATCTGTAGTCCACAATGAGCATTCGCATCTGTAAGATTTAGAAAATCCAATATAAACCTAAATTTTAAAACCTCCAGATCACAAGTAGTTACAAAACTTTAAAAACGTACCCTTTCTCCTTTCTTCTTAATGTTAGCAAAGCATTTAATGATCCCAGCAGTTTCTTGTTGGAGAATCTGACAGTATTTGGTTGTACTTCTAACAAGCCTCTTAGAGATGTGCATAGTAAATGGAGGTCAAGAAAATCAAAAGAGAGGAAATTTTAAAAACAGGAAAACATTTAGCAAGTTTGTGGGGGGGAAAAAAAAGTGTTTCCAGTTCCAATAAGAGTAAATAAAGTAATTAGAATGAAAATGCTAAAAGCTCAGCAAATATTGTTAAATCTGCTCATAATGATGGAGTTTATTTACCAGTTGTGCCAGAGCAAATGGATTTGCTTTATTTTGGGAGCTGGGCTGTATTAGTCTCAACTATTGCAAAGCTCAGTTCACCCATGGAGCAAATAAATGGATGATGAGTCATTCTTTTTCTGAATAGAGTATTAAGTGCAGTCTCAGCTTGCAATTATTTAATTTTCCAAATAAGTCATTCCAAAGCTCTCAGAGCTAAACTCCATGATTATATAATTTCTTTCAGAGTGGATGAAATTTAAGGACAGAGTACAATACTGCTACCTATGTTTAAGCATTGTCCCAGTTCAGTCAGTGTTATACTAATTTTATTTAATGATTTAACAGAAATGTAGCCTTCTGATCTTCATTTTATAGGATTTTGTTCTATTATTTAAAACTTTGACATCTCAAGGGCAATTCAAGCATACAGATTTACAAAAAACTTTAATAATTACTATGTGTTTCTGTAAATTTAGTGTACCATATACAGATGGGAAATCAGAAACTGGTAAAATAAAAACTTGTGGGAAATCAATTATGCAATGATATTTCCCAAACTATGTAAATGTCAGCTACCTAAGAGTACCTAAAATGTAAATACATTAATTTTTAATTTTTTAAATTTTTTATTTTTAAAATATGAGGCCTGATGGATTTGAAGAGATTTATTTCAAAATAATTTTAAAATTAATTTTAAATGAATTATGTAAAACTACTTTTCTCTGCTCAATTTACCTTTGCAATCTTATATACCTTATTTTAAACATAACTTGCTATGATAATGCAACAAAACATGAATATTTTAAATGCAGAATTGACATCTATTGAGGACCTTTGGAATCATTTCCCAGAACAAACTGCCCACACTTGTGCAAGTTCAAAGTGACTGCAATATTTACTATGTTAATTGAATCCTTTAATGTTTCCAAAAGTTCTCTGATGAAGTCCACTAAAAATAGAAAAAAAATTGTCATTATTGCAGTTTTTAAAATAAAATAGGTGTTTTCTCTCTCTTTTTTTTCCTGGCATCCTTACCTGAATGACCATTGGTTTTAATATGAGTATTATCACTGACAATGGACTTTGGCTCAAGTACAAGGACACTGTAGCAGATGTACTCCAATCTGTTGGAACTGCTCTCATGCTGTCCACCAGCACTGCCTTCCACTGACTCTGGGTGAAGGTCTCGTTTTGTCTCGTCTTTAAAACTGATGGAGGATGAATATTTCTTGGTCATAGAAAATGAAATGGAGTGGTTATTCCTTCAGGCAGACTGATTTAGGCACTTACTTTGGGGAACTTAAATCTTTCTCAAAATAAAATATTGATGCATCAAACTATGTCAGATTGATCATTTAATTAGTTTATATTCCAAGTAATTCAGAATAATTTCTATTCCACTCATCCTTTCCCCTTGAAAGTTATATAACTTTCAATTTATATATCAGATGACCCAAGGGTCATGCTGTTTGTCAGCTAGATTGGTGACTTTTAAGAATAATTCCATGTGTCTTTGTATTTGGTTTGCATGGTCAGTTTCTGGTAGTGGGGTGGGCTTCTCTAAGAAGCTGCCAGAAGCTTCCCCCATGTCCAACAGAGCCAATACCAGCCAGCTCTGAGACAGATCCGCTGCTGGACAAGGCTGAGCTGATCAGTGACAGTGGTAGCAACCTTCTGACAACATATTGAAGGGGGAAAGAAAATTATTCATGCAGATGTTATTGCAGCCAGAGAAGAGAGAGGTGAGAATATGTGATAGGAACAGCCTTGCAGACACCAAAGTTAGTGAAGGAGGAGAGGAGAAGGTGCTCCAAGTGCTGGAGCAGAGAACCCCTGCAGCCCATGGTGAAGATCTGTGGAGGCAGCTCTCCCTCTGCAGCCCGTGGAGGTCCATGGTGGAACAGAGACCCACCACAGCCCATGGAGGAGCCCACATTGGAGTGGGTGGATGCCCAAAAAAAGGCTGTGACCCTGTGGGAAGCCCATGCTGGAGCAGGGTCCTGGCAGGATCTGTGGCTTTGTGGAGAGAGGAACCCATGCTGGAGCAGGTTTACTGGCAGGACTTGTGACCCCATGGGGGACCCACACTGGAGCAGTCAGTGAAGAACTGTAACCCATGGGGTGGACTCACATCCTCACATGGAGAATTGACTCCTTTGGGAGGGACCCAAGACTGGAGCAGGGGAAGGACTGTCACTGAGGAGGAAGCAGCAGCAGAAACAATGTGGTGAACTGACCATAACCCCCATTCCCTGTGTCCCTGAACCACTCAGGAGCAGGAGGTAGAGAACTGGAAATGAAACTAAGCCCAGGAAGGAGGGAGGGGTGGGGGGAAAGTGTTTTTAGGATTTTTTTTCCTTATCATTATCCTGCTCTGATTTTGATTGGTAATAAATTCAACTAATTTCCATAAGTCAACTCTGTTTCCCTTGTGACAGTGAGTGATGTCTCCCTGCCCTTATATCAACTTATGAACCTTTTGTTATATTTTCTATACCTGTCCAGCTTAGGAGGGGAGTGAAAGACCAGCTTTGGAGGTCATCTGGCATTCAGCCAGGGTCAACCCACCACAGTCTTCTAACTCTGCAGAATTACTAAGTTCTACTTTGCTTTTTTAAATTTATTTTTCTTTATTTTTCAATATATATAAAATAAATAAATGGATTTCTTATGTTCAGTTTCTACACTGCTCTCTGTCTTCTGCCAACCAAACTGCTTTCTTATCCTCTTCGATTAATCTATATCCAGAGAAACTTATAGAGTGTGTGTGTAGCTGAGGGAGACTGATGAATGTTAAATGCATAATGGCAATATATCTTTACATCTTCTTTTCATCTCATTTATGCTTATGACTCTACCATAAACAGCATTTAAATAAAAGACAAAAAATTGGAATATAGAATAAGAATGGGACAGAAAGGAGGTTTCTTAACAAACTCAGTACTTATTAGGTAGGTAAGAATAAGCTTAAAGATGTACTAAATAATGTACTGACTCTTACTCTTCATGAGGCAGTAGATGTCTTGCCAAACTAGTCAACTGCTTTCTGTAAGACACAGAGAACCTAATTTCTCTTGGTTGATATTACAGTTTTCCTGAGTCACTAAGCATCTGATGGAAAAAATAATTAATCCCTCTTCTTCTATACTGAGGTTATGTGTTTCTGCTGAACCCAGATCTGGATATTACCATACAAAACTTAATATCTCAAGGCTGGAAGCAACCCCTAGTTTAGCAGAAAAACTGCACATATTCCAATAAAATAAGGGCATTGTGAAAAAAAAATCTGTAAATTTTGCCAGCTGTACTTGTTTCTGGTTTATAAAATTTTCTGGCTTGAGCAGAGAGAGTTGTGCTGGCTTAAATACAGTGTATTTACTATAAGGAATACTTCACAAGGTTGGAAGTAGGCAACTTCAGAAAAGACTAGACACCAACTAGGAATTTCTGCATGTCCATTCTTATGTCCAAAGTGTATGGCTTTGGACATAAGAATCCAACAGCTGCATCTGATTACATAGAGGGAAAATCCTTGTTAGTAACAGAAAAAAGTTACCTACATTTCTTATTTAGGACGATAGGCTATGTTCTGATTAGAAGCCAGATTATAATTTTATAAATAAGATTTTATTTTCTTAAGAAAGAAGTTTTCAATAATTTACATATTGAGGGCTTTTTTCTCCAAGTTATACTTACTATAAAACCAAAAAGAGATACCACTTCCTCCCTTCTCAAGAGACCATGATGTGCTGCAGTCATCAAATTGTTATCTTTCTTAGGCACCTTAAAAGAAATTTCTCACTTGGTAATAGTGGATTTTTTCAAATCCTCTTAAACCCATCACATTCCCTGATCCTGTGAATTGATTTTATCTGGTTGCCTTCTGACCTTTCAAAAGAAATTTATGCTGGTTTGACACAAAGGGGAAGCATAAGTAGCAATTGTAACTATCAACTACCCAACTCTGACTTTATCTGTTCACCAAAGCTCTTCACAGTTTTCCAACACTCCTATGGGGTCTTTCAGTATTTGCAGGAATTAAGGCTGATGGTGGGCAAAAGGGGTTATACATCAGTAACTTGGTAGATGTTAAATTTGACATGTGTTGTTATCAGGCTTGTTTTTATAAAGCCTCTGAAAAATGAAGGAAGAGAGCTTCAGAGAGGGTGAGAGGAGAAGAGCTGGGACTCCTGTGAGTTGACCGCTACAGCTCCATCTGAACTCTTCATGTGTACCAGTGTTCTGCTCTGTGCTTGTACCTACTACAGGCTGCTGAGGGACTGGAAATTCTGCTTTGATAGAAGAAATAAGTAATTCCAGGGTGGTAGGAGTAGAAAATAGACTTTACTTTAAATCTCTATATACACACTAGGGAAAAGGAAAATAAGTAATGGCCCAGAAAACAAAAGGTATCACCTTGGTTTTGTGGATCTTTGAATGCTTGATAGTTTTTTTCCCTGAAGTCTGTGCTTTGCGTTAGGCTTAAGAAGAAATTGTTTTAATTTAAGAAGCAACTAGTCTGACTATGCTATTCTTTTTACTTCCTCAGACACTATTAGTTTAGTGAATTACTATATAAAGTTGATGACCAACTAAAAAGGAATTCAATAACTGTATTTATGCCAAAATAATTTATTGCAGCATCAGATAAAAACAATCCAATTAGAAAGTAAAAAGGAATTACTTGGTACCTCATGAGTCAAAACTGATAAACACAGGTTCGTAGTTAAAAAGATGCCACAAAGGGAAAAAGACCAGTGGCCTAGGCCATAAAATTACACTCCTCAGAAATTAAAGCACTCCCTACTTCACAGATATCCTATAGGCATTCAGGTCTAGTCTGTGTGAAAAAAAGAAGGAAAGAAAGAAAGAAAAAGTTAAAAAATATGTGTATTACTTTCCTGATTAAGCTCTGCCTTGGGTTCTGTTATCTTTACTTTTTTAAATGAGTCTCCTAGGAACAGTGTATATGCTACCAAGACATAAGCATACACAGGGTCCCTCATGTTCCTTGTATGCTTGTAGACATCACTGATATTCAGTTGCTTTGAAGCCTAGCAAAGACTGCCCTGGGTCTGTCTTTCTAAACATATTTTTCTCTATTTTTCCACTGGGTGCTGCAGGCCAAAATTATTCATATGCTATTTAATGCATTTGTATTCAAATAGTTCTGTGAGAATTTTCTATCTGCCAATGGTTGCAGTAGCAGCGACAGCTATCCCTAATACTTGGCAGACATGCTTCTAATTAGGAGGGGGAAACTAAGTACAAATGAGCTTTCAGTGACCTCAACATGATTTGAGAGCCCCCATTTCTGCAAGTGAACTGTAGTTCCAAGAATACTCCAAATTTAGGTATCTATGTAAAAAACACTAGAGTCTCTTTGCAAGCCTGCTACCACAGCAATTTGACAGCTGACTGTACTGCCAATGCTGCAGTTCAGTTCAGAAGAATGACACGTTTCTGAACAAGCACAGCTTCTTTGAACTGAAGATTTTCAACCCACCTGGCCGGGGCTAGGCCCTCGCATGGCTCTGTGACAGTCTATTTCCTCATTGAAATTCTGGAGTCATGGTTGATCACACATTCAAGATGATAAGAGTCTACCCTGCGGAGTGGAACTGCTTCACTCAGAAGTCTTTTTGTTAGCTCCTGTCAGAGAGCTAGCATTAACATGTCCTAAGATCCTTGTCAAGGCAGAAGCAGGCTTTTTCTGAAGAATATTATGTTGGTGGAGGTGAAAGAAAGCCTAAGAGACAACTGTGCTTCACTCACTAAAACATGATTAAGGACATTAATTTATAGGTAAAAGCAATTTTTTTTATTTAATCTGCAGGTAAGGAGACATTTATAAGTGCCTGAACTCAAACCCAAGACAATAGTTAAACTGTCTGCAAGGGATACTGCCAAAACATTGATTCTTTAAGTTTCTGAGAAAGATGTCTCAAACATCTGTTAAGAAGAAAATAAGCTTTAAGTTTGTGAGGATGCACTTTTTCATGAAGAAAAAAAAGTAACCCCACTGCTGGCTAAAAGGGATGCATCTTTAAAACAGCCAACATTTGCTACCTAAAATGCATAATTTTCCTTGGTTTAGGCCGTTTAGGGTGGTTTGTACCTACATTACCATCTGACTTATTCTGATTGTTTATTTTATAAACTTAAGTAATTTTTTTTCACATAAATGTGACAGGAGGACTGGCCTGATTTTGAAAACGTAAACCGGTTCTCTTAGAGCCCTGCTTTTCCACCACATGCAGAATGCCCTCAGGGCATTGGAAAATTTAATAATAAACTTTAGTGATATCTAATATTATAATAAAGTAGGAGCTCACCAGATTAGTTTGAGCAATATGCCATGATCTGGCTCATTATCAAACGTATTAATTTGGTTAGACTTGTAAGAAATAACAAAAAAAGACTCCTGAAATGCATAAACTTGCTAAATGAATTTACATGTATTACAAATTAAGAAGATTACTGCAGAGTCTCACAAGTCTATACAAAACTAAGTAAAAATTAATGATAAAAAAAATATACTCCCTTTGTGGTTTATTTCCATCCAGCTGCATCCAGCTATGAAAGGGCTACCAAACAAAATCCTAATTAGTAGTCAGTTCAAGACAGTTTCAGAAAGTAATCCCTTGGCCTCCAGTATCTTTTGATACTGTCACAATTTCAGGAAAGTGCCTGGAACTGCACAAGCCCCATTGCTGCTTAGGGGCAGGATTCAGCCAGGAGGTAGCTTGCTCCACAGCATGTGAAGGATAAAGCAGCTGAGAATGGCATTCACAAGGACTGAGGTTGCAAGGTTGTGTTTTATCCTTTGTCTCCTCATGGTCTTTAGCAACTGGTTCCCATGCCACAGTGAAGGGTGTTTAAAGTTTTACAAACCTTTTCCTTGAAGAGCATTGCTTTCCATGGAATGTGTGTGGTGGTGGCAGCACTGCTTAATCACTTCCATGTTAGTTACAGCTATCTAGCCTCCACAATGTGAAATATAGGCTCCCCACCTCTTCCTTCTGTTTACTGACTTTTTGGGAAAGTTATCCAAGCACCAGTCTTTACTTGCAAATACTTACTCCATCTATCACAGTCTCTTTGCTGCCTTCCACAGTAAGGCTTCCTTAGAATTCCTCCTGCTGAATCTTTTTCACTCTTTGCAGCAGTTACATAACTACCAGCCAAAAAAGCACGTGTGTGACTGTAACCCTCACTGACTAGTGCACTTTCCAGAGAAGACAATGCACTTCCAACTCTCACATAAGCAAATGTTTAACACCTTATACGGAGACTATCATTAAAAGAGGGAGTGCAATTTAGGTCTCTTCTTTCAAGTGAATGCTCTAAACTGCTGGATTAGAGCCTAATTTTCTTTTGGCCCAGGAAATACTGGAGATACTTCTCTGGAATTTTTAACAAAGCTATTCTTTATCAGTAAGAGTTTACTGACTACACAAGGTCAAAGATGTGTGTTCTTGAAATAAAGAACAGAATAAACCCACACTGATTTAGTGTATTACCCACTCAACTGCCAAAAAAGGGCACCACTATCATGTCTTCCAGATGATCTTTGTAATCAATTTCAGGTGCCAAGCACAAGAAAATATTTGTGAAATTAGCACTTATGTTTAGTTCAGGCCCGTAAGAGCACTTCAGAAGGGGACAGGATTTAAAGTATAACCTACAACCTTTAATATTGGTTTGCTTTCCAATCATCATATTATATGACTCGATGCCATTAATGAAGTCCTTACTCCTGGATTGTAATAAAAAATCTAAGTATACTGATAAGATATAAAGACTCTGCTGTCAAAATATTAATCAGATAATATAGAAAATAGCTTTTGTAAAAGTAGACCGAGTTTTAACATTCTAGGATTAATTTCAACAGAAACTATATCTCTCAAAGCCAGCAACCTGAGTGAAAGCTAACTAATGCTACATTCCTTAAGGGAGAGTTAAGCACCTCTGAAAGGGGCTTCATCACATTTATCTATTTATCTGTTCTGACTGCAAAGTGAGCTTAACTTTGTTATAACATATTTAGGCAACAAATTTTCAGATATGACCTGAAGTTAAATGGATCCCAGCCTCTGTGTCTAACTCCAATAAAAGTACTTCAGATCATGTGGGATTCATATTCGCAGGAAGATCTTTTCAGGTCACTGTAAGCTAAAATTCAGGTAACTTCTGGAAGAACTGAGGCTGACCTGGTGATTCAACCTAAGGCCTTTTTAATAACATACTTGTCCTGAATATATCTTAACCTGGGAACTTTGCACACCTTCCTCCTCAAATCTCAAACACAGATATTTTAACCTATGAAACAAAAGAAACTCCCAAATGCTAACAGATCTAGTAGCTCAAGGAGGGATCATTCTGTTGTCCTGTTCTTGACATTCACCACTCTTTTATAATTTTCTTTTACTATTTCTTTAGAATTATAAGAGAGAGATCACTTAAGACATTCCAGTAATATTGATCCTGTACCTACTTAAGTCTTTTATACCTGGAATTTTGCCAAGCAAAATAGTGTACTTTACTTCAGTTATTTCAAAGCCCATATCAAGCCTTTTATTGTAAGAGGGTTTTTTTTTTCATTTTTAGTTTTCTTTCTTTTATTCAGCCTGTCATGATATTGTTCTAAAAGTTATATTCTGAAGCCAGACTAATACTTAAAAACATTGTTACGCAAATAGAGCAAGCAACAATCTGTATTGATTCTAGGTACTGTGGATCACTTGAGAACAAAAGAAATCAGAGCTTTTCTCCTACTTGGGTATCTCCAGCACCTACTAGGTCCCCACTTTCCATCCCAGTCAGCAGATCACTACTGCTCTGGGAAGGTTAGGCTGAAAGTTGTGTCAGTTTGTGTTGGGCTGCTGCTTGCACTTCTTCACTTCCTTTTTTTTTTAATGTACCCCTTCTTTTTGTGAATCCTTAATTTTCAACAAAACTTTCCTTTTTGGAATGCCAAGCCCCCAGTTTTTGCAGTCTGAATCATCTATGTGCAGAAGAAAAATGCATGATTAGACTCCTAATCAGTGATTCTGTGCTGTATTTCTTCTTTTAATGGAAGATTTGGCATGTACAACTTTTTTCTAGTGCAGATATTATCAAAATTTACAGGTAGTCTGTATCAGTTGCAGTTCACGGGTAGTGGGCTTGTAACAGCTAAAACAACAAAAACTGTGCACAACCTTTTAAAAGTCTACATGACATAGAAGTGAATGCACCCAAAAGTTCTTTATAAAGTGTTAGTGTATTCCTTCGTTTTTTAAGGTAATTTATTTTCAAGTATTTTGAGGAATAACAGAAAGGTTTTCATTGCTCTTCTATGTGATTATATGGTACCTTGCACATACAGATCACAAAATCTTTGCACAAATAATAGTTTTATCCTAAAGGGAACTAAAAGAAATTAAAATTGTTTAGTCTTCCCTTTCCAAGAGAGGCCAATATTACAGAATGAATAGTTAGATCTCATTTTTAACATATGTCCAGTGATCTTCTGTTTTGGATAACTTAGAAACAATTTCCATTATGAAATATAATTGGACTCTTCTTTTCGGGTGGCTTGTTTACCTACGTTGTTTGTAGGAACTCTGACAGGGAAAAAGTTATGATGCCAGGAAAATACCAAGGGTTGATGCCAGGAAATTATCTTAAGATTTGACTGGGCAATAAACTACACAGAATTGCTGTTTTCCTGTTGGGGTTTCCATTTATTGCTTTTTGACTGGCAGCCTACCAAAGCCACAGACAATCTAAGCATGGAACCCTGCTCCTTCTGCAGCCACATTAACATCCACTACAGTAAGAAGTACTGGGAGCATAAACTCAAACCTTTGCTTTCCAGGGCAAAGGTAGCTATAAGAGAAATAAATATGGGTGATAATAGAGATCTGGCAGGAATATCTAGAGTCTCTTCCTTGCAGCCTCTTCAGTCCTGAAGGTTAGGAGGGACATGGTGCAGACTTAGGCAAAAAAGTGTGATAGACAGGAAAGTATGAATTACAGCTCACTACAGTGGACAGCTTACATGAATGATCATGGAGCTTCCCCAACTTGGTTTTCATAAGGCATTTCATATTCCACTAAATTTTCCCAAGATGAAATTCAAACCGTACTTATGATTTTGTATTATTTCTCAAAGAGAATACAATTTCTGTTTGTGCTACTTTTTACAGAAGAGAAACTTACTTTTCAAAACCCTTTTTCTAATGGCTGACTTATATCAGGTGCCAGTCATTCCTCATTACTTGTTAGCACAACAAATCCTGTATCTTCAGTAGTAGCAATCGAGGTCAGCAGCAAGTGTCAAATCTGAATTGATGTTGCATATGAAAGAGAGGGGGATTAGTATAGTTGCAAAAGACAAAATCTGTCATGTTTACTAGTTCTTACTTATCTGTATTAGCATGTGCTCCTGAGATTGAATGTAACCACTTGTACATTCAAGAATTTATAAAATATCTATAGATAAAGCCCATTTATCCCTGAAAAGACATACACTTTTACGCTTTTTGTGATGTCATTAATTTTCTCTATAGTGTTTCATTGAGCTAGCTATAAGAAGGCTAAACCTAGCAAGCAGTAGCAGGCTTGGCAGGAAATGAAACATCTGCCCCAGCATGGAACAGAACTGTGACTTCTCCTTGACTACTATTAAGTCCCATTGAAGGTAATCTTCATGAGCTTACAAATATTCAAACAGTTTCCATTTATTAAGTTGTTCCAAATAGGCTGTGACACGAAAAAAGTCTGCATTTTAGCTTGCCCCAGTTTCAATTTTTACCTTTCTACCTTTGGGGAAACTGGACAAATTAGTAGAGCTGCTATTGCAGGATTTCACTGATTTGTATTTTGGAATGGACCCCTTACAGAGTTATTTCCACTATTTTACTTTCCACTTTTTTTTGTAAGAATAAACTATATAAACTGGTTACTGCAAACTGAAATATCAATAATTTCCTTTTCCAAAAGAGTTGCAAACATATAACAAGCAGTTTTTGTAAACTAGTTTTCATAGACTATTTTGAAGATTGGTCAGAACTTTTAAAGAGGTAGTCTGATTTCCAAGGTGAAAAATTTTGATATTTGTAGTCATCTATTCCTTTACAGAGTCCAATAATTTTGGATGGCTACAAGATGAATTTCAGAAATCAGATAGCTTTGGTTTAGGGTATCTAATGATAGCGAATCCACCAGTCATGTTAATAGTGTGCATTACTAACTTTCATTTTATTTTTAATGGACTGCAATCAACGTTATGCTTTTTGTCTCTAAGCTTTACTATTTATTCATGTAACTTATGCAAAAAAACCAGAAGAAAACAATAGGTACAAATTGCCCTAACTCAAGTTGATTAGTTTATATCAACTGATAGGCAAAACTAAAACATTACGAAAAGGATTCATCTAAAGCTATATTGAGAAGATGGTATTATGCTGTGCTTCACCATTTGATTAAAGCAATTTCTTCAGAAAGAGAATTAAATTTAAAAAATTAGAAAAATATGGTGTGATTGATTAGATTAGAATATAAAAGAGGGATTTTTCCATTTTGATTGGAATAACAAAAAAAAAGTAATGAACATGCATACTATATGTGTTACAATTGCCTTCTATTTTTAATATGACTTATTCTCTCATCTCCTATTCTGAAATATTTGAATTGTAGAGTAATTTAATACTCTCCTACATGCAAATGAATGCATGGGACTTTGTTAGAATGAAAGGGCTGGCTAGGCTGTGGGCGTGACAGGAAGAACAGAGTGTCTAAAAATAATCATGTTAAAACTGCCCTGGGGTAAAGTAGCTTGAACTCACTTTAAGCATCAGGGAAGACTGGGATGAAAAGACCAAATCACCTTCAGTGTCAAGACAGGGTATGCTCAACCACATTGTAATTTCAAATGTGAATTTTGGAGGAATTCAGTTTCTTGTCTCCAGTATATTTGTACTGAGAGAGGGAAAAATAAGGGATATTAGCTGTTAAGCAGTTAGACATGTCTTCTTTGCGTGTCTTGGAAATACTTTTGATGTCATACAGAAAGTATGTATGGTGATGCTGAACCACTGAAAACTGTACTTCAGAGAGAAAGACATCTCTAACCAGATTGCATCCTGTAACTGTGAAATATAGGCATTTAGTATAGGAAACACTAAGGTTTTAAAAGTACCTGTGGTAAATCAGAAAATTGTAGATTTAAGGACTTAAAAAGGCAGGTTTTATTTTGCTGATAACACATGCAAAGGTGTCTTTGCTGATGTTTATTTATATTCGACATACAGAACTGTAAATGCCCTTCCACATGTCTATATATAAAAGAAGCGTCATAGAGATCTGAATGCTATATATTGCCAAACAGTTTTAAAAATGTGGTTTGGCTTGACTTTCATTGTTGAGCATTAAAATAGTACTGCAACATGTTACTCATCAATGATTGATTCCATGCATTTAGTAATTACCCTTTTTCTTCTTGGTTTTTGGTTATGATGAGTCGTTGTTTTGATGAAAACCTCAACCAAAAAATTCAATCACTTTCACCTAAAAGGCAAATTGCTGAGAATCCCTTACAAAGCAGTAAACCAACACAGCTCTTACTGGCTGTGATGATCAATGCACACTGAGGGTAATGAAACTCTCAGAGGACAGTAGGCTGGGAGGAACAGGCCAGATAGTTCCATTTGAATATGTGTTATAAACTTTTATCTTTAGAAACATCTCATTCTTAATCTCATCTTGAAACATAAGTTTTGATCCAATAATATCCCTCTTTGTTGTAGTTGTGGCTTATATTGAATATACTGGATTCTTACTACTCTTCACTTAATTTTTGTTAATAAAGATCCTTTTCTTTAAAAGTCCACCAGAATTAGAAGTCAATAATTATGCTGCAGGAGATACACAGTTTACTGTGCATATAAATGTAGTGTGTGTACATATATATCCATATGTGTATATACACACATATATATAACATACATATTCACCCACAACAAACATGATGATGAAGCCAAGCTGTGTGGTTCATTCCACACACTGGTCCTTCTCATGGTTTGAGGCAACCCCAAGCACAAGTACAGGGTAGGAGGAGAATGTATTGAGACTAGTCCTGAGGAGAAGGACTTGGGGGTGTTTGTGGACAAAAAGCTCAACGTGACTCAGCAGTGTGCTCTTGCAGGCAAGAAATCCAACCACATCACTGGGGCAGGGGCTGATCGACCCAGGGGTCTGAGGGGGGTCCTTTGATGTGGGCAGGATAAGGGGAGACCTGGGGGCAGGAGCGCTGTCCATGATGGTCAGAGCTGGTGGTGCCCTTGGAGATCCCAGAGTGCAGCTACAGAAGCAGCAGCAATTTACAGCTATAGGTTTTATTCCTGAAAATTCTTATGGTTCCCTTGCTGGGATTGCTCATGCCTCGCCAATAACTGTTGAGATGTAGGCCAGCAGTTTCCAGAAACGAAATACATATTGATCTGAAAAGCAGTGAAAATGCACTCATTTGTTTGACTTGGCAGAGACTGATCAGCATAAATGTCCTGAGTCACTGCTTACCTATGCTGAATATCATCTTGGTCTGCTTAAAAAGCCTGTTAGCATCATAACTATTTTATGAAAAGTTTAACATTGCATTTGGAAATCTATATGTTACCAACACACTGCTCTGCCAGGTAGCAGTTCAACCTATTAGACTGTTTTAAGGGTTTGGGGCAGAGCAGCAGCCCTGTCCCAGCTGGACATGGGTCAGCTGGCTGCAGAGATTAGGGCCATCCTCATTGCTAGTTAGCATGAATTCAGAGTCCAAATGTGCATGGCAGCAATGTGATCACCAGTCAGCTGCCCTCCACTCCAAAGAATGGCCTTAGCTGCTTCAATTTGCTGGAAGCAATATAGCTATACAACTTATCTGTTTCCTTTAAACTACAACTACTTATTCCCTTCATACAAATGCAAACCACCAGACATTTAGCATTTTCGATTATTAATGAAATTAAAATTGAGCAACTTTAAGAGTTTCTGAGAGGTTCAAACAGCATTGTGAGTAATGCTTTCTTCACCTATTTGAGACCAAAGAGGTAGGCTCCGTCTTTGAAACTGCTGTGTAGTTGTTAAAGTGCTCCTAAAAATGTCCATGAATGGGACTCTTTCTTGCTGTAAGACAAGAAGGGAAGGGTATTGTTAATCAGCATGAATTAGTATCTGTTTTTTATTTTGAGAAAATATTTCCCTGCTGCAAACACCAGGTCAATGAATCTGAACTTTAAAGACTTAATAGTGGTTCACCATTTGGGCTGTTTAATGTTAGAATGTGTAAATTGTCCATTTAGTGAGGTTTGAATATGCATTTGCACTGAGCATGAAAGAAAAAAACCCACAGATCTGTTTAATTATCAAAAAGATATTTTTAAATTTACAAAAGTTAAAATAAGTAGTTAAATGTACAGTCTGAATCTTCTATTTTTCAATGTGCTTAAACTTGTGTTATAAAGACAAATAAATTGTTTTTATTAGTTAATGTACAGTGTAAAAAATCTCAATTAATCAGTTGAGTTAAATTAGGAATGACATATGTAATAGTGTTAGAATTTTCTCCATGCATGTTGCTTTCAAATGAGATACTGTGAATACTAATCACAAGTGTGTTCAAAATGGAATAATCACATTAAGGAATTGGAATACTGTAAATTGGTATTTCCTTATTTAAATGCATAGTGAACATCAGACACAGTTAAAATATACTACAGCTGCCTGATAAATAAGTTTTACCTCCCTTAGCAATTATTATGCACAGGAATATAAGAATGAACACAAATCAATAGTTCTGTTGTATCCTTTGAATAAGCAAGATGGATGAGAACATGGTGACAGTCTGTCTAGGCAACAAAAGACAAATGTCTTCAGTGAGTAACAGGATACATATCACAATGTTTTCCTTCGTGGGTTTAATCAAGTACATTTCTTTATTGAGTTTGGTAATATTATACACAGTTTTGACAAACTATTTCGACACACTGTTAGTTTTTATACCCTTAATATTTCATTCAAAATATCAGAGGTATTTATTTTATTATTATCCTAAATTGTTGACTTCTAAATATGTCCTTGTCTTCTGAAAACCTTTCCTTCACAAGAATATCATGATAGAGTTGTTTAATAGTGGGTATTCAAAATCAGGAAATACAAACATCTCCAAGAATGTTAGGTTTTAAACAGTAGATATTTTTAGTTTTAATTTTGCTACAATAAAATCAAGTAGTATTCAGTCTCTTAACATGCTAATCTATGGTGGTAATTCTGAAATTTTGAGAACTGTACATACATATCAGCATCAATGCTTTCTACCCTTTTGGAACCCCAAGTACGAGAGTCAGCCAAGCATCTTAATTATATAGGAATAATCAGTTGCACAGATAAAAGCTGAGGAAACAATTTTCTTTTCTTCAGAGCAGTTTTGGGAGTTGTATTTTACCCTGGGCTGATGTCTTGCTTTCCCAGAAGGGAAATCAGGAGGTCAGTAGGAGGGTGGGCAATGGGCTTGCTGCCAAAAATGCTTTTGTTGTAGTCCCTAAAAGTTTGCTTGCTCAGTTTAGGCCTTGGGGGAACCATGGTGTGCTGCACTTTGAAAAAGACATATATTAATTGAAGAATCCAGAGAGCACTGTGATTTATAAAATGTAATTTCTGGGAAAAACAAACGGAATGGTATTCTTCAAGTCTAGGAAACAAGACTAGGAAAGGGAATAACTTATCAGCCTTGTTTGTGGAGAGCAGTAACAGAACTAATGGATTCAGAGTTTTCATTACAAAGATTTCAATTTAATTGAAAAAAGAATCTGTATTGGTTATAGGTGTCCATGTTTGGGCTGCAGGGGGGCCCTGTGAGGGGAGGCTGGGGCTGATCTATGCCAGACACAGCCAGTTCCAGCTGGCTCTGACCCACCCAGGGCAGGGCACAGCTGAGCCCACAGCTGAGATGGGGTGCTGAGGGGAAGTGTGTTTAAGAAAGGGCAAAGCAACTAAGAAGTGGGGGAGTAATAAAGTTGAGGGAGTAAAGGTGTTCCAGGCATCAGAGCACAGATTCCTCTGCAGCCTGGGAAAGTGCCCACATTGGAGCAGGTGGATATCTCCTGAAGGGACTTCAGCTTGTGGAGAGCCCACATCTGAGCAGAGGAAGAGCAGGTGGAGGAAGAAGTGGTAAGAGAGAAATCACCATGTACTGACCTTAATCCCCATTCCCGGTGCTGCTTGGCAGGGTGGGCTTGCTTAGGGGTCTGGAGTGAAGGAGTGAAGTAGAGTCTTGGAAAAGGATGAGGAAAGGTGTTGTTCTAATGTTTGTTTCTTTGTTTCTCGCTACCCAAATCTATTTTAATTGGCAATAAAATAAATTACTTTTGCCAAAGTTAACTCTGTATTGCCCTCAAGAGTAATTTCCTTGTCTTACTTCAACCCATGACCATTCTTATCCACTTTTCTCCCTCCACACTGTTGACTCAGTAAGCAGCTGGGTAGGTATTCTGCTGTTACGCAAGACCAGCCCACCACAAGAGAAGGCAAACAAAGTTTCTATAATGCAAGAGTGAAAATAGTGAAAGGCAGTGCCCAGGAAGGCTTTGGCAAGCTCATCTCAGATCTTTGAAAGAAGGTTAAACCATTATCTACCACAATAAGCTAGGTAGAATTAATCTTCTGTACATTACCTTGCTATGATCTGGTAGGAATGAAATATTCAGAAAATATATATAAATTTCTTTTTAGAATTTTTTTGAGCAAGCCAGAGATTAATTTTTACTATACTATAGATCACTTCAGAAAAGACAGCCAAGCTAAACAGCAGCAGTTCCAAAAAATGTGATGAAAGTGCAACATTTCATGTTCACTGACAAATCGGTCACATCGAAGTACAGTGTAGAAGTGTAGGGAAACACTGTTGTTTTACATTCATCATCTTATTTCTTTAAATACCTAGAAGTTGATGATCAAATGAATAAAAACCTTAAAACTTAGAGTAAGGTTGTTTCAGCAACTGTTCTCCTACCCTGTAATTTTTTTCTTCCTGTATGGTTTAAGAAAGGTAAATGAAAAAATAGAAGAACTACTATAATATCAATAGGAGTAGAGAATCCACCTGGAGGAAAATTACCAACAAAGCCTGGCTTGTTCAATTTAACATGACAGCTAAAAGAGCTTACTAAGCTGATCACTCTGAATAAATAATTTATATGGTTAAACATAAGAGTAAAAAATTAGTTATTAAAATAGAATATAATATTAGTTTATGAACTATGCAACAGTAACCCAAGAGTGTTAATGATGAAATTGAGAAGAAAGTTTTAACCATTAGAAGAGTGACCATGTCCAAATACCTCACTGTAGTCTGGAGCAGATCTTGTAGCCTGTGCCTGTAAGCTTTAATTGATTTACTTTCCTAAGATATTTAGAATAATTTACAATCAAACATTAGTAGATACAAACCATCTATCTCTGCGATACCAGTCAGAAATATTGCAAATCACATTTTAACAAAAAAGTATGCAAAATTCAAAATTTGATATGCACAGTGCATAAAAGCAGAGGAAGTTCTGTTTCATAGATTCTGAAGATAGACACTGTATATTTCACTGTCTAATGAGATGTTATGATCCAGTACAAAAGAGTAACTTTGACCATTAAGAAGATGAAATATACCTACTGCATTTCTTCCAATTATTCCTTTGATTTAAATATTTATAAAGCTGGACATTTTCTTGCATGAATTAGATGTAAATCATCAGTCATAGTTTATCTGGATGACAGATCTTTAAGATAAGGGTTTGGTTTTTTTCATAATGCAAGTGAAATTTTAAGCAAAATGTTAAATAATCATTCCTTATTTTGTGTTTTCTTAGCTGTTCACAGTTGAACAGAAAAGACATAAATAAAAATAATGTAATAACTTTAGGTGAAATAAATCTCAGGAAAAATCTTTTTTTTTAATTGAAAAATAAAAAATCCATGTGAACCCGCAGGTAGATTTCAAAAGAACTTTCCTGTCTTTCATTTGTACATAATTACAAGTTTATTGATAACTGACTGATTCCAGAAGAACTCTGTGAGTTCATCAGTTAGGTACAATACAATCTAAGCTTCTTAAATTTGGATCACACAACTTTATTTGCATAGTTTAATTGAGTGATAATATTTCCTAATTGGTACCTTTTCCAACAGGGTTGCTGAAATGAAGATACTCTTCTAAATGTCATTTCAACCATATAGTCAGTCTCTCAAAAGTCATATGCAAGTCACTTCACAAATTAAGAAGGGAAAAAAAATTCCTTTAATTTAGAATAATTATGCTGCTATTTTTTCTGACTCAGAAGAGGCAGTTATAAATACCAGAAATGCTTGTTGACAGTATTTGCCAATTACATTTAAGTGTTGTCCTTTGGAACAGCTCATTTCTCTAAACTATGATCCTTGTTGAAGCATGTATTACAGAGTAGTGCTAAAGAAATGGTAATAATGCAGAACTACCAGCACACATGAGTTTATTATATGGATGTCATAGATTATGGTAAGGATTCTACCCCTGAATTGCACCTTTTCTATAATAAGCTGGCCTGTAGACCGTTTCCATGCATGTTTATTACATACACCTCCAAACATGCATGTCTGCTTAAAATACAGATTCTTGGTTCAGATTAGAACCTTAATTCATTTAGGTGTTGCCACAACATAAGAAAAATATTAAGCTTTTAGAAAACATCCTAAGGTGGGCAATGAAGATGATGAAGGGCCTTGAGGGGAAGCTGTGTGAGGAGCGGTTGAGGTCACTTGGCTTGTTCAACTTGGAAGAGATTGAGGGGAGTCCTCATTGCAGTCTACAACTTCCTCATAAGGGGAAGAAGAGCGATAGGCACTGATCTGTTCTCTGTCATGACCAGTGACAGAAACCAAGAGAATGGCATGCACCTGTGTCAGGGCAGGTTTAGGTTGGATATTAGAGAGAGGTTCTTTATTCAGAGGATGGTTGGGCACTGGAACAGGCTCCCCGAGAAAGTGGTCAAACACCAAGGTAAAGAATGATTTGAATGATACTCTCAGGCACGTGGTGTGACTCTTATGGATGGTCCTGTGCAGGGCCAGGAGCTGGACTCAATGATCCTTGTGGGTCCCTTCCAACACAGGATTTTCTGTGAGGCTTTGATTAAAAGAGGCAGTTTGAGGTGATAGTAAATACGGAGTCATAGCCAAAGGATATAAAAAGCTTGTGCTGTGGTACTCTATAACTGCTATAGCTAAAAAAAGTCATTATTGTGCAGCTGAGAAACATGGTGTTACTTTAATCAAACTCCTGTGATCTACAGTTGTGCAGGAGAGAGACTGAATAGGTGATGAAAACCTCAGAACAACTGCATAAGGCAAGTACAAAGATGGTTTGTTAGACAAATCTCCTGTATGTGTCCTATTGGAATGATACTCCTCCAAATATGTGTACACCCTCAGGATGCCACAGTGGTTGTGTATCCATATCAAATTCTTAGTCATGGAATCGAAAAATTAGACAAAATAGCCACTGCAAGTCATTGAGACTAACTGCAGACTAGAGTTCTCTATGTATCAGAAGTCACTCTGTTTGAAACTTAGAAATTTTTGTTTTGATTATCTTAGACTATCTTATGAGTAAGCAGATATTCATGGCATGTTACATGGACTATGCCCTGCAGACTGTGGGTATAAAATCAGTCATAATCACTGCTGAAGACAGAGATATATTGGTGATTTGTCCTGTGTTCAGCAGTCGTACATTTTGACTGATGCATGAAAAAGTGCTGGCCTAAGCTATGGATTCATAACATTCATAAAACAACACGCTTTCTCAATGCCAAGGTAGATCTAATACTGGCTAATTTGTCTGCCTTTTCGGTGTGTAACACTGCTGTTTGTATTACAAGAAAGAAAAAGCTGAAGGTTAAAAACTGATGAGAAGGGAGCACTGTTATTGCTTTGTGTTTTCTATGAGTCATGGAAACTTTTGTGAGCTCTTTCAGAAAATTGATGGAATACACTCATCACCTGCATGTCTCTTAAGGTCAGTTTATAGTAACGCATGAGTCAGTGAACTCTTCTGGGCCAAATGAGATGAAACCGACTTTAGCAAGTTTCTGCCAGGTAAAGTCTTTCTGTTTCAACAAAGAAGGTGGAGATGATCTCCATGATGTGAGTTGTGCTGTAAGCTGTAATTACAGATTTGCATCTTATGCCAAGGACATTCAGTAGATGACTGAATCACGAACATTTAAAGGATCTTATCCAAAGGTGCATCTGTAAGATAGTTTAGATTAATTACTTATTGTTACATATTTTTCCACTTACAAGGAGATTTTAGGGCCCTACATAACATCATTTAATTAGAGGAATTTAATGAGCGATTTGTTAATGGAGCACTTACACAATGAATTGATTCCTAATAAGAGCTCTTCTTATCAACAGATATTTAAAGCTCAAGTACTGTAACACAAAAACACATGGGAAGTGTTATCATTAAGAACATAATTATTATTACTATGTTACAACTAACGTTTAGCAAAGGTTATAATTTCTAAAAAAACCTACATAAATTCTTTTTTACAAGCATCATTAGACTTTGTTACCTCATGTGGTAGCACTAGCTTAAACATCAAACTCTTAATTCACTGATTACATATCTGAAAGAAAAGGTCCTATAAGGGAAAATACTGAGCAGCATTGTCTCAGCAGAAAAAGGGAAGACCCACAGTGCATGTCTCTTCATACTCCACTTGAAAATTAAAGATTGATTAATGAATTTTAATATCAAAAAGGAGCAGTGTGACCACTACTTTTTTTTAGTGAGAATTACATGCTTGTGTTTGTGTGTTACACATTTCCACTCAAGAGATTTTTAAGGAAGGTAATAGCCTTTTATTCATTTATTATTTACAGAATTCCAATTCCAGATTATGATAACATAGTGTTTCATTGTGCAAGAGACTGTTTTATGAAGTGGGGAGGGGTAAACAACGTACTTACTTACTTACTTATTTACTTACTTACTTAGAAGATGACTAGTGCTGTACTTTGCCATTTACTTCCCTTTTAGTTTAAATGGTCAAGACATCTCTGTGAGCCTAAAAAAGGGAATATAAATTTGCATTGTAATCTTCCCCAGTGCAGAAAATCCTACAGATCCTTAGGTATGCACCAACATATTCCCTGAAAACATCAAGTTAACAGAAGAGTGTAGGTGGAAATTAGGGTTTTCTATGTTTAAAAGTGAAGGAATAAAAGGAGTTGAAGCACCATGCCAAACCTTCAATGGTTGTGTTAGAATTTGGTTGCTCCTGAATTGACATCTAATGACATCTAATGACAAATTCACTATTAGCCATTAATAAGACAGATTCATTGTAGGAAGACATGATGCTGCAGTCACATAGAAAAAAAATTACTTGTAAGTAAAGAGAAATTTTACCTCTTAACTTTTAACTTCTTGAAAAGCTTCAAAGAATTCAGATACATCCATCAAAAGCTTTATTATGTGAAAAAATTTGATCTCCTGATTTTAAAATTGTCATAATATTCTTAAAGGTTTAGAAGCTATTTATTAAAGGTAACTTTCTGTGATGAGTGGGTTTTGTTGCATTCACAGAAGAAATATTGGACATAAGTAGCTCTTTGGAAATGTACTCTGATTGTGTCATTCTGTAAAATACAGCATTTAACATATTATACATCAAAATTCAGCAGTTCTTGCAAACTTAATAGGTATTTCCTAATACACGTATATGACTATTCAGTTGTGTAGTGTGAACGTGAGTTTTTGTGGCATATTGTAGAATAAAAACAAATACAAATGCTTAAATATATCCATTTCATCTCCTACTCACAACTGAAAATCATGGTAAGATGTTTTAAAGGGCACTGATGAAAATAGGGATTTGGAACACATTTCTGGTTTTGTTGCAAATAAATCTACCCAAAGATCTACCTGTGCTATTGAAAAGAATCTGTATTTTTCAGTTTTTTAATATCCCCAAACTGTAGACGTAAGGGTGATTTCTTGGAAGCCTCAAAGAACATTCTGAGGTGGACTCCCATTAACAGTCACTTAGGTCTCAACAGCTCAAGTGGAGTGGAAGTCCTCTTGCTCCCATAATTTGTCTTTTTTCATGGCAAGATGTGTATGTTAATTTGGAAACTCTCCATGAGGCCACATTTGTGGTATTTTCCTTCCTATCTCTTATTTGAATCAATTCCTTAATAACTTTAGGGTTTTCTATTTGATTTTTTTCTTAGCCTATTTTTTTAGTATACTTTTTTTTTAATTAAATTGAAAAATTGATAGATGGAGAATGTGATTTCTGGTTAGTATAGCTGCTAACACATAATTTATTTTAAGGTCTTCAGATGTTTTTGATATGACTTGCTTTCACTACTTTACAGCTAAAAGATCCCAGTCCAGCCTAATAATACTCCAGGTTTTTGTTCTTTCTTAACAAAATCCAAGAAAAAGAATTTAAATTACATTTAAATGAAAAGGATTTTTTCATAAATACAGAATGCTTGCTGCTTTGATTTCTTATGCATTTCAGGTTCTGAATATAAATTTTGAATTGAAAGACCTGTGAGTTCTGCACAGCTAAGCACCTGGAGACATTTGTGATTCAGAAAAGAGGTCTGCTCTAGTTAGGTTTTCTCAGACACTACTTACCACAAGTGTAAGACCCCAGGCTCACCCTATGAGCTCATCAAAGGGGTGTTACTTTAAAAATATACAAGGCTCCAAACAAATTTATTAAGAGGGCCTCCAGATCTTTTAATACTTTGGGAGAGTGCATGGGAGAAGATGTTACACACGCTTCTCAGGAGGTCAAATAACATGGTTTTACTGGCAAACTTTAGAAAATAAGGGAACATGGCTAAACTTTAAAGGGCAACATTCAACCAAAATAAAGCATTCTGCAAAGTATTAACTTAACACATGTTAGTTAACTTAACAAATCCAACCCATCCAGTTTTAAGTTACCCAAATGTCAAGAGAGGAGATTAGGAGAAGAAGGAGAGAGAGAATTATAGCTGCTACCCTAGGTCCAGCCATTCTGGATCAGGGTCTCCAGGGGGTGTGGGGCAGTGCTCCCGGTGTGCCAGTGACTGATAGCTGCATCAAACCTCACTCAAGGAGGTGAGGTTATGGGACAGGGCACCATTTCACCTTCATGAAATTTGACCTGTCCCTTCCCCACAACAGACACACTTGACTTGATCTGAGCCAATAATTGCTATAATAATCCAGTGTCTCGCAACAAATCATAAGAGCAAATTCTGAACTCTATGGCAACATCCTGATTTTTAAAAATTTAATAATTTAGTAGCAAACACACATATAAAGGAGACTCAACCTTATGTAAACATTCAGCCTCTGCCTGCTATTTCTTAAAAGACTCTATAAGCTGTTTTCTTGCAAAGAAAATTGTTCCCTACTGCTGAAATTTGGCTGATGAGTAGGAAGGAATTCAAGATGGAGGGAAAGTGAGAGGAGGAATTGCTGAAGTCTGTTCACACAAGTCCATGCCTGAGACATAAGACTATAGATTACATCTTTTCCTAAGAAATTTTAAAATAAAATACAGAAGTAATATTGAAAACAGAAACCAGTGAATTCCAAGCAGTGTATCCATTACACAATAAACTGGTGTTCTCATTTCTGTTCTCACACTAACCACTGAAGAAGAAATTTACTATGATTACATTCTTTGGAAACATCTGGTTTTCCTGTGATTCACATAAGACACTAACATTTCTATTCCATGTTCTTGTTTTCCATATTTCATTCATGAGGTCAGAGACAGTCACAAAAAGGTGGTAAGCATTGTAATTTTTCACTTTGAAATGTCTAGCAGACAAACATCCAGATGAACAAGTAGAATTTGAATTCTGAGCTGAGAAATGAAGCCACTTTGCCAGGGAATTTGAGAAACTATCAGACAGCTCTCTGGAAACAAAAATGTTCTCAAACTTAATCTTAAAATTGCTATTTTACACTCCCATCCCAGAAGAGCGTCTCCAGATTGAGAGTTTAAGAGATTAGGAGAGGAATACAGGCTGCTGACTGCCTTCCAGCCCAATGGTTCTCGTTGCTGATTCCATGGAGTTCTGACAGAGTTACATTTCACAGAAATAACAGTTGACAAATAGTGTGGTTATTGGGACACATTATGTATATAAAACATGTATGGAAAAAAAAGTATGAAAGCCAGGAATTGTAGACTCATGTTCAAACAGTTCTAGAAATAAATTCAGTCGTTTTCTAAGTATGGGTAACCATTTCAATGGCTGGATTATTATGCCAAACTTCAGGTATCATTGAATGAAATTTCACCAAATTCTTTAGAGGCACCAAGGCCCAGATTTTATGAATCTCAGATGGCCTTAGAAGGCAGATAGGGACCCTTGGCATACGCTGAACAGAATTTTAAATGTCTGAGCAAATTTAATGAAAATTCAGGCATCAAAGGACATTTAAATATTATGTTAGATTTTATTCCAGATGTGTAAGTGGTGGCTATATCCTAAAGGGGATTTAGCTTTATGTCTTCATTATGAGTGGCAGGTTCTACTGAAGAGAAAACAAATTCTTTCTACGTTAAAAATTCTAATGTTGTAGAAGGTATAAATGAATGCGTAATTATCAAATATTTGCTTGGCTGGATTCTATCTACATTTAGATGTCTATAGTGTTTAGATCCTGTTCTGTACATGAAAGAATGGCATTCATGATGCAGTGAATGTAATTACAGGAAAAATTATTTTGAATCAGAGACTTGTTGAATATGCTGTCAGTTAAACTGTCAATTTATATTGTTAAATATAAAATTATAAGTTTTGCTTTCTATAGTACCTGCAACATTATTTTGTGCTTACCAGTGGAAGACACTGAAATAATTCTGAAGTGAAATTCAGAATGGTAGAAAAGCTATTTTGTGTAGAGTTATTCTGTCGGGTACTTATTTCCTAATTAGTTTATTCAGTTTGGTCTTTTGCTTTATGTAATCCTGACTCCTCATCTTTCTAGTGCTGTTTTGCATAAACTGAGTCCACTCCAGGTGCTTTATTTATGTTCCTCAAATTGAGCTCGAAATCCCTGCATAAATAGTATAGTAGTAGATCACATTTCTGGCATTTGTATGCTTAAAAGAGTAAACTTTCAAACATACCTAATTTATGCTCAAGAAATGCAAGTTAAGTTTTCTTGTAATCAGTAATAAAACTCAGAACCTGAAGAGACATTTTCATAATTTTGCTACATAGAAAATGTATAGGATGCAGCTAAGTACTGATCAATTAGTTTTTACATTAAATTTACATTTATAGACCATTACATTCTCATGCATTCAACTGAATGTCTTCTAGTTTTATGAAAATTTTATTTCTAAAGGTTTGATATAAAAATCCAAGTGCTGATATGTTACTGTGATTTTGACTGTTACGAATCAGTATGAATATAGTCCTACAGTTCAAGAAGGAATATAGATAGTAGTTACATTATACTCCCACTTGGGTCATGAAATCAGGATTAGTCTCCTACTTGCAAGATTAATTTCACACAGTTAACTGCCTGCTTTGAATTAGTTTATGAATCAGAGACTTACCATCTTCTCCCAAGCTTTTTTGCATAATACAGGAAGCCTCTTCACACAAAGCTCTTGACATTAGCTGTGAACAGAACAGAAAAGGAAACAAGAAATAGGAATATTAAATCTTATTTTTACTACTTAATGCATATACAGAATTTTGGAATTTGAAAACTTTTATATTAAATTGATTAAAATAAATATGGAATTTGACTGAATTAAATTTTCATTCTACTACTCAGAAGTCCAAAACAAAAATATATTTTTGATAAATAGAGTAATATATGCATCAGATATCTTATGTCTTGCATCAGTGAATTGACATAGAAGAGAGAGATCTGTGATACTGCATATTTTTGGTGGATCTGTGTCAAGAGGGTGACGTTCTAATCCCTCTAAGATAAATAGCACATTCCAAGTTCATTTCCTGCACTGACATGTAGAGACATAACTACAAACAAATTCCAGTTTCAACTGAAGTCAGTGACAAAACTCCCACTTACAGGGTTTCATCCTTCACACTGGAGTGTCTGGGCTACTCTTAGTCGCATAAAATGGTAACAGCAAAGGAGTGGAAGCCTGTTTACAGCAACATTTTCTCAATATTCTCATTTCCTGTTTCCTCAAATCTAGTAAATATTTGAGAAATATTAAAAAGAGTTCAGCATAAAATTGTATGTCCCATCCCAGTCTAGTTAGAATTTCAAGATATTCCTGCTAGTCACTTGAATGATGAATTACTTCACAACACCTTTCTCATTCACTGTGAAAGAAAGACTGACAGTGATGCAGAATCTAGCACAGATGTAACAGGCTGGTGACATCAATTTGCAGTATCTGGACTGCAAAAGCAGGCTTGTTCCCCTCCGAGTTCAAGCCAGTGATGAAAATCAAATGAACATGGAAATAGCTGTAGCAGCAATTGGAAAACATGAAATATATATCACCTTCAAATGATGTTTTTCTCATGATAAGAGAAAGACCAAGGGTAAAAGAGTCGGCCTGGACAATCTGAAGGAAAAAAAAATGAACTAGCAAAAAAATAAAACCTCTGCCTTAGCTATTAATAGTTTTGTGGGCACTTACACTCTTCGCAGGCTACAGGATGTTGCTTGTGGGCCACTGCTAATATAACATTAGAGACAAAAAAATCAGAAAATTCCCAGTATGAAAGACAGCATCTGCCCTAAAGGCATTCAGACCTTTGGACATCAGTGAATAAAGAGCAGCCATCTGCCAATAAACAACCTAGTAAACAAGGCAGCACACTTGAGTCAGAATTGTTTAGATAAAACAATAGGGAGATAAATGTCAAAAGCTTTAAACAACAAAGACCTGAAAATTATTATCTTATGAATAACTTTACACTGATAATTTGGCTCATGCCTTATTTCTCCCAAATACCCTGGTCTTCTAATCATTCATCCTACAAAATGCTACTTCGCACTTCTGATTTGCAGAGAACAAATTAGTTTTTCTCCAGAAATATTCTTTCTAGCTGACCTGGGCAATCATTAACCAGAAAAGAGAGGAAGGAAAGCAGAACTACCACTTTATTTATCACTCAGCTTTTTAAATATTGTCTCATTAAATATTGCCTGATTATTTTCTTGTTTTGTATGTGTGAGGTTTTTTTTCCCCTGTAAATTCTTTGTATCTTTTGGAAATTTTCCTCATATACTGATATTTACAGCTGAATGCAGTGTCCTCTGAATAGCTTGCCAGAAGTGCAATGAGAATTCCTATGTATTTTTTCCAGGTTGAGGTGCTCTGAATTCATACTTTGTAAAAGAATGCATCCGTAAACTTTTTTCTCTTCTAGAAATTTTAAGCCAGTTGTCGAAAAGTGGGGGAAGAAATGCAAGTCAAGAGAATTTTTTTAAAATTATTATTATTTTTTTTCTTTGCGTCTTTGGTCTCAGTAATTTCTTAGGCTAGTGACAGTTATTTAAAAACCAGAACTAATAGAGCTTTAGAGATTTACAAGAAAATTTATTACTTTAATATTGCACTCTTTGACTGTGTCTGGAAACTAAAATTTGACTGCTGTAAATGCTGGATTTAAAAGGATGCATAATTAATTTTAACTCTTTTAATAATATTGCGTTATGTTTTGACACCTAAAAAACAGTAAAACCTCGACATGAACAACCCCTGTTTTTATTGAAATCAACAGACAAAACCCATAAATAACTGTTACATGTTCTGCTGGTAATACCAATTAGCTATCATCATACAAAAACTACTGCAAACAAGTACAGGGTATTCTATAATGGATTCAGAGGTTTGAGCTACACAGAAAATATACAAGTTTGAATGTACCAATGACATAAGTTTTGTCTTATGTGCTTTTTAGAGTTAGCAAAACTTGTAATGCTCAAAGGCCATTCTATTAAACTACTCCATATTTTTATTTCTCTCTCTCAATAACAAGAGCAGATAATGTCAAGCATTCATTTCAAGAACAGTCATTATGACACGGAAGGTGAAATACTTAATGGCAAACTCTGAGATGCTCCAGCATGGTACAGCCAGGATGTGAAATTTCATCTGGAACAGCACCGAAAGATTCACACATCACATAAACCACAAAATGCATCTCAAACCCCAACTGAACTGTGAACTGAACTGTGGTAAGTGTGTTGAGGGATATTCTCCACTTTTTAGATGTGTTTATTACCTTTTGTTCTGTAAGGAAAATGAAAGATTGTTTAGTACCTGGGAGACCTGGCTGTTTTCCTCCTCTAATTTTCAGTCAGCAAGCAAATCACTCTCTTTGCACCTCCTCAGTGCAAGACACTGCCCACTGAGGTTAACTGTTCTAACATGGAGTGTGTTAGTACAGGTTGTAGATGCTTCACCTAAATTAATACACTGTGCTTCTCACTTTGCCTGAGTTGGTAAATACTTGAAGTAGACAGCTCTTCGTTCCAGAGAGATGACCAGTGGTCATTAAAGATAATGACTGCTCTTAGTCACCACTGAAGTTAACACATCAAGTGAGCATTTTAGGAAATAAAACTGTTTAAGATATTTAAAGTACTTGAAGCTTGATATCAGTCATGAAAAACTCCAACATACAATTTTGAATTTTTCCCATATTATAAGAATAAGGCTTCTTTTTAAATCTGTTGTCATTGTCTTTGGCACAGAAAAGATTGAAAGAGTTAAAATAGTTTTAAGCTATCTTTATAATCTACTAGATTGATGGCATAGTCATTGGACCAACTTCATTTACAATCACCATCCACATTTCCATGCTTCTTCTCAAAGACATTTCAGTATTCAAGTTTTCTGACAGTTGCTGCTGTGATAGCATTTTAAAACTCTTCATTATAATGTTGTATTGTAAAGGTGGGGCTCTGTCATGTCAAAATGGAACTACATTTATAGCTACAAGAAAGGCAATAACTAAATTCATTCTTACAGAAAAATGCTCAATGAACACCTAGCATCAGGTTTTACAATCAATACTACTAACTTTTTTACAATCAATACTGCTAACTTTACTAAATTCAGCAATGTCATAGAACCCTGTTGGTTTTTTTTAGTTCAAAACCATGAAAATGCAAACAAGGTAGAGTTCTAACGTGGAGATCAGTCCTAACATTGTCTCAACACAGTGTTACTCCAGATGTAAGAAGATTCAAAAATATTTTTTTAGCAATTCTATTTTGTTAAAGATTGGTTTCATACCTCACTGTGCTTCTTGAAAAATAGTACAGTTCTGAGTTCTGCTCTTTCAACAACATTCAGTGATTTGTTTTCAGCTGCAAGAATTAGTAGTGTAAGGTACTATTCAAGGCCTTTGAGTCCAGACAGTATAGAACAGTAGTTCTCCCAAGGAATTCAAGGAAAAACTCATGGAACTCCTAAGAGCTTAAAAGGGGGGAAAACTCACCAGGACAAAACCCTGACACATGGTAACAGCAACTTACCTTCATATCCTTAATCAGAATCACTACCAGAGGCAATGTGTCTGAGCTAAAAAACACAACTCTTGTGAGTTTCTTAGACAGAAGATCTATTATTTAATTTCTAATTACCCAGTTTCAAAACAGCTCTGTTGCTCTGCAAATCAGTGTTTTATCACTTCCAGGATTTTGCTGACAGTAGATGTTCTGTTACTCTGTTCAAGCTGCAAAATCCTGGGATTCGTCCTCAGTTTCAGACTAAAACTTCTTCCTGTTCTTCACTCTCTTCTTTCTTTTGCTGATTTAATTTTCAATTAGGATTTTAAACTGGGAAAGATTTGTGTACATATATATCATTTTATGTACTTGAGAAACTGCAGAACTAGTGTATGTTCAAGTGATCAAATAAAGGTTCAGATTCTTCACTCTTGTCATAGACTGAAGAGAAACATTATTCCAGTAAGGCTGCAAGTGGCATAGGTGCATACATTTCAGGAAAAATTTGTGCACTACTTTTTATTGCTCATAAGGAAGGTGTTTAAATAGTACTCTAACTTAGAACTAAGCTAACACTAAAGGCTAAGTTATGAAAGAGAATTACATTTTCAGATGTTTAAAACTTTATAAATCAATATTTATTTTGACAAAAATTGGAGAAGGCAGCACCATGAAATTAAGTTAACTAATTATTCCCAAGCCAGTAATGACCTTTCAAACATTTGAATATTTTCTATCTAACAGACAGACGAGGGCTGTCTGGGGCTGGCAGCTAATTCAGAATTGTTTTTATCTCCTCACTGATATTTTCTCTGAGCATATTTGGCCACCCTTCACTGCGTTTGCATATTAGTGAAGTGCGTGGCAATGAAATGATGAGGTGGAGAGCCATAACCATCCCTGTTGTGGTTTGGGCTCAGGAACAACGCACAGATCTTCTCGTTCCCTGGGGGATTTGCTTCTTACCACAATTTAAAAGCTTTGAGATGCCTTGCTGGCAGCAGCTGCTCTCTCTTCTGACACCTTTCTGTCCTTTGTTCCCAAGGCATCCCTTTTGGCTGGACCCACCAAGCAAGCAGCAGTGGCATCAAGCTGCTCTCCTGGTTCTTGCTAGAAGCACTGCTCATGGAAGACCCACATGTCCCAACGAGGTAATGAAAAGGAATCCTCTGGTGACATTACAGAAGCCCTCTGATACTTAGAATAAAAAAAAAAATACAGAGAATTTATTTGTGAACATGTAAGTTCCCTGTGGGGGTGACTCAGGGTTTACCTTCAAATAAATCATGCAGTGCAGTTACTCCTACATGAAGGAGATAAAACCTCTTGTTTCTCTTTGTTTAGTTTGACAGACTTTGTCAAAAATATTCTACTCCAGAGTGCAGGGTTGCTTAACATATTTCCAAACAGAAAAGAGAAATGTCAAAGAAAAATATTTCAACTACTATTTGTTGATGTTTTTTTCCCACTTAGATCCAAAACTCACAAAGCATTTATTGATGATGTTAAAATTAAATGTTACGCATGTGATTAGATGCCATCCTGAACTAAGTCTTGGCTCTCCTCTTTTCCAAGAAGACTTACCCAAACTGGGGTTTATATGTAAGCAGATTCTTAATTTTCTGTAGATGTTATCATTAGTGTGAAAAGTAATTCTGAACCTATCATATTTACTCAAGCTCCGTTGCCTTGTTTTTTTCAACAAAAGGGTTGTTAATCCTATTTAGTGCCTTGGAGCCTGAGTTTTTCCTCCATTATACTGATGCAATAGCATGAAATAATTGAATAATTACGTCTACCTAAACAGTAAAAGGTGGGAGTGCCTTTCCAAGACTCAGCACAGGACCATATTGTTTGCCAACTCAGCCAGTAACCACACATATTTTTCTTTGGTGTCTGTGAAGGTGAAGCCCAGAAGTGTAGAAAGAAAGAGCAACACGTGTGCCCTCTATCAGATCCCCCACACGGCAGGGCTGTAGGAATTACTGGCTCTAAATGCAGCTTCTCTGCATCTAGAGCTGGGTCTTTTTCCAGTGGTGTCAGGGCCAGGCACCAAACACTATTCAGGATCACTAGTTTAAGGCCAGAAGAAATTTGTATAGACACTCTGATGGAGTCACCTCTTCCCTGCAGGCTGGACAGGTGTGGACAGACAGGATGAACACAAGGACTTAGACTAATTTTCATTCAGTGAAGAAACTCTCATTCCTTCTCATCACTGTAAGTCTTAAATAGGAAATTCATGACTGAGGCAACAAACATTTCAATTGTGTATTCCAACCCATATTTTATTTAAATTCATTATTATGACCGTGAAATAAATCCTCTCCATTGTTTTTTTACCAAGCTTCATAAGAAAACAGAACTGTAAAATATTATGAGGCATTAACAAGAAGGATTTTAATAAAGTTGTAAGAGTAGAATCTGCTAAAATTAGGCTATATTGGGAAGATTATTACTGTGTAAATTACTGTCACTTCAAAACAAAGTTTGTTGCTTATCTTTTTATTATTGTTGTTGTTATTATTATTACAGATTTAAAAAATATATATCTTTTAGTCTATTCCTTAACACTCTACAAGAATTCAGTGGGCCTAAGCATGAGGAAAGTGTTTATAGGATCAAACATCTCTTTTTTTATAAATTGGCTCTGTTTTTAATGGCATGGAACTAAAACTAAATCCTCATTATTAAAATGTTGCACAATGTAGAATATAATAATGAGTCATTTTCTTAGTTTTGGTGGCAAGAATAGATTAGACTAATTGTAAAATAATTTGCATTATTTTACAGACATTCAGACAGAAATTCTTCCTTTGTTTATAAATCCATGTAATTTTATTTCATTCTCTTTGCACTATATTTGTGATACAAATGCACTTTAATCTGGTTTTTATCCTTTTTGAAGGAAATAGTTTTTATAAATATTACCTTTTATCATCACTTAGGTTAATACATGTAAATATTCAATGGTTACTGAATTCTTATAGCTTATTTCCTATTTAGTGTATCCTTTACTATCTGTCTGCTAGTTTTTGTTCATTATGTTCTGATTAGTGATTTGATGACATATTTACATATTTTTCATCTTACAAAATTAATATTTCACACTATGTGAGGGTGTCTGTGTAACAAAAATAGAATACACTAATTTTATTTCTGCTTCTCAGAAAAAATAATGTATTCTGATCCAGGAGATACTACTGGGAACTGAAGTCTTTCCCGTGCTCTGCAGTCATCAACAGAACCAACAGGTCTTCTCTGAGATTACTGTATGACAAAGAGAGACTTAATTGACTCTGTTATAGGGCCCTTGATTTCCCCGGAGCTTCTAAAAAACAGCATTAAAACCAACACTGGCTCTCTGCTGCAATCTCTGGACCACACAACTCCAAAATCTGGTAATACAAACTTTAAAACAATATATGGTATGGCTCTTGAAGGCTTTACTTGTGCTGAAGCAGTTATTTGTTTGGACATTCTGGAATGGCTTTTCAACAGGTGTGTGCACTCACAAAAGCTAATTACTTGGGGACATGAGGATACATTTCCCATTTGGAGCGAAAGCAACTGTAACTCGACAATTTATTGTGATTTTTTTTCCCCCCCTCCCTTTTTTTTTTTTCTAGAGAACATAATCAGCTCTTTCTTCAAAGATACTTTTCCTACCATTGTTTTTTTGTGTTTTTGCTTTGCTAGTCACAGTTCAGCATTGTGTGCGGGAGTGTTCTAAGCCTAGTGAAAACACCAAACAGAGGTGATCCTTGCCTCACAGATCAGGAATTAGGAATTTGAAAGTGAAAAATAGTGTACAGAGACAGAGAGAGAACTAAAATATGAGGAAACTAAGACACTTCAAAACTTTACGTAGAAAGAGTGTACCTAGCCATAATGAAAAATCCTTTTGTTATTATGCAAAAAAGAAGTGTAAGATAAAAGAAAGCAGGAAAATTTTATTGTTGGAATTGTCAGGGAGTTCATTTTAAATACTGGGGGTGGAAGAAGGAAGATATTTTGAAAGAAAATTGTTTGAAAAATGAGATGGGTGAGAGCCTCAGGGACAGGGCTGACATCTTCATGGTGAATGTGAAATGATAGATAGGATAGGAGAGATCAGGGAAGACCCTGAAAATGAAAAAGCCTATTATATTTTACATTATAAAGCAGAAAGAATGAGTGAAGCAATACACTGTAAGAGGTGATATGGTTAAAATGAAGACTAAGAATAGGCTTTGCATCACTATTCTAAATAGATACGAAAAATATTGGGCTTTTGGGAAATCAGAGAGACTTGACATTTTTCTTAGTGTCTGAATCTTGCAGAATTGTTCAGGAAATCTAAGTTGTTCTTTTTACTTATGATCCCTGTATTACAGTCACAGGAGCTCTACTGAGATAAAAAAAAAAAAAGGTAACAGACGTGAGTAGGGGTAAAGAGAAAAATCTGTTTTATCTATGTTCATCTCTGAGCATTGTTAAGGAACACATCAATTAAAATCTTGGCATGGAGAGAGATGTTTAGTACAGAACCAATTTTGAGAATTATCCACATATAAATGCTAACTGAATACGAGTGCTAACAAATACAACTTTGGCCCTGAAGTGTTGTCTGTGGACTTAGCTGCAAATCACCAAGAAATTCTCAACACACTTTTCCTGATTCTTGGTTCTTGTCCACTTGGGATGTGTAGAGAGAAGCTTACAGAGTGCCTGTACTTTACACATGTCTAGATTAAAAGGAAAAAAATAGCCTTTTTATTCTGAACAGACAATCCCTTCTGGTGTTTTGTGAAATGCAACAGGTGCAGTGCTTTTCTTGTTCAAAGGGATAGATACATAGGGTCTTAAATGCATATAGATAAGATCTTGTCATGGAAGTCAAAATCTCCTAAAATTTTAAATAATTATTTCATCAATGCACTGATTTTAAGCATATAATAACCTATGAGAAGACTTCTGCTTGCCTAGACCTAGTTTTTCATGTCACTACCCCTTCACATTTTGGACTCTACATTACCTCTAAAAAACATAGTGTAGAGATCAAAGTTAACTCCACTTCTATCAACAGATACAGCACAGTATGGTAAACACACTACTTTCCTTTCAGCAGAAGTTTAGCACAAACACTGTAAAAGTTTATTGATTTACCTGAACACTGGTTCTCTTTCAAGAGATCAAATTGGCACTTAAAGTTGCAGCTGAGCAAAGCCATGTATTGTTGTTTCAGGAAGTCTTCCAACAGCAAAATATTTTTCATGAATTACTGAGGGCCAGACTTTGCCAACTCTTAGAAGAAACTTCTGTGAAACTCTGTCATTGAGCACCTATTGGCAACAATATAAGCTTTTCAAAGGTTAAAAAACTCTGCTGTGGTTGAACTTGCTTCATAAAAACTATTTTGTGATAGCCTGACAATGCCTTCTGCTAAGAAGTTTTTGTAGCCAACCTAAGCCAGAAGCATTTGGCATCAAACATTACAGTGTGCAATAACACAGAGTCAGCATAGCATCAAGGGTGCTGTGCCCTTTGGAGCTCCAGTCCTTCCACAGGCCACTGATGTTTTTCCCAGACAAGATGCCTTTGATTACATAGATGTTTATGTGGCTGTGAAGAGCTCCCTGTCTCTATGTCACATCAGGGTCCCTCTGCTCCTTCCTTAGGACATAGAGCATTTTTATTTCACTTTCCCCTACTCACCACAATCACCAATGATTAAAACCTACATTAAAATATGAAACCACTTAAAATACAAATTTCCTGGAAGGTTAAATTGGTAGTATGATATCAGTCAGTGAGCTGGCATGCACTTGAATGAAAGAAGAATTTGGCATACTGGTTATACTTTCTGAGCCAACCTGTTCTCATTGGTTTACATTGATTAATTCCACACTGGTGATTAGGTAAATCCTTATTAATCCATGTGTTTGTGATAGCCTTATATCTGGGGATTTTCAGATGTTTCTATACTTGGTCTTTGAGTTTACCCTGCAAGATCACTATAAAAATGGAAAAAGAAAATTTTAAGGTTGATAAAAGACTTAGCAATATAATTAGAAATTCCTGTCACATGGTGACATTTAAAAGATGTATTAAACATCTAACACTTTAAAACCACATCCTTCATTAACTTTACAGCAGAGTTTGACACTGCCAATTTAGAATGGAGGGTGTGAAATGGAAAGAAATTCAATACAAACCAGAGGAGGAAGGCAAAAGAAAGCCTGCCCTTCTCTGCTTATCATTGAAGTGCTTTTTGCCTTCATTCTGGTCTCCTTTTCCCCTGAGTGATCAGAAAGAGCATGTGTGTGTGTCAAATCATTCTGGTTTCGGTTTTCTTTGCCCGTTCTTTTCCTCTGTCCATTTTGCTGGTCGTCATAGTTACAGTGACCTCAGTCATCCTCATCTTTCAAGGTCTTACAAGAATTTTTTGAAGCTTTCTCTTGTAACAGTGCTTTGCAATGCCAGCTTGTCCAATTCTTTAACTGTTACTGCATTTCTAATCTATTTGTCCCAGCAGTCATCCCCTTTCCTGTGCTGTGTCCTGACATACTCCTCAAAGCAGGCTGGAACTGCTCAGTTTTCGTCTTCACCCCAATATCAGTTTCTTTCTGACAAGACTTCCCGACTTTAATCTTTCCCTTCCTAACCTTTGAATATTATTATACTTTGGCCTTGTCTTTGGCTAGCTTTAAAGTGATGTTTTTATATCTCTTTTAGAATAAGTTAAACCAGAAGGTCCGAACTTCCGAACTGCAGTATCTCAAGCAGCTTTTTCCTGCCCTTTTTTTTTTTATTTTTTTTTTATTTTTTTTTTTTTTTACTTCAGTCCCATCATCCACTGACTTCTAGTCTGACCAAGACAGCCTTTGCTGCTCTATACAGGGCCAAGGTCAACCTTAAAACCACAGAAACATTAGATGACACTTGGCTTCTCCTCAACAGTTAATAGTTTCTAGAAGAGGGTCTCCTATCATCTCTCTGAGTCAGGCTTCTACTCTTACAACTGCTGCTGTAAAAGGGACTAATCACTGACACAGGGGAACGAGGATGGTGCCAAGTGCCTGTGGAAACCTCATGAAGTTCAGCAAGGTCAAGTGCACTGTCCTGCACATGGGTTGGGGCAACTTCATGCACAGTTAGAGTCTGGGCGGGGAATGGATTGAGAACAGACCTGAGGAGAAGGACTTGGGGGTGTTGATTAATGAGAAGCTTGACATGACCTGGCAAAGTGTGCTTGCAGCCCAGGAGGTCGACTGTGTCCTGGGCTGCATCAAAAGCAGTGTGGTCAGCAGGTCAAGGGAGGTGATTCTGCCCCTATGCTCTCTTGAGATCCCACCTGGAGCACTGCATCCATCTCTGAAGTCCTCAACATAAATAGGGCATGGATCTGTTGAAACAGGTCCAGAGGAGACCACAAAGATGATCAGAGGGCTGGAGCACCTCTCCAGTGAAGACAGGCTGAGAGAGCTGGGGTTGTTCAGCCTGGAGAAGGGAGGCCTATAGCAACCTTTCAGTACTTAAAGAGCACTTACAAGAAAGCTGGATGTGGACTGTTTTACAAGGGCAAGTAGTGACAAGACAAGGGGAGAATGGCTTTAAATTGGAAGAGGGTAGGTCTAGATTAGATATATAGAGAAAATTCTTTACTGTGAGGGTGGTGAGACACTGGAGTAGGTTGCTCAGAGAAGCTGTGAATGCCCTATCTCTGGGAGTATTCAAGGTCAGGTTGGATGGGGCTTTGAGCAACCAGGCCTAGTGGAAAGTGTCCCTGCACACAGCAGGGGGTTTGGAAATAGAAGATCTTTAAAGTCCCTTGCAACCCAAACCGTTCTGTGATGTTCTGACTGATGTTAAGTCAGGGGTGAGTGGCTCTTACTGGATTCAGGGCTTATCTAAGAGAAGGTAGATATATCCGTTTTGGCACAGAAAATTGTGACTATTTCTTGGACTGGTTCTGTTTGACAGATTTTGCCAAAACTTTGAGTAAGAACTGAGATCTCTATGATGATTTTCATGTTAGCACTCAAACAATTTTCAGAAAGAAGTCTGTATCATCTATTGGTGTTAATTCAGAAATGGACACTAGACCTGAGGATAACTAATTAGTTAAAAAAAGCACTCACATTATAGTTATATCAATAATGGTTGACAACATTATATCAATAATGGTTGACAGCTTGAAAGAGAAAATGGGTACTTAACAGTGTTTACTTGGCAACCCTTTAAAAGACAATGACATATAACATAGCTGTGAATCCTCTAAACCATTATGCAACTGTAGACTACTTAGTAAGCAGTCATACTCTTCTCTTCCATAGATACAAAACTATCAGGTTTGACCTAACTTACACACATAGACATTTTAAAGCTTTTTAGGTATATACTTAGCACCAAAGTCTACTTTTAAGAAAAACATATATATGATAAATATATATTAAAAATGCATCTGAAACTGAAATACTGGTGTACACAACTGCAGCTTCAATGGATACTTGCAGCACTCTAGTGGCCATTCTTCATAAATGCAACATCAAAAGCTGCAAATCTTTTGGACAGTAGAGATTTAAAAAAACCCACACACCCTAACAACAAAATTAAAGGGCTACAGAGTTATACATGAAAGTTCTGAAAAAGACTAATAACATAATGTGTGAGCACTAATTAAATTTATTCAAGCAAACATGTTTTAATTTAACAATATTCTTGCTCTGCATTACAAATGTAATGAAAGTAGCTTGGAGTGGAATTCATTATAGTTTGTGGTCATTTTATTTTTTGATGTACTAGCTCACCAGTTCAAGACAACTTAATTACTGGGAGCTTTACATAACTCATTTTTCCTTCATCCCACTGACTGTAGGAGGGAAATAACAGGCGATATAAATGAGGAAGGGACTCTCTCCAATCCTTACAAGCTCTTTTCAAAAAGGAAAGATTTTTTTTTCTTGCAATACTTTTTCTACCATTGTGTGGTGCCTATTTTCAGTGCCTGCAGTAATGTATTTTATATCTTTTCTTATGGAAAAGTAATACAAAAGTTAATACATTTCTCTATGAGAAAAAAAATTTTAATTTGTTTTACTTGAATATTCAGCTTGTTTTACTACATTATTCACTTCATTTGTATAATTAACATCTAGAAACTGCAAAACAAGGAACTGTGGAAGTGCTTCTGTAAAAAGAACTGTGAATGTCAAACTGATGGTAAATAGTAAATAATCTGCTATATGAATATTCATATGTTTTTTTCACAAAAGTGTCTAAGTATGAAATAAAATTATTATAATTTCCATGTAATTTCAACTATCATCATATTTATATGTGTTTTACCAGATGGAACTCATCTAGATTCAGGAAAACAATGTACAGATATTATACTCATATGATTCTTTTTTCAAGGAAGGTTGTAAAAAAATGTGTCAGTAATTTTGTGTTAAGACAAACATTCAAATATCAAAATGCTGGACGTGAAGAGAACCACTTAAAAAAATTAAATGAGAAGGCAAGACATACTGTTAAGAAATTATGAAGTCAAGGGTGATAGGGTGGCTCTCTATATTTTAAACAAAAACACATCTTGAGTGCAAAGATGAAGTTATGTACTGCTGCTATATTTTTCTGACAGCAAATGGAGAGATAATGGGACTTTAACAATTCCCCAAATACCCTGTTTGAATATCTGCAACCTTGCTCTGTGATGAAGCAAAGCACTATTATGATGCTCATGCGTACCTCCAGGAACAGAGGCTGTAGAAAGCCTCAGGAAAAAGCAGCCGCCACCAATCTTTGACAGCTACTGAAGCAAAGGAACAGAGCAGAATTCTGAGAATTTCCAACATGTCCACAGTTCAAGATGCTAACTGGGGGGATCCTTGCTTCCCTCTATGAACAAGTTTTGCTCAGACTTCCCAGCTTTACTCAGTAGCCGCTTTCATTCAGCTCTGTTTTTTCAACACTTTGAAATATTGCAGAGAGGACAGCACTTCAATAACAGAAAGAAAGAAAATTACACCTGCACTGAAATGTTAAGAACCCAGCAAAGCTGTCCTTCTCCAGGACTCTAACCCAATCCCACTAACCATTTCAAGGATTTTGTTTGAGATGTACAGTGGTGAATATCAGCTTAGACTCTTTGACTTTGATAGACTTCCATTTGTTTACATCATCTGAAGAAATTATATTTTCACATTTGTTGTTTTTCTGCCAATTTGGAGATTTAATGAATAATAATTTTATTTGAAAAATAAACTTTTAGTAAAGTTCTACAACACAGTGCATCTGCATTAGTCAATAGATACATGATGAGAAGAATGCATAATATACATCTCTAATCAACAGAGTTAGTGCATGTAAATGTGCTACTGCTTATTTGTAACCAAGATGCTACTGTGCTAACATAAAGTAAAATGTGTGTGTCAGGAGGGGGTTACCCTCTCCAATTTTAATTTCTAAATGCAGCTATAGATGTAGCACTTGTCTTCAAATTTGTGTGCATACTTAAAAGTGTACTTGCTTCCCCCCTTACTTTCCTTTCTCTCCCTCTCTCCTACAAACAGTGGACAATATAAAGTACACTGTCATCAAGGCTTGAAAAATGCTCATATGTTAAGAAAAAGGCATCTTCCCCCTGGAAAATGTCATCACCTCTGCAAAGGTCAGGCTTTGATTTCAAAACATATTTTTTGTCCCTTTCAGTTGCGAGGATAATTGTCTAAACGTGAATTAAGTGGGAAGAAAACTGTCAGACAAACATGTCCCCAGACTCTATGGATACTTGCATGTGTCAGCTTTTGCTGCTGTTCCTGCAGACTCTCAGGTGAGTCCTCAAACTGACCTGGATCAGGTAATTTCCCCTCTGCTGCATGCCTGGGAGGCCCTAAGCACTGTGCATGCAGGCAGAGGAAGCGTTCCTTCCTGGGAGAAGCACACAGACATTGCTACCTGTCAGGAAAGCACACACCACGATATAGCCCATGCCACTGTGCTGGCAGGAGTCAGGATGAGAGGGAAGAACAGAGAGGGATTTCTTCAATTTTTTAACAGTTAGAGGAAAGGCTGTTGGTTCTCACTTACCAGGAAAGCATTGTAGGATGATAGGAACTCATAGGAGTCAGATTTCTTACATGCTTTACAACATGTATGTTTCACCTGTATTAATCTTCTCACTATCCTCTTTCCACAGCATGAGAAAAGCTCAAAGAAGACTGCTGGCACAAGGCCCTTCCAGCATGTTGTGTTGCAAATCTTTCTACTTCCAAAAAACCCCCTTTGAGATCGATAGCAAAGAAAAAGGTTTCCACCATTTTAAATTACATAGCAAATAAGAAAGAAACAAACAGATGAAACTCTGGAAAACATAAATTTCTTGTGTGATAAACTGTTATTTTGTTGAAGAAAATGACAAGACCTACCAAGGAAAATATCCAGTACAGAGATAAATAGTTTATATTTTATTTATATGTTCTTGCCATTTATCTTTGAAAAATCCCTGAAGTATAAACTTTCTCTGCAGTGGCAGGAAGTGCAATACCTGCTGTATCCATACTAATATTTTATCGCTCTGTAGCAGGAAGGCATGCTTCTGAAATGTAACTTTTCTTTTGGACTATATCCTGTCTCATACATTTTGGTTCTGTTCGCTCTGCTCTAGTAACCTTTTGGGCTGTAATTTCTACAAAAAGAAAGGAAGCTATATTTTTCACCCTGTAGTGGAATTCAATCCCACCCAACAACCCAACCCAAATCTCATACCACAGTATTTACCTCTAATAGGTAATCATGGTCAAAGTACAATCTGGTTACCAGAAAGATTTTTTCCCTGTATAATAAATTTTTCTTTTATAAACTAATCCACAGGATGGATTTAAGTTTCATTTGTATCCCCAAATCTGCCATGTGACACAAGCCATGGCTTGTGGAACTATCGGAGTTAAAGCATAGCTCATTTCTCCGGACATTTCTGCAATTTCCATACCTGCTTCCACAGGGCTGCAGAAGGTGCTGATGAGCACAATGGGTGACAAGCCAAACCACTGCTTCCCCTTGTTCCACTCTGTCCATATCTGTCTCTTGCTTGACCACCCCTAGTTCAGGAAATGACCAAAGGCACTGGGCAGAGATCCTTTCTGCAGGGGAGCTTGGAGACAGCTTCACCCAGGGAGTCTCTAATCTACATCTCAGAATAACACCTCAGACTATTGTATACCAAGTCAGAAGAAAACATTATGATTGTATGACATTTTTTTATTTGAGGCTTTTATCTATAAATAAATTTAATTTTAAGTTAGAAGTGTTCCTCTGAGGTTCAAATTCCGACCCAGCATGTTCCTATCAGACCACAGTAAAACCACAATACCATTCCACAGCAGGGCTCAGATTTAAAGTTCCTTTTGATACTACAAAACCTAAAGACTACAGCTTGCTGACCAAGTGTACTTCTTTAAGAAATGTGGTATATATGAGATAAAATTTGACTTGTGGTCCAGTGATGAAGATTTTGTTTGTGGTGGGTTTTTTTTGTGTAAATTGTATCATTTAAGTGAGCAAAGTACATACAATTGTAGGTACTACAGTGCCCAGTTCAGATATAAAGTTAAGTGCAATGAATCATTTTCCTTACAGCCTATTTTCAGTGCAGAGGTGGAGATCAACATTTGCTGCAGAGCTGACTGAGGTGTTCTGTAGACAACTTCAGAAATTTAGCCACAGTGTTGGTAAGGTCAGTGGTTAGTGCTGATGCTGGTCAAGGGTTCTCAAAGTTCCTATTTTCTAGATGATGAAAATGCTAACTAGCTCTTCTCAAAGGAAAAAAAAAAAAAAAGGAAGGCCTGGAACATGATCTACTGCATCTGTCAAGCTAACATCTTGGTCATTTTGAGTTTGGCACCTACATGGAAATCTTTATTGTTTCATCAAAGATTTCATCAATCATTTTAATGGAGGCATTCAAACAGAAATTAATTAAGTTCCTGACAGGCTTGTTTAAATGTTCTTTTAGTCGCTAAAGTTGACATAGACCTTCCTACAACTGGTGTTGTCATAAAAGTGAAATAGATATGTAATGGGATATTTTCACAAAAGAAAGAAGAGAATGACCTCATGAATGGAGATAATTATTTTTGTAAAATGTTTGTTAATAATGAAGTAAAAATGAAAGAGAATTGAGTATCAAGAGTGACTTTTCAGGACACTTTCATCATTAGGGTTGAGATGAATATAATTAAAAATAAAGCTGGAAATATCCTATACATTCCTAAGCTCCCTCTATTCCAAGGAAATAAACACTTTTAACATTACAGAAATTTCACAGTTAAATATTTGCATGCTATTTTACAAGACAAAAATATTTGGACATTATTTGATAAATAGCAGGAGTTTATTTAATTGGATTATTTACCTATAGGTATTTTACTCTCTTTTTACTCTGAAAGACAAACATGTTACTGGACTGCAAGTGCGCCTCCTGATTATTGGAAATGGTTCATGTATGTACAACTGGGGCTTGGGGCAGTGATACATCTTATCAAATATCAGCATTTACAGTGAGACCTCCTCTATCTCAGGGAGTCATCTTTTACATGCTTAAATCCAATCAGACAAAGGAGTGCTTTTTGGGTGTAATACATCTCATATTAAAACAGTCCTTGAAAATAGATCAAGATGAGTCTCACCCTAAAAGTGCTGACTTCTCTTCACTGTTATAATAAGAATCAAGGGTGAATGGCTCACACATACACATATATAAAGCTTAACAAATAAATCTATCCAGTGTGAGAGTGGTATTCAAATGTGAGTAATGTAGGTATAATGCTAACCAATAAAGTATGCTATATTAAATAACATATAAAGTGCAGAGTGACAGAAATAATTCAGAAATAACTGTAGAAATTAGATGAATTGGAAATTTAAAATAAGAAAAAGTTCACATTTGTATTTATGAAAGATTTCCAAAATCAATTAATTATCTTATTTTAGTAATATAAAAGGCTGTGACTAAAAGTCTCTTAGGATTTGTTTTTGGTGTAATATTGCTTGTGGAAAGTATTAGTCAACTGTTTCAGATGTGCAAGCATACAATATTTTCTACAATAACCTTCACACTCTACATTCAACTATATAGAGAAGGATGAACTGAGCTTAAAAATACATTTGATTAGCCTGTCTTTAACTACATATGGTGCTTTGAGAGTCCATAGTACCAAAGATTAAAGTTATCCAACAGATTGTTTAAAATAATGCATATAACTTGGAAATTAGCAAGAAAGTGTTCTTTAAATCTTCCTTGTTTAAGGATGTGTATTACATGGCCATCTAAAATTGCATTTTCCTCATTACAGCTTTCTTCATGCCAGTCAGGTCAAACATAATCTACACTATAATCTGTCTCACCATCCTTTAGTTCTGAGAGTGGACATGTAGAGAGACAAAACTTTGTTGATCAAGCCTGATAGTCTTCTTGTCACAAATATAAAAAACTTACCATCTTGATTTTCTTTTCCTGCTAAATCTCTCTACATCATTTTGAATATATAATATACTGGATTGTTGTATATGAATAAAGTATTGCAATATCTCAAGAAAAATTTCTTGTCAGGATGAATAGGGGTTCTCAGATGAAAACTGTTTACGAAGGATGTGCTTTTTGTTACAGAGGATGTAAACTCTTGCATTCTGAAAAAGATCATCTTGCTTTTCAGAGCTGATACTTTCAAGCCTAACATATCATATTGCAATGATCTCTAATGAAAGCATATAGACTTTCAACTCCAAGATATATTACTAAGGTGTGCATCCTAGCTGCTTGAAGTTAAAGATGCATTCTTCACAAACAGTGTGGCAACACATATGGACTTCTGACAAGAGGACGAAAGCCAAAATTTTTTAAAAATTGCATCCATAGTGCTGCCAGTTTTTAAGGGCTTGTGGCACTGTGCATGCCCATACCGACCGTAGGCTGGTAATTCCCCAGGCAATCTCTGCATAGAAGAGGCAGTAAACTGAGTTAAGACAGTGAACATTATCCCATTAAAAATCCCATGAATTACGATTTATTTTTTAAAAAAACAATCTGTATGTGGCTGTCTGTGCAACAAGACCAGAATTCTGGGAACCCAGAATCAATTGAGTAATTTGTGCCAATGCAAAGTGCAAACAGGCTTGATACTCAAAAGGACAATTCAGGCTGGGAGGGACTTCAGGAGGCCTCCAGTGCAATCCCTTTTCAAAACAGTGGCTACAATAGAGTTAAGTTGGGTCTTGGAAATCTCAAAGGATGAAGGCTGCACAAACTCTGGGCACACTATTGAACTTCTGAGCTGCTCTTGTGGAAGTTTTTCCCTATATCTGTAATAATATACACTTTCATTCAATGGAGGCAGTGTCATCCCATGAGGCTTCGAGATGAGCTTTACTAGAGCACCCATTTTACTCATGGGTCATTTACCACCACCACTTGCATCTCTTGAATGCTTCCATCAGCACTGCCTCTGTACAATCCTAAACATCCACTGGACTGACTATGTGACCAACACGTCTGTCCTTGAACAGGCAGCAGTCACGAGCATTGAGGCCATGCTGCTGAGAACACAGCTGCGCTGGGCAGGGCACATCTCCAGGATGCAGGACTGCTGCCTCCCTAAGATCGTGCTCTATGGGGAACTTGCCACTGGCTGCCACAAGAGAGGAGCCCCAAAGAGGAGATACAAGGACTGCCTGAAACAATCCCTCAGCCTTGGCCATATTGATCACCACCATTGGTCTACCCTGGCCTCCAATCGGGAGGCCTGGAGACACACCATCTATAACGCTGCTGCTGCTTTTGAGAACACACGCAGGATCACTCTCGAGGAGAAAAGACAACGCAGAAAGAATCACGTCTTGTCAATATCACCTGGGGAGTCTTTCTGCTGTGCCTTCTGCAACCGGACTTGTCTATCTTGCATTGGCCTTTTTAGCCATCAGCGTGCTTGTAGCAAGCGTGGGTAGAGCACTTCTCAAATCTTCATTCGCGAAGCCTAGCCGTGATGATGATGTTTTACAATAGTTTTTTCCAGCTGTTTTTGTCCAGTCAACCATTTTGTATCTCAAACATATGTTGGTATATGCAGAATATAATAATTTTGTAGGTTGTGAACACAAGTCAAATACAGTCCTAGACAGGCTTAGCAAAATTTGGAAACCACACTGTAATGGGGGGATCCTTTTCAGGTTTCAGCTGCAATTAACAAGTTTTATGTCATTAATAGTGTCTTTTCAGCAGCCTATCAGTCTGGAGAAGTTTCTTTAACAGTCTGCAGATCTCAGGAACTAGGTGCTCCAACTTCTCCTTGGGAAGGTACCATTTTGAAACATTCATACACATGGTTTTTCTCTTTTAATATAACAATAGATAAATCTCCTCTTCAGAAATAAAAATACCATTCCTTTCTTTTTCTTGAGAACCTGAAGAGTTGAACATAGTTGAACCTAGTCTTGTAACAGATGAAACCAGGCAAAATCTTTTGTTTTTTAATACTTGTACCAGGTTTCTCCATTTGTCTGAGAAGAGGTATGTTTTCAGTTCTTTCTTTTCCTCTCACTGATTTTAGGAGAAGAAAGAACAGTCAGAAATTTCTTATCTGAGATAGGAACAAAGCAGCAAAGAGAGGAGAGAATATTTCTATTGGACTCTAGATATTACAGCTCTTGAAACCTGGAAAGCACAATTTCACATTACATAAAATGTCAGAGACTACAGAGCACCCAGATTTAATAATAAATTAAATGCTTCTCATAACCACTGTTTTTTGAGACTGGTTGAACTTTTCTGTGAATTAAAGGTCTGTAAATGTGAGTTTCAGAAGACAACATTTCTACTTTATTGAAGTAAGATGTTATTAAAATCTCTCACCACTGTGATTAAAACTGCAAAAGGAACAATGATAACCAAAAAGAAACCCCAAACTTGCTTGCTATTTTTCAAAAAAAGTTGAAAAAAAAATCTCCTATTTTAAATGGGGTGGAGCAGTAGTAGTGGGTGTGATATTTCTTAATTCAAGATCTTTCTCTGCTAGATTATTTTAAACCTATTGATTACAGTAATCTGATGTAAAGAAATAGTGGGTATCTTAAACAGAATGGAACACCTCGTGAGGAGACAGAGAAAATCCTTCTATGACATTCAGTAGCGCTGTAATCAGATAATCAATGTGGAACATAGTGCACTGACTATAACAGGGAATTTGAAAATCCATCACTGCTTTCAAGGATTTATTTTAAATCTCTTTTATATTCACCAACAGTTCACTCTTATCCTTAGGAACCCCTTCACAGAAAGATACTTCCTCATCAGTGATATGACTCCCAAAATTATTATCCAATTGAGGTTATTTTGTTGAAAATACATCCACCAGATGTACTGTTAGTATTTCCAGGAAATTTCCCTTAACTGTCTGCAAAAAGACAAACTACCCTCCACCAATCACCAAACTCTTAAACTACTTTTCTAGAACAAGGAGAATTTAACTTAATGATTAGTGAATTTTATAGTCTTATAGTTATATGTATCCATTATAACCAAATCTATTTCATGGTTTTCATACTTAAATTTTACTAAATATTTCTTCATTTCTTTTTTTCACTTTGTATTGGGATCATCATCAAAAACTTTTCTATTTCACTAGACATACAGTATACTGCTTTACTGGTCATGCATGGCCAGGTTTTGGCATTGGGCGGGTTACAGGGGTATCTTCTGTGAGAAGCTGCCAGAAGCCTCCCCCATGTCCCACAGAGCCAATGACAGATGGCTCCAAGACTGGCCAAGGCTGAGACCATGACTGACAGTATTGCCTCTGGAATAACATAGTCAAACAAGGAAAAAAATTTACAGCAGAGAAGCAATTGCAGCCAAAGAAGAAAGGAATGAGAATATGTGGGAGGAACAACTCTGCAGGTCAGTGAAGAAGAAGGGAGAGGACGTGATCCATATGCCAAAGCAGGGATTCCCTTGACACCCAAGGTGCAGACCATGGTGAGGCAGGCTGTCTCCCTGCAGCCCATGGAGGTCCATGGTGGAGCAGGTGAATGCCCAAAGGAGGTTGTGATGCTGTGGGAAGCCAGCACTAGAACAGGCTCTTGGCAGAACCTATGGCCCAATGGAGGGATGAGCCCATGCTGGAGTAGGTTTGCTGTCAGGACTTGTGACCCTGTGGGGCACCCACACAGGAACAGTCTGTTCTTGAAGGACTGCATCCCATGGAAAGGAAAACATTGAAGCAATGCATGCAGAACTGCAAGTTGTGGGAAGGACTCACTTTGGAGAAGTTTGTGGAGGACTGTGTTTCATGGAAGGGATGCTGAAACAGGGGAAGAGTGTGAGAAGTTCTTCTCCTGAGCAGGAAGGAGCAGGAGGGACAACTGTGACGAAATGACCAGAACCTCCCTTACTCATCCTTCTGTGCTGCTGCACCAGGAGGTGGTAGACAATTACAGCATGAATTTAAGGCTGGAAACAAGAAAGGGGTAGAGGGAAGGTGCTTTTAATATTTGGTTTTATTTCTCAGTATCCTCCTCTTATTTGATTGTTAATAAATCACACCAATTTCCCCAAGTCAAATCTGTTTTGTCTGTGACAGTAACCGGTGAGTGAACTTTCCCAGCCTTTATCTCAACCCATGAGCCTTTTGTTATGTTTCCTCTCCCCTGTTCAGCTGAGGAGGGTAGAGCAGCTTTGGTGGGCACCCAGGATCAACCCACCACGGCTACTTTTTTCCCCCCAAAATGTCACAAATTATCTACTCCAAAAATAAAACATGTTTTCTTTTCTACTGTTCAGTTGTTCAATGTCATATGGTCTATCATTCAGAAACATTACTGTTTCAGAGTATATGACAGAAAAGCCACTATGAAAAATAAATTGCACTGAATTGCACTAATGCATGTAAAGATCCTTATTGTACTGCTACATATGCAGTAAAGCAATCTGAATCAGAGACATAAACAACAAAATAAATAAATAAAATTTCAAGGGATATTAAATTTAAAATTTAATTTAAGATATTAAATAAATATAATTATTTTTCTTCTAAAACCTATATGTACTGCTCAAATTTTTTTGAGAGGGGGCTACTTAATATTCAAATATCCACCCAATAAAACTCTCAAAAGCACCTGGCTATTAAATTCATGGTTAATTTCTATGAGCTTCTGTAAATCCTACTACAGTTTTGTCTGCATCTTGAAATGTCTGAATATATTTGGAAACTCAGCTGAACTAGTAGTTGCGTTTATCACAGAAGAGAAAAGATAAAAGCATTAAGTCTAAGTTTCTAATTAAAGTGTTAGAATGAGATATAACTAAGACTATATCTCTAGTAGTAACTCTAGTAGTGAAGAATGCTCCTCTACCCAAACACTCTTCTGTCAAGTCTGGTTTTTTTCTTCTAAGGAACAAATGCTGGCTCTTTGTGTGAATTAGCATGGTCAGGTTAAAGTACTTGCTACGATCTTATTGCTGGTAATATGCAGTTTTCTGAGTGGCTTGCAGGATGCTGAGGTTTTTCTGTGATTCTGATAGAGGCTGTGATTGCTCGCTTCTCTGTAAACAATAATTTGAGAGCTTTACAAAAGACTGCATTGGTGCAATGTACAGAACAAAATATGTTACATGATACCAACTAATGGACCTGTAGAAATATGATGCAGAAATATACAAAAGACATGTTTTATATTATCACTATTGGCTCTTTGTGTACTGACAAGGGTGGTTGGGCACTGGAACAGGCTTCCTAGAGAAGTGGTCACAGTACCAAGCCTCACAGAGTTCAAGAAACATTTGGACAGTACTCTTGGGCAAATGGTGTGACTCTTGGTGAGGGTCCTGGGCAGGGCCAGGAGTTGGAGTCAGTGATCCTCGTGGGTCCTTTCAGACTCAGCATATTTGGTGATTCTGTGATTCTGTGACAACAGCTTTCCTCAGGATGAAATTGAATCATACAGTCTCTCCTTACACAAAAATTTTAGTAACCACAGAAGTAATTACAGAATTTAAATTCTAACCTGCAGCTTTATCATACCTTCCATCATTCATTTAATTTGAAGCTTACTGGACAATTATTATGGTGAAAGTTAGGTTTATCTAAAGAAGATAGTGGAAAGATCACCGAATGGTTTGAGTGAAAGTACATTCTGCCCACTACCAATCTGTTTCCCTGCTCCTAAGAAGGCCTAGAGGTCTGATAGCTTCTTTATCATCAAAGTCCTTTGAAGTAATATTTGTGGAAAATACGGAGCGGTTCTGCTGAAGCTGTGAGCCTGATACTGGAATCATTTGATGTGATCTGTGAGCTGGGCAATATTAGATTAATTTCATGCAATTCTACCTGCTGGCTGCACTATCCACAAACAACCAAGAATACCCAAACCATATAATTTACTACAACTGGTAAACAGTTCATGGGATTTCAGTGTGTTTGTCAATTCCATTCTAGGTAGATGGTTTGAAGATACTGTCTACAAAAATGTCTGATCTATTTTGAATCACAAGATTGAAAAGATCCCTTGCCAGCAAGTTCCATCTGTCAAATTTATGTTTATTGGACCATGAAATTTGTCTAACATCTTGAGCTTTTTGCAGAGACTATCTTCTCATGTTGAAATCAATCAGATTATTGCTGACAAGCCACTTCTACTAAAAAATTGGCAGGTAGTTTATTTAAATTAAAAAAAATGCCCACTTCTGAAGTAAATATCATTACTAGCACAGCTATTACATACAGTAGGTCAAATATATAAATATTCTTATCTTCTTTATGTGTTATTCCAAATTCCTTTTGCTGAAGGCTACTCATGTGCAGAGAATACACATGTGACTGGCTGGATCAGGATGTAATATCAAACAGCTAATAAAGAAAAAATATAATTTTCTCTACTTTGCTATATTGCATCATAAGCTGCAATAATTTTGCAAAAGTAAAGCAAAAATACAGAATGTTACTCTTGGAATACATATGCCTGTCCCTTGTGACATTGCAGAGATGTGATTTGAAATTTTTATTACATTTTCATCAGATTTTCAAGGATCAAAGGAAAAAACAATAGCTTCAAATTTCTTTATATAATGATTTTTTCCTAAAATTGCAACTCATATGAAATAATATACTTCATTCTTGGTAACCCCCTACAAAAAATAAAAAAGAGGAATGAGACACCTTAAGCTGATACCATTCTAGAGGAATTCTAAAAATTTAAATGAAGGCAAAAAATTCAAAATCAGAACCTTATTTAAATGTCTTCTTGAACTTTTTCTCATTCATCTTACATTAACTGACAGGAAAAAAGTACAATGGGATTCTTCTGAATATGTAAGTTACCCTGTAATAATAAGCTTTGTCAGCTATATGTTCTAGATTTAACTGTTAGAACTCAGATCAGGTAATAAGACCAAATTGGACCTTAGAAATTTATATTTTTATAGTTCTTGCTAAAGAAATCCAGAATTGTCTTTTACTACCAAGAGAGGGCACAAGATAATATATAAAAATGTACTTACTACACTTGATGTAGACCTTGCTTTCAAACATGAGTCTTTCTTAAAAATAATTAAAGAAACATAGAATATAAAATAACCACAAGGGAAAAACAAACAAATAAAGAAAGAAATCCTCTCTTGTCATCTGAAGAGGAAGTTCAGAAAGAGTTGTAATACTGCTGAGATGAAATCCACTGATGAATAAAAGGGAAAAATCAGCAACAGATAACAGGAGAAGTAGGAAAAAAGCAATGGTTAAAGGACTAAAATCTGCAGAAAAGTTCACTTTAAAAATGAGTGTAGGATAATTGCTTTTGAGACAATAACAGCATTCCACCTCTTAGTGTAAGATTTTCTAACATAGAGTGGAAGAAGGAAAAAATATTTATATTCCTGGTAGGTGACATATTTTTTACATTTATATTGCAAAGGCTTTTAAAACCCTCTCTTGGGAAGCAAGGTCAGAATATATGTACTAGTACAGAGGTTTCATTACTGGGACAGTTACATTTCCATCTACTGCAATGATTTCTGAGACAAAAACTTTAGCTTAGTATTGCAAACTGTGAAAAAGTGTTCAAGGTTAGGTTGGACGGAACTTTGAGCAACTTGGTCTTCTGGAAGATGTCCCTACCCATGGCAGATGTGTTGGAACCAGGTGATTTTCAAGATCCTTTCCAACCCAAACCATTCTATGATTAAAACTAAATGAATTCTCAATTCTCAAAAGCTTCACATTGCTTTGGTAGAAGTAGAGTACAGGTCAGTCCAGTGACTGCTGTCAGTGATGCGTTCATATGCATCCAACAAAGACCTGTAAGTAGATTATAACAGATATGAAGGTTACAGACCAAGCTCTAGCCTTTCCCATCTAATGTACTTTTCCTATATGAGATAGACTATACCCCCATTCTTTTTATCTCAATCTCTTGAAAAATAATATTGGATCTATGCAATGAGTATAATCTGTCAACTCAATCTGTCCTATCCCAATCCTTTGGACAGGACAAATTAGTAAAAAGAGAAGGTTTGTGTGATTTAGTGGCATGTAAAAAAACATTTTTAAATTTTCTGGAAAGAAATAGGTGTCCAGCTGGTGTATAGAAAGACAATATTCTCAAACTGTCTTCTTTAAAAACAACACAGCTCATCCATTTCCTACAGAAGAATAAATGGTGTAGCTGACTCCAAAACTGATTTATATCATAGCTTAAAGATTACAAATCAAGTTTTACTCTTACATGTGTACATAGAAGTCTCACTGAAGTCTGTGGACTTTGAACATTGAATTGTAAGAAGACACACATAGAAGCACTTGCTCATCATGAATAACTATATTAATTTTTATGCTGGGAAGGGGTTTCTTACCCTGTCTTTACATACAGTTTGAAAATCTGGGATCATACACCCCTCAGCCCAGACACTTAATGTGTGTTTCTAATTGCTAGAAAAATTACAAATTCTAATGCTTATTTAGCTTGTGGTTATTTAAACAAAAACCCATCACACTAGATGTCTGTGTGCATAGGTGCATGCACAGAGCAAAGTAGAGGGAACTGAGCCCACCCTCAGTTCCGCGCACACTGTGTCTCACCTAAAAAATCCAATGCGCAGGCTGGAAGGTGTAAAAGACCTTCCCCGGATCTTCGCTCGCGAAGACTGGCCATTATCATACCAAGCAAGAACAGAGTAGGTTATTTATTTTCAAGATAATATGAACAAGAAGAGAATATTTGTGGGGTTTTGTACATGAGAAAACATGAAACAAATACTCATAAGCTTGAAATGGCCTTGTTAGTATCTCCTACGTGGCCTTCTTTCTGCTAAGCTTCTTTTGAACAGAGTACCCCTCCAAGCAAGAGACAAATCAACAATATTCATTCTGAGGGCTATTGTGCAAGTGCACAAGAGTTCTGTAACTCATTTACTGAAAACAATTTTCTTCACAAAAGGTCTATTTTCAACTTCTATTTTTCAACACCTATTTCAGCTTCGGCATAGAAAGCAGAGTTGAAGCACATGGTTATAGTGATGTCAGTCAAATCACAAAGGAAATCTCAGAACATTTGGGATTTCAGGATCTTCCAACATTCTCCTAACTTTGACGATTTTGCCCTCTGGTCAAGCTGTCACACAGGTCTGTGTGCTTGTGTGAAGAACAGACTTTAGCCTATAATCTTGATCTCTGCTATAAATCCTGTGAGGGATGCTGCCCAGGTGCAGGGTGCTTTTTGCAGCACTACCTATGGCTCCAAGGTGCTGCAGTGCCAGGCTTGGTGATAGCAAGTGCCCTGCCCATGCTTAATAACACTCAGAGATATTGTACAAAGGTAAAAAGATAAAATCCTGGGCTAAACCAGCCCAGTTTTGCCCGAGTTTCCCCATAAGTCAAGTTTCCTAATCCTCTGATCATTTCCTTTGTTCTTTTCTGGATTTTCTGTGCTAAACTCACATCTCTCTTTAAATGTCATGCTCAAAACCAGATAGGGAGTTCTGACTGTGATCAAAACCAAGACTTGTGATGCCTATAAATTAAAAAAAATAAAATAAAATTAGGATATAACTAATACTAACTTTTCTCAAAATGTGTGTGCTTTAAAATAATGTAAACAAGACCAATTTCTAATAATTTTGTAACATTATGCTGGCATAGCTGAACACTAAGTATAAAACATGGGCATTTTAATGAAGAGTGTGAGTAATTTGACCACTAAACTATCAAACAGAAATCTGTGCAGTTGCACATAACAGGCATTTGCATGTGTAAGCAGTGACCCAAGCAGTGAATTTTATAAAACAACAAAGAACAATAAAAGGAACAGACTCTGCAAATAAGCATGGAGACCCAGAACCCCTCAGATCCATGGTTTGTCCATTCTAAGTATGCAGCATCAGCACCCAGGTGTTGTAAACTCACAGCTCAGATAAGATACAGATATTAAGAAGAACAGTTTTATATAGGTAGGGATAAGTAGTGATAACATAAAAGAACTAACAGCACAAAACATATTACTAATCCAATGCCAGTTTAGTAAAGTGTTTGTTTTAAACTTGTTTTCAATTTGTCATCTGAATGATCCAGTCAAAGCAATCTCAAATTCCCTGATAAAATTTTATGTTAGTTGTTTTGTAACATAGCTAATGCCTTATCAGCAACTCAAAGAGTTTGTTTCACACTTCTTATGGTTTATATATAAATGCAATGAGATTTGCCTCCTTTGTTACTTTTTTCTTAAGAACTGATAAAGGTCCTATTGGGACCCATCACGAATGTGCATTACTAAGTACTCCTATTTACATGCACTGTAAATTGAATGTACAGTAAACTGAAATTCAGTTTATTTTCCTGAATTTCAGTCAGTTCTTTCAAGATGATTTCAGATAATTAATTACAAGATACCATCTGCAAGATAATTCTACAACAATATTCTTCAAGCATACTAATCCCTCCAAAATATTTGGGTCTATAATATTATATTTGTAAATATTGTAGAAGAAATCCTTAATGAAGGTCAAACTACTAATTTGCATGGAGAAGTGTACAAGTCAAAATAAAACTTCATAAAAATGTGTACATTCCTATGTTGGAAGTTTAGATCAACTGCAGATAAAAATTAATGTTTTAATCAATTTAACATCCTAAGACCAGCATACTCTGAATTTACAAAGTTATACCTAATATGTTTGCAAGGAAGCAATTACTCTAATGTCCATGGTTATTCTGCTCCATGAGAGAGGCACTGTGGATATAATTCATCTTACTATTGCAGGTACCACCCTCTTGTACCAGCCACCTCAGGATCTTCCATTATAACACAACATTGCCCAATTAATGTATATTCCTACCATTGCAGTAGTCAACTAATATGCTTCATTTTCTTCTTATTGTCATTCATGTGCAAAATTTTCCACTTTGTTATTATGGAACAAAGTACAGTAGTGGCAACATTAATTCAGGAACAAAGAGCAATGCTAAATATATTCATATACTGCCACCTGCTTTAAGTGCCAGGACCTTAGGAGATCAGAACAAAGAAGACATTTTCATTTAATTGTTTCAAGCATTTTCATTGTGCCATCCTGCTTTGTAATGTTTTGCATGTTAACTATTTGTTTCTGCCATATTTTAGGGAATACACCAGGTCACACCCATGTGCAAGTACAAGTTTGATTTGGAGGTCTTAAGTTTTGCACCAATTTGGCTGAGCTTCTTAGTGTTTTTATTTGGTTGTTTATTTCAGTGATGTGATATTTAGAAGACAGAGGAATTTATAGCATTGTTTTTAAGATTTGGCAGAAGCATTACAAAACTCCTGCTGAAATAATGAGCCTAGCGATGGTGAAATGATGACTCTAGCGATGGTGCAAAGGACTAGACTTGTCAAAAGAACAAGGCTTTCCTGCACTTTTCTAGCACTTAACCTAACACTTAAAAATTGAGAAATTGCTGTTTAAAGAGCTAGAAACTCTCATACTTACCCAGGGTCGATGGTGTATGCAGTGCATCATTTGTCATGGTCAGCCTCTCATAGTTAATACATGAGTAATGTTCTACAAATACATTTTACCTTTCAACATAATTTCTATGGAAGTAGAAAAAAATAGTCTCACTGCCTACTCCTAGTTCCTTTACAGGAGACTATCATGGGTTTAGTGCTTATGTGCCAATTAGAGAAGTATTTTTCACTTAGCAATTGAAGTGTAATGATCCTATTTTTAATGTGAACAGTCAGGCATAGAAGGAAATAGTGCACGTGCTGCAATCACCCACCAACTCCAGTGTCATTATTGCCACTAAATACTCATACTATTTTCCAGCACTACTGCCACAATGAGACCAGAGCTCCAAAACATAATATGCTGTCAGAGATAGCTGTGACTTTCACATCTCTCAGTTAACAGACCTGTTTTAATAAAACACAATGACTCAAAAGAAATGTGTGGCTTACTTTTCAGTCCTGTAGTGTCAAAAGAACTAATGAAAACTACCTGAATATGTCTGAAAGCTCAGTATCAATTTAGCTTGAAGTATGGCAAAAAGTCAGTTATTTGTTGCCTGAAAAGTAACAATGTTTGCACAATTTTATATGGGTAGAAAAAGTAATAAATGACTTAAGAGGTTCATTTATTCTCCTCTACCTGTACTGGCATTCTTAGTGCAGTGCAAAAGAGAGAAAATGATCTTTGAAAAAAATATTTGGAAACTTCCAATACTCTACTTTTCTGTTTCTAGTGTGAAAACATTGTATGAATTCTGTGCTCATTTCCATATCAAAACGATGACTGAATAGAAACATATGCCTTTTAAACAAGATGTAAATTAAAAAGTTTATTTTGGAAATCTGCCAATTTTAACTGAAGGGTTTACTTCTAAAAGTCTTAGGGGAGAGGCACAATATCCATTGTGACAAGAAATGTAATTATGTCATGCATACCAATTAAATTGTTGCTGACAAATGCAACAACATGAAATTTCAGTTAAATACACACTTCAAAGTGTTCATAAAGGAATGAAAACTGAAACCAAAATATTACATAGCAATACCACAGGTCAGGTTTGTTGCAAAATCTTTCCTTTTGGTGAAAATTAAAAATGTGATTTATTTCCTTTAGCAATAAATGGCTAAGATACCAAAATCTAAGATTGTTTGTCTTCCTTGTATTTTCTTTCAATTTTGTAGAAGTTGCCTGAGTCAATCAATAATAATTATCAGAAATATGTAACACATATTAATTCCACTGAGGTATCGTTGACTAAGTTACAGAGACCACTAATTACTGTCTATGTACTGTAAAATTTTATATTTTTAAAGAAAACACTGCATTTTAAGTGCCAAAACATAAATTATTCTGATGCTGAAAAGCATCAGAATTTATCCATCCATTCACACAGAGCACAGAGATAGCCTAGTGCATTTTTCAAAAGAAGAATTTATTTAAAGGAAAAAAATTATCAAATAATACAACTTAAATAGAACTTTTTATTTCTACCAAAAAATGTGAACTGTATCAGATTGATTTGACCCTTTAACACCCCTGAAATATGTAAATATTCCATATACTGTGCTGAACTGTGTTCTACTTTGCTTTTTTTTTTGGTAAACTTTACAAGCAGTGAATAACGTACAGTTGCAGTTGTGAGATATCATCTGAACTATATAGGACATCAATGATTTTGATGAGTTTGCTGTGTTTAAAAGCAGGTTTTGGAAGGTTCAAACACACCAGAAGACCAAAACAGCCCACAAAGCTCATTTCTGTGGTGCTACCCTTACCCCCTCACCGCCCCCTCCCAAATATCTCTACTTTGCTGAGCTGCTAAGGTGAGGCAGAGAAGTACAACAAAGAGGATGGAGAGGGAGGAGGAACAGCAACAAGATTTTGTCTCACTCTGTGTGCACATGCAACAGGCAGAGCACAGTGCTTTCTAGGAATGAGATTTGTGTGAAAAAGACCTTATGGGAGATGATCTTCGTTCAGAACTACCATTCACCTGCAAAGGATAATTCCTGAATTAGAAATCTGAGTCCCTTAAAAAAGTATGACCTATATTAGAAAAGTGCAAAACATCTTTTACCTATACAACTAATTTTCACATTCTATGTGAACCAGTATCTTATATCTGGTGGTAACATTCTTCTCCACATGAGCTCTTAAATTGTATCACAAATTTAATATGGACTGAGGAAAAATATGCAACAATGAATACTATGTAAAAAATATTCAATAATTATCAGCACTTTTAATTGATTGTCACTGACTGTGGACATTAACGGCAACAGCATGAAAGGTAGAGTAACATATTTTCTAGTCTACTTTCCATCATTGTTGTTTCTTATGATAGTCCATTCCACACTCTTGCATGAGCCATTGGAAAGATCTTCTCTCCTGCCCTGAAGAGTTTATCCCTATTATATAAAATTCCATTACTGCAGAATATTAAATCTGATAACCATTTCTGCATCCAACTTGCAGTTTTTGGTTAGGTACAGAGCTTCTATGAAACACAACCTGTCCAAGTTTAACTTGGTTTTCCTTCACTTTCAGACAACAGTATTTCCTCAGTGAGTAATCAGACAACTAATTGCAATATTGTCACTACTGTCAGTGCTAGACATTGCTAATACATTCATCTTGGGCAACTATTTGTTCAGAAAAGAGAAATGAGGGGTTAGAGAAGTCCTTGTAATAGGAAAAACCTCTCAGTTTTGATGACAATGATAAAACACTTATAAATTTTTAAAGTAGTAAAAATAAAAGATACTTCTCATGCCTCTTGTAGAGGAGAGTTTCCTAAAGTTCAGTTAATAACTTCATTTGATTTTAGTTTTTAGCATTTACCAAAAATTGAATCTCCATGAGAACAGAATGACAGTCCACGTACTCCAGATAAAACAATGAATCTGAATTACTCGGATTTATTGCAGAAAAAAATACTGAGAACAGCAACTGAAGATGCTGAGAGACAAATCAAACTGTGGACATGGCTATCAATGAACACACTGTATGTCTAATATGAGAAACACAGAGTAATCCCATTTCTCAGTTTGTGACCAGTTTCCTTAAACACTGGTAAGAAAATACACATTGAGGTATAACTCTATGTACAAAAAATTGATGTTTATAAGACACATTTCTCGGAAAAAAAGGTAAAAATCTTCCTTCATTGGTTTGAACTACCAGTGGTTTAGTGGGGTTTCGGTTTTTTTGGTGTGTTGTGTGTTGTTTTTTTTTTTTTTTTAAGCTTTCGTTTCTATGGTGATTTGCTGATAGCTGCAAGCAGGTGCTTTCAGCACTGGCTATATTTCTGTACCTTACCTGTCAAAGGGGTGCTAGGCCAGCATGTTTGGTGTGATGCACTGCTATTTTTCTACTGTGAGCCACAACTCTCGGGTAATGCAGTGCTGGTGGTACTGTCATACGATATGACAGTGATATATGATATATGACTGTGATATGCCTTCTCTCTCACTCACCAACGACAAAATCACACCAGAATTATGTGCTCCAGAATGAAGGTTGCGGCCTACCCAAAATTCTTGTTGGTTTATTGTTACTGTTCAATTTTTATGTTGATCATACCGTGGTTTTTTTTTTTTCTTTTTTACGTTTTCCATGTTACAAGGGAGCTACTAGTAAGTTGCTAAGCATTTGGGGGACTCTGTTTTATTTTAAAGCAAAAATCTGCAGTAGCAATGCCAGGTAAAAGGATCTGATTTCCCCAAGTATTTCTGTAATTAACAGAGTTGCATCCTAAAAGCTCTGCTCAATCACACTTATACTGAAATCAAAAGAAGTTGATATAAATGAGTTTCTTGATCTGTCAGTTGTGACAAAGTTTTTATATAGACAACCACCTTAGTAATGAGTTAGATGGGAATATTTAAAGATATAACACTGAACTATTGAGTAATATAAGCCAAAGTAAGAGCAATTTCAGGAAGCTGTACTAATCTCATTCAATTCAATACCCTTTTCAGCTTGTCCACCAGTGTCTGGTTGCCTATATCAAAAAAAGCTTTTAGAAGAAATAGTCAATATTTAACATAGCAATAGTGAGCTAGCTTTCAGAAAACTCTTGTTTGTGACTGCCTTTAAATGCTATGGAACTTCATGGTTTAAATAGGAAAATGTATACACACAGTTATAGGACACAGATGAAAGCAAAACATCAGTATGACATTTTCTTATATAAAGAAGTGATGGAAAGAACTGAGTTCTCCACTTGTTTATTTTGTTCCCTTTAAATAACTACCACCTGTGAAATTCAGAACTAGTCATTCCAGCAGCTACTGCATCTTTGGTCTCACAGAAACCATCCACCAAAATACTTTGTGGACAAATTCTTGAAGTGAAAAGAGAAAAAAAAAAGAATCAAAAAGAACTTGTTTTTGTTTGTTTTGTTTGGTTTGGTTTGTTGTTTTTTTGTTTGTTTGTTTTTGTTTTTGTGCAAATAACATCTAGTGCTGTGTTTATTCAATGTGTGATTGAAGTTTCTTGGGCTATCTAAGGCTCCATGAAAGATGATGAAGAAAGAAAAGTGTAGTTATGAGAGGTATGCACAGATAACAAATTGTTCATGCACCAAAATTAAAAGTTATATAAAATGTACAAGATAGAATTGGAAAACTGTTTTTTTGCAATAAAGTGGATTTTTTTGTACATGATTAGCAGCAGTAGTTGGAAGAGTATGAATTAGTTTTATCATGACAAGAGTTAATCATGTTTTTTTCTGTGCCCCCATGAAGTTAGTCAGAATTTTTAAATTAAATTTCACTGAGCTACTGATTTCCACTGATGTTTAAAACAAGCTAACAACATTAGAAGATCCATAAGGGTGAAGCTGTGTAGTGCATCTACTTAATACATTCTGATTAACCAGGTAAGAATAATTTTTTTGTCAAATCTATTGTTCAACTGAATGAAGGATTATTATTTTAATAATCTCATCAATGAGAGACAAATATAGTCCTTCAGAGAATGAAACATCAGCAGAAATCGGTGTTTCACATTTAATCGATTGCAAATGTGCAACTACTTGTGCCGTTCTCTTAAGGTCATTTCAAGTCAGAGACCACGTTTGCAAGCTTCACTTATAACAGATAATACAAGGCATGCAAAAGCAGCTAATCATAAACTCTAGCATCACTGTCCTTAAAGATCAGCAGGTTGAGATAAGGATCTGTAAAAGAAAAAGAATTTTGCAAGGCCTACATTCTTCTCTTCCTTGCTCTAATAACACTGAGGTGTCCGTATACAGCTACTGTAAGAGCTTTTCTCAGTTACATGTTTTAATAGGTTCTACCTCGGAATATGATTTTACATAGAAACATTGTTTGATGTCAAGAATGGTTAGAATTGGTTTTCATAACTATATGTTTTCTGATACATTTGCTAGATCTTCTAAATAACTGTAGGTACAATTTAAGATTGATTTGTTATGTCTCCTGGATTATGAATAAATCAGTAGCTGCATGCCAGAGAATTTCTGTTTTCTTCCTGACCTGATGGCTTGAGAGGCATTAGCTAAAACAAGACTGAATTGCAAAAAAAACAAAACCAAAACAACCTGCAAAAAATCGGTGCTTTTGACATAACTCCTTGCTTTCTGACAGACTTAGTCTTTAAATAACCTTCACAAACCTGTCAAATACCAACCGAAGAGATTTACGGCCTTAGAAATACATTTGCTGAACCACGCTTTGTGAGAGCTGACAAGTAATTTAGGATTTCTTTTTTCCTTTATTCCACTTTAGATATTTACTATAGGATTATATGAACTCTTTTATGCTGTTTCACACCAATAGCCTAACTTAGAATCTCGCTGGCACATATTTTGCTGAGTTATTGTAACTCATGTTCCATTATTCCCAAATCATATATCACAAGATTATAGTCAAAGTTTAGCTTTAAAAGTACATGAGCACAGACTGCAAAACTGTATAGCAAGAGTCCTCATTGGTATTGGTTGAACGAATCATATTCTAAAACCAATAGTTTGTTTCTTACAAGCTATGCTGCTTTTATGATAGGATTAGCAAACTGATAAATAAATCTCCCTTGAAGTATGACTGTATAAACTTACAATATTGTTCTATTGGTTGTTTTCGACACTGTTTTGTCTTTTCAAATTTCTTCATAAGAATGTTCTCTATGTAAAAAAGATTTTGTTTGTTTTATTTCAGCATAATAGACTGCTCTTTCAACTTAAAGTATGTTCATTTCAAAAACAAAGGAATAGCTTTTATGCATGCACCTGTTCCAGAGAGCAAACTAGAGGTGAACTCTTTTTTTTCACAGGGACTGGGCATTAATTCAACATAGAACACCAATCCACAGGAAGTATAAGAAACATCAAATGATAGACAAGGAGTTAATATCAATACAATCTATTTCTAGGTCTGTGAAGCATAGACCTAGTGATCTTGACATGAGTATGTTGAAAATGGTTTAGACCTTCACTGTCTTTGAGGACTTCCTTATCATATCAAGTATCCATTTTGCCTAGAGAATTATTCCTGAAATGGATGACTTGGATTAAATTCCTGTCATAGTCAACTCAAAAATCACATACTGTGACAGCGCTTTGAACTTTGGCTCTTTTGGTTGAGTACAAGGAAAGAGGGAAGGATCCCTGTTAATCTAGCTAATACTAGAGCCAAAGGACAAAAACCAAGATGAGTCACTTGCTGCCCAATGAGAAAGGTGTTCAGGGTCAAAACTGGCCTCAGAGCAAATAAGTGTTTTGTTATGTTCCGACAGAGGCTCCTGTATGCATTAAAATATATATTCACCAAGTACAAAATATAATTTCTTATCAAGTTGGCTAAACCATATAGAATTGACACCTCTGATGATTTGTTGAGTTCTTTATCCCAAAATATCGCTGCTAGAAGGGTAGAGATAAGTATAGCTTCTTCTCAGTTGTCCCACACAATACCGTAAGTGAATGGGGGTTAGAAAATATAACAATGGATCTAGATAAGGGTAAGGAAAGATCACTCACCAGCTAATATCATGGGCAAAACAGGCTCAATTTGGAGGAATTAGTTTGATTTATTAATAGTCAAATCATAGTAGGATAATGAAGGATAAAAACTAAACCTTAAAATACCTTCCTTGCATGTTTTGTTTCCAAACATTCTGACTGTTGTGACAGGAAAGTTGTGCAGGGAGGAGAGGGTCCTGCAGAGATGGGGCAGAGCTGCTCTAAGCCACCTTCCTTTTCCGCCTTGAGACTTTTGTCCAGTTCCCTCCTCACCAATTCACATCCTGGAGGGTTCAAAAGGGCTGGTTGTGCATGCTCAAAGAAATTGTATGAAAAATCTGGTTTGCATGAGAGGCATATGCCAGGTTAACTATATGTCATGGTTTTGCTGGTTCTCAAAAACTAAGCAGGAATTTGGCCCTTCCCCCTGCTCACTGTGTGAAGGGGATGTTGAATGGGCAGATTGACTGTGGTTTAGGTAGTTAAGTAACATAAAAGAAGTGGCTGGAAAGACCACATTCCTAGTTGATGGCCGTCAGGATCTTGTCTTTGGGGAGAGGTAAGGAGCTCTTTTTTACTTTTTTTTTCCTCTTGTCTCCTGGGAAATGGGAGTAGGGGGGAGGGGGGGAAGGAGTTCAGGTTGCGGCTGGAGCTGGAACAAGGTCAGAGTAGGAGCTTGGAGGTGGTTTTTGTTCTCAGTCTGGTTGTCAGCTGTGTATTCTGCTTGGATTTTCATTGGAGAGGAACTGTTTCGGGAGGTTTTCCCCTCCTGCTTTTCCGCTTTTCTTTCTTGGCAGCAGTTCTTGTGCACATCAAAGGGAGAGGAAAAAACTATATTTTTATTTGGCCAGCAGGACAGAGTGAGTTCCCATTGGGAAGGACCTTTTTTTTCCCCCCCTCTCCCTCCTCTCTCTCCCCTTTCCCAGTGTGGGGGAGGGAAGACCTCCATTTTCAGTTTCTCCAGTACACCCAGGAGGGTGTCCCCCACGTGGCAATGACCAGTGATCCAACAGCGCCGCCTGCTAATCAGGCACAAAGCACTACAGGCTCTTCATCTCGAGTGATCCAACAGCACCCCCTGCTGACTGTGGTTAGAATTGCACCAAAGGGCACAAAGTTAACTGTTTACCTTTTTTGTTTGTTTCTAAGGTGTTTTTTTTTTGTTTTTTTTTTTTTTTTTTTGGGGGGGGGTATTGGAGTACTGTTTGGTTGTTTTACTTGTTTTCTTTCATTTTTTCTGCCAATACACATATATCTTTAAATAAAGGGCTGTTATTCTTCCTTTTTCCACGCTTTCCCCCCCCCTCAATTGGAACCTCTTAATTTCGGATTTACAATTGCTTAGAGGGAGGAGCTTGGGTCTTCCTCATAACTCATCCTCAGCAAAACACTTGTGTCTCATTTAAACTGAGACATTATATAAGGAAGTAGACTGAGGTCCCCCTCTCTTTCTCTTTGACTTGCTTCATCAGGTCCAGAGCACCCATGTGCAGGACCAGTGTGGGATCTAAGGACTTGTGATCTTCTTTCTTCTCTTTCTCTCTTTTCTACCTTTATGTGTCTCCTCCTTTGCTTTGTTTGGGCAAAGAGTGGCTGTCATATTCTACCCCACACTCTGTACTGAAGTTTGTTGTGATAACTGGGGCTTGTTGAATTGTGTTGTAAAAATTAAGGGCTCATTAGCTAACACTTTTGACACTAAATAGTGGGCTGGTTGCTGGAGTTAAGATGATTGTATAATAAGAGCATGAGAGTTCCCTTACAGATGTCTGCCCCTCCCTGCTCCCCCTCTGGATGACAAAACCTGGCCACAAAAATCCAATACACAAATGAAAACAATCACAGACACACTCAGAATTCTTCTTTGCATAGTATCAGTTAGTTTTAAGCTCCTGCATTTCAAACACCTGGTCCTGTCAAATTTTAGATGGCTTGGGAATTTTCAGGATGAAATACAGATATTTGTTTTATTGTTTAACAGATATTATATTTTTATTTGTATCTCTCATCACAGAGGAGAAAAATAGTAAAAGAATTTAGAGAGAGTCATAATCATAAGGAAATTAATCTGGGTTTCCTCACTGACTTGTAATTTCTCTGACTCTTCATTTCAGTGGATTAATTACTCAAACCAAATTGAATGATAAGTTCAGTCTAATATAAAACTTCAGAGAACATTATTTTTTATTTTTCTGCATTTTGGTCTTTAATAGATCTTTGTCCCAAAGTAAACCTACTTTTTTTCCTTGTTTATGAGAATGTGAGCAAGGCTGGGGAAACTATAAATAACAGTAGCAATAGTTGGTAGATGAAGTGTCATGATCCATCTTGCAAACAATCTCCAATATCAAATTTTCTGAAAGAACCAGGCTATGGTCTAAACACAGGCTTCAGTGACTTTGAATCTAGAATTTAAAATCAAAGATAAGTGATGGCTATGATTCACTGCAAGTGCCTGTCATGTTATTTTCTTGTACACTGGGGTAAGTAATAACCCAACCTCTGATTTAAAGTACACACAACCTTTCAGTCAAATAAAGACATTAAATCCTTTTCATGAACACATAACTACTACTGCATGTATTTTTAAAAGTACACATTGGATATAAACTTACTACAGTTTAAAGAAATGCAAAAGATGAGTAGTCCATATGGATACTGACCCATATCACATACAACAACTAAATGAACTTCCATATCATTGTAAGTCACATCAAAATGCTGTTTCGAGCACTATGTTTCCCCCCCAGTATAGCATCTCACTTCACAGTACAGCTCAGGAAATGTTTTTTTATTTAAGATCTGACAAGTCCCTGTAATGATTTGGGACTGACAAATTACCTGAGTTACTGAATTGACCCCTCGACAAAGGCAGAAAATGAGATGCACAAGGTAAAGTCAGGGTTCTTATGTTCCACTCACTGTTCAAACTGTCTCGTAAGATTCACATGCATATTTCTTGGACATAGTACAACTGAGCAATCAACAGATGAAAGAAACAACAGGGACAAAAATTAAATACTCTATGTGTGGTTTCTTGAGAAGTATTACTTCAGTGACTTTTGAACAGCTATTATTCTGCAGTTTCACTTAGCTTCAACCTGACCATGGGACAATAGAATATCAGAATAGGAGAAGGATTTTTTAATAGTATGTTACTAGCCATGTGAATGACTTTTTTCCCCAATAAATTCTGCTTTCTAACTCTTAATTACCTTCAGAAACACCTCTACAAACTAGTAAAGATTCTTTACTATAGTAAGACCTATTTGCTCAAAGAGTAGGTGTTTTGTCATTTTATAACAGAAGAAAATGGTTTTGTTGAAGAAAATATTTTTATTATGCAGTCAAATGATGGAATTTTTTAAGCTGTAAATAAAGAACCAGAATTCAACTAAACATCTTGTTGAGATCCAGAAAGTTCAAGACCCACAGAAACAGTATACTGGGTTGAATATTGTGATGCTTTTCACTGGGACTAAGTTAATTTGCTTCATGGTAGCTTGTATGAGGCTGTGTTTTGAACTATGCTGGAAACAGTGTTGATAATTCAGGGATATTTAAATTATAGGTAAGCAGTACTCAAAGAGTCAAGACCTTTCTACTCCTCACTCCCATCCCACTAATAAGGAGTCTGGATGAACACAAGGAGTTAAGGGGACATAGGTGGGACAGCTGATCCCAAGCCATATGGTGTCATGTTCAGTATATCAAGTGGGGGGGGGAGAAAGAGAAAGAAGAGAATATTCAGAGTTATGATGTTTGTCTTCTCAAGCCACCATTACACATGATGGAGCCTTGCTCTCCTGAAGTGGTGAATGAATTCCTTGTCCCTTTTACCTTTCCAATTCTCTCCCCGTCTCCATGTAGGGAAGAGCAACTGATTTTATGATGTTGAGTTTATGACTGGGGTTAAAACATGACAAATGGATATCAACAAAAATACTAACATAGGATTTGTTTACATGTTTACATTGTTAATATTGTTTACATTACTTGTTTATATTATTTACATGGGAAAATGCATCTCTAAACTCACTTAGTACCATCTGTGGCCACAGGTACGAAAACTGCATTTTCTTCAACTGGAAAAGTTCTCTGCTATAAATGAATAAATAAATTAAACCAAGAAATTTCAGAATACAGATGATCAAGACATGCAAGAATAATTCTGCTTGTTCAAAGGAATTCTTTTGGATGTTTTTTTCAATGGCTGGTTGCATGTGAATACAAATCATAATTCTTGTTTAGAGATTTTTTCTACCTGCCACTAAACTGCTGTTATTAGATCAGGAGACCTGATTATGGGATTCCATGTATTATTATTTTTGTTAATTGAATGTTCCAAAATGGAACTGGGTAACAGGTTCTAGACAACCGTGCTTGTTCAAGGGGGTTGGACAAGGTGATCTCCAGAGGCACCTTAAAACCTCAATCATTCTGTGAAATTCCAATGTCTTTTCCATGATGAGATATGTGCAGCCTGCTGGCTACAGAGGTACTCTTCACACAAGTGCAAGGTTATTTTGTCAAGTGCCTTTTAAGAGTAGATGTTCTTTTGTATACCCTCTTTACAGCTCTTCATGCTCAAGGAACAAATTGGTTTTCTTCTGTCCTGCTCTGCACAGGAAAAAAAGCCCTCCTTTGTTTCTGCTTGTGTCATTTCCCAGTGTCTTGTCAATGGGACAAATTGCCCTGCCTTTCTCTCTTTCTCACCTTCATGCCAGTCCTCAAGGTCTTTGAAATCCTTTTCTCTCACCAAAGTAATATTCTAAATATTGTCAGTCATGCAACAGTCTCTGCCTGAACTCTCTTTTCATTTCCCTTTTATAGGAAGGCAAGACTGGCCATTTTCACTGTTGGCAAGCATTCATTTAAAAGAGGGTGTTAGGCACCAGATCACTTCTTATCGGGTCAGAACCACTTTGTAGGAAGTGTGTCTGCGTCTGTGTCTGTGTGTGTGTGTGTAAGGGGAAGGGATGGGTCGAACCTCATGGAGGTGGGGTGGTGTCATGTTCCTCTTGGCAGGCCCCTGGAGCCCACACAGGGAAGCCTGGGAGTAGCTGTCAGTCACAAACAGCCCAGGAAAACTATAACACACAGGTATGTTTTTGCCTTGTGTCACAACCCTGCCATTGGACTTGTGAGAGGTGGTCTTCTACAAGGTTTCAGTGGTAGCTATTTCTCCCTCTTTCTCCTTCTCTCTTTTTGCTGCCTCCTTCTCTTTCTTTACTCCTTTCTTGATGCTTAGAGTGGCTTGGAGCTGGAAGGATTGGATCTTAAGTACTGTGGATTAATGGTATACACTGAGTCAGTAATTGTGGTGGAACATTTTTGTCTAGCTTGTGTGGTGTCCTTTTGAACTTTGTCCTAGTTCCCTCATTTGGTCCCCTAAATTAATATAGAAATCCCTTGGGAACTAGTCAATGGCTTATTCTCTTGATGCTGTCTCAAGGTATTAAAGAACCCTGTATCTATATAATAAATTAAAACTCATAGACAAGACTGTAGTCTTACAGAAGGTTCCAGGGAATAGCTGGTTCTCTCTATGCATCTTCTTTCTTCTCCTTGCAACCATGGTTACAGTTTTGTTTTCATTTAATTGTTTTGACACAATTTTATGTCTTTTTTATGCCTAACTGCTCTCTTGGTAAAAGGTAGACACTGTTATAAACAGAAGATGAGAAGGATGTTAATAAAAATGTCAGATTCCTGCTGTCCCTCTTGGTCCTGGTTTTGACCATGTGCCCCATCAGATGTATCTTTGCTGTAGACACTACCACCAACAGGGTAAAGAACACAGTTTCAGATGTTGTGTTGGAGCAACGACAAGCTCAGTTTGATGTTCAAAGGGTCATTCAGTTGCAAAGGCATGGGAAACAGACACAGCTCACACGCTGTCCACAAAGCTGAGAGTAAGTGAAATGTTTAACAGAGAGTAGATGTTGGCAAAACTGCTTGATCTGTTTTTAAAAAAGAGAAAATTGAAATCACAGCTCTATAAAATTGAGATATTAACCAATAAAGGATTTTACTGTGTACTGGAGACACTCTTTTCCTACAAGAATTCTTTTGGCTAAGAGTCGGATATGATTCTTAAAATGGCCCAATTTGGATGTGGCCTGAAAGAAAAATAAACTTTTGTTTGTACTTTTTCTTGCTGAAATCTGCTTGTCCTCCATTAATTTTCAGGAAAAAACTACTCAAACAGCATGGCTGTCTTCCCCAGAAAAACATGTTCAACAGCTCCAAAATCAGTGTTACCTTTAAATTTAATCTCAAAAAAAACCCAGATACAGCTGAAAAGGTGATGTTAAAACAAAAAGAAAATTTAAATCTGTGAGATCATTACAACAAAAGCAGAAGCCATCCTGCATTAACTGTAGGACTAGAAGTGATGATTTCTGTTCTTGATTTTGAACTTATTGTATAATGTTAAGCAGGTTATTTAACTATGTATCTCAGTTTTTTAACCTTTAAGATATGTCTAGCAGAATCTTGTGAGGAATAATATATTTGTTCACCACTTCAAAATATTTGGATATAACAGGCTATTACACTGAAGTAGTTCCTTATGGATCATCACAAAAAATTAAAATGCAACACTGAAAGGCATATCCTTTGGGCTGTGCATCTTATTTTTCACTGTCTAAACAAGGCAGTACACATAGGAAGAATGTCACCTTCTTCATCTTGGCTTTTTAACTGGATCACAAAGGAAAAGAAGCACTTGAGGAAGAAACTGAAGTAGAAATTTAATTTAGGGAAATATATCTTACTAGTGAAGTTAGTGTTTCTTTCTTTGGGTTTATGCTTAAGGACATAGAGTATTCTGTAGTGGGAGGATCAGAAAGCTTTGCAACTCAGAAAATTCAATCCCTTCCATTGCTTAGCACTGACAGTGGGTGAATTAATATAAGTTAGTGCCTAACTGGGTTCAAAATAGCATGTGCATGAACTGCAACCACTGGATGCTGGTTACACGGCCAAGAGTTTAAGCCAGGAAAAAGCCCCTTGAACCACTCATTGGCAACTATTACTTTTGTACTGCAAACACAGATACCTGCAGTAGAGACTGTTGGTGTTGCACAGGACCTTTAAATAACATGCAACAGCAGCAGCAAGCTCTCTCAAAGCCATCAGGGTGAGCAGCAAGAGCTGTTACCAGCTGCCTACTCTCACAAAGTTTGGACTATTTTACAACCTCAAAGGAAAAACAAGCTATCAAAAAGGGTAGCCTTTGCAACTTTATAATTAGGGATCATATTGCCATAAATTTACCATCAAGACAGCAATACTTCCCAACCACCTAGAACTGCCTGTTTGTGGCATGCTGAGGGGGTGGGTGTGTATCAGCTTGACTAGACTGGGTAGCTCAGGGCCTGTCTCAAGCCTAAACTCCATCAGGACTTTGAAACTTAAGTTTTTCAGTGTGTACTGAATGAGGGACTAATAATGCAGCTTTAGAGTCATCAAAACATTGACTGTTGCTTCACTTTAAAATACCTGGAGAATGAGATGATGCTGACTTGCACCTCTTTTATGTGATAGTGTAAGGAGAAAGGACCTGGAGAAGAAGTCTCTGTTGTGGGGACTTCATGTGATCAAGGGACACAAACTGTATAGCAGACTTCCCAGAGAGTCCTACAACTGCAGGATTTTTGTGGGGTTCCTTCTATCTCCCTCTACAATTTGTGCAAGAGACCAAAGAGAAAGGATGACAGCCTTGCAGTGGAGATCATCACCTGGCTTCAGAGAAAGTAACGAGTTTTAGTCCTTGATCACAAGGTTTATCCTTGGTCTATTCTGGTACGACATACCCCTTATTCCATACTTGTTCGAAGTGCAAAAATATAAAACTGTGAGAAGTCACACAGGCACTATTTTAGGCTACCAGGTACTCACATATTTTGAAAGAAAGGCCTTGAAGAGAGGATTAAGACCTTTAAATCCTGAGTGAAGAAAATTACCTGCTCAGAGCATTTTGTAATGCTCTGCAACCTTAGAAAAAGAAAGGGAAGGATTTAAAACGTTTTTCCTCCATGTATTCAGTTGGCAAGGCTGGCAAGTTAAAGTTATGTTTAGTTGAAGTACAACCTCTAAACCAGTAAAAACTCTCTTTGGGAAACACTATTCATGTTATTCTGTATTTAAGAAGTAGCATGTGCATTCATGCTTACAGTTGGCAAGTTAAGCTGTGTGAATGTGCCTTAAAGAGACTATTCCAGATAATGGCTGTGCCTATGCCCAAGATCCGGGTTTCGACTTTTGTATCTATAAGAGAGCAAGTCATTCCACAATGAGTCTTAACTTAAATTCTTTTTGTAGCTTGACTACTGAGTCTACCTTGAATTCTCTCAGGTTTTCACCTTTCGTTTAGTGCAATTAACCATATATATTTGCTCAAGAAATCTAAGAACTTTCTCAGCAGTCCTACACAATGCTGTCTAGCAGGACAGATCAATGGAAACAAACAGCTTAGTTTCTTTGTGTGAGCTGACATACTTTCCACCTCGTTTCAAGTAATTTTTAATTTTAATATTGCAGAATGCTAGGGATCAAAATAAAAACTAAGAAATATGCAACATCCCCTGAATGGTCTAATAAGTCCCTGCATATCATCAAACAGATAAACTTGTTCATTACAGAAAAGTATCTTGGTAGTTAGCTTGGAGATATATCTGCATTTTGGCAACTTATTAAAATTTAGGTAATTATCTGAAATGCATACTCAGGTATTACTTTATAATTTTCCATCTAGGGAGTTGAAAACTCAGTCACTTCTGCAAAGAAAAACAGAAGTGGATGATTTAATAATATACACTTCTATATTTACACAATGATCTAATTTTTAGTATCAATAATTAGACAAGAATACTAACAACAGCAATAAATAGTAGATTTGTACTTTTAAGAATAGAAGCTGTTGACAGTACTCCCAATACTAAGGCACCTCTATAGTGACCAAGAGAAACAGTTGAGAAGTGCAGAGCCAACAAGATGATTTCCATACCAGGGCACTGTTTTTCCCCACAGAAAGGCACCCATTAATTATAGATGTCTTTCCTAAATGGTTGGGTTTCTGTGTTTTATTTGGGAAACTTGCAGACCTGGTAATGCAAGAGAAGACCTAATATATCTCGTTCTGAAGTTCCTTTTACAATATTACTACCTAGATATTTACATAGCCCTAAGTTATTTCTGTTCTTGTATTTTCTTTCTCATGTCACTCTTATTTTATTTCTTTCAGGAACATACTCTGCTGAAATAACTCCATTGGCCTTGGTAGAACTGCTTCTTTTCTGATCTTGCTGGGGTTGTCTCATTTAAGTTACTTCTGTAATACAAATAGGGTAGAAATTGGAAGATGAGTTGATTTGAAAAGGGAAAGTAGCATAGCAGGTTTTTTTACAGAGAAAACAATGAAAAAGCATTATTTTATAAGAACAATGAAGAATTTTGTCTTATGAAATTATTAGTAAAAAAAAAAAAAGAACCCAGGAAGTTGGATGCAATTGGTAACAGTCAAATACTTCCAGCATTTGCCACAAATCCCTAAGCAGTCCATGAACGCCTAATATTTAAAAGCACAAAATTTTCATAGGACAGAAATACTATTTTATTTTCCTTGTGCTGTAATAAGCTAATTATAAGTTATTATATGTTAAATTAATTTACTCTGCAACTGGAAAAATTCTGATCCATTACAAATGCAGAACCAAGTAGAACAGTGGTTTGGAACATTAGCATGCCAGGGTATTGAGCCCCGTGTCCTCTCACCCACTCACCACCTTGTAGTAAGAGATTTATTTTGCCCCTTTTATGTCCTTTACAAAATCATGACTTTAGAGAAAGTTATGATCTTGAAAAAACACAGGTAGTTATGGATTGCTGCTTAACTTGTCAAAACAACTCAAGGCAAATGAAGCCTAACCATGGTGAAATATTGGTCTGCTTCATCACAGCACAAGCCTATATATAACCACAGATGAAAACTGAAAAATGATAATTGAATGTCAGAGCTTTGTGCTGTTATACAAAGATCAGAGATGGTGTCTTCAACACAGGCTTGAATATCTTTGGCAGGACAGGACCTTGATTTATGCCTTGTCAAGATACTCAGTACCTTTCAGCTGCCATTGGAAGAACCCCTGTCCTCTACATGACTCAGGAGAAGAGATCTGAACACAGGTCTTTGTGTCTGAAACTTAAAAACCCAAGTCCCATTTAGCCATCGCTTATCACACCTCCTTCAAGTTTGTTCTAATACCAGTTCTGTTGTGTTGGTACTATTTTGTGCTTCAGCTCTGTTGGAAGCACAAATTCGCAGATGTTTCTTTAGCTGTAACCATATCTGAAGTATACTTAAGAAATATTCTTAGAATAAGAATTCCACAGGACTTGGTCATAATCTACTGTCACATAAAGCATTGCTTAGTATAAATTTGTAGCGTTAGCTCCTCTCTGCTGAGTTCTGGATAAAGAATTTACCAGTGGTTATTTGTTGGTAATTCCTTATTAAAAAATAACAGTAATAATAAAACAGGGCTGGAGGCACAAAAATTTCCTGAAATTGAAGTGTCTCACACTTAAAGAATCAGTCCATATTATATTCTTCAACCTTTTTCACAGCTGTGGATCTGTCTGTGAATGGCAGCCAGATCTTTCACATATATTCCATACATTTTGTTCCATAAGAGCATTTCACACCTTAATGAAAACAGTATGCCAATTAGCAGGCTAATAGAAGCCATATTTGCATTTTCTTAATCAAACCTCAAAAAAATGAAAAGGAAAATGAGCTCTTCTAAGATTATGTTTTGACAGCACTGTCTATCCTGATGTGCTAGATGAAGACAATACATTCTACAATGTTGTCAAGACTGAGACAGAAACAAGTTAACAAGTTCTTTCAAATATGTTAAATAGAGGAATTTATTTTTTCACTGTCTAACAGCTTATCTCCTTGCACCTCTTATCTTCCAGTCAGATTTTGGAAGGGAAAATAAACATTTAAAAGATTTACTAAAAATGCTAAAGATCTCTATGAGAAAATAACTGAATCGCAAAGGTTTTTTTTTTTTTCTCCTAACCATGATTTCTGAGGGATTCAGATGATTTTAGAAAGTTAAAATTATGTAAATATTTACAGCAAACTATCTCTGTTTTTTAGTACCTTCCAGAACAGGAATCCCAGCACATGAATGCATAAAGCAATTTTTTTGTGTTGTTCAGTTGATGAGGCTTGACACTGGTTGGACGAAAAGTCTCTTGAAATCATTATGTAAAGATGTGCACATAGAAGTATGACTGTATTTAAAGGTAAAATCTGGGAGGCAGGGAGCACATTTTAAAGAGAATTTAAAGGATTTCCAAAGTCAGGAATGTTTGTAGGTGCTTAGTGAAAGGCTAAAAAGGGTGATTTTGTCCTCCAACACAGTTTGATGCAGAACAGTTCTGTAACCAAAGCCATTTATCTGTCTTGGTGTGACATGCTGAACTAAAAATGTCTGCTGAAGACCAGGCTTCCTTAGCTGAATCACCATCCTTCATAAATGCATGCAAACAGTATCTGCAGCAGGGCTTGCTCCCAGCCAGACAGCTCAGATTATGAGAAACATGAGCTAGATTTTCTGTGAACCTAACAGTGAAAACAGACCATTAAAAACTTTTCTTTATTATGTCACACTGAAATTTGTGGGACTATAGTTGGGAAAAGTAGAACTGATGGCTGGCAGATGCCCCCATGGACCTCTATATCTGTCACTATCAAAAAAATTAAAGAAGGAGCGAGCACTTTGCAGAGTTTTCTAGTTCCCTTGGTAATGTTTTATTTTTCAAAATAAATGAGGACTGTCCTTGGCATACTACTGAACTCTTAATTGAATTTGAAGGGCGAAAAAACCCCACCATCATAGTCCTTAAACACTATACAGAAAGCTTCTTGTTAAAATTCTCTAAAATATGGGAAGATAAGGAGATCAAGAACATCATATTTGAGGTGACACCTCTCCTTTTTTCTTTGAATGCACAGAATTGTTTGCAGTGTACCCAAGACACGCAGTAGAAAACTGTGCCATTATGGCTCATTAATGAGTGGAACAAGGAAGTCAACATTGTAATTTGCCCAGCTTTTAAGGAATTATAGTTGTACAATTACAGTACTGCCTCCCACAGTTTTGACCTCATCATAACTCTAGCTGGGAGAACACTGACACGGGAATTTTTAAAAGCTTTTGCCAGCATATGATTTAGCTGCTGTAGGACAAGTTAGATATACTGGTGTTACAAAAGCTGAGTTCCAGATTGTATGCACAGTAGTGCTGCCTAATTTGCACTTCCTTCATGGATGAAAGCACCTGGCCTTCAGCCTCTGATCTCCCAGTCTACCTAACAGTGCATACAAGGAATAGCAATGCAAGCCTTGGAGTATCTTCTTGCTGTAGTACATGATTAGGAAGAAATCAAGTAATGTCTGACAGCCTATTTTTTGTCATTCTTTTGACAGATTGGGGAAACATCTACCTTAGCTATGGAGCCTTCAGAATAATTCAATTCCTCTCAAGTCAATTTTCTGCCTTTCAGTAACTGTACAAAACCGTAATAAGTTTTCAAGGACTCAATGTACAAAAGATGTATTAACAATATAATGGTATATAACATTGGTATAACTTGATGACATCAACAGAGTAGCAAGAATCAATGACAATAGAGCAAGACTCTCTCCTGATTGCATGGAAGTTACTGACGTGCAAAGCACAAAAAATTTACTATCAGTGCTTAGAAAGTGCTTGGAGGCTATTCTATAATTTGAAGAAAAGAAATTTCATGAGTAAGTTTGAAGTGCTATAAAGATTTTTGCATAGATTTACAACCATTGATTAAGACATCATTCTTCCTGAAGTCAACTTACTGGTAATTTATGCATAGTATATGTCAAAATGAAAATTTACTTTTAGGAAGACTAAATACTTTGTAACAATCAATAAAACAGACTGTCCATATGGCTAAGAATCTATGGAAAAAAATAAAAAAACCTTTCATTTTCTATAGATGTGTCTTCTCTGATTAAGGATGAAGAAATGATAGTCTGTGAGGGAAAAAAATTAGTTCCTCAAAAAATAGAAAAGATAAATCTCAAAACTCAAAAGAGATATATTTTCCTATGCATCTGGTCCTGGCAAAAATAAAATGGCATTTAATTCCTTTTTTTTTAATTTAATAACAATTATTCTTTCATTATATTGTAACCTCAGAGATGTGCACAGCATGAACAACAAGCCTGAACTGTGCATAATTTTCCTGTGCTTCTTCATTCACATAGGTTAGGCTCCTCATGAACTATGAATCTAGGTAAGTCTAAATTTACAAGGAGAGATAGAAACTTCCTCCCCTTTTTACTCTGACTTTATTTTAAAAGGGAAAGTGAAGATTCTATCTGTATTCTTGAGAATGCAACATTGAAGATAAAATTATCATTTTATAATGGATTATCCACAAATAAAATTTGGGGGAAATTTACATAATGTGCAACTACACTTAAATTTAAAACAGGCACAGGAGTGTCCAAAATGACTCCATACAAAAGAAAGTAAGATGATGTGTTATGCATTTCCTTCTAATGGTAGAAATGGTCACTGAAAAAGAAGAAAAAGATTCAAGATAATTTTTTTTCCTGTGGTTCTGCAGCCACCTGCACTCTGTATGTTTGGTTCATTTGAGATCAGACCCTGTGAGCTGAGGCCTTGTTCATCGGCCCAGTCTTAGTGCAGAACAGGATTGTTTTCCGTAAGGCCTGCTCTTTACACAAACATAAACATGAGTAAGTCCTCACTCTTTTGTTGGTGGATTAAAAATTGTATCCTAATAGATGGCATCTAGATATATCCATTACACTGCCAAATTGCACAAGTATATTGAAGCTGAATAAAATAAAATATTTAAAATATTCAAAAATCTTTATACTTTTTGGATAGCTCCAATACAGAGAGAACAAATCAACATGTACTGAAAGCAGGTCTATGTATTCCAGATTTGGTTAGGGTTAAAAATGAACCTATTCTGTTTATAAATAAATGTTTTCACATCCAAACTGAAACTCTGAACCTAAACTAGTTCCCCTATTAACACAAGATAACAACTGTCAGTGATGTTTATGAGCAGGAAACACACTTTGGGCAATATTTTTGTCTTACTTTAAGAATTTCCTCTTAACCTGCAAAATTCTCAAGACTGCAAAGGGTGAGAAAAAAGGATAAATTACATTTGGCAGCAAGGGCATAAAGAAGGCATAAAATCATGTAGCACGTTATAATTTTTTAAATATATGTATTTCAGAAATAGTCATGTGCTCTTTCTCCTCACTCAGTTGTGTGGTTGCAAATAAAACACCCTGTGTTTGTGTTAACCATGTGTGCTTAAATGTTCCCATTTTCCTGACCTGTGCAGGACAGGTTACAGCTGTTTGGCAATCTGCTGTGATGTATTTACCCCCAGAAAACAATGAGAGGTGGCATAATACAAAGCTCTGCTGCGCAATGTTCTCTGAGGACAGGCACAGTCACTACAGCAATAATGATGAATAACAGAACGTTGTGCTAACTGAATGCATTTTACCCATTTATGCTGAATCCTGGTAATCATGGTACAGAAACAATATAACCAAATGTTTCTTCTTTTTCAACTGCTCTAAGAAGATAAGTATTTGAAAAAAACCACAAAGCAATAAACCAACCAAAGGAAAATAATTGCATGGTATTAACAAATAAAATGGCAGTTCTCTGACAAGAAACCATTACTCTGCTAAGTATGAATACAGTGGGGTTCAATAAAGCAGATGAAGGCTTTTATGCTTGAACCATAGACATCTATCTTATTTCACTTAGGTTTGTACACTGCCAAGTGCTTCTGAAACCGAAGGACAGTGAACTGTCCTTCTGAGCTATGTGGGCAAAGACAAAAAAATAACTTAATGACAGCGTAAGTTTTTCTTACCTGTTAGTTATTTTGAGAGCAAGCAGCATCAATAAGACAGGAGAGAAAATGGTCTGGTTCTTGCTGCAAGATGTTCTGTAACACAGGTAGTAGTAACTAAAGGATTTAGCTCAAGTAACTAAAGGATTAGTTATGAATCATCATCCATGTTAGGATGAACACACATGTGCTACTGCAGTCAAACAGATTTGGAAGGCTGCTGTGCTCTCACTTGCTGGAAATGCTTGGGACACTAGACTGGCTTGTTGCTGCTGCTCCTCTGCCCTACATTTGTTCCATCAGCCTGGAAGCAAAGGTGTGCATCACTGGTCTGAGGAGGCTGATGCAGAATGCTGCCTGCCAAGCACATTTGCTCCCTTACATTTCCCTTTTATATTCCAGTAGAAATTCTAAAACTTTGCAAAAAATAAAAACCTGTGTGGCTTGGTGCCCTTTAATACTGGGATTTAGGAGTGAGTTAAACCAACATGAAGAGTTAATACATTTCTCATTTGTTTATGGATACTGGACTGTAGCTTCTGGCCATCAACAGTCAGAACTGTCAGTGTGCTGCTATGCATGTCAGTCTGTGGGAGACTGAACTGCTGTTTGTGCTCATTACTGCATTAGCCTGTTTTTGATTCAGTGTGGTGTTTCTAAGTAAGCCTAAATGCATGTTGGTTTTGTTTATATACATTGCCCTGTATAAAATTCAGTAAGAGTTTTATTTTCATATGAATTCATCACTGATTTTAATGTCTGTAGATATTAGAAACAGAGTGCACAGTCAAGCTTAAATGTATGTTTGAAACAATGTTTCTTAAAGTTGTATGACTAATTATGCTCTCAGTATTTGATCTTATAAAAGAATCCTACATTCATATAGTTAGATATATGGCCTAAATAACACTTGGAAGAAAAAGTTATTCTTGTGTACTATTTAATGGAGATTTTTTCTAGCATTTGTGTGAAGATCCTGTACTGCTCTAATACTGTGATAACTAGGAAGCACATTTCTATATAAACATACATACATAGACACAACCTGAGGGAAGCAAATGTGAAAGAAATGTAAATCCTTTGCCTTTCTCCCAATCCTTACAGTTATCTGCATGAGGAAAAAGAAGTAAATGTTGCTGAACATTTGTATTCTAGGTACTGCAGTGTTGAATATGAAAGATACTATGATAAAATATACAAATCTTACTTTTGGGACAGTAACATCCACAGAGAGAATAATACTTTATAGCCAGTGTTCCTACAGTGTTTTGTATGTTCTTGCTACAGACCCTGCATGACAACTTGCCTGAGGATCCCTGGAGACTCTGAGGAGCCCTCTGGAGAATGGTCCTGGTGGAGAATCAAGTTGGGAAGCAGAGTGACAGCAGTGCTCTGGAAGTGTGCTGAGTGACCTGCATCCAGTCTCCATACTCCTTGTTCCAACATATCTCCTACAAGATCAGAAGGCCTGGACTCCACCAGCTGCCCTCCACCCATACTCTAACACCTGCATGCAGGGGTTGAGCCTTCTCAGTCACCACAGATGGGGATCACGTGGCTTCCACCTGCAGCAGAAAGCCATGATTCTGACAGAGGCATTCTCCAGCCCTGAGACTGTAGATGGCAAGTGCATGTGAGGATGGAAGACGTATACAATGCTCCTTCAAAGCTCAGTAGATAGTTTTGAAAAGGCCACACACATAACTTCATGTCTTCAGCAAACTTTGGCCAGAGGAGGCAGCTGTTTCATAGACAGAATGGAGACTGTTGCAGGGATGTTTGGGAATTTGGGAGTTGCCCTCTTTGTCTTAAGACAGACTTAGGCAGAGCCATACGTTATTCCTGCCACAGCTGCAAAAGGACAAGTTCTAGGAGGACAGACAACCTAGGAGGATGGGAAAGAGTAGAAGACATGTAAGAGCTTCCTTCTACAGCTTCCTCATGAGGGGAAGTGGAAGGGCAGGCACAGGTTTCACTGACAACCAGTGATAGGAACCAAGGGAACAGCATGAAAGGAGGCATTAGGATGGATCTTAGGAAAAGGTTCTTTGCCCAGAGGGTGATCAGGCACTAGCACAGGCTTCCCATAGAATTGGCCACAGCAACAAGCCTGTCAGATTTCAAGAAGTGTTTGGACAATGCTCTCAGGCACATGGTGAGATTCTTGCTGCAGTCCTAGGTGGGGACAGGAGTTGAACTTGTGGGTCCCTTCCAGCTCAGGATGTTCTATGATTCTCTGATTCTAAGATATTCTTGCTGGGCGTAGGATCACACATTGCTCTGTCCTGGTTAGCTGTGCACTGGGGAACACAATTTTTGAAAAGGTGGAAAAAAAAAGGGGTCAACATTCAGTTTGAAAAGAACACGTGTTTCTGAAAAATATATAATGAAATAAAACATTAGAAACATCCAAGAAAGGGAAAGCCTCTCCCTCTCCTTTCCACACTAACATCTTTACCGAGAAGAAGCAAGGAACCCACAAGGAACAATAAACTTTCCTTTTGAAACTCGTAATGAAGAGTATATGAATTCTGAATTAAAAAATCAGTTAAAATGAGGAGGAAATTATATGTCGTCTTACTCCAGTTGCCCCAAGTGAGGGGGTCTCTTCCCTACCCATTCATCACTGCTTCCTAGTCAGAATTGTCTCTTCCAAACTATCAGTCACTTTGGTCAGAAAAGGTGGTGTGAGAAGGACCTGTTATTTAAAACATTTGAATTATCTTAGGCTGTTTCAAGTCAAATTGAACAAATGTCCTCCTATAATTTTGGTACCACTAGACCACTTTGCATTCCTTAACACGATCCTCCTTCCTAGTTTCTGCAGCCAATGCCTCTTTCTCAAACACCTTTAATCACACAGATGTGTCTCTTTCTTCCTTTAAATGGAAAAAACAAAACCAAAACTAAAACACCTTATAGTGTTACCAATTATTTCTTCCTGTGATAATGGGATCTTCTGATTGGAGAGCTGATCTGAGGACATTCAAATCCACATCTTAACACTCCTTAATTGCTTCATGTTTATGGGATTTCACTAAGGGCAAATTACATTTGATCAGAAAGAATTGTACAGGAACAAACTTATTGAAAACAGGTGTTTGCTGCTGGAATGGGGGCATTTAAGTTTTGATTTCTGCAGTTTGCATTTTGTTACAGGTTGTTTATTGAGAAAGTACAAAAAAGTATGAGGGAAAAGTTGGAAAAAGATAAAATGAAAGTAGGTTCCAAGTATGAGAATTTTTTTCACAAATTCCTGTTATAATTAGAAATTTCTTTTTGGTACAATAATAATTGTGAAAACATGAATAGAGTTTATGATAATAATCAAAGTACTAAATCACTTAAAATACAGAGTATTTAATAATTGGAGTATTTAATTAACTGGAAGTATTTCAATGTTTATCTCTTTCTTACACTTTCTTTGTAGTAGTACTTACCCATGATTTAATTTTCTTTCCTGTTTAATAATTTTTAAGTTTCTGTCAAATCTTTAGATTTTGGAAAGCTACAAACCAAACCTCTTTGTTTGCCTTGGTTCATCTGCTTACCTTTCAAAGATTTTTAAAAACAGTGTTAAAACTAGCATTTGAAAAAACCAAGCTATGACAGACTTATCAAAGGAAACAGGTCTCATCAAACACGACAATAGAGGTTGATTCGTCTTTCATTTCAGATGTTACGTGCATCATGATGCAGTAACAGCTCTTTTGGAAATGGTGGATACTACCTTCCTTATTAGATTTATTTCTTATTAGAATTTCTGTTGCCATAAAGTTTTGCACTAAATGAAGAATAAAAATTCCTTCCTGTGTTTAGTCTCTAAAAATTGGTTTTGCTTGGAATCAATTTTGAATAATAATAATTTGAAGAGGAAAAATAGGCCTGCTTTCTAAATATATTATCACAGAAGCAATGCCTTTATTGCAATGCTGTCATCCAAATAAATGACTGAAGAACTATGTAGATTCTTCTCCGCTCCACTGGTTATTTCAACACTCTCTAATACTATTAAGTCAGGTTAAACTATTGCAGATCCAGAGAGGTTTAAATGCGGATGCTATATGCAGGGACTTTCACTCTTTCAACAGCAATCTTCCAATTAGACAAGAGTTGATGGCAGCATATCACTTTGATTCCCATTACTAATATGCTGAATTGAAAATACTGATCCTAATCTACAGGATATTGCATGCTGGATGTTAAAGTATGGACATTTCAAACATGATGGGCTAGATTCACATTGCTTTAGGCAGTAAACTTGGGTGATTCATCAGCAGGATGATTCAGAGCAAATAATATAGAAGCCTTTACTGCTTATGGAGAACACGTCAGCGGGAAGCCCTTGCAGAATGCCAGTGTAAGGCATTCATTGTTCTTTGTTCATTGGCTGTATGAGGACTGCAGGAAACTTCAAAGGGCTATATTTGCAGTTCTGTACATGTGCAATGCTTCCTGGAACTCCCTAAATGAAAATGTCAGGCTCAGGAATATGTGTACCTATTTGACTCAAGTCTTAAAATCAGTCGCCTATTTACAGTTAGATCACTCATTTCTGTGATGGCACCTGGAGAATAAATAGTACAGTTCTTCTTGCACAATTGTTTATAACTACTTGAAAAGAAGGAGGTAGAGTTTCTATGTTTTCCTGCTTGTCCAGCATGGATTTTATTTATCATGATCTACTTCTAAACAAACCAACCAACTAACCAACCACAGCTTTAATCTGAGCAAAGTAAAAGAGCTCCCATTTATGGAAATTGTTTAAGGTTAATGTATCCTTTGCATTCATCTAATGTCAAGATTATTCCCCTGTGAGATGAGCATTTGAGTAGCTTAGGTAGTTGCAGGATAAAGGCAGTGAAGCTAGAATTCTAGACTTCTGGTTCTTGCATGAGTACAATGACCACAGGGTGAGTTACTGTGCAAAATACTTTCTTCCAGTAGTTTCTTCCTTCTTGAGACTTTTCTCTCTCTCTCTCCCTGTTTTGCAGACCAACCTCTGTTCTATGTGTTGAAATGACTCCTGTTTCTCTGTATCAATTATGAATTATGTTAAGAATGACCCCCATACGTCTCTGATTTGCCATGGAGCTTAGACAGCAGTTTCAGGTGTAGTTGGCAGGAGAGCATGATTGCTAAAATCAGCCAAAGACCAAGATTTGAGGTTCCTATAAGAAAGAATTTTAGGTAGAAATAGATTTCCAATGCCTTTGGGGAAAAGGCAGTATTTCACAGTTTCCCATCTGAATGACTCTCAAAGGATGTGGTTATACACTCTGCTTTCCTGAGTGGAAAAGCTAGCTCAATAAATTTCCCTCTCACTATAGTGAGGGATCCGGATCTGATTTTCACCCTCTACCATACCAAAGGACACTCTTTCAATGAGTAAACTGTGGAATATTGGTAGGAATGAGAATAAACGTAAGCTTTTCCACCAGATAAAATGTATTGTGAAACTAAAAGTTTTACTTTCAGCTTGCTTATGCAAATAAGATTTTGTATGGCCATGTAGTATGAACCAAGATCAGGTTTGATTCATCTTTGTACAGTTATGGAACTGAAAACCAGCAACAGGCCAGGGTTAGCAGCTAAGGGACTGCAGTTGTACCTACAGGGTAGGCACACCATTTCTCTATGGTTCTTGCATTTCCAATTCTGAGAACCCAGTCTGAAATTTAGTGAAGGCCTTAGATTCTAGTTTGACAAGAAGATCAACCTAGTTTTAGGGTTGCAAGTGCCAAACTGAAATATTGTATCCATATATAAAAGGTTCAGCCTGCTGTAACTTAATTGCAAAAAAAATATAAAAATCTCAGGGTAATATTTTACTGTCACACAGTTATGCTGTGAATGATCTGCTATGAGTGGTACTGCCACTGTAAGTGGTTCAGGTGGGATTCAGCTCACCTTTTCTGTCTTTGCTCTCTCCTCTTTTTAATCAGTGGAGAGATAAGGCCATTCACAGAAGTTACACATTTAATCAGATTTTAAATGTAATTTACAGTGAGATTCTCACACAATGACAGTGACTCCAATGAAAACCTGGGGCAGAAAGCTTAGGTATAGGCATTTACGTTATAGGCATCCCTTCCATTACAGCCTACTTACAGTGGAAATTGAGATATGAATGTCAATATTCCCATTTACAATTGCCCTTTTACAATCACAGGATGATTTAGTTAAAGAATTAAATTTCTGATCCAGAGCTGTAATGGGGTAATTTGATTGCCAGGCTAAATAAGACTTTTTTTTTTTTTTTTTTTAAAATAGGGTTTTTTGTATTTGAAATAAAAATAAAATAAAACAAAAAAACCCAACTGTGTTTTTCAAGTTTGAAAAGCGACATTTGTAGAAGTGTTCTGACTTTTCATAGCCTTTTTCGTCTAGGCCTAAGACCAATTTGACAAATACTTTCTACTGTTCTGAAACCAGATATTCAGAAAAATAAGTTATCCTGCTTATAAAGAAACAAGTTAGAACCCCAGAAACAGACCGTCCTCCCTCAGTCACTTCTTGATGAAAAATGTTTCTCCAGTTATATCACAACATATGCAACAATAATATGATTATAGAACAGCATGTTTCCCTTGGCTTGATGGGTCCTTACATAACCCATGTAATTTCAGGGCCTATGTCCAGATACAGTTACTAAGTAGGCAGTTATTTACTTGAAAGTTTTATAATTATTTGATTTCCAAATGCTTATGGATGCTTAAAGGTCATTTTTCCTTTTCTCTGGATTATTTAGGTTTGTAGGTATCTTTTTATTGATATCTTTTTATCAAGCTTTCTATTAGATGTTCCTGTTGCTTGCCTCCAGGTACACTCAGAATAAAACCATTTTACAGTTTAATTTTATATTTCTTTTATTAAAGCAATCTAGTGATAACAATATCACGTCTTGTATTTTGGACAACTTTGATGTCACATTTAAATATATCTGGAAAGGAAATCATTAAGATCAAAGCACTGAGGTAATCCATTTTCATTATATACTGGGAGAATTAAACAGACAACAGTAGCCACCAACATTACTTTGCCAAACCACATCCAAATTAGTAACACATAAAAACCTCTTCCCACCAGATTTTTCACCCAAATACACCCACAGTGAAAGCAAAGAAACTCATTGTACAAATTATCCCTAATCTGGACTCAGAGAAACTTCTAAAAGCGGTGCTTGGAATTCCAGTAGTGCAGTAAGTCTTTCATGTTAGCCATTTTTGGGTTAGCTCACCAGATGCAGCTCCTGCTCCATCCATCCAGACTGCCATCTCTCCTGGCTGCCCATTTGTAATCCATGGGCTGCCTCCAGCCCCTGAAACTGAGGGGGGGAATCACTGCATGTTGCAGGCTCTGCTCTAAACTTGTAGTAGGTGATATACTATGGCTGCTGCTGTGGTCTTGAACTAAAAATGCAACTGCACACTTTCACTGTGAATATCAGTTGATAAGAAAAAAGCCAGGGTTGAGTGGACATTCAGACTTTTGAGAAAATGTATTCTTTGGAACAGATAATGCTTTTTTTTTGCTTTCTTCCTGCCCAGTGCTCTTAACTGAGTCTTCAAAATCTACATGAACCAACAAATTGCATCCTTCAAGCACAGTTACTTAATATGGTGCAAATTTGTATGTGTTTCTACACTAAATAGTGTGTTTCTGATTATTTTGACTTGACCAATAAAATTTTATGAAATGCCTTTGGAAGAGAATCAGAATTTTAGAGTTTCTTTCTGAAAATGTCAAAGCACGTCAAAAAACAACTTGTATTTATTGACGTTCAGGAAGAAAAGTCAGCATGTCTGTTCACAGTGAGAGTTTCCACGAAGGACGTCTCATTCATATGAGAGAGAAATGGTGACTGTGTTGGAGAGGGAGAAAGGTAAAGGACACAATGAGGTTGTCAGTAATACCTGTGCCTCCCTTCAAATGGGAGTCCCTTTATGGGATTACTTCTGTGTAAAACTGACCATGGGAATAATAGCAGAAGGTCACAGAAGTTAATGAAGTTACCAGACAAAGAGCTTCCATTGCAGCAGTGTTGAGAAAATGTGTCTATAATTTCCTCGCCTCTTCTAATATGCTTGCTTCAGTGCACCCAATTTGAAAAGCAACAGCTACCTTAGACCATTGCAGCAACACAAAACCACAGAATGGGTAAGGTCAGAAGAGACCACAGCACATCATCTGGTCCAACCTCCCTGCTCAAGGAGGGAGCACATTGCACAGAATTGCGTCCAGATGGTTCTTGAATTCTCCAGTGAGGGAAACTCCACAACCTCTCACATCAACCTAATCCAGTACTTGGTCACCCGCATAGTAAAGAAATTTTTCTTCATATTCAGGTGGAACTTCCTGTGCATCAGCTTCTGCTTGTTACCTCATCCTATTGCTTGGCACCACCTCTTGATACCCTCTGTTCAGATCCATTCAGATGACGAGGGCCTTTCTCAGTCATTTCTTCTTGAGGTTGAACAGTCCCAGCTCCCTCAGTCTTACCTCATAAGAGAGATGCTCCAGCTCCTTAATCATCTTTGTTACCCTCCACTGAACCTGCTCCAGGAGCTCATAACTGAGAAGCCCATAACTGGACACAGCAGCCTCATTAGAGCTGAGTAGAAGGGCAGGATCACACACCCTGACCTACTGGAAATGCACTTTCTAATGCACTCCAGAATACCATTGGCCTTTTTGGCCACAGGAGCACACTGCTGGCTCAGGGACTGCTTGTTGTCCTCCAGGACCCCCAGGACCTTATCTCCAGAGCTTCTTTCAAGCAGGTCAGCCCCCAGACTGCCCTTTTGAAGGCTCCTGCTTCCTGTTGGAGAGCACTGCAATTACACAATCTAAAGTACCAATCTGATATAATTTCTGCTTACTCTATGTTGTTCATAAAGAATGATTTTATACCAGCAGACCTCATGCCAGACCAGGGATTGCTGCTTTATGCCAGATATTGTTTATCCTCTCAGCAGGTATAAAAGCATAAAGTGGGAATAAACATCATGACACATGTTCTAGTTCACTCAGCAGATATGTAATGAAGGGGATCAGACACGTCCTGCTGCGACCTGGCAATGCACAGGTCTGATACTAATGATCATGGACTCATAATCTGGGAGACATCAGGACTGGTGTGCCTGGCCCCACAGAGAAAGCTGGAGAAAAGTGAATCTGTGGAAGAAAATCATCCAGATGTTGAAGCCTTAGGGCTCACCTACATTTGAAATGAGTATGTACCAAAACAGCACACAGACTTACAGTATAATGGGTATTGCTGAATAATGCCACAAGTTCCAGAATAAGGGCACTTTATCATGAGCTGAAAAGAGCTGTCCTTCCTAATCCAAGTGCTCACTCAGTGGGTTACTTAGAAATGGATCTGGGAAGTGCAGAGAAACACTCTGCTGCGCTGACACAGTGTTCAAACTTTGAGAAATAATTAAAAGCATTGACAGAGATAGTCCTCTCCTTTCCCTACTGCGTGATCATCTCCATAAAAAGACTTGCCACATTTTTTGCCAAGTTAGAAAACAAGATTTAAAAACAGCTACTAAGGCATTTGGGAAATCAGATTCTGAAAGAGAGTCCAACTATATAGCTTGGTTGTATTGAAAAAAATTTGTTTCTGTCTATTCAAAAATATTCTTTAAGAGGACCTGTAGGTTACCATCTCAAAACTATGATGGAGTTGAATATGTTGATGCCCTTCTAATCAGCTTCATTGTTCTCCTCCTGAGTGAACAGAAAGAAATGGTTTAACTCACATTTTTTTTGTGGAAAATTTCAAGGTCATCAGCATTTTCTCGCAAATAACATGAACCTATTGTGATAATATTGTTTCAGGACACCATCAAAATTTATGAATGCTTACTTGTATCTATATGAGTGTCTCATCCTAGTGCTTTAGCAAGTGTTTAGCATTTCCCATTAGTATCACTAGCTTATTGGCACATCCATCATGGCAATGTGAACTTACTGGATTGTGTGCTTTGATTATCTTTTCATGGTTTAATTTTTATTAATTTCATTAAGCCAGTAATAAAATTATTTTTTAAGATTTACCTTGTTTTTTATTTTCTTCTCAAAATCATCTGTCAGCAATGATTATGTATTTTTAAAATAAATTTCAATCTCAGTGTCAAATGCCAATTTTGTAACATTCAAAATTATTTTCTCTGACTTTTCCCACCTATCCCAACTATCATCTGATAAATAAAGCCACTTTGCTAAAATATGCTGTTTTACTAATAGTTAACATTTTCTGTTATCATAATTTTGCCCTCTCAGATACATTTTTAAGTTATCAGATGTCAAAAAATTATATATGTTCTATTATAGAATACATGCAGTATTCAGTATTTTAAATAACAAGCAGTTCAAGTAACATATCCTATTACTTTTGTGTTCACTGAAAATAGTAGTTGAATATTTACCTATTTATATACATGAAGAAATAAGTTACAGTTTCATTTTAGCAGTATGATAGATTAAAAATCTTTTCCATATTGAAATGCTAAATAGCAATGAGATTACTTGTTACTCTTTTCCCATTTCTTTTTGTTCTGAGGATGATTTTGTGCATATTCTTTTTTAATCTTGAAAGACTGTTGTAATATTTTAAAATGCAATTCTGTTCCTAAGCATCCACAAGAAAAGAAACACAAAGCAAAATTCCCAATCCTCCTACCACTGTGATTGTGAGTCCCATTAACTTTTTACTGATTATAGACTGCAGTGTAATTTGAAAAATATGAATTACTCAATAATTATATGATGGTATATTAATGCTTCGATGAAATTGTCAGGAAAAATTAAGGATTGACCATAAAAGAATTTTAACTACTAACTCCTTCTCCTTCAGGCTGCTGTGCACAGTTCTGCTCACATGGAAATGTTTCCAGGTCTGTTTCTTCTTTTCTTTAATATTAAATATAGGGTAACGTCTCATTTGATGTTTCTCCTCAGTAGCCTAATATTTTAGCAAATATCAAATTTCCCAACAAAAACTCGGTACATACATTCTCCTTACCAGAACAAGAGATGTAACATCGAATAGTATGCTAGTTATACTCAGTGTTTCCAAAAAGGAAACTGACTGTGGTAGCTGTCCAAAAGGAAATGCCTTAAATGGCATGCCTGGGCCTTGGTTTTCAGCTGATGTTCCCCACATCTGCGCATGGAGAGATATGGATGTGATGGATGTAATGGCCAGTCTTCGCGAGCGAAGATCCGGGGAAGGTCTTTACACCTTCCAGCCTGCGCATTGGATTTTTTAGGTGAGACACAGTGTGCGCGGAACTGAGCCCACCCTTTAATCCTAAGGTTCATCTGCCGGGGCCAAGCGAGCTTGGACGGTGGCAGCGAGGTCCTTAGGACGTAGGTGGGTTGCCTTTAAGGGCTAACGAGCCCCACCTGCCCGGGAGTGGCCCTGACCGGGAATCGAACCCGGGTCTCCGCGGTGATAGTGCGGCGCCTTTACCACTAGACCACCAGGGGCCACGTTGATGGATGTATTATTCAGTAAATAAGAAATTGGTTGGATGGACGCAGCCAGAGAGTTGTGGACAGTGACTCCATGTGTAGGTGGAGACATATTCTTGTGGATGAAAACTGGACATGAGCCACAGTGTGCACTTGCAGCCCAGAAGGTCAACAGGGTCCTAGGCTACATCAAAAGAAGGGGGTCAGTAGGTTGAGGTAGGTGATTCTCCTCCCCTGCTCTGCCCCTGTGAAACCCCACCTGGAGTGTTGTGTCCAGCTTTGGGGTCCTCAACACAGGAAAGACATGGACTTATTAAAGCAGGTCCAGAGGAGACTATGAAGATGATCAGAGGACTGGAGCACCTCTCCTATGAAGACAGGCTGAGAAAGTTGGGGTTGTTCAGCCTGGGTAAGAAAAGGCTTTGGGGAGACCTTATAGTATCTTACAGGGGCTTGTAAAAAGGAAAGAGAGGGACTGTTTATATGGGCAGATAGTGACAGGACAAGGGGCAATGGTTCTAAAGTGAAAAGTGTAGGTTTAGTTGGAATATTAGGAAGAAATCCTTTACTGTGAGGTTGCCAAGACACTTAAACAGGTTTCTCAGAGAAGCTGTGGATGCCCCATTCCTGGAAGTGTTCAAAATCCTAGGCTGGGTGGAGCCCTGAGGAACCTGGAATAGTGAATGGTATCCCATCTTGTGCCAAGGTGGTTGGAACCAGACGATCTTTAAGGTCCCTTCTAACCCTAACCATTCGATGATTCTAAACAAAATTCCAGAATATCTGAATAATAATTTTTAAATAATTTCAAAATTATCTCAGACCAATAAAAAAGATGCTTTTGATAGAATGAACATCGTTACAAACAGGCTATCATTTCTGTAATATATAGGAGTTACCTCCCTAAAACATTTTGAGAGAACTTTCCCAAAAGGACTTCCCCAAAATTTTGTGTAATTGCAACGTTCTACTTCCTGTTGTATGCAGAAAACAGAAATAGAAAAAGCATAGGATGTCCTATTTTGTTCTAAGGACCTTACTATTTGCATCCCAAGACAAACACTGCTTGAAGAAATACAAAGAACTCGATGCACATGCATGACACACCAAATCATGCAGTCATCTTGATCATGATCAAGATCATGATCAGCTTCTTAACCTGATGGGCAACTACACCAGAAAATTAAAAATTAATTTTCTGACCATAATGGCAAGCTTGTCCAAATCATCCAGAATGACAAAAGGTGCAGGCATACATGATCAGAGCTGGAGAAAGTGAAGGTCACATCTTTGACAACAGACTGTAGGCAGATTATGTCACAGAATTTTTATGTACAAATAAGCCAAGGAAAGTCTGCAAGGATACAGACCTCCTGCCATTGATTATATCATGTGTACTTCATCAAAATGGCTAAAATTGAATTGATGAGCCGTATGGAAACCAAGGAATTGAGTGTATTTCTCTCAGTAAAGGAAGATTTGTATTCTAAACATTTATATTGTCAGTCAGTTATATGCAATGAATGGCAGAAAACAATTTTCTAACACCCCAGAAAGTTTTTGAAATAGTTACTCGTGTGCTTCCTGGATGAGAAATGCATGATGAATTGTCAGATAACACCCTCAAATATTTTTTCACAAAATTTAACTTAAGAAAATTGTTTTATATTAGATTGATGGCACTTTGGTCAAGAGCCTATTGCTAAATTGTTAAATTGATTGTTAAACACTTAAATTGATTGTTACATCACTGTGCAGATTTGTCCAGCACAAGGTAAGAACTTGCACGTTAGTCAGTTTGAAATATAAAGAAATTTTTTTTAGGAAGATGAAAACCCCTATGCTAATACAGAAAATTAATAAAGCATTAGTTATCTCTGAAAAATTATTCCATAGATGTAGCTCTATGGAGTCAGAGGATTTTTTGCTTAACAGAATCTATAGTACATGGGAAAATTCATACGCAAAAAGCTGGTTTTTTCTTCTGTTATTGCTTCTAATCCAGTCTTTCAGAGTCAAAATGTATTCTTTTTATCTCCTCTATGATCCTTAGCAATATAGTAAGAACAAGCTGAATTTTGCTCTCAGAGGCAGCTCTAGAACTTCACACAAGTCAATCAAGATGTAACCAACAGCTAAGCTCATAAAGTGATTCTCAACTGTAAAAGGTGTTATAGATCAACACTGACACAACAGGAAGACAAAGAATAAATCAGTGCTATTCTTCCAAAGTACTTATGGCTGCACCTCTTCTTTTCACAGTTTATTCCTATGCGGTTTTTGGATAGTAGGAACATGGAGGAGTGATTCATGTTCCCTCCTCGCTCTAACCTGAACCATTGCATGTAAGGCAGAGCTGAGGATTTCCCACTTTAATGACTAGTGCTTGAGTTGCTGCTCAACAGGCCAAGTAGTCAAGAGAGTGGGCTCACTTCTGCTTTACAATGTCCAAAGCCAAGAGAAAGATAATAGAGCATTTTACAAATACTTGGATTCACAAAAAAGAAGAAACTCAATCATGTTTGCTATCCAAACCTAAGTGGTGCAAGAAGAAAGATAGTGTTTTCAATTAATGAATTAATATGATGGTAATTAGACAGAGGCAAATGATTAGTAAGAATGTTACAGTTTTACAAAGTCACATTTCAGTGTGTAGAATTTTATGTGATGAAAAATGACGAAAAAATGATCCTGAAAAAAATTCGGTGCTCAGGTAATTGAGGAATCCAAACCTATTTTTCCAAAAACAGTCTTCTTTTTTTGTATGATTGTTCGTCTTCTCTCCTTGTGCTTGATTATGCAAGGGTGAATAAAAAAACTCCACAATTTTGGAAGCAACTAAAAAAATAAATCTGCTTTCCAGAGCTATAAGTATTTGCAACTGTTTTATATTTCTAATAGTTTTTCTTGTTTTGTTTTTTTTCCTGTTTTTGTTGCCTTGTTATTTACTTAGCACTTTCCAATGCACACATCCAGATACAGATATTAGTCTGTGCTTAAAGAGATTAAATAATGAGAGGATTATCTGACTCCAGGCAAAATGTTAATTGTTTACAAATCTGGTTACTGAATGACAGCGAACAGAATTGGATTCATATATTTTTTAATATCATAGAAGGTAATTTCTTGAAGCAGTGATATTGATTCTTTGAACCATATATGGATTCTAGTCTGCATATAGAACTGTTGAAATTACTTACTTATGTAGAACATGGACAGAGTAGGCTTTTAATAAACTTCTGACAATAGATTGAGGTTGTGCAATGCCACTGTTCTTGGGCACCTAAGCAGATTAAAACATCTTACTTTGACAGCTGCATTGTCAACATTTTTGTACCACAACTGACTACAGATTTTCTAGTTAGGTTGGTAGATTTAATTGGGAGTTTTAAAATAAAGCTTTTTAACCATCTTACATTTTAGAGACGGAGGAAATTTGATCAGTTACAAAATTTAATATATAGCCTGATGTCATTCTATAATTCTCCTTTTCGCTGTGCTTGTAGAAACATTAAGTTTGGGTGAGCAGTGATCACTGAGCATCAAGTTATGTTTCAGTGAATATCTTAATTGAAAGCAATAAATATCATTTTCTGGTACGATAATGCTTGCATTTTAAAAAGACAAATTTGTCTAGACAGTTTTAGTTCGTTTTCACTGTGATCCAAGCTGTGCAGGAATATCTCTTCAGTGCTAATAACTGGCGTTGCCTTAGTTTTCAAAAATTTCATGAACTGTTTTCTGTTGTTAGGGGAAAAGATCAATGCATTCACAATTTCAGTTTAAAGCAAATCTTTATAATCTGTATTTAGACTGTTTAATTCCTCTTGGTAAGATGTAGAATTAAATACTAGTAAAAAAGAAAAAAATGAAATAATTTCTGCTCTTAAAGTCTGTGATAAAACTTCCATTTCTTTTAATGGAGAAATAATCAAACCATAGTTTCCTATCTTTCCCCTAATAATGCTCATGACAACTTACTTTCTGTTTTGTTACAGTGCTCATCATGTCTTACAGTCCTTGTCTTCCAAACATCAAATTCCAGAATGATACTCAGAATAATGAGTTCATTAACACTAATTTCCAGTACTTCTTTGTGTTTATTGGGAGCAATTAATCAGTTCCTCTCAGTTCTCAGGTTATTTCTGTTGATGTATAACAAAAGTGTACAAAATTACATTATCTAATATGATGCATGACCATTCTTAACTTATATGTAATATTTCTGGCTAGATCTTTTCATAAATACTATTCCTCCTTTTAATTTCAGGCCTGTGCTCTGTTAAAGAGCTCAATTGCAACATCTGAACATTTGAAATACATCTCTAGAGAAGAAATTCAGGATAACATCTTTAAAAAGCTGAAACATCCAACATTTTAATTTACTAGTAAATCTCTCAAGTTTTAAATTTCTGTAGAATTGGAGTAAAATATTAAAGGCTTAAAGAGAAATGCAGTGTAGAGGGACTTGTTACTGGAGAGTGAGCCCTGGAGTGCTCCCTTTCTGATTAAGATAACACTCAGTAGGAAATCTGTTTTGAATTCCTCAAGCTGAAGGAATAAATGCCATGGGCAAGATAAAATAAATTCTCGCTAAACAAAAGTGCAGCAAGTGTAGGACTTAAAAGACCAGCATAATAAGCACAAAAACTGTGTGGATCACAAAGTGAAAGATTTAAAGAAGTGTGGAACATAAAGAGAATAAGAAATGAATATCACATTAAAACATCCAAACAGATTGAGTGTGGACTTGCAAAAAAAATGGAAAGCATTTCTGAAAAAATAGGAGGAAACATCTTAAGTATAAGACTGAAAAGCACTGAGAGGAAACAAAATCATAAGCAATGGCTAGAACTGATCAAAGAACCAAAACTGAATGAGTGTTTAAAAAACAAAGGTTTATATGTGAAAAATAGAAACAGGAAAGAGTACAGAAATACAAAATGTAAAAAGTTTTTGATGGAATATAATACTTCATCGCAGGACAAAAATTTGTCACTGTGTCTCTGTTTTGAGGTTTGTCATCTGAAGTTATCTTTCATTTCTGTATGATGACCATGTGCATATGCTGGGATATTTAGGAACTCATTTACCTGTGTGTTACAGGTGTCTGTTTCCTTTGACTGTTCTTCATCAAACCATTATCATTGTATTATCATTAGTTTTTCCATAATATTCCTGTTGGCTCTATGTATGGACTGCCAAAGCAGTCGAGACAACCAAAACAGATGCTTCATTGGTTTAGTTTGCCGTTTGAAAAAAGACATCCATTGTATAATATTTTTCTTTCTTCTTTTAACAGTCTTAGGTGAAAGACTGTTAAAACTACCATTGCTCTTGTTTGTGCCTTCTCTGATTTTTTACTGTGTACCTTTCTTTAGGATAATGCACATCCAAACCATACAAAGGTTACCCTCATGGTCATGGAAACAGCACAGAATTTTATTTTCTTTTCATTTCTGGGAAAGAGAATGGAGGAAACATTTTACTGGTATTTCTGTGAAGTTATTCTCACCTACCATGTACTGGAAAGGAGTAGGAATCACTTTAAGTGACTTTGGAGTACCTCTTGTGTACTCTGGAAGGTAATTTATGAAAAATTCTTCTACAATGCCTTCACAAAACCACCAACACTGTGGTGTGGTAACTGAACTTTGTGTCCTATTTTGAGAAATTTCATGGATGCGTAAATGCTTCATATAGCTCTAGTCAAAAATGCACCCTAAGGGAAAGAGCAAAGTTTCTTACAGACAATAAATACCTGTATTTGTCTTAAAACACTAGGAAAAGAAAGTTTTTGTAATGTGTGATTATACTAAACTTCTCCCTTATCCGATGAAAAATATAATCAGAGGCAGGGGCGTGAACTTCTCCTTTCACATGAGTTGAGTCTAATTAAAAGAGAGGCTAAGCCATACTGCCACGCAGGTGGATTAAGGATGTCTTTCTTTCTTTTCCCACAGTTTTCTTAATTTTTCTTTTCTTTCCAAGAACTGAACACTGCTCCCACTTAAGGGCAGTCTTTATTCTCAAAGTTTTTTAGTTTATCAAATACACTTGGAAAGGAAACAAGAGCTTTTGTCACTTCTGTTCTCCCAGGTTTTTCATACTATTCTCCCTTATTAGGAGAGCCCGTCTCTGCTTTCTTCTCTTGTCTGTTTTCATTACTAGCAGTGATACCCAATTTTACTCTATGCCAAAAAGTTCCTCTAAGAATATTACAACTCACAAATCTCTTTCAACCGTTCCTATCTTGTACAGGTGTATGTTTTCCTCTCTGTCTTCTCTTTAATTGAGAAAATACTGTGCCAATTTTTCCTTTTAACAAGACTTTTAGTGCCACTGTTACTACCACAGTGCGTCTTTCTGGGTGTTCAATCTCCACCAAATACTGGTCTGTGCTGCTGGAAAGTGACCATTCCGCCTTCTGTAGTGCTGGCTGCATAAATCCAGCTCCCCTCTAAGATGAGCCTCTCAAGGCTCTGGAAGAGACTGTCTCTTGTCCAGCTTTGGACACAAAACAGATTATTGATAGGGTTAATATGTTTTGAAAATTAGTACAGTTCATCTTCAAACAAACTTCTGAAGCTCAGCAAAGCTCCTCTGAAACCCATTTAAACTTCACTGAAGCCAGTGAAATATTGGTGGCTAGCAGTGGAATAAACTCAAAATAAGTATATGAGAAGTAAAATGAATAATTTCTAAGAGTAGATGAGTGTCATATGTAAAAACAAACGAATGGAAAATCCTGAAGTTGAGGGATTCAAGGTAAAATCATAGTACTTAACTGTAACAGAACTGAGTAACAAGCACTTAAAATTCCCTGGTGAAAAAACAGATGCATGAGATTAGTAGCAAACCAATAAAATATATAAAGAATAAAGTTAAAAATTTCAACATTGCAGAGATAAAGTCTTGTCTTCTTTGAGAAACTCTCTCTAGGAGAACATATTCTAACCCCAAGCATTATATTAGTGAATACAGGATTTAAATTTCCATGGTCACACTTTCAAACATAATTTGAGAATATACTTAAATGGAATTTAAACCAATGTTCATGTGGAAAATTAAGTAACCCCTTCTTTTCTGTTGTAAACTGAATTTATGAATAGTATCTGAGAAACATAAAACCAAAGATTCACTTTCAGTTTAACACGTACTTTGTGCAATGGAAGCAAATAGGTCTGTCTCTGTACTAATTACCCAGAAAAACTGGAAGCGAATCTTTTTCATTTAACGTGAAGACAGTATAGAAGTCATTCAGTTCTCTAATATTTTCAAAGTTGGAGCCTTATCCTTTCTTTCTTCAGCAATGTCTGCTGAAGTAGCTGGAGAAGATCTTGCCTATAGGATACTGCCTAATAGTTCAGTCCAATTTCACAGGAAGCTTCAAGCAACAGCTCTGACCTAACTTCATTGTAAACCTTAGCAAATGTGCTAACTGAGCAAGTAAAAAGATGCTTCTTTTGTCCATTCACATCATAAAGTCACCATGGATTTGAAGAATAGAACTGCAGATTTCTGATTTTAGGCACCTCTCGAAGACCTCCAAGACACATTAGGTCATCATCTGCATTCTGCTAAACCACAGTGATTGATCATATGTGCACTATTTTCAGCCTTGACATACAATGTTTGATTTTATAAGGATTTTCTCAAGATGTATCTTTCTTCTCAAGAGACCAAAGTTTATGCATACCTTTGAATACTTGGATATCCAACTGACCTTAAAAATAATTTCCATGACCATCAGGATGCACATGAATGATTTTCTGGACAATGGTATGGTGCTCACTACCAAGATCAACCCTCGAATAAAGGAAGAATAAAAACCACTGGAATGTGTTCTTAGAAATACTGGTAAGAACTTCCTCAGAAAATAAACAAGTGAAAATCTACCTGTGTTAAAAACCAGTAACAAAAGTCTCATCAAGAACCCACTTACTTATTTCTGTAAAGAATACATCATGACAGTCTTTGAAATTCAATATGTCTGTCCATATATTGTGTATTCTTTATCAAATCCCTATTCTGTGTATTCTTTATCAAATATATTTTATATACTTCATAACTAAATATGAATACTTGATAAACTTTCAAAATGAAAACATATATAGTGAAACTAGAAAGAGAGACGAAATAAAAGTTTAAAAATACTAAAACTTATGTCCATGTATGTGCAGTACAAAATAAAAACCAGAAAAAAACCTCTGGGCTACCTATGAATTTTTGAAATAGGTGCATGGTAAAGGTATTTTACACATCTGATTTTGCATTTGACTGTATTTGTGTGAAATTTGGAAGGAGTTAGAGGGCTATGCTGCCTCACATGCAAACCTGAGTGTGCAGTGAAGCTGGGTGGCTCTTGATTCCCTGTAGAAATCTGTTTTTTCTTTTCCCCAAGATAAAGCTAGCCAGATCTGCTGACTATTGTGTGAGGCCACAAATTACCACCTGTCCATCCTTTCATAGTCCTCTGATATTCGTGTTTCTCAAGAAAGAAGAAAAATAAACAACCTTTGAGCAGTACACAATGGAAGAGCTGTAATTTGCTGAAGAATTATAAAGGCCATTTCCAGTGTGTGCTCAAATGGGGGCAGGCAGAACATCTCCCTGGTTTAGGGCAAGAAGGAGTCTCCCACACCCCAATATAGAAATGCTTCATTATCGTAATGCTGATGGTTGCTTGTGCAATGCATTCATATAGAGATCTTAACCACATGTATGACAAAACATCCCCGATTTTCTTTTGTTTTTCACATTTCTCTTTCTGCCAGTATGGTTTTCCTCAAATTAAGACCTTTCTGCAGAGGAATTTACAGAGTGGTGTAAGTGGATGGCATCCTGAATAGGAAGACAATTAGTTCGAAAGAACACAAGGTGTCAGCTACTCCTCAATTGACTCACAAATGACTCCAAATGAAGTCAGTAGGAATTGTATCTCTTCAAGTGGAATAATCTGTGCCAAAAATGACAGAATTTGAGAAATACTATGCATGTATTTATTTAATACATTTAATTATTTGCTTGCAAAAGATCAAATGCACCTTTTACAAGGAAAAATAAAACAGAAAAAGGGCTTTATATTTTCTCTGCATGCACTTTCATTGTACCTTTATCTGTACAATTTTGAATAATCTTTCTGTGTAATGAAAGCAAATGGCATCATTTCGGCTCTGCAGTGGTGTGTTTTCAAGGTCCTGCTCTGGAAACAGCCTTAAAAAACCACTTTGACAAGGTTTGCTTTACTCCAGCCAATTCAGTCACACTGTGCACAGAGCATGAGACAGTCAGCTGAGGAATGATTATTCTTTTCCCCAACAGGAGCCCAGAAAATGCAGCACTGTGCCAATAAGTAACAGCTCCCAAAAAGGCACAGTCCGAAGAAGGGCAGCTGGACCTTGATTCCTTCCCGTTTAAAGTACTCATAACTGATGTGTGGTGTGAGATGGTAGTATTTTCAACTCCAGCTTTCAGTGTCATGCAAAGAATAAATTTTTGTGTTTCTGTTTTTTGCCTATTTTGCTCTGCATTTGTTTAGCTGTTAAGTAAGTGTTTTTTGTTTTGATGGAATTTTGCTAAACGACTGGAAACAATATAGCTGTAGAAGTCACAGAATAACACATTGACACTATATTCCATGGGCAGATGGTGTGCTAGCCTGACCTTGTTTATCACTGGACCACATCCTGTGACAAGCTTTTTTTGCAATGACTGCAGCAGTCCTAGGCTCTCCATGTATCACATTCCTGCCTTCTTATTCAGATTACACAACTGTCAGGTCAGAGAGGTATTTCTAATTGTTGGTTTAGTATTGTAGTACCTTGTTCTGCTGGAGACCTTTGAAATTTTAAAATACATATTTCAATCACTGAATTAAAATAATTTTTTGTAAAACCCTCCATTCTAATGAATGATATACTATATTAATATAATGAATGATACTGTATTGATATGGACTTTGAAAACAGCAGAACTTCTACTAATAAGATTTTTTTTTTTACTCTTTTCAGATAAATAAAGGATTTGTTTAGTACACCTGGTTATTTGGGTTTCTGTTTGAACTGTATTTGGATTTTATTGTCCCATAAATTTCAATCCAACTGTATCTGCAGCAGGTATAAACACATCATTTTTATATATAAAAACCACAAAAATTATCTTTTTTATCACATCTGGAGGTAACATTTTTTCCTGTTCAAACATCTTCAACTCAAACTATACATACATTTTAAATTCAAATGACATATCTTAATGTTTCCATCATTCCTGTCTCTTATACTTTTATTGGCTTTTCTGAGTTTCAGCCTCCTCCAAAATTCTACCAAATAAGTGGGAGTTCCAACAGTAAGTGGTTTCAGTTCATAAAGTAATAATAATACTAAGGAGAAAGAACATTTATCCTTCTTTCTACAAAAACTTCCTCTACAGTTTGGCTAGTCCAGATGCTACCCTTTAAAAAGAGGGAACGGTGAAGCTCAAAGGCTGGCAGATCTTTGCACATGGTAAGGTCAGCAGAATTTTCAGCAAACTATACTCTTTATTTTGGCAGTGCTTTATGTGCAGATATGGCCTCATCTGAAGTTAACACATCTGCACTTTAAAAACACTGTGTCATTTTTCATCCAATCACTACTCCATGTAAGTGTTAGATTTTGAGCTTTGTGTCAATCCATAGTACTTTGTTTTGGCTGCAGAGTACAGATCTAACTCCCTAGCAACTGTGATTCATGAGGATTCACTCATCAACTTTCAGGCTAGGATTAACTTGTAGAATGTATTTGCTTGATAATAAAGGATGGGTCAGAAATGATAACTCAAAAGATGAGCCTAACAGAGACTATTTTGGACAACGTTTGTCAGAAAAGTTTCATATCTAATGTCCATAGCCTCCAAGCCCCTGACTCAGTCACCCCAGCATCTGCCTCTTGTCTGTATTCTACTACATTGCTATGTATTTTGATGATTTAATGTAATGTGAAATTCACCTAAAAGAGTTGCTCCACATTTCAGGGAAATTCAACAGTACAGAGAAAATAATGATACAAACCAACCTAATCTGAGAGAGCTCTCTAGCAAGTTAAAAGGAATAATGCATATGTTGGAGAAAAGAAAAATTCCTTATAAGAAAGCACAGCAGAAAGCTGCATAAACAGAACTCCTCACTTTCATCTGCAGAATGAAGTATGACATGTTATTATCTGGTTAGGCAATGCTACTACCATTTTGGTTGCTTAGTTCCTCCTATCCTAGCATCCTCCTTTCATTTGTACTTTACTTTGTTAATCCTTGTCTGCTCTGGCTGAAATTTCCTGTGCAGGATATGTGTCCTAAAAGGAAAGTTTTAGGAAAAGAAATTTAACATTTTCTAACTGAGATTAGTAGAATCTGTTATTTTCCCATATTAACAAGTTATTCAGCAATAGTTATACTTGAGAGCCTATAATTCCTTCAAATTTTTCATTAGAGACTTTGATTTTGCCCTGCTATCTTGATATTTTTCTTTCTTTTTTTTTTTTTTTTGTTCCTTTTAGGGACAATCGCCCTTTTCTGGCAAAATTATTTTCTCTGTAAAAAACCATGTTCCTCACATAGCTTATCGAGACTCAGTTGACAACAGCTGTTAAATTATCCAGTGATTACATCCCTACCAAAAATACTTTGCTCCACAAGGCACCTGTCTGCATCTGGACTGTACTTATATTATCCTACTGACTAAATGTGCAGAATTTTAGTGGACACTTATTGCTTGTAGCCATTATCTTGTGTTTCACATGTTTTTAATACAATCTTTAATTATATGATCCACAGGATGTGTTTTAGGGAGGAGTGAGGCCTGGACAGTATCTCAAGTCCACTACATATGCCACCTGGGGTGTTGCTAGGGTTGTGAAGAGAACAAAGCCAGTCAGTGGGGAAACATTGCCTCAGCAGCAGACAGTGATTATAAATGAAGCAAGTCTGTGCAAGAAAAAAAGGCGCAAATTGGGAGAATTCTGCCCCATATCTGCTTCAGACTTTCTACATGATGAACAAATTGTCCCTCAATCTAAATATTTCATAGCTGACCATCAACTTATATCACTATATCAGGTTGCCCTGTGAATACTTCAGGCTGTGGTTTGCAGAATAGGTGACCACTTGTATGTGCAGGTAAATGTCAGGGAGAAAGTTGATCTTAAGGTCTCAACTGGTCAACCCCAAGTAGTAAAAATGTCCAATCATTTTATCCCCAATCCTGTCTTGTACCTAACACTGTTTCATGGAAAAGGATGATTATAGAGAATTCTTACTAGAGCTGGTTGAAAACTTCCCCAGATAATATTAACTATAAAATATGACTGTAACAGTTTACAAGAAAAGACCAATTCCATGAAGGTTATAAACAGGAACAATGTTGCCCCTCTCTGTGTACAATTGTGGATAATTTATTCGAAATTATAACAATATTATAATTTCTGAAATCATAACAATTGACAGGAAGCTGAACATGAGCCAGCAGTGTGCCCAGGTGGCCAAGAAGGCCAATGGCATCCTGGCCTGCATCAAGAACAGTGTGGCCAGCAGGACCAGGGAAGGGATTCTTCCCCTGTACTCAGCACTGGTGAGGCCACACCTTGAGCATTGTGTTCAGTTCTGGGCCCCTCAGTTCAGGAAGGATATTGAGGTGCTGGAGCAGGTCTAGAGAAGAACAACGAGGCTGATGAAGGGACTCGAGCACATGTCCTATGAAGAGAGGCTGAGGGAAATAGGGTTGTTTAGTCTGGAGAAGAGGAGGCTCAGGGGTGACCTCATCACTCTCTACAACTACCTGAAAGGAGGTTGTAGCCAGGTGGGGGTTGGTCTCTTCTCCCAGGCAATCATCAATAGGACAAGAGAGCACAGGCTTAAGCTCTGTCAGGGGAGGTTTAGGTTGGATATTAGAAAGAAGTTCTTTAGAGAGAGCGTGATCAGGCATTGGAATGGCCTGCCCAGAGAGGTGGTGGATTCACCATCCCTGGAGGTTTTTAAGATGAGGCTGGATGTGGCACTGAGTGCCATGATCTAGTAATCACAGTGGGGTTGGATCAAGGGTTTGACTTGATGATCTTGGAGGTCTCTTCCTACTCTAGTTAATTCTATGATTCTATGAATAAATTGGGGAAAGTTGAACATACAGTAATATAAACAATACTGGAGCACAACCATATCTTATTGTGGTATAGAAATAATATTGTAGCTACATTTCAGTGGAAATTCAATCTTTTTCTATTGAATATTTGCAAATAAAATAAATTATTAAAGTCACACATTTCTTCTGTGGTCTGATTTTTTTAGGTAGCATGTGATGAAACATGATGCATTTCTTCACTGAATCCGATTTTTAAAATACTGCATCACAAATGGCAAGACCCTTTCTTTGTCCCAACAGACTATGCAGTGGTCAACAGGTCCAAGAAACATGTTGCCTTCCTTGAGACAGATGAAAAAAGCAGGGTTTCAGAAACCACTCACACAAACTAAATTTCTGTAGGTGTCCAGACAGGGCTGGATCAGAAGTCCATTCAAGGACCAGAGTAACCTAGTAATGCCGGTTTCAGTAACTGTCCATCTTTTATTCTTATATAAGCAGGCAAAAGAATTCTACTGGCCCTGCTGCAGGCATGATGCAACTCCAGCATGGGATCTGCAAACAAAACACATACTCTAACACCACCTGAGTTTCATTGTTTCTCCTACCTGAAATGTAATAATAAATGACTCTCCTTAACCAACCTTTTGATTCAGAATAAGGTACCTTGTGAGTCTTTTGTTAACAGAAACTTGTTACTGAAAATTGTTCAGCACTTGTTGAATAATCTATCATTAGGATATCTCCCACTCAAATGTTATCATGTTGTGAAGGAATCTACTTACATGTCTCCCTAGTGTATTACTACTTCAAGTTTACCCTTTCTGTTGCAATGCCAAATTAAATTAAAGATTTTGTTTATTAAAATCACGTTAAGTCACAAGGTGATTTAGGTTAGAACTATGTAAAAAATATCATTTAAAGGAAAGCAATACAAAAAGTATTGACATGGCTCATCAGTCATATTTTGAAAGATAAACTCCATGTCTTTTAAATGTCTATGTCTCACTAAATTTAAAAAAAAGAAACATCACCACAACTGTAGTTTTAGAAAGTTTTTATTTAGCAGATATTCATGTTCGGTTTATATCTACATTTTTGTATTTGTATTTATATAGATTTAGGATATCTGTGTAGTCTAGAATACTCTTTCTTAAAATCATGAAGTTTAGCTTTCATGTGAATATGTATATATCTATACTTGGACTGCATTGAGAAAATTTTAAGGGAATCTCTGCACCTTCATTTGTTTCCAGTGGTGTAAATTAATATTACAATAGTCAGTGATGTGAGGAAGGTGATAATTCCCTAACTATGCACCTGACAGCATTTATGGTTAAGCTAGTTCTGTTTAACAGTTCAGTCTGTCATAAAGAACAAATCATCATTCTGAAGAGGTTATCTGAAGTGTTTTATTAAACTGAACAAGCAAAAATTTGGATTATTCATCACACTGAACAGTCAAAATGTGGGTTATAAAGACACTACAGCAAGCTCATATACATTTGGATGAAGCTGTATTTTTAAAAAGACAAATTTATTTTTTTGCTTTACTCTATAAAGAGGCATTATGTAGATTTATTAATTACCACAGCATGTGCTCCAACTGTAGATTATAATAAATGAACACACAAATAAGAGTCCTACAATAAACTATTTAATGATTTTTTTTAAGCACAAGTGTTGGAATAGAGGATATTTTGTTAGGATAACCTACCTATGGAACTGCAAACTGAAGTTAATTTAACAATATACCTTTAAAATACTCTTTTACAATCTGTGTATCTGTATATTTTTCTAACCAGCACAGATTTAGAGAATAAAAATTTGTGGATGTATGAACTTATGCCCTATCTATACCTCAAAAAGATTGTTGTTTGAGTATATTACATAATCTACATAACTAAAGACCTGACTATCATTTTGCTAATGTGAAAAATATTTTATCAGTCATATGACTTCACAGAGGAACTCTTGAGTATTCAGAGGAACTTTGCGTTCATTCATTGGGAGAGGTCATTACTTGCTTCTTTATACAGCTGCTCAAAACCTTCTATTTGTATAGTTTTTAGGAAGAAATTCTTTACTATGAGGTTGCTGAGACACTGGAATAGGTTATCCAGAGAAGCTGCGGTTACCCTGTCCCTGACAATGTTCAAAGGCATGTTGGGTGGAGTCCCCCATGGGCTGCAGTGTGCATTTCTGCTCCACCATGGACCACCACGGGCTCAGGGGAATCTCTGCCCCAGTGTCTGAAGCACCTGGTCCCCCTCCTCCTTCACTGTCCTTGGTGTTCACACTGATGCCTCACACCTCACTCCTTCCTGCCTGCACAGTGTTTTTACCCTTTCTTAAATACATTTTCCCCTGGCACCTCCCCTCTGCTGTGGGCTCAGCCGTGCCCTGCGCTGGGTGGGTCGGAGCCGGCTGGATCCAGCTGTGTCTGGCATGGGGTAGCCCCAGGCTGTCCTCACAGAGCCCCCCTGCAGCCACCACTCCTGACCACCTAAAGCCTACCCACAATATAAAGCTCAATAAACAACTTGCATTATTTAAGTGTGAGAAACATAAGAAATAATAACTCAAACACTTCAACTTACTGATTTTTTAGCAGAATCCCAGCAGTTTATTCCCAGCAGTTAATTTCGGTGTCTCTTGTACTAGATTCATTTGTTGTGGATTTTTTTTTTTTAAATGAAACCACACTCATGGTTTTACTACACCATTTTTCTACTACTTCACTAGAGCTCCAGGGCCTGAGAAAATTATGGTCTCTCCTAAGAACTGTTGCCTCTGTTACAAGTCAACAGATAATTTTTTATTATGTGTTCTTTATTGTCATTTTATTCAACCTGAACTCAGACGTTCTCAGAGAGGACTATCTTTCTCCATTTGCTGTCCTGGCAGAAAAAAATCAGGTGTCATCAAGACGAGTTCCCTTAGCAGCCCTTCTGGCTAAAGCTGAACTTGCTTGAAAGTAATCTCCATTTGCATGTACTGCTAAAACATTTTCACTGACTCGTAAGGATCAGAGGCAGAGTTTACTTTGGCTGTGAATGTTAAGTGACATAGCACTGAAGAAGAGCCAGTGAATCCCCAAACTCAGATATGAATTCTTTCTCTCTCCAGAGCACTTTGGTTCCAGGTTGAGATTGTGCTCAGATTGTCAGCTTAGGGCATGAAGATGGTTACCGTCTCCTGTGTGGGGCTCAGGGAAAGAGATGGATTTACTGGAACAGGTTAGTTTCAGTGCTACCAGTTTAACCAAAGTGTTCTCAACTTAGTAGCAGTAGGGCACTAGTCATACTGTTGATTTTCTCTCTTACAGCAGTCCATTATAGTGGCTTTCAGTCTTTTAAGGCTCCTCACTTTAACACAAGATGTTGGGAATATATTGAGATCAGAAATGTATGGAATAGGTAATCTATAGGTTCTTTTTGTTGTTGTTTTGTTTGTTTGTTTGTTTGTTTAATTACAGGCACCTGCTGTGGAAGTTTGTTACCTCATGTAATTCCTATTCTTCTCTTGAATCCGTAAGAGAGGTTTCATCAACTGAAAGGCATCTTCTGGTCACTTCCCTCTGCTGTAGTGCTACTCATCAGTTGTCCCAACACTGATTCAGGAGTTTGAGAAACAGGTAAGACAGAAAGCAAAATGGTGTTGCCTGTCTCAAGTGCACAATCCCAAGATCAATAAATTTTTGAAGGGAAAAATGAAGAAAAAGTTTTCTACTGATTTCACAGGGAGCTACAATTTTACCTTCTTTGCCTCTAGGCAGATCTTCAATTGATTGAAGATGATTGCCATACACTGTTTTGAAAATAATGTGTATAATGCAATTACAATGGTCGTCAGAATGGTCAAGGGATGTTTTTCTCTTAAGATACTATTTTGAGGCTTTTATAAATGGAAAATTATTGCTTGCTTGGATGACCTTTCTTCAGGCATATATTCAATACCAAGCTTATTTCTTTTCTTTAAATGAAGAAGGAGTTAGATAAAGTTAAATGTTTCTGGTTTACAACTATCTGAGTGACAGTTTCACGCTTTGGAAAAAAAAGTTGAGATCCTTATTTTCTCTGAGTACTGCAAAATGACTTAATTTTTTTTTCAGATTCTGTCACTCACAGAAGAGTAATTACCTTTTAAAGAAAAGCTCTTTAAGGAAAAAAAACTTTTTGCTTGAAAACAGCTTAAAGGACAAGATGGAACAAGTCCCTCGGTTTCCAAATGGAACCAAATATGGTTTTAGTGACATAAAATGCATATGTATACATATGACTGAAAATAAGTTCTTTATATTATATATTGGTTTGCTGTCAATCATCCTGTTGTATAACTTTACAACCATAGAAGGCAGAGTTAATAGGCAAAACAATTGTACTTGAAATTATCTAAATTTTCTTGTTATAATAACTTGCCTTTTGTTGTATATAACTATGCTATGCCTAAAACATTCAGGTTGACACAACTTGAGCCATCCCCAGAACATACTCTATCTCCTGCCCTAAATGAGGTAAGAATCCAGAAACAACTATGATCATGTAATTATGTAGTACATAATATTTTTAAGACTTATAAAAAATTATTAGAGTTATCAATTGTAAAAGCTATCTCTGTTCTAGCTTTCCCTATTTTCTGAGTTTTCTACTTTGTAACAGATTGGTAAAAGAACGATAGAACTACAATGCCTTGTGCTGAATATGACTACACATTAGAATTTCAGAGATGCTGTAAATTTTCTTTAGTTTGCTTTTTTGCATAGCAGTTTTTTAGTTCAGAGTAGTCCCTAAGGTATACAAAACCTGAAAATGTTGTCTGGAACCATGTGGTAAGTTACTTCACCTATAAGTTCTTGTATTGGAAGTATGTGATAAGAATAAAATTAAGATTAGAAATAGTTTGGGTAATATAGTTTTAACATTTCTACTTTGAACCACTATATATGTGCACTTTGCATCTCACCTTTTCCTGTTTGAAGATCTAATTCCATCTATGACCAGTCTACATCACACTTTGTTTCAACCTTCCTATTTTTAATTGAGTAATATCTTAATCCTGCCTGAATTTTTCAGAGTTTTTTCTTCTCTTTAAAATTCCTTTCAAGTTATGTATTTTTCAATCTCTACCATGGTGACACATCTTTCTATCTGAAACTTACTTTCAAGTGACAAAAACATGTCACTGAAATTTCATCCCATTAAAGTCAATGGAAGCTTTGCCATCACTTTCAGGGACTACACTGATTCATTGACAACGAATGCAAATGAAAAATAAGCAACTTCATGAGGCTTTTGGTGGCCTTCTTCCATCTTGCATAATGTCACCTCTCTCCATACCAAGTCATGTCAAATTTACCAAGATAACACTAGGACAGTTTTAGTGCTAAGTATATAATGGATTTCAAGTTTCTGAGAAGCAATGTTGCTTAATTCTGCCAGTAAAGTATCTTATCCGTCTGCAGTACATTTTATAAAGATGTGAAATGACTGTTCCATACATACCACATAATCCTTACAAATATATAACTCCCCATTTAAATGCAAAACTTCACTCTGAGAAAAACAAGTTCTGACTTTGGTTTTGATCACTTAGATTTTTCTACTGAAATGACTTTGATAAGAGTGAATTGCTTTTCTCTGAGGGAAGTATAGTCTTCTGCATTATGCTTTAACTTGGAAATAGTGAAAAAAACAAAAAACTAAAAAAAAGACTAAAAAATAATTCTAGTCTACCCAAGGACCATATTCAGCAAAGAAACTAATCACATGCTAGCCTTAAAAAAAGAAAAAACTGGCAAACACGTATAAAATTTGTTGTGCTCAGAAATACTTTGATGAAACAGAGGCACAGCGTTATTTTAGCCTATGTAAATTTATACACTGAAGAAATATATTTCTTTATGGCCAAAGAAAATGTCCCATGGTGCGAGTTATTAGTGCTTGACTGTTGCAATAGAAAGTTGGCAACAGACTTAGAGCTGCAATAATAGCCATGAAGTATGCAGTTAGGCTCCAGTTTTGAACTGCATTAAAATAAAGTAACTCTTGCTGGAGAAAATTATGAGTAATTTTTCTGGTACCCATCTGTCAAAGGTAGTATTGCACTCTTCAAAAAAATATAATCACTTCTATGTAAATGACAGTATCCACTTTGTAATTGCTTATCCTCCCATGTATTTCCTTTTTATGCAACAAATACATATGAAATATTCTGATAGCTGTTTTAAGTTTCTTATGTTCTACATGATCATTATCTGTGTTTTTAAATTGTCTCCAAGTTTTATTGTATCAAAACGTTTTGATAGATATAATTCAATTAAGACTTTCTAGAAGAAAAGAAACTCTTTAAAGGGAATAAACCTAATACTAAGTTTAAGTGCTTCTTGAACACCATATTGTGGAAATATTTTATTGGTTTGATTATCACCTTATTTTCCTTGGCAAACTGCTGCTTTATCTTTATAAAGAGTTTGTTAATCAAGTGAAAACCTCATTAAAGCCAAATCAGTAGTGTTTAAGAAACACTGAATATATTTTTTTAAAAGTCTGCCGCTGACAGAGAGGTTCACCTGTTTTCTCTCCAGCTGACCCTAAAGGCAGTCAAAAATTCAGGATCTCTAGTTAATATGAAACCTGGTACTGCCAACCTGAATACTGTACAATTACTTGATTGCGTAGAAAGATTATTAGAACAATTTTATTTTACTGTATAGGCATTTGCAAAGTCCTCTTGATGTAAAGCAAACTCCAATCAAGTTCAGTCAAACACAAGCAAAATATACCAGTAAATGTACCACGTAATCACCAGTATGGAAGTGTGAATGCATTATCTTTGGGCCTTGACTTCTGGAAGAGGAAGAAGCGTGGGCCAAAATCATAGAAATTCAAGATTATGACCAATTTTTGTGTCAATTAATAACAGTGTTTATATGACTAATTTAGAGAGTTTGTTTAAATGGGATATTCAGGAACCACTGGATCTTCCTGTATTTTATCAGACAAATTCTCTTTAGGTACTAGGAATTAAATGTGGATCCCCTCTCACTCACTCTTTTGTCTGAGTGAAATGTGTGTGTATTTTAAGGTGCCCAGTATTTCAGAGCCTCTCAGCCTGAGATGGAAGGAAACTGAGTATCAAAACCCTATGAATAAATTACGATCAATCTCTATTAATAACAGAAGTTTAAAGCCAGTAAGGAGGGAGCATTCACATCACACAGTGTTTAGGAACCTCATCTAACAACCTGGATTCTGTGTATAGCCAGAACACAAAGCAGCACACGAATTCCTGCTTGAGCCCATTAGTGGCCTATGCATCTAACTTCAGCTGTGTAATGTGGCTGTTACACCTTCAAAGCATTAAGCAATCTTAATTGCAATTACTACAACCACTTCCACAAGTAATATTTTGATGGTATTAGAATAAGCAGTGTTAAGGGTATCAGAATAATCTCTTTGATGTATAGCTCATTAAATTTTGCACGTAAGTTATTAGGGAAGCTGGTGCATTTTAAATCTATATTATTATTGCTCTTAGATTTTGCTTTTCTGTGTCAGTTTTAAAATCTACTGAACTAGTGTGAAAATTCTCATTCAATTTTTCAAACGTCCTTCTTTTTATATTTCTTCTCCCAGTTCTGAAAGACAGTCATGCTGGCTGTTCAATAATGAAGTTAGCCAGACATGGCAAGATGATCTTCAAAAGATAAGAGAATCCTGTTAGATTTTTTTGTGGAAGATCTATGTAGTCAGATGAAACAGAAAAGTAAGGGGAAAAAAAAATCCCAGATCTTAGAACTTGGTACCAAGAGTACTCGGGAATTCTTTGGCATTTTAATTCACATTCTAGAGTAGTGGGATCTTCTGCAGCTGCATATAAGACAGACCTGAGGACTAAGAAGCTAAGCTTTCAGCATTCTCTCATGTCTAATTTTGTGATATTAACTGTGGATAAAATAAAACTTTACTGTTCTTACTGGCATATCAGGTATTATGCGTGTTCTGGTAAGATAAGTACTAAAATGTATATTTTAGTATAACATAGAAGTTATACCAAATAGCATTTTCTATGGAGATATTTAGGAATGACAAATGCATCTAGGATAATATTTTCAACATTAAAAATAGAATTTCAATGAAGACTATGGGATTTGCAAGTGTTAGAAGTTAATGCTGAGCATTGTGGAACTTGTAATGGTATTTTAAATAAAATTCTATGAAACATTCCCAGTCATCTTAGTTTTGAGATTTGTATAATAATAGTATGCCTCTGAAGTTATCTGCATTTTGTGATGACCTTTTATCTTTATTCTAAAGTGTTCCTGCATCTACTTACAAATATCTTTATTTAAACATTTCCTGCAGAGCTGGGTCACTGCTGGTTGCTGTCTTCTCATACTGCTTAGTAATTGCAGTTTTAAGAATGTTTACTTTTGTGTGGGTGAAATCTATGATTGAAGCTTTTTTTTTAGCAGATGTTTCCTTGCATTATAGCAAGGATAATAAAAAATTTGAGGCTCTCCAATGTCATCTCAATATCCTGCAATTCAATTTAAAGCTTTTTCATTTGAACTATAATATTTAGTAACTTCAATTTACAAAAAAATAAAAAAAGAATCCCAATGATTGCTAAATTCCTAATACAGCAGCACCTCCTTAAATTGATTTGGTTATGATCATCTATTTGCAAATGCATCTCTGCTAGTGGAGAGTTCTGTTTTTTGTTCCTAAAAACAGTGATAAGCCTCAGAAGACCTGGATTCTGGTGATTTTGATGGATTTTGTAAAGTCCATATAGGGGTTGTCATGTCTATGTCTGTTAATGGAAAATAATTTAAGCTGTTACTATCAAACCTGTCCATTTGCGATAAGTAAGAACTATATGCCAGGACATACAACAAAATGAAAACTGAGCCACAAGCAAGTTCTAGTCACATCCTCATGATACCAGACCAAATAAAGCAATAGACCCAGGAGGATCTTAGTGCAGCTGTAGTGAGTTTCTATTTGAAATGTTATTGTGGAAAAAGTTGAACTGTTCTAGGACACGACAACAGGAGAACACAATCTTTTCCCCTGTACTTGGCTGCACCTCAAGTTCTGTGTCCAGTTTGGGGCCCCTCATTACAAGAAGGACATTGTGGTGCTGGAGCATGTTCAGAGAAGGGCAGTGAGGCCAGTGAAGGGTCTGGAGTACAAGTCTTATGAGGACTGGCTGAGGGAGTTGGGGTTGGCTCAGGGGATATGTTATTAGTCTCTACAACTACCTGAAAGGAGACTGTAGCCAGATGGAGCTCAGTCTCTTCTCCCAGGCAAACAGTGACAGGACAAGAGGACATAGTCTTAAGCTGCACCAGGGAAGTTTGAGGTAGGAGAGGGTGATTAGATATTGGAATGGGCTGCCCAAGGAGGTGGCGGAGAAAACATACTTGGGAATGCACGTGGCACTTAGTATTGTGGTGCAGTTAACATAGTGATGTTTGGTCATAGGCTGGACTCGATGACCTCAGAAGTCCTTATCCAACCTAATTGATTCTGTGATTTTGTGATATGGTATGCATCAGCTTCAGCTTCAGTTCACTGTCTGTGTTGAAGTGTACATAGACTGAGGCTGCTGAAAGTCACAACTCATACTGGCTTGAACAGGTTTGTTACAGGGGAAAACAAAAAACAGAAGGGAGGAAGCAAGAATACATGCACTGAGAAAATTCATGCTGTTCTTTGAAAAAGAGCACACATGTGAAATTTTTAAACTAAGCTTTGTCTGTTGTAGAAAGATTTTTTTAAATACACTTGATCTTGTCATACTTTATTCACCAGGAGATATTGAGAGGTCAGTGAGATTGACATCAGGCATATTATAGTCCCAGTTGTTTCTTAGGCAACCTGATGCACCTCTTGGTTATGAGAGTCAGGGACCAAACCAGTACCACTTCTTGAAAGTCCTGTCATTCAGAAATAGAGCCCCAGCCTGGGTCCCTTTTCCTTCAGTTTTATGTGAGATAATTGCATGTCCATGAGCATAAACACTTTTCCAAAAAGATTTCTGGAGTGTTCCTTTTTCCTTTCTCCCCTAGATTATTTGGGAAAACTGCTACTTTTTTGAGACTTTGGTTATTTAAAAAATGCAAATAAAATATTGCTTAAACTTTCTGGGGATGGTCTGTCTTTTGACAGACAAAGATTCTTTGACACCCTAATTTTTTCAGCTATGTTTGTCTTCCTGCTTAGAGGCTTGATTGAATTACAATCTCTTTTCCTTCCAAGACAGTGTGATTTGCATTTATTATTCTCTTCTAACTTTGGCTGGGGTAGAGTTACCTTTCTCAAGAGTGGCTAGTATGGGGCAGTGTTTTAGATTTGTGCTGAATACAGGGTTGACAACCTAAAGATACTTTTTTATTGCTGAGCAGGGCTTTCACAAGGCCAAGGCCCTTTCTACTTTTCACACCACCACTTTGGCGAGGAAGTTGGGGTGCAAGGAAGGTTGAGAGGAGACACAGCTGAGACAGCTGATCCCAACTGACCAAAAGGATATTCCACACCACGTGACATCATGCTCAGTATATAAAGCTGGGGGGGAAGTGGGAGGAGGGGGCGATTGGAATGATGGTGTTTGTCTCACCCAGTAACTGTTATGCATGATGGGGTTATTAAAAATAACCTGCATAACTTTGCAATAATCTTATAATATCTGATCTCATGCAGTCCTTTTAATGAAGATTGCAGAGGACCACTGACAACAGATGTGGCACTTGAGTGGTTTGTTTCAAACTATTTTCCAAGCTAACTTCCCTAACCACCTCTTGTCAGATTAAAGGGTTCAAGATACCACAGACAGGTAGCTATTTAATCATACAGTGACTGGCAGGCCAAGTAATTACTGAAAGAAACCAGAGATCCATTAGGGAACCTGCAGGAAATTTGCTCTATGGATTCATCTCACAAAACCATTGGAGTTGCTGCTACGTGATAGGTTTTCCTGCATCATTTAACAAGAAAAGACTAAAATTTAAGATAAAATGAGCTGGAAACTGCAGCAGGATGCAGTAGTATAGAACCATAAGAGATGTGTCTTTGCAGCTCTCCCTGTTTACGCGTGACTGAGAAAAGGTAAATCTCTAAGAAATCCTCTAAACGGTCTGGATTTCATGTAGCCACAGGGTGTGATTATTTTTTTTTTGTCTTTGAAAGTTTAGAAATGTCTCTAAAAGCATTCTTGTATAATGGCTATAGACCTGAAATGTGAAAATGCCATCTTTTTCACAACATTTGGCTTAAGTGCTGTTATTCACTTTTCACGGGGTGTCTCTAATAGATGAATTCAATTGACCTACAAGTAATGGGAGTATACACATTCTCTTCTACTTTGCCCAAAGACTGTAAGCAGACGATATCACTTAATATGAGAGAATTGCCCTTTGACAGGCAACTGTGTGAGATAAGCTCAGTCCTTGTTGTAGCTTTCACCTGTCTCATATTTTTCAGTATAATAGATTCACAAAAACCCTATTTTTCCATCTTGGATGCCTGTTCATCTAAATCCCACATAGAAGCAATTTATCTGTTTAAATACAAGTTATTTCAGATCTAATATCACAGCAGAATTTTGTCTTTTTTTCCCTCCAAAATTTTAATAGATTAAATTCCAGGACAATACAAAATAACAATGACAGTAAAGAAAAAATGAAACACACATTCTAATAAAAAAAGTAAGTAGTATTAATATAGACACTGCTTTTCTACTGTTATTTGCCCCTTGCCTGCAAGCAGTCTTCATTCCTTGTTCCCCTTCTCCCTCATCTCTATGAATTCTTTTCTTCACATTTCCTGCAGCAGTTTTACATCTTCTCCTTTGTGTTCTTTCCTCCACACATGGGCAGAGAGATCTTTTAGAAATATTTATTTGTGAAGATTTAATAAATCTGAAAAACACCAGATAAATTGAGAAGATTAACATGGAACCCAATGAACAGTCACTGAAAAAAAAAAAACAGGAAAAAAACTCATTTTGGGGTCCAGTTCTTCTGTGATTGGATATTTTCTTTCCAGAAGCAATATCATACTAGTCCATATTCCTCTTTATATGTTTTCCTTCTCTTCCTAAAATAATTCTTTTTTTTCCCCTCCCATTTATCCTTACTCTCAATACTATTACTTTTTTCTTAAAGTTACCATTCATATTTCTATGTGAAGGCTATCAACTTTTATTATTTTAGAAGGACATTTCTAGATGGAAAACACTGAAATGTGAATTTAATGATCTCAAACCCCATATGGCATATTAGAGAATATCTAATTTATTATATTGCAAATCTTTGAAACCAGAAGACTGCCCTTGATTTACTCAGAAGATAACTTCCTGAGCTTATTATTGTTTCTTTCACTTGATTTTCATATTTCATCCAGTATTTCTAATCACTATAAACTTTGTCATTTCTTCCCCTGCTACTGATGAATGTTGAGGGTTGGATAGGGAGGGGGACTCCAGGCTAGAGTCCCTCTAGTCCTGGCGGAGGAGGTGCCCCCACCTCATGCCCCCCCCCACGAGGTCTCCATGGCCCCCGCAGAGACCACAGGACAGCAGCAGCGAGGAGAGAGGCAGAGAGAGTTTATTGCTCTGGGAAGTGACTTAAATAGCTCTTGGGGGGATTACAAAGTGACCATTGGGAGTCCAGGAGGTCTTACTAACCAGCCAATGATAACAAAGGGTTAACAACCAATAGGGAGGCTTTCAGGTATCTCTCAGGACATTCCAAAGTAGAGATAAGGACTAAGGAACCTTGGGAAGAAGAAGGGTGAGTTTACAAAAAGACTGTAAAAACATGTTCACTTAAACAACATTAAAAACTTCTGCATCCTTTTAATATATTGCACAACTATCACAACATGCTACCTGATATTTCTTCTTTTCAACCTCCTTCTTCATCCCTTACCTCTTGTTCTCCATCTGTAAGAGCATCCCTTCATTCTTCACTGGTCTGTTTCCTCTCTCCAAAATGTTATCTCATTTTGGTTTTTTTTTAATGTCTTTCCTTTTTTGCATTAAGCCTCTCATGTTCTATTTCAAATCTGTTTTGGCAATTTAGAGACATGTTTCTGAGAAGCTTGATTTTTGAAAATGTTGATTCAGCTCTGGTATATTTGGTTGTACCGACAAACACTCTGATCTTCAGCAGTTCAACTCTTGGACCCCTCTTGAACTAAAGATCTGATGCTCAGCAGGATATCTTACTGTAAGTCCATCAAAATGAGCTTTGGAAGAAAGGGTAGGCAACTCAGGAGGACTGCAAGGGTATAATGAGGTTATGCAGGGAGGAAATTAGAAGAGCCAAAGCCCAACTAGAATTTAATCTGGTTACTACCATAAAAGACAATAAAAATGTTTCCATAAATACATCATCACTTGGACTACAACAACCCCATGCAGTGCTACTGGCTTGGGGTATCCTGACTTGTGTCAGGAATAATGTGGCCATCGGGAACAGGGCAGTGATCATTCTCCTGTACTCAGGACTGGTGAAGCCACACCTCAAGTCCTGTGCTCAGTTCTGGGCCCCTCATGGCAAGAAAGACATTGAGGTGCTGGAGCGTGTCCAGAGAAGGGTAGCAAAGATGGTGAAGGGTCTGGAGTACAAGTCTTCTGAGGGAGCTGGGGTTGTTTGGCCTGGAAGAAAGGAGGCTCAGGGGAGACCTTATCGGTCTCTGCAACTACCTGAAAAGAAGGTTGTAGTGAGGTGAGGATTGGTCTTTTCTCCCAGGTAAGGAATGACAAGACAAGAGGAAATGGCCTCAAGTTGTTTCAGGGAAGTTTTAGGTTGGATATTGGGAAAAATTTCTTCACTGGAAAGGTTTTCATGCATTGGAACAAGATGCCTAGGGAAGTGGTGGAGTCACCATCCCTGGAGATATTTAAAAGATGTGTAGACGTGGCATTTAGGGGCATGGCTTAGTGGTGGTCTTGGCAGTGTTAGGTTAATGAGGGACTTGATGACCTTAGAAATCTTTTCCAACCTAACCAATTCTATGACTCTAAAATAATATTTTTTTCTAGAGAGCGGCTCCTTTTACGCCTTATTTGACATGATACATTAGTTTAGTTTATTTGAACGTTTTGTAGGAAATAAGTATTCAATTAAGTATAAAATGAATTTTATAGTAAGTTTTCCTGTGGGATATTTTTTAGGACCTTAAAAATGCAACAACACATGGATGTATAGTAAAATATTTAAAATATATGCCCTGAATATTAAAGAACTAATGTTTTAGAAGTGTTTGTCTAGAATTTACACTGGATTCTCTATTGAATACATTGTCTTGAAACGTGTCACAGGAACTGATTCCACTAAATTAACCAAATCTCACTAAATCAAATTAAATAATTGACAGGCAACTAAAATCAGGATTTGAACTTGCTCTATAATGCTTATGACTTTAACTGTCCCTTATGTTCACCAAACTACTTATTTTATGGCTTTGTCAAAATACACTTTTTTGCACTTAGATAAATTAATGGGTAGGAAAATGATCATTAGTAATGTAGAGCTAAGGTTAAAAGTGGAAATCAGAAAAAATACTTCTTGAATATACTCTTTTGATGGAAAAAAATACTGAATTCATGGTGTCAGTAAGCATAACTGCCCTTATTTGAAAGTACCAGTCATGTAATTTATTTTCTTCTAATTCATCCCTTTCTTTTTTATTTTTCTTCTGCTTCCTTGTCCATTTGCTATGGTTTTCTTAAATTTACTATCACAAAATCACAGAATCGTTGAGGTTGGAAGGAGCCTCTGGAGTCTGTCTAGTCCAACCTCTCTGCTTGAGCAGAGAAACCTTGAGCAGGCCATGTTTTTAGAATATCTCCAAACATGGAGGATCCACAGTCCCTCTGGGAAACCTGTGCCATTGCTCAGTCATCCTCACAGTGGAAAAGTGTTTCCCAATTGTTCATATGGCATGTCCTGTATTAAAGGATTTGCCTATTGCCTCTGGGCACCACCGAAAATAAACCCTGGCTCTGTACTCTTTATAGATTCCTGTCAGATGTTTATACGTTTTCATAAGATTCGTCTCAAGTCACCTTTTTCTTCAAGACTAACAGATCCATTTTTCTCTGCCTCTTCCTGTGACAGATGCTTCAATACCTTAATCACCTTTGTGATGAGAGGAGGTCCCTCTAAATGGTAGCACACCTATACATTATATCAACTATTCTTCCTAGTTTTATGCTGTCTTCAAAATTGGTGATGGAGGAATTTTCCCATCATCCAGGTCATCAGGGAAGGTGTTAAAGCAATCTTGGTCCCAGTATCAACCCCTGGAGTAACTCCACTAGTGATTTGCCTCCAGCTGCACTGTGTCATTCATAAAAACTCTTTAAGCTTGCCAGTTCAGCCAGTTGTCGATCTACCTCCCTGTACACTTATCTAGCCCATACTTCTCAGTTTTTCTACTTTTTAAAAGTATAAGTTAGTTACTTTGTCATGTAAAATGCTATGATTAGGGTTTTGGATTTGAAACTTTACATCATTTATGTGGAACAAATTATATAAGATATATATTAAGAGATTATGGGTTTCCTAAAAAATGGACCATGTTTCCTCACTTGATACGTAATTCATATGATGTGTATATGATTTGTCTTAAACTATGATGTATATAGAAGTTTATATATAGTTTAGTATAGAGAAGTTTTATATAAGAAGGCAACAAGGTCTAGGAAGAATATGGCAGTCTGAGCAGTCAAGATATGAGGGAATTCTTTGACCTACATAATGCCCTATGAAAAGAGGTGCAAAATGCTTATATGACCAGTGACAGTGATCAGAAAGCCAATACATAGATTTGAAGCGATATTTTTCACAACACTAGAAATAGACAGAAAGCCAAAATCAAACCTCCAAGAATGTATAAAGATATGTATTAAATTTAAAAACAAATCAAAACAATCAATCAGCCAAACACTGTCTCAATAGCTGTACAGGTATATTCATTTCTTAATTTTCAGAAGGTTAGCACTATCCATGAACTAAATGTCATCACTGAGTAGGAACAATCTGGTGATCTTGGATCTATCCTGAAATGCAAAACTATTTTCCCAACTGATTTTTATTTTTAACATCTGGCCTCATTTATTACTAGGTTTTGCATAAATCAGTCACTGTGCGGCCCATGTGATTCTCTGACCCCTCGATTAACCAACTACACAGAAGTATCACACTTCAAAAAACCTGGCTACATATGGACTTAAAATTATCTATTTTCTGTTGGTTTAGTTTCACCATTTTATACTCAGCTGCAAGCAAAATAAACTGTATTACTTCTTCATAAACAAATTTCAGTAGAAATTCTCATCTTCAGTTGTAAATGCTGTCAAATATTTTAAAAGCCAATGGTGAACCTGTCAGTTAAGCACACCATGGAATCCTTTGTACTGCTGGAAATGTACTGGACTGAGTAATAGATGTAACTGAAGTATTCAATAAGCAGAAAAATTGTCAAAAATTTGGATTATTACAGCTGCAAGTTTCTGTAGACATTTGCCTATATACTAAATAAGGACAACATTCAAATTTGGCTTTTCATTGGGAGTATGGGAAAGTTTAAAAATGTTATGCATGTCACAGTAAATGAAGTCACAAAGCATTCACATTAAAGGTCCACCCTTCTCTGTGTAGAATTCTCAGGAATTATTCTATTTCTCACTGTGAATGTGCCAGGGATTAAAGTTGCTGAGGAATTAAAACTGATCAAACATATAATGGAGGTCTCATGTGAGCTAAATGAAAATAGTATACTAGAAGAACTCAGTGATGTGTTTGATTAAATTGGTTGCACTAAGGACACACTTCACATTTGTTTAAATCCTGAGGTAACCCCATTTATTACTCTAGCTGGGAAAACTGTTGTTAGTGAGACAATGTGTTCAGCAGAAATTGTAATGCAAGCTGAATTTATAAGTTATTAAGTCAGTTAGTGAACCACCTGGCTGACTGCAGTAAAAGGTGGCTGGGTAGGAGAGAGGAAGAGGAGATTATCTGAGAGTATGCCAAGAAATAAATGAAATTTGGTAACGATTCAGTGAGAACACATTCATATACTGACTGTGGAAGAAATAAGTAAAAAAACTGGCAGTAAAATCCTACTCTTCTAAATTCATGCATTTTGGCCAATACATATTCTCAAAAAAAAAAACTTTTGCATAAATGTCCTTTAATAAATGCTCCTCCCTGTGGTTACCTTGAATCCAGCCAGAGTTTTTCATAAGCATCTATAAGAAGATGGAAGGAAACAGAAGCTAGACACAAAACCAAGACCAGGCAGCTAAACGAAGAAGGTACATCAGTCCAAGACACCTGCCCAGCTCATGTCAGTTTTTTCAGTACTTTAGTTTGACAAATTTTTTGGAGGTTTGCAATGGAATACTGTTGCTTCTATTAGCACTAGTTTGTTAGTCAGTGACTGTATCATATTTTGGGAACTGAGACAGGAACTATGACACAATCATATAACCATTTGCCTACAGAACTGTTTCATTGCTTTTTTTCTTCACTGCAACCACATTTCCCAGACCAATGTCCTACTGAAGTGCAGGTCAGATATCAATAGGCTATCCATAGTTTGGTGTATTCATACCAGGATCTCAAAAGAAGGCTGTGGTGCTCCTATCCTTTTTCTCCTATACTTTATAAGAAAAGCATTTCCTTTATGTACATTTCAAGTTAGCTTTGCAAGTTAGTGTGGCTACGTTTTGGTAACCCTGAGAAAGATAACCTTAGGACTTCACTGAAAAAAAGCCAAACCCAAACAAAAGACAGCCAAGAGGGCCAACCATGTCCTGGGGGGCATCAGGCAAAGCATGGACAGCCTGCCAAGGGAGAGGATTGTCCTGCTCTGCTCTGCACTGGGGTGGCCTCACCTTGAATATTGTGTGCAGTTTTGGACACCACAATATAAAAAAGACATTAAGTTATTAGAGAGTGTCCAAAAGAGGGCAACAAAATGGTGAAGGGCCTTGTGGGGAAGCTGTATGAGAAGCTGCTGAGGTCACTTGGTCTGTTCAGCCTGGAGAAGAGGAGACTGAGGGGAGGCCTCCTTGCAGTATTCAACATCCTCAGGAGGGGAAGAGGAGGGGTAGGTACTGATCTCTTCACTCTAATTACCTTGAGGAAACTGCAGGAAGCTGAGTCAGGGGAAATTTAAGTTAGATATCAGGAAAAGGTTTTTCACTGAGAGGGTGGTTGGGCATTGGAACAGGCTCCCCGGGGAAGTGGTCACAGCACCAAGTCTGTCTGAATTCAAGAAGCATTTGGACAACGCTCTCAGGCACATGGTGTGACTCTTGGGCATGGTCCTGTGCAGGGTCAGGAGTTGGACTTGGTGATTTTTGTGGGTCCCTTCCAACTTGGCATAATCTGTGATACTAATGGGCCAGTCTTCGCGAGCGAAGATCTGGGGAAGGTCTTTCCACCTTCCAGCCTGCGCATTGGATTTTTTAGGTGAGACACAGTGTGCGCGGAACTGAGCCCACCCTTTAATCCTAAGGTTCATCTGCCGGGGCCAAGCGAGCTTGGACGGTGGCAGCGAGGTCCTTAGGACGTAGGTGGGTTGCCTTTAAGGGCTAACGAGCCCCACCTGCCCGGGAGTGGCCCTGACCGGGAATCGAACCCGGGTCTCCGCGGTGATAGCGCGGCGCCTTTACCCCCTAGACCACCAGGGGCTCCAATCTGTGATACTATGATGCTATGATCATGACGGGTTCCTTCTAACATAGCATATTCTATGATTCTGTGAAACAAACCCCCCAAAACCAAAAGTAATCACCATCAAAAGCCACCCCTCCTCCAAAAAAAAAAAAACACCTCAAACAAAAAAAAATCCTCAAGTCCCTACATCATCACCTGGCTCACAGGATGTTTTCAAATTTGCACTACATTTGATATCTTAGTGCAGACTAAACACTTTTCATAGGTGAAACAACAACACTGCAATAAGCCTAGGATAAGAACTAAAACCTGAGATAGTTTTCTCAGGTCTCTTCTGTAACAACTTGTCTGAAAGTTCTTGACTTCAGGACAAAATTAAAAGCAATCAAAGAGTGTTCATGTGACAAGGACCATTAAAAAAATTTAAAAGGTGTTTCTGGTTGTATTTAGCTGATATTGCAAGACAGAAGGTGTGATTCGATAACAGCTTGGGTGAAATCCTCTGCAGAACTCTGGGTTAGAGCTGGTTCCATCTATATAGCATAAGAAGAAATACTAGAAATCCCAGACTTCAATACTTTTCATTTTTGAGCACTGAAGTTAGTTAATAAAATTATTTTTTTTTAGGCATGAATCAGAACTTGAGACAATCCTTAACTTTCAGTGTAGAATTACCTGGTGTTCCCTATGCAGTGTGCTCCTGTTGTTGACTAGCTGTAGGTGCAGAAGTACAAAGCTTCCTGATTTTCAGTAGCTTCTTAATCCATGGGATGGCACTTTGTGAGCTCTCTTGAGGCATCAATACTCCCCATGGTAGATACAGTATAAAATATGTGCAGTGTGGTACATAATAAACAGGCAGTCCCCATCAAAGTGCTCGTGTACTTCTTAGGTTACCTGAGATACCCTGAGGATAAGAATATGCACTATGAGGTTTGCTGCAGTACTGAGGGAGGAGAGCTATGGTTATCAGCAATGCTGTGCCTTGTAGAAATACTCCGCTGACACTGGCAACAATAAAGCTGTGTTAGCACAACTCCTGTGTAATAAACTCCATTAATAAATCATATGAGAAATAGATTAGGCAAGACAAAATATAAAGCAAGTAAAGAATGTTGGGGCAGTGCCAAGGCTTTAAGATATTCAAGCATTACAAATTTATTCCACTGACCTTTTGCAGTCATTTCAAGAAATGTCCACTTAATTCTGAAGTCTTTGAGACCTCTGAGAATTAGAGCTTAATCAAATCGTTTCAACTCAAGCTGAACTGTATTTTCAGGAACATAACCTGTTTTAGGAACAAGAGTTAACTGAAAAGGAGAAAGGAAAGATGTAGGAAAGATTTTCATGGGACAGATTTCAGAAGAATTTCTTTAATAATTATGAGCACATGCCTCAAAGGAAGATAGATATATAAATTTGAGTTAAACTTTTGGCACTACCTTCTCCTTTCTTATTTCCAGAGGTTAATTCCTCATGTGTTTTGCCAGTTTAAATAGTTTGTCTTCTTAAGCTGTTTATATCATTACATTCCTACTCAGTCAGCCATATGTATGTGCAAAATGAACAGCTGATGCTGGCTATTACTATGCTGTAACTTGCTGTGACAGCTCCCATACATGCAGTTCAAAAATCTGAATAAAAGAAGACTTTTATTGTAAATGTACATGTTTTTTAAAGCTAGAACATATCTCAGTTGTAGTAGAAACTTATTTCTAGGAAAAGAAAACTTCAGGTTACAAACACACCTCAACTTCAAGAGTGTTAAATTTAACATATTCTGAAGCTATAGGACATAGTTTAATGGCTAATATAGTAATACAAAAACTCGATAAACCTGAAAATCTTATTTTGCAAAAATATTGCACAGGATTTAGCATGCAGTCAAGAAAGTAAGGTATAAAGCGAAAAGGTAAAATATCTAATAACTTTACTCCTGGTCATCACAGAAGCTTCAGAACTAAAACCCTATCTAAAAGACAGTGGTTCAGACGGTAGAAACCAAACGTACCTGGCAATGCATGATGAAAGAGAATATTACAACTCAAACAAAGTGTACTGTAATTTCATTAACATGGCTAAGACTGATACCAAGCAGAATGTGCAATCCAGCTCTTTGTTCAGTCCGTTCAGAGCCATTTATGATCTACTAGAAACCCCAGAACTATATTTCTGATTTTGCTCATCTTCACCTGTTCAGATGCTGTACAGGATCTGACTTGACAATACAACAATTAAACTCTTTGTGTCTTCATCTAGCAAACCCAAATAATGTATTTTGTGAATAGCTTAACCTACTCTTCCCTTTACAGAATCCCTATGAATCCTTCTCTTCATATACAGGAAACTCCTGCATTTACCATGTTACAGTAAGTAGAAAATACAGTGGATTTTGTGGGTGATTGAAGGGAATAGGCAGAATGAGAAAAAAAAAAAAAGGAAAACATCCACTCTGTAAACTCTAATATTACATGAAGAATTAATGTACACAAATTAAACTGTGCATTTATGAATTAACACTCATCTACTTAAATATCAGTCCACTTCTGCTAAATGACAAACCCGTTTGTTTGAATAAGAGCAAGAAAAAGTCAGTAGAGCATAGCAAAACCCAACCAACCAAATGAACAAACAAAACAAGGGAAAAAGAGAACCAGCACACACTTTATAATAACAAATCAGCTAATTCAAATCAATTATGTCTGGAAAATTTTTGTACAAAGTTCTACTGAATTATATTTTCTAAAACAAATTACACTTTACAATTTTTGGCCTTCTACTACACAGGCTATTGTCTTTTCAAAAGATTGCCCTCATAAGATAATTTGGAAGGGTTACAGATTTCCTTTACTTGCTGTATGTTTGCAAATAAAGTTTACCTCATGCAGAGACTAAGAATTTGGCTGGAAAATTGGAAACTTCAGACTGTTTGAATAATTAAAAAGAGAAAATTATACTATAAATTGTTTCCCAGCTAGTGTTAGCTGCTTGAAACAAAGAGAAGAAAACAAACTCTAAGTAATAATTTGGGGATGAAGGAGAGTTTTTATTTCTCTGTGTGCCTTGAGAAACAGATCAAAAGCTGTTTCATTTTAATCTGAAAAAATTCTGTTCTGATGACAGAATTTTGATAGGGGTTCTGTTACTGTGACTGCCCCACATATGTGGCCTTATTTTGCTTTCATAATCATACATAAGCAAAAATGTGATTCAAAATCCATGTTCTTATCAGCTATAAAATTTGTTTCTCAGTTTAGATTAACTCTAGGCTATGAGGAAGATGTCTGAATTTGGCTCAGTAATATTGTAGATCATAAATATATTAAAATAAAGCTATAGTGATGAGATTCTTGTAAAATGTGTTTTTTACAAAACTAGGCAAGCAGCCTTTAAATCATAATGAAACCAACTAAATTTTTCTTTTGTTGACCAGAAAAACTTTACTAAAGAAATATTAAAGAAAGACCACTACCTTCTGAAAATTTAGATGCTATACAGATCAATAAAATAATATTTTTACATTTGCATTTTGGAATGTGTTAAACTTAATTCAGTATGCTTATAAAGATAGGAAAAACTTTTTCTTTTCTTAAAGTAAAGATATTACACGTGGTTAAACTAGCTGCTTCCTTAATCAATACTTCAATTATTCGTGTCTGGATATCATTGCCTTCTTCATCAGGTATCCAAAGCTCAAGATCTAAAGCATCTAGGTTAACCCATGTGTCTTTGAACTTTTGTAGTGTAGGATATCAGGTTCTGATATTTTTATCAGAGCAAAATTAATAAGAGCTTGTTCAGGCACTGTACATAAATTGTTACTATGACTGGAGCAAAACAATGCAAATGGAACAATTTTTGTTTAGTAAACTTGCATTTGAAAGTTTTGGGTTTTATAATAATGGCCAGTCTTCGTGAGCGAAGATCCGGGGAAGGTCTTTCCACCTTCCAGCCTGCGCATTGGATTTTTTAGGTGAGACACAGTGTGCGCGGAACTGAGCCCACCCTTTAATCCTAAGGTTCATCTGCCGGGGCCAAGCGAGCTTGGACGGTGGCAGTGAGGTCCTTAGGACGTAGATGGGTTGCCTTTAAGGGCTAACGAGCTCCATCTGCCCAGGAGTGTCCCTGACCGGGAATCGAACACGGGCCTTGGTGGTGATAGCGCCGCGCCCTTAACCACTAGACCACCAGGGGCTCCTGGGTTTTATAATGTTTGCTACTTTAGCCTCCTTGCTTCTCTATTCCCCTGCAAGTTTGATTACCTCACAGTATCATGTAAATCTGTATTTTTTCTTCCATGGGTCTGATTTTAGAATAATAGTAATTTCATATGCTTGCAAACTTAGACAAAATGTCAAGGAATAAACCTCACTTCTGCGAAAAGAAAGGTGTAGAAACAATCATTGTGAGTAATTTGTGAATATTTGTGAATGTTGTTCTTGTCAGGTTTTTTTTTTTTGATTCATCCACTGTGTACCTAAATATATGACTTTTATTAAAACCAGCTTCATTTGTGTTAAATGTAAATCAGATTTATATTAGCTGTTATGTGTCAGATACTGGGAAATAAATTCTCCTGGCAACACAATTTTAAACACTACCTGCAAAACTGCCCTGAATTCAATATTTAACATGCACTGAATTCAATTCCACATTGACAAACTGGCGAGCAGGTTACAAGCTTATTTGTGAACATGTCTGTATATGTTATAGTCACCTCTTCAGACTGCAGCCAGCAGCCTATAGGTTCCAGAAATATAGGGAGAAAGTGGCCTCACTCAATGTGGTCTTCACAATAATGTACAAAAGCAATGATACTTACTAACGAAATCCCACTATTATTCCTTTTTCACACAATGCAGTGTAAAGAGTGACTGATTCTAGGATACAAACCAAGAACTGCAGGACTCATCAAGCCCTCAGAAATCAACCAGTCCTGCTTTTGCAATGAGATAAATTCACTTACCTGAGATAACCCCAGCAAAAATCAATTCAATTTGTTTTCAAAATTTCCAGTGAAAATTTCAGTACCTTTTTACTGTGATGTCGTGTAGAATAGTGACAAAATCAATCAAATACATCTGTTCCTCTCCACATAACATCTATTTCCTTTTCCCTTCATGTCAAAGAATGAATTTAGACTCCTTTGTCATGATCTAGAAAAGCCTAAATTTTCTTGTTTTTTGTCACTTCATTAGCATTTAGTTTTCTGCAAATGTTTTCTCTTTGGTTTAAGAATACTTCAAGGCACTTGAAGTACTGTTTTATCCAGAATTCCTCAAGATATCCCTTTAGCCTTTTAGATTCTGATTTTTTTTTCAGCCGGGGGATACCTTGTCTGTTTTTAGAGAAATTTTAAAGATAAACTTTGATCATTTGAAGAGTGCTTTGGTTAATTATCAGACACAATAGTCAGGCTCTCTGAACTTGCATGCCTCTGTTATCTCAAGATCCTTTAAACTCTTCTTTCTATATTTTGACCTATATTTCTACTCAAATTTTAAATTAACTTAGTGAATCTGGTCACAATTTACTTTTCCTAGAAAGATTTTTTAAAAGAGGATCATTCACTATTTTCTTTGTTACACATCTTTCCTCGTTCTCCTTTCTTACTTTTAATATATTCCTAAAGCCTTCCTTATGATTTTTAATCTGATTTTTAAATTGGAAGACAGTTTTTAGTCCTTACAATTTTAGTCATGTTGATTGTTATGCATGTTATGCAACCTGATTTTCCTTATATTTGTTTTATATGGATCATATCTTCACTCTTACTTCCAAAATACTTATTATTTTCACATTACTATAGATTAGTTAAACAGAGTAGAATTTTCTCACTATTCACTATCTCTGGTCTTATGATTACAACTCTCAGTTTTCCTTTTTTTTTTTTTTTTTTTTTTTAGTTGTATTTGACTTTATTATTTTATTTTATTTTACTTTATTTTACTTTACTTTATTTTATTTTATTTTATTTGTTATGAGTAAAGGAACTCCTAAATTATATTTCTAATTAGAGTATAATAGCTCAGAGGTGGATACCTTCTCAGTTGTAAATAATATTTTGATTTAATTCAATGATTTAAATCAAAAAGACAAAATGGTACTTGCAAACTATAGTTTAAGGTAAACTATAGGAAAAGAAAAATGCTAGAAAGCTTGAACAGCTCTGTTCTTTCTGTAGGACAACACAACTGCTGAGACAGTAATAACAATTTATTTGGTAAAACTGATGTGTTTTTTTTTAAAATATCAGGAATGGTTATAGGCGTTGCTAAAATATTCTAACTTGTCTGCTAGCAAAAGAATAGGAATAAGGGCATTCAGTTTCTTTGAGAAGCAAAGAACAGAATACAGTCACTAAAAACTGGAAAAGAACCTCCAAATAAATCTAGAAGGTCACATTTAATAACAGACTTAATTGAACATAAAATATCAAGAGCAAAGGCTCAATGGTTATGCGAGTGGAATGAATATACTGGCATAAGTTTTACACAAGTATTAGATTTGGTGTGATGGATTCTAAGATAATATAAAAAGTAAGAATAAAAGTAGATATCTGAAACTGGCAATTAAGGCCACGTTCTACTCTTGTACTTAAACGCACAACTCATATGTAAAGCCAAACAAATTAAAATGTCTCTCTTGGTATTTAAATGGGAGGTATATCTGATATTACAGCATAGAAGAATGGAAGGGTGCAAGAAATGAGGAACAAATGACAATTCCTCTCTTATCCCCTCTTGTCTCTTCACAGTCACTTCAACATAAAGCAATACATGTGTATTCTCAGTCCTAAAGTACTGAGATCAAAGGACATATTCAGTCTTTTTCATAATCCATATTTATCATTCATACTGGAATTATACTATTGCAGAACTTAAAATTTTCAAACACAAATATAGTTCAAATCATAAATATTTTTCACAGTAACTTGGAGATTTTGGTGATTGCTCTTTTTTTTAAAGGAAAAATACAAATTAGCAGACAACAGGCACAAATATTTTTCAGTGACATTTTGTGCCAGTGTCTTTACAGATATCTTCACAAATAGAGAAAGGTCTGCGTGTTTAATTGCTTTCCACACAACATCATCACAACTACAGCAACTGTATGTCCAAGAGAAACTAGTTGATGAAAACAGGGACCATGATGGGAAACGGACAAAAATGTTATTATTAACAGACATTTAAATAATAAGACTATATTACTTATATCTTGTAAATCACCAAATGCTTTTTGATTGCTTATGCATGGAACAAAAGTTCCGGCTCAACAGTTGCTTCAGGACAGCTACGCAGCACAAGACAGCAGAGCTTGTCAGGTCTGCCCTGCAGCTGCCAACGCAACCTGACCTTCCACACTCTTTGTGTACCTTGAGGAAAGTGATGGTGAGTATGACTGTAACTTTAGGATCACTTATAAATATACTTTTTTTGGCAGTCTTAGTTCATTCAAACTTTGTGGCAGTATTGCTGCAGCAGATGACAGTCTTCATCTTAAACTAATTAAAGGGGAATAAAGAAAGTTCTGGAATCATGTGAATAATTTGAAACATGTTGGACAAGTCCATTTATTGTCCTTAACTGAGCTTAGCAGAGCCAGTGACTGGGCAGTAGTAGGAAACTGCAGAGGCTGCAAACATAAGTGATATTGAACTAATTTGTGAATGGACATGCAAGATAATGTCAAGTGTTTCAAATGGCTTCAGAAGACTGATTGTAAAAGTCGTGGTGTGGTAAGCATAACTTCACACCAAATGCTTATTTCCCTCTATTAGCAAGCTTAGAAAAATCAACCAGCAATAACAAGAGCTTTGCAATTTCAATCTTTCTTGTGATATAGCTTCACCATAAAAAATGTGAAGAAAAATTACACCTTCTTCTGCAGTTAGAGAACACCATTTTCTTATACTATTGACTTCATCATGTCCTAAGTTACATTCTTGTTTCTGGTGTGCAACTGAACGGCCTCATAAATTACAATTTAGGTACAATTCTATTGATGATACAGGTACTAGAAGAAATAGATCTTAACTAAATCCTTTCTATATGTGAGGTGCCAGCAATAAAAAAACAAGGGTGGTGCAAAAGTCCTTTTTTTTTTTTCCTCGACAAAGGTAGACAGACATAACTTTTAATACAAAACAGAAGCTGAACTGATGGGTGAAAAAAGAATAAGGGCACCTGCCCTATCCTGGCATGCTATATTTTTTAGAAACATAGTAATTTTCCTGATAATCATAGATGTAATATTTTGATTTATAGTCCTCATTCTTTCTTCAAAAGATGCAGAGCATCTAATTTGTTATGAGATGGAGCATTTTGTTTTTAAATTAATGAATAACTATTCTGTTGAACTATCTTGTTAAAAATAAATTGTTCCAAGTCTAATCTTAGAATTACAAAAGCACAGTTTCAGTGTATATTCTGAGAGATTATTTCCATTGCTTGGTTCTTATTGGTTTTGGCAAAATTGTCTCAAGAAAAATGACAGGCTGCTCAAAACAGCAAGAGCTATGAAGGCTTGTTTAATTCTGAAAGTTTAATAAGGGAGGCCCAAATTTTTGTTCCATTGTGTCTCAGTGTCATAATCAAAACATTTTTATTTTGATTTTGATAATCAGCACATGTATAAGACCAGCAAGTCACACTTTAATTCTGTCCACATACTGAGATGTCTGGATGTGTGAATCTAATTTGCTGTGCTTTCCTGACCCTAAGCCAAGGCAGCAATTTCTATACCCACACAGCAGAAAAGGAAGAAAAGGATGAGAGTAACAGTAGGGAAACAATCCATTTCCCCAGCTGGAATTGAGGAGATATAGTGCCCTGGTAATACAGCTAAGCAGCTTCTAGACTGAATCTGGCCACTGTCCAGAAAGCTACAAGTAGATTTATGAAAGCAGAATTCTGTTTGAGACTAATATAGAAAAACGTAGGAGTGGGATTGAGTTGAAAGTTAAGATACATAAATTTGTTCTAGGTACCTACACTTCCATTACATTCAATAAAGAGCTGGGTCATGATTTGTTTGAATAAATGTATGTGCTCAGGGCCATTTGAGATTATACATATTCATACATACATACAGATATATGTTCAGGATAGCCAAACCAGAGTGGCAGAAATGAGGCAAATGTCCCTTTCTGGAGCGGTGGTCAGAGGCCAGATGCAGTAACATAGGAGTGATGAAGTGGCCTTGAATGACACCAGATGCTGAGGTTTAGGAAAGAGGATCCCACTCCCAGTCTGCACAGCAAAGGAAGGCACAGCCAACTCCTCTCTTTATTTCTTCCTCTCTTACACTTGCCCTTTCTTCCTCTCACCTTCTTCCCCTCTCTGTGTCAGAGAAGTCAAATTGTTTCAGATATAGCAGTGTGCAGTCATAGCTGGACCTCTCTTGTACTCTCTAAATGAATCAGAGGTGAGAAAAATCTGACAAGTATATTAGTCTGTGACAAGACCCATGGAGGAGTCATGTAAGATCCTAGTCATCCAAGTGTGTCAGCACTACCTATTTTTTTCAGGACAACTACATGAACATGTTAGGTTGATTTTGCTCCCTTACCAGTTACTGTCATGTAAAATATAGACTTGGGGAAATTTAATTAAATCTATTACCAGTTAAAAAAAATTAAATTGGAGTGGGTTGGTGAGAAACAAAGACAAAACCCCTCTAAACCACCTTCCTCCCACCCCACCCTTCCCAGACTCAGCATCATTCCTCCATTCCCAACTCTTCTTCAGGATTTATTGCTGGATCATTTTTAGTCCTGTCAAATTAATTACTTTAGCTGGCAATTTGAAAGGTTCCCAATGTAACATTGAGAGAAAAAGCACTGTAAGCAGTTAAGATGCTCTGGGATCTTGACTCTCAGAGTGATTACACAGACACACATAAATAGTTCTTGAATAGTGAAATTTCAGCACTCTGAGAAGGGAATAAAAATTTTAATTTCTCTCATGTAATAGGCAACATAATAAAATTGTGGCATTCCTTGCAGAATAGAAGATTTCTGTGAAAACATATTTTCATTGATCTAGGATTCTTCAGCAAGTGTTAGTAATTCACCCAAAGCCTTCGCCACTAAAGTTGTTCTTTGCCTGATCTAGGCTGCAGATACACAAAACTGTGTACTGAAGGTCAAGTACATGTACCATTCCAGTAAAAACAGTATTTGATTTACATTGTATGAAAATTTCCTCATGCAGTGCTTTTTGGCAGAAAGTATTCTTTCCTCTCTCCTTCACTTTTAAAATCTTTTTGCTCAAGCTACCATGCAACACCTGAAGATAATAATCTTTTCCAGGGAAAGACAAATAGATCAATGAATTTTCAATTAAATCTTATCATCTTAAAAGCATAAAAAAAGCTTTGGTTTTTTAAATATTTCCTGTGCCCATCTGGTGGTATCTCATAGCCAGAAGAGTTTATCTGCTCCTCCTGATTATTCCTCACCTGAGGTAATAATCTTGGTTTTTGATATGATAATTGTTTTCACAGCAACAAATTTTGACACCAGAGGCACATCATGATACAGGTTAGAGAAAAAGTATCAGAAACAGTTGAATTTGCAAGAATTGAAAGATAGAACTTGTTTTATGTAAATACCTCAGTGTTAAAGATGTATAAAGAAAGGTTTCTACCTAAATCTAAAATGGGACGTACAACTCCAAACTACCTTTCAGCATCAATGAGTTTCTCAGGTTACACACCAATCAGAAGCTACTGTTCCTTTTTTTGTAAATAAAAATTCGTAGGAAGTTAAATTATCATGTGAATTAATGTATTTTTAATAACATTGATTAAAATCTTCAGTAAATACAGTTGAAAATAAAAGTATAGTTATATTTAACAACAGTAACAAAAATAATTTACATATGCTGGTTTCTGTAGAAGATTTTAATCTTTTTCACATACACTGTACATACATTTTCAAGTATGGGAAACACTAAGGAATGTATGCCTATGAAACACTCTAACAGGATGCCTTAAATTTTCACTACGATAACTACAAATTTTAGGTGGCTTTTCCAGGTGTAACACTTGGTAATATAGAACTCTTACCTGATAAGTGGTTCTCTAATATGAGTGTTTTCACAACATATACAACAAAAGAAATATACTTATTTAAAACACTGGAAAATATCATCATGGTTTTGTTTGTCTTGGATACTAAACCATATTCAGTTCCTGGAATTTACAGTAATGAAAGAATTGTTTAGGTTGTTGCAGGTACTGTTTTAAAGGAATAACAACCTAATTTCTATTGTAATCTGAGACTAAAGCTCTGCTTAATCAATGACCAATTCAAGCACAGTGGCTTATCAAACTGGAATAATAAATGATATGGTAGCTTTATATTCAGTGCCTAAGAAACTATTTAGAAGGCAATTCTCTGCTTATCAAATCACACACCACGTTATACAAAATATTGATTGACTCTCTAAACTAAATTAAGGTATGGCTGAATCAATCAGGATGATACACAAGTTACTGCCTTTCTAGTAAAGATGGCATACTGAATATCAAAACACACAAAAATATGCCATCTAATAATTAGTGTGGGATGAGATTGTGTCATAAGGGAGAGCATCTGGGATAGTATTTTTATTATTTTCACAGTCCTCAGATAATTTTTGCGTCACTTGCAGCAATCAAAACTTACTGAGAGGCAGTCCCTCCTAACTGGAGGGCATCCCTTCAAGTTTCCTTCCTGTATTCAGGATTTCCAAAATGGATGCTACTTTGCCCAGAGGAACAACATCCCTCAGGTGTTAAGCTACACCAAACAACCTCTCTCTGAGTTATTCTGTCACTGTGAGACAAGTACAGAGCAGACTCCAGGGAAATCACGTACCCAGGAGGAGAACCCTTCTTGCAAGTTACCACCCACCTGTCCCAAGCTGGCAAAGCCAGCAGTTCCAGCTCAGTGAGGGAGTGTCTGCACTGGTCTAGTTCCACGTTTAATGTAAACTCTTGAATTTTACAGACTATTGAGTGAAGACAAAAATGTAATAATTATGTATTGCAAGCACTTATTCAACTGACAAAGGCAGCTTAGTTTCAATTATTTATAACACTCCATAATGTGCTAATAAATGTTCTGTAGTAGCAGGTCTTGAAAATGTAATGAAGTCTTAGTAAAATAAAACCTCATTAAAGCATTCAGCTATTAATTCTGTATTGAGGAAAGGACAGCATAATCTGTTTCTATGAGCAATGTGTTTCCCGTATCTCTTCTATGATTTTCGTCTGTCTCAATTTTTTATCAACATTGTTTCTGACTTTTCTGAGTTGTAAGTGTATTATATTTTTCTTACACCAAAGGAAATTTACACATTTTCCTTCTTGCTGTGCTTATCACAATCTCTATCAAGATTTCATAATACTTTAACTTCCTCTGACTCTTCTTTATGCCTTCTAGTTTTACCAGTCCCACTAAATGTTTTTCAACTTATCAATGAATTCAAAAGTAACACAGAACACAAATAACTACACATGTGAGTGTGGAGTCAGAACTAAGTTTGTATAGGTACCATAAATCTAATTTAAAATTCAATTTCAAATTTATAATTTCAAATGCATTTCAAACTCATTATATACTAGCAGTTTGAATGTTCAAGACCAGGATTTATGGTGGGCTGTCCTGCCCCAAGGCATAGTCTTGATTTTCCAACTATTCACTGAGTGCCTGAATATAATCTTGGAATAACTGTAGAAGCAGTAAGAAAAAAAAATCTCTTTAGGGCACCACCCCAAAAAATTTTAATACAAAATACGGAACTGCCAATTTCAGCAAATAGGGAGTATTAAACACAGAGTGTTCTGCTCCCCTCTAGCATACCTTAGATTCTTTTTTTCCATCAAGATCCATGGCCTGAGGGTAAGTACCTATACACATTTTTCTGGAGGACAAGGTCAGGCATCATTTAATTCTTTAAAGGAAACAAAGAACTGAGGTAAGAGTTCAGGCAATGCCCAGACTTTCATGATGCTGACCTTCACTCTGTTCACACCGAACTGTGGTAGTACTGTATCAGTTAGCTACACTCATCATTAGTCTACAGTTTGTAGAAAATACTAACTGATGTTATGAACTCCTGCAAGAACAGTCTTCAGCACCTTCCATCATAAGTGATACGACCATTTTGTCAGCCTCTTTTTCTCTTACATGTTCACACTAATTTTAAATATCCCCTATCAATGCCACTTAACAGCTGTGTCCTTTGTAGGACGACAAAAAATTAAAAATCACATTTTATTGAAATCTCCTGTTGTATGACTAATACAAAAGGCTGCATAGAAAGGTGTATAGAATAGATAGACTCAGTAGGTGTAGGGGCATCCTCTTCCTTTGGACTATTCCAGTGCACCTCAGCCAAATCTCATGCTCATTATCTTTTCTATCTACCTATTGTGCACCTTTCTTATTACTCTGCCATCTTTTAAATGAAAGAATAAAAGTAATAAGGCTTCATAAGGCTTTTCTGCCTCTTTTGTCTGAATATTACAGGCTAGTCTGAAATCTTAGAGTAGGAAAATGACATGTAGATCGGAACCTTGGTATAACACAGAAACATGTTAACAAAGGCTTTTTGTATAAGTAGACCTTTTTTTATGTAAAAGCTACCTTTTGTGTTCTCTGTTAAGAAACATATTATTCATATCTTCCCAACAACAAATGAACAAGTTTTTGTCAGTTTGAAAAATTTTAATATAACTATAGATTTCATGTGCTCTGAAATAATGTATAATCACTCAATATCATATTCCTAAATTATTTAGTAAATGCACAAAGATAGATCAGATGTTTGATAATACCAGAAGCTCAGTAGTGGGTAAAATTGATTGAATGCACTTTGAGCATGAATAAAAGAGTTTATGATTTATTGACACTTTGTAGATTAATCTGAGGCCACATTAAGCAGTGAAGCAGAATAGTAAACCTGATTTGCCGGAATGTTAGGACCAGTCTTATATCAAGGAAGAAGAATTAGATCATACTTTTTGACATAAAGTATTTTTGGCAACTTTCAATGACCTTGAAAGGTAACACCTGCAAACAATGGGGGGGAAACCTGTGTTCTTTGTGCCAGATCTTCTAACAATTTCATTATTTTAAACTGCATAGAAAGCATTGAAATAAGATCAATCAAATAAAAATTAAAGACAAAATAATTCTGATTTAGAATGATATGTTACTTTTTTTTTTTTTTTAATAATTACTAATTCTTAAGGACAAAATTAGTATCTTAGATTTACTGGTCCAGTCTTCCTTAATATGTGATTGCTTGTTTTGTGTTTTGTTAGATCATTTCAGGTTGATATGTAATACTGATTTTTCGGTATTTGCTATCAGGATTTGAATTTTGTGACTTGAGGATTCATTTCTCCCACATTAAGGCACATGCCTATTTTTCTCTCAGTGGACAATTATGAGAAGGAGGATTATTTTTCTACTGTATTCCCAAAGGTGCTTAAAGGACACTGACAGATTCTTTTGTCACTTCCAATAAATTTTAGATTTTAGCTTGTTTACCCAAAGTTTACTGGTCTAATAGAAAAGCATATAAGACAAATCCCTTGCAACAAGTAGTGTGGACATCAGGATCTTAAGGGCATTCATGCAATAACAGTTGTTAAAAACATTTGGAATAAATAAACCTTTTATCTTCTCATAATGTTGTTAAGTACAAGTGCTGAAGCACTTTTACTGTGCTGATAGTTAAAACCGGTCCTCACTATGTATGTATATATGTTTAGGCTATAAAAGAACACGCTCTACAAAACAATACCTGAGCATTACACGCATAAAATACAGAGTGGGAGTCTTCTGTCTGGGTTGATTTATTCAACATGCATGAAGAAACAGAATATGATGCCTAAAACTCTAAACAACAACACAATGAGTTCACTTATTTCCTTATTTTATTTTATGCAGAATATTAAGGAGGCTTGCAGGAACCCTCACTCTGGAAAGAAATATTGTGATAAATTTTAGATTTTATTACCTTCTACTAGGTCATCTTACAAATAACACTTTTCTTTGAGAATTTGGTGCTCTTCATTTGCATTAACAAGTGATACAAAGCAATGTAATCTTTCAGTTTTTCTTATTGGAAATGTTGAATGAGTTTTGGGAAAAAAAGAGAATACCACTAGCTACTGCAAGATGATACAACAAAATGATATATTACTTTATATGTAGACACTGTCTATGAAAGAAAAATACAATAAGTTTGCAAAGACAGCAGTAAAACTTGAGAGGTTTTGAAGGTGATATCTGAGCGCAAGAAAATTCAGAAGTTCAGAGAAGTTTTTATTTTACTCAGAAAGGTTAGGAGGGATTCAGACAAAAGAAAAAAGACAGAAATCTTGAAAAATATCCCTTTAAAAAGTCAGAAAATCAATTAAACACAAAGAGGCTAATCCAAATGAGAGAGTGTTACAAATGAATCATTTTCTACTTACTGTGAAAAGGCAAGACAAGAGAAGAGCAGAAAAGACAAAGAATAATACATATGGAAAACATGAGTAAGCAAATCTGTAGAGTGATGAGCGAATTAGAGTAATTTAGTGGTAAGGGCTATATTCAGGTCTAGAATAAGGTGTCTTGCCTCTACCAGATTACATTTCACTGCAGTCCTCAAATTCTAAATCGGGCTCTTGAAAATTGCTTTTCATTGTTCTTGTAAACCAAATATCTACTGCTTATTCCTATATAGATGTCTTGGATTTAGGAAATGGATGATGAAAGGACTTCACTATTTTTCTTTTTTCTTCTCATTTCCTTATTATAAAATAACTATCATCAAGGATAGTGTGATGGTAAGATTATTAATATTCAAGATTTGAAAGATAAGTCTAAGTTTATCTTAACTAAAAGAAAATCACTCCTTTTGACTAAAAGCTAGCAGTCAGTGATTGTTTCTAAGATGACAGTGGGTGTACCAGTTCTTTAGGCTCCACCAAGAACCATCTCTCCATATTACCACATTATTACTGTTTGATTCCTTCTTAAATTTGTGGCAGTAAACAAGGTGCTTGAGAAGTCTGTCCCAGGGATGGATACCTGGATTCGTTAACACTGAAATTTATTTTTTTTTCTGAAACACTACATAGTCTGGGTCTCTGCAATCACTTGGAAGGTTCTTCCATTATGATCATAGGTAATAAAGTTTCTGCCTGACCTGTCCTGAATTCAGTGACAAGGGGTGTCCCTCAGCAAACTGTGCTGGGGCCAGCACTGTTTAATGTCTTCATCAATGACATAGACAGTGGGATCAACCACTCAGCAAATACGCAGACGACACCAAATTGAGTGGTGCAGCTGACATATCTGAAAGATGGGATGCCATCCAGAAGGACATGGGCAAATTTGGGAAGTGGCTCTATGGCAATATCAAGACATTCAACAAGACCAAGTGCAAGGTACAGCACATGGGATTGGGGCAACCCCTGATATCAGTACATGCTGGGGAATAAGAGGTTTAGAGTAGCCCTGTGGAGAAGGTCTTCGTGATGCCTGTGGACAAAAAGCTGGATGTGAGATGGCAGTGTGCACTTGCAGCCTGAAAAATCAACCATATCCTGGGCTGCATAACAAGAAGCATGGCTAGCAGGTTGAAGAACGTAATTTTCCCCCTCTACTTCACTCTCATGGGACCTCACCCAGAGTACTGTGACCAGCTCTGAGGTCCCCAGCAGAAGACCTGTTAGAGTGGGTGCAGAGGAGAGCCACAAATGGCCAGAGGGCTGGAACACCTCTCCTATAAAAAAAGGCTGAGAGAGTAGGGGTTGTACAGCCTGGAGAAGAGAAGGCTCTGCGAAGGCCTCCTAGTGGCCTTTCAGTACTTTTAGTAGGCTTATAAGAAAGATGGAGATAAACTTTTTAGCATGGCCTCTAGTGATAGCACAAGGGGTAATGGTTTTAAACTAGAAGGGGGTAGATTTAGACTAGATAAAAGGAAGACATATTTTACAATTAGGATGGTGAGATACTGGAAGGGGTTGCCCTACCTCCAGAAACATTGAAGGTCAGGTTGGATGATGTTAAAACTAAATAGTTTGAACTTTACTTTTCTCTAGGACTAAAATGGCAACATGACAGCATTGAATTGTCAGCATGCGAACCAGAGAATTCCACTGAATTATGATTTTTTAGGAAATCTTGAATAAATTACCACACAATCAGCAACTTAAAGTCTACATTAGTCCTAGTCAGATGGCTTTTGCCACAAACAAAGGCAATATCAGCACACAAAGTGACACAGACATTCGTGATACAAAGAAAATTCAGACCGCTAGATTATGAAATAGGATAATATTGGACAAGAATCTCAGTAGTCATGAAACAATGATGAAATGAAGTAATAATGAAAATAATTTAGAAGAATATTCTGTACAATGCTAATTCTTATAGAGTCAAATGTAAGTGTCTTGTAAATGTCTATTCTTTTAAATGCCTGATACTTTTGAGGTAGAATTAATTAAACCTCTGAGCCCAAGGTGAGCTCAGGAAAAGGGGATAATTTGCTCACTTTGACCATAAAAACCTAATGTAAGCTAGAGAAATTTATAATCCAGTGAAGAAAATCCATACACGCATGTTACAATGAATCAAAATAAAACAACACAGTTTTCATGGCTATCTTGGATGGGTAACCAAATCCTAGTCTAGACAATATTTAAAGCTCTGAATAGCTTTGTTAACAGAAATTATAGGAAACTCCGAAGTGAAACAGATTTCTATTAGAAAATGGTGGCATTAAGAATTTGAATAATTATACATATGAATATTGAACCAAGAAGATCAGAGATGTACAAATTTTAGGGCATACTAAGTACAAAACATTATTATAGACCACCACTGCATCAAGGTAGCAGAAAAGGGGAACAGTTACTAGTGAGTACCTTGAAATCTATTCTCCTGTGATTCTTCCCAAGTTTACTGGTTAGCTCTTTAAGGGTATATACGAAGATCTATTCATTCATTCTATTTGCTTGCTAACTTGCACCCTTAGCCAGAGGGTATCTCATTAATACCAAGGTAATTGTTTTGCACTAATTGTTAGAAACAGTAATGAGCTTTAATTTCAGTGACATTCTCAAGTATCATAGCTGCAAACTACAAACAAATAACCAGCTTATTTCAAACTTCTTTATTCTTTATTTTTCTCTCATGGTTACACTGAAGACTTTTACTAACATCATAATTATGTCATATACATCATGTTGTGGAAAGATTTTTTTTCCTCCTTTTAATGTTTTACTTGTAGGCTTTAACAAGTTTATAGATATCAGCCCCCAGTGTTATGATAGAGTTTTGGTTTAGAAGCAGATGACTGTTATTTCACTGTAATCCTTTTTGCAGATTTATGGAATCATAAACCTGATGGTGCTTTAAGGGTGCTTTCAAAAGGAAGCAGCAGCAACAACAAAGGAAATGTTGGAAAGCAAAGTGTTGCTGGATACTGTAGAAGTTTTTCTGTTTTGAGGGAAGAATCAGGCCGCCTATGCAAGTGACTGATACTTCTGGGATATTGTGGGCAATATTAGTGCAAACTTTGGCATTATCTCTTGCTCATTTAATGTTAATATGGCATACATTCTTCTTGTCATTCCATGTCTCCCTTTGCCATTGGCAAAGTTTTGTGCCAGCAGTTTTCTGTTGTGCCATGGTTTTCTGATACACTGAAAAGGCTTGCTGGTCTTTAGGTTCACCATAGATTTCTTGTGATTTTGTCTTGTAATAATATGCACAGGAATATGAATAAGACATTGCATTTTTTTCATTTAGCGAGTTGGGGTTTACTTGGTAGATTCTGTACTCTTATTTTCCTTGTTAAGTTAGGATTCTTTCTGGATTCAATTGTCTATTTAAACATTATATTGGTCATGTATGTACCTTTGTGTTTAAATAGCACTGAAGGGAGTTCATATCTCTTTTCCAAATATTCCCCCAAAGTGAGCAGCAAAGATGAGAATTCAAAATGCAGCATAAAAGTGGAACTTGGCAATAAAAATTTTTGTTTGATTTGGAGCATGAACATACTTACATCAGTAGCAAAACCATTAGAAACCTTTTTAACCTTTTTATGCATTGCTAGCATTATTCTGTGGTCATCTGAATTCTTATCTGATTACCTAAAATGTATAGAAAGGGCATCAGTCATTAACCCTAAAAAAAAAAAAAAAGGAAAACCAGGCATACTTTATGACTTTAGAAACAAGATAAAAGGTCTATGACTCAAAAAACCCAAAGCAAATGCTTTTTTTTTTTTTTTTTTTTTTTTTGTGGCCACAAGCATCATATTTACTTAAAGGACTGTAACTAAAAGCAAATATCTTTTACAGGAAGCTAGGACAAAAGCTGTCAGAGAACTGGGTAGTAAATAGCCCTGAAATTGTTTTCTCTGCTTCATTTCAAAAGCTTAAGGCAAAGAATGTTTGACCTTTTACAGATGGAATGGTTTCCTGCAGGTCACAGTGCTATGTGGAGTGCTGCTTGCCATGTGCAACTTGATGCAATCATTATAAATGGTAAAATTATTGCTACTGGCAAAGGTTCCTGCACAAGGAGTGTTTCTAAATCAGTGACATTTGCTTGTTTCAGTCCCCCAAAACTTGGAACATGTCTTTCCACTTCTTTCACTCAGTTGTATTTCCAGAGTTTTTTTGACAGGGGGAGCAAATTAAATAATGTGATTGTTCTACATAACCCAGAAAGAGTAAAGGGGTCAAGGAGAGAAATGTCAAACATGAGCAAAAAAGCTGCTCTTAAACTCATGATAACTCTAGTCCATTAGTTTTCACCTTGACATATTAATGAAATATGAAAGATATTTCTATTAAATCATATATTACAACTTAAGAATATTTTGATGAATGTCATATAAGCTGTAGGCTAAATTTTACTATCATTGAGAACAATGGGAATTTTTAATATTACTCTCAAAAGAATAAAACTTCACTTTAAGGTAAATTTATCTCCTGTGTTTTGTTAATAATTCTTGTTTGGGTACTACTTTCTTTCCACATAGCCAGTAGGTGAGCAACTAATTAAGGAAAACCAGATTTATTTTTTTTTTTGGTGCTTTCTTAAGTTTCCTTTTTCCTGTGACCACTATAAAAGGTTGTGCAATAGTGGAGAGTATTTGAGCATACATATAGATGTACAATACCACTGTTAGGAATTATAGGTTGTGCAATAAAAGTAACCCACTACTTCAGTAGTAACATAGTAGTTGGAGTGTTTCAAAAAGAAGTGAAAGAAACAATTGGCTCTGCACGATCAGTACTAAAAATGCAACAAAACCTGACACTGTCCAGTTGCTTTGCTCACTGTTTTGTGCCAGGTTATAAATGCAAGTTTGCCAATAGACTTCTGGACCAAATCAAATAGATCCTTCTAATATGAAATTCCACCATGACTGAGAGTCCTGAAAGTCCTTAAATGGCTGTTTTGTATAAGTAATATGTTGGAAAACTCAAGAAAGTAACAAACAACTTCTTGGCTGTTTTGGATGCTCTGGTCAATGCCTCTCATATCCAGAAGATTTGAACTTTCTCCAGGATGGCTAGATTTGTCTGATTTATCTCAAAGGATGAGGATAACACAATAATGGCCCTCAGGTATTGTCACGGTTTCCCAGTCACAGCATGAGAAGAGCAGTAGAAGTGGCATCAGGAACTGAAGCACTGGAAGCAGCAGTAAAAATAATGGGCTGCACATTTTTACAAGGGTTAAACAGAATTTTCCAGCATGGATCAGCTATTTTAACAGTGCTAACAGGTTCACATGCTATCCATCAGGAAGACTGACATGTAGTCCTTCTTCTTTAGGTCATTTATGTTACAGTGTCCTTTAATGCTTACAGAGGAACTCTGAAAGAAAGGTATTTATTGACAGGTTCACATAGTAGATACTGAAGATTAATCCCCACAAAAACACTCAATAAGCAACTCAAGCAAGTCAGCTGGGGAAATGTTGATCTCCCTTGCATCTTGCTGACCTCTTTTGGAGGCTTTTTTTGGATTAGTTTTTTATGGTGTCTCTTGTCAGTATTTGTCCTTTTGCGTCTTTTTTGTCACCATCTGAACTATTATACTTTGTTCCTGCTTTTATTTTCTTACATTGCTGTAGCTCACATACTTAGTCCTTCATACCAACTTTCTTAATTAAAACCAAGCCAAGGTCCTGTGTCCAGGTTGTACTGAATTTAAATCAGGAGCAGCTAAAACTCAGGCTTGAGGTTCAACTGGTGAACACGATGTATGTCATAAAAACCCCTGACTATATAAATACAAAGTTCAATGGAGAACTGTTCCATCTGTGATGAACTACAGATGATACCAGTATGATCTGGTGGATGCTTTCCTTTGGCAGTTTGCTCCTACTTCAGTCTGCACCATCAGACCTGGGAACCAAGACAATATATATGAAGCTGTTTACTCAAGGTCTGCCTTACCTTAAGGACACTCAATGCCATTCATCTTTCCCTCAGTTACTTTGCAAGATGTGGTAAAAGCATTGTATAGTTAACACACTCCATTAGTTGCTCAGAGCATTGAAGTAGTTTCAACACTACAAAGAATCATTAATGAAGTCTGGCACCTAACTTTTAAGTGTTGCTCTGCGTGTGTGACACTCATTGTGACAATATGTTAAGGAAACTTTCCTGTCTCAACATGCAGCATCCATTAGGGCAGTCACATTCACACCATCTGAGCTGGGACTGAGGCCCCTTCACAGGTACACACACCACAATCACACAGTCAGACCAAGTTTCCTTACTGATTCGACTGTCTCAGAAGTCTCAGTCCTTAAAATACTTTTAATCTTGGTGCTTGAGCTGCTTAAATAACAGCTTGAGCTGGTGCCTTCGAGGTGGGACCCTGAACAAAGGAAACTATGGGGTTTTATACACATACATCTAATTGCTGGGCTCTTCCTCCTCAGTTCTTGGCTTCTGCCCTGTCTCTGAGTGTCTGGTCCCCTGGCTGGGCCATAGGTCCTTGTGTCCTGTGTTGTGTAAAGGATCAGCAGGTCACAGCCTCTTGCCTCAGGGTCCCAGCACCCAGAGCTCACCCTGCAGCTCTCACTGCAGGTGCTCACTGAGCAACCTGCACTGAATGTATTCCTCAACATATATATATATATATAAATTCTCTCATTGTGTGTCTCATTGGTGAACACAGATGTTCTATGCTATATTGTGTCACAAAACTGTATCCTCAGTTTAACTGTATTCTTGTTCTTTTGCATTAGGAGTTCACTGGAAAGGTTCAGAAGTCCAAATTATAAGCTATTTCTAAATTCCATGATATTGCACATGAAATTATAATTCTGATAAAATGAAAGAACATAGTTACAATCCTTTAAATGTTGGACAAATACATTATTAGAAATTTACAATCATTAAAAAAATGAAGTACTATAAAAGTTTTTACGTATATGAATATTACATTTAAAAGACTAGGTAAGTAAAAAAAATTAGAGAGTTCTTCTAAAATCTTAACTTTCCTAGTTCATGGTATCGTAATCTCAACATTGCAACGTCTTTCCTATCTTTTCTTGGTTGGTTCCCTCAAGAATAATGACATTTGCACCCCAGGTGATCTTTCAGCATTTGCAAATTATAATCTGGCATATCACGCAATGTTTTTACTGTAAGTGTGTTAAGTTAAACCATGTATATTTAATCAGAGTTATTCTATTGATTCTTTGAAAAAATAATGTGTGGGTCTTCCAAAGAATCCAACCCATGAGTTACAAGAAAGAAAGCTTTTGTTTTTTCAAGCAAAGTACCTCTAGAGACTAGAACAAACTTCTAAACAAAAAAGCACAATAGAAGAGTTTTTATATACAGTGTCTGTGGAGGGGCTGGTAAGGATCTTTTCACACTGATTATCAGTAACAGGGTTTGGGTTAGATATCAGGAAAAGGTTATTCACTGAGAGGTTGTTTGAGCACTGGAACAGACTTCCCAGGGAACCAATCGCATCACCAAGTCTGTCTGAGCTCAAGAAGCATTTGAATGATACTCTCAGGCATATGGTGTGACCCATGGGGATGGTCCTGTGCTGGACCAGGAGTTGGACTCAATTATCTTTGTGGGTCCCTTCCAACTCAATGTATTCTGTGATTCTGTTTCAGTTCAACATACAGTATAATTCCCTGGACAAATATTGTAAATTTAATTATAGGAATTAATCATTTTAATTAGAGGTAACGATGTTCACCACTTTCTGCTCTGACTACATCCATAATTCTGTCTAATGCATGGGTTATAACAGTAAACATGGAGCTATGTGATAGACAGTCTTCTCAGCTTTCCTCTCAAATGTTAGAGTGGTCACTTTGAAAAAATGTTGTTCTCACATCTAACTGGCGAAAGCAACTTCAAAGTAAATCTTAGAAACAAGATTATTACAACGATAAATGGAACTAATAACTATCCAAAGAAATCTTATGCAGTGGGATGACTCCTATGACAGGAACATTGAAATGGAAGGATACAGCCTCTTTAGGAAGGACAGGCAATGGAGATGAGGAGAGGCTGTTTGTTACCTTCTGTGTCAGTGATCAGGTGAATTACATAGGCTGTGGCCTGTAGATGAATGAAAAGCTGACCAAGATCTTGTGGGTCAGAATTAAAGGGAAGGTAAGGAGAGATGACATTGTAGTGGAGGTCTGCTACAGTTTACCCACTGAGAAAGACCAGGCAGATGAGGCCCTCTAAAGACAGTTTAGGAGTGGCCTAAAGTTCACAAGTCCTGGGCCTCATTGGGTACTTCAATGCCCTGATAACTGCTGAAAGGACAACATAGCAGCACACAAGTAATTGGGAACATTCCTGGAGAGCATTCAGGATAACTTCCTTCTCCAACTGATAGAGTCACTGGGGAGAGGTCCTATGTTTGACCTTGTTCTCACCAGCAAGGAGAGGCTGGGGGGAATGGGAAGCTTAAGGGCAGCCTGGACTGCAATGACCATGAAATGGTGGAGTTCGAGATTCTTGGGGTGTCAAGGAGTACATGCAGCAATCTCACCACTGCTGTAGTCTGAATTCTAATTGGTAAAGGCTTGCCAGGAAATGGACGTGGATTATGGTGTGAATTATCTGTTGTACCCAAAGCTAAAGAAAAGACTTTAATAGTTGACATTCTCTGTGGATGGTCTGGGTCCCTAAAATCTGAAAAAAGGAAAGAGTTAAAAATGAGTATAATTTACATACAATGAATACAGAAACTTTAGCCTATCTGTGGCTTGCCAGAGAAGCTTGTCAGTTTAAACCCCTTCAAAAAAATCATTAGTTCTAATCAATTACCCCATCAAACCTCATCAACTCTTTCTACTAACAAACTTCAGAGACTCTGCCTTGAAAAATAAAAAAATATTATTAATAATTAACTTAATATTTAAAAATATTTTCTTGTACTATTTTAGACTAACCTTTAGAGAAAACTCTATACACCTTAAAAGTGTCCCTTTTGAAGACATACCACTACCCTTAAAAACCAAATTTGAAAGGCTGTAACTTATTGTGTAACATCTGCTGCCATCAAAGGTTAACAATATTGTTATATATATATTCTGGTAAGTAATTAAAATTCAAACATCACTATAGAGATATAATTCAGTTTACTTCTTTTAATTTTACAATTAAAAAAACCTTTCTCAGGCAAATCTCAATACAGTTTTTTACAGAAAATGAAGAATATGTTTTGTTTACATCAAGGATAAAAGAATAAATTTTCAAATAAATGTGTAGAAACTTAATCTTCTATGTAGCATTTGAACGCCCCAGAAGAAAATCAGGAAGATTTGGCAGAAATGGATAGAATAACATCTAAGTGTTTTTCCTGAAAAAATTCTATAGTCCTTCAGTTTGTTATTTTCTTTTATATGCACTTTAATTCCCATTCCCAAGAGCCATTCCAAAAAAAAAAAAATAATAATAAAAAAAAATAGTGTTGTTTGCAGTAACATCAATATGTGGAGATGAGGAGGGGATTTTAGTTTGCAGATTTTATGTAAACATCAGGAGATACTTGTTAGCTGCACTGAAGCTTCTTTTAAGAGAAGCATTGAAATATTGTATTGGAAATTACTCAAGAGGGTGCAAGCAATCTACATAGATTTGCTACTGCCTCTCAAAACAATATGAAGAAACAAATTCAACTGCAAAGTCAACAGAGGTAGTCAACTCCTTTGGTGAACTTCTGACTTAAATTTACTTATAATTTGGCTTTTCCTCCCTCCTTTAGGAATACTTTAAATAAGATATGAAGGGAAAATAAAAATTTCATTATTCAAATTGATTCCGTGTTGTTAGATTTCAACTTTTCTTGGTGGCTTTTAGAATCTATAGTAGGAATGGTGATCTGTTGGGCTTAAGTCACCTGAGATCTGTGAAAGTTTTTGGCATGGTTAGGCAGCATTAAGTGGCAGAAAGTGTGGCTGTGCTCGCAGTAGACTGTGCAGCCTCAACGCAGTGGGCTGTGGATGGCTACCAGTTTTGGTGTGTGAAGCTTCTCCTGAGCTTTCTATTCTACTTTTCATCTTAGACAAGGAACACTGTCCTGTGGAGTCTGACAGCATAGATGTCCAAGTCCTGGTGTAGTAACTCCCACTACTATGAAGCTGAATATTTGCTGCATGGAAACTTTTTCATTGATGGTCTTTTGTCCCTCTGTTTTTAAATTGCTAAAAAAAACCCAAACCACCACATCTAACATCCTACTCCCCTACCTTGTATTTACTGTATTTACTCGGTTTGTTTAAAGTAGGAGGGTATGTGATTGGTTGGGTTTTTTTCCTTGCTCCAGCCAGACAACAGCACCTGATGACTTTGCTTGGTTCAGTTGAATTATTGTTTCCATGGAACCTAAATTAGACTAGCAAACAGGTAAAGAGGAAAGCTAAAATGGTGAGAAATATTTACAAAGACAGTGTGTAAGACTGTATGTATGCATCAGTTATGCTTTGATTAAAAGAAAAAAGGGATATTGAGGCAAATATTTTGTGTCTTAGCTTTACTACCATTACCTACCATTACCTTCTTTGCTTCCCTGTTCACCTTCCTAAAACACCAGGATCTCCATTTCCCACCACTTGTGCAAACATCCTTTACAGCACAACCCCCTTCTTTTTTCTTCTGACCTGCTGCACTGCCTCCAAGGATATGTCTGTTCCACTTTGGTACTGTGTTGTTGGCTATGGAATTCAAGTAGTGTGATAAGACTGTGAGGCAGTGATCCTAAATTTGGGAAATGGAGTTGTACACAGGAGAAGAGGGGAGGATGGAGAGCTACTTTGCCAATTAAAGCTTGTGATTAAATTATATAGAAGATAGGTATATCCATAGAGTTGCATTTTTTAGAAGTTACCACTTCTATATCTAAGTAAAAAAAATAAATAAATTTGAGACTAGGGAAAATATCTTCTGTTATATAGATGTGTCGACTGCCACTGTAATCAAAATTGATTTTTCCAATATCTCTGCTGATGTTGTATGGTTAGGTTACTGGTGAGAACTTTCTCATAATGTGTGTTCTGAATTAAAAAATACTGATCTTGTAATTGCCTAAATCATGCATATGCTTGTATTTATGATTCTGTTCCATCTGTGGGTAAGAGCAGGTTGAATTTGAGCTGTAAGATTGGTTATGGGAATAAAGGGATATGTCTTGAGCTCTGATTCACAGATTTGGAAGATCTGTCTACTAATAAACATCCACAGAGTATAGCAGGTCTCACCAACCTTTGAAAATAATATGAATATAGAACTATTTTTGTTGGTGTTGATCTATGCTTAGCTGAAAGTTCATGATCTCTTTGTTTTTCATCTAAAATAAGGGTATCTGAAGCCATAATTTATTCTAATCACTTATTTGCATTAATAATTAGACCCTTTTCTGATATGTAGCAAAGTGAGAAATGTTTTTCTTATTGATTTTTTGTGTATTCTTTCAGTTGAAATGGAGATCCAAATACTTAATGGTATGATACAAATTTGTATCAAGGGGCCTTTAAGTCTATAAACTGTTGAATACAGCATATACATTCCCTGTCTGCAAGATCCAGAAGCCCTTATTCATTACCCCAAAGTATAATTATCACTTAGGATTTAAATGATGAGGACAAAGTAAAAAACAAAGGCACAGAATACTTTAAGTATGTTCTTATGAAAAAGATAAGGATTACTTTCTGTAATTTCTTAGCAAATGCTTACAGAGGTTAAATATTTTATGTATTTCATGGGATTTGAAACCTAGAGATGTCTCTGATACATATTTTCCCTTCAAGAGGAAATCTGCATTTAAAATTTGACCAGTTGCTAAGCTGTCTCCTTCTTTAAAGCCCTAAGTACCCTTTCAGTTTATTTTCCCGTCATGTGCAGAAAAGGGCCACAGAACCACATCTTTTCAAGTTGTTTTCCAAGGCAGGTGTGCATGAGGTTTAAAACATGTCTTTTGATTCCCTTCTCCGAAGAGTTAAAATCTGTAAAAAATAAATCTGATTTTAATAATCTCATCCACTATGCAGAAAAAAGTTATGCAATATATTTCAATTTTCAACAGTTCTTTCCAGGGCATGCAATTTCCTTCTAGCCCCTCATTATTGCTCTTTCAGAACTATTTTAGTCTATCCCATCCCTGATTCTAATAACGTCTAGTTCCACTTAAATAGGAATCAGCTAAGTTATAAGTATTATTGAGTAAGTCACACATATACACTAAACTTAGACTTCAAAAAAGTATTACGAATACCTCTAAAGGAACACCAGGGTTAAGCAGCTCACATTTTGACAGTCATAATCTGAAAAAGAAATGTTCTGTTTTATTGGGGAGTATTTAAAAATATAAAATACCGTTTGCAGAGGAAGAAGGGTCAACCTTGCAATGTCCCTGTAATGCTTCTCAGGTAGTTTACATTAATGACCCATGTCTAACAAATTTCCCAATAATCTTGAATAGGAACCTTGGTTAACTTTCTGTTTCATTTTATAGTTTTCAGTTAAGCACCATATCATTGGGTAAGATTATATTCTGGTACATGTAAAATAGCTCTGCCAGTGCTTCATAAAAGCAATACCTTGATCTTATTTTTGCAATGGAAGGAAACCTTCTTTGTTAATTAAATGCAGCACAAAATGGACCGATCAAATTGAGTTCTGGATAGTGGTCACACAACCTGAAGAAAATGCAGTGAAGCTCAGAGTATTCTTTTTTTTCCAGATAATATGTGAAAAAGGATAAGATTTTGCTGTGCCTTCTATTTTTATAAATTTTCAATTCTATTTGTATTAATCTGTAGAACTTCTAATGAAACTTAATTTTTATTGAAGAGAAACTGTACTGTTTGTAAGTAATACAGAACATAATAAGTAGTTTAAAAGCAAATTTCTATAGCTCACAACTCTCTGTAAAGTTCTTTGAAATTTCTTGAATAAATTCAAGTGACATACAAATGCTTACTGTTGAGAGATCTAGATAGAAATAGAGGCCTTGGGAAAAAAAACCAAACAAACAAAAAAGAAAGGAAAGAAAAAGAATGAGGCTTTAAATACAATAATGATAGGTTTTTTCTCAAATGCTATTGGGTATTTGCAGGGGTTTCATCTGAGTTAACTTAGACACCTGAAAATTATTTGTCTAAACTGAAAGAGCCAACCCAGACCATTGTTATTTTCAGGAATTAGTAACCTCCAGGATGACACAAGGAAGATATGCACCTTTAGAGGGTAAAACACTTCCTGCAAGGACTAGAGCGCAAGACAGGTTGAGTGAACTGGGGTCATCTTTACCTCTACTTACTGCATGAATATCCGCACAGTGACTATTCTGGATTTAGACAACTAACACTGAGGTGTTCAAAACTAAATAGATTTCACACTTAAGGTCTGAAACTGTACTTTAAAGCAGGTTTTCCATGCATGACGTTACTTATTATGTAAGAGTGATGCGAAAGTGAAGTGATTTCATTCATTCATTCAGAATGCTCTAGCCTCCTCTGTTTGCACCTATTTGGAAGTTCTCTAATAAAGCAAATAATTTTGGAATATGCTACCAGTCCTGAGGTTTCAGGCTGAGATTTTGGGTTCTTATGATATGAGGACAGAACTACTCAAATTTCCTGTGCAAGTTCAGTCACTGAAGTAAGCCCAGAACCATGACATTTATATATCAGCATTTTATATCTTTCTAATCTTATGCAGGTTCAGCCTTTGACACTACTAGGACTTTCATTCTGTCAGGTAAAGGGTAAATACAAAGAAACCAACTACAAAAACCATGTTTCTACCCTTTGTAAAATCCATATGGTCCTAGTGGAAAATACTTGAGGGTGAATTGTGTGGTGAATAAAGTCAAAGTAGTCTGTGCTTTGTGAATTTGCATTCATTAGAAAGAAAATGCTATGAAAATATTTATGAGAAAGATAAATAGAGAGAAACTCTCAATTTACTCTTCTCATCACTTTCTCTCCCTACTGTTTTTATCCTGATTGGCAGAACAGACAAAGAATACCCTTCAAAGTCATAAGCTGCTGAAATAGATTTTTCTACCATGTGAGAAGATGAAATATATCTTGACTGAAGACAGACACTAAACAGGGAAAAAAAAAAAGAGAAGTTCAATGGCATTCTGTTCTTAGATGAAACCCTTAGTGTTACTTAGGGGACATACAGCTCTGTTTTAAAAAGACTTGACCAATGCTGGATTGCACAAGATGGCATAATGAACTTCATTTCCCACATATATGATTCATTGCTCTTTTCCTGAGCAGAGCAGTCATTTCTCTAGTCCTAAGTAAATTAGATGGAATGCTTAGGGGGCAGTATGTGAATTCTAATGTTTTCTCCTCCCAAAGTGATGAGAAAACAAATTTATCTTTCAGGTTTAAAGAATAATTTGTATTGCTAAGGGAAAAAAAATCATTCAAGGTGTACCCTTGAATTAAATTAGATTTTTGGATTTGCCAGTGAAAACTTAAAACACAAATAGCAATGTTTGTAAGCATTTCTTTTTATAATAGGATGAGAAAGATATTATTTCAGAGTTTCTTAGACTGCAAAAAGTGAATATGGAAAAATACATATACAAAATTGAAACAGAATCTTGTAGTCTGGGGGTCTCATTCCCAAAACTGAACTATCATAAACTTTCCAAAGAAAACATCCAGATCTCAGGGGAAGCCACGCATTTCTGCAAAAGGCAAGTGATGACTAACAAATAAATTGTTGAAGTTTAGGAGTTATTGTAAATTCTATTAATCCTTTTCTCTTACTTTCACATTTCTTATCTCTTACCTTTTTTATCCTCTTACCTTTTCTTTTGTGTCTCCTCCTCTCCTCACCTCACCTCGCCTCGCCTCGCCTCCCCAAACTGGGCCCAACACTGATTCCTGAGGGACATCACTAGTGTGTTTCATGATGTTTCCAAAAGGACTACAAGAGATCAGAGGATCCTATGTTTGTCTGGTAGCTGAAATTGTGTCCTAGATCTCATATTTCATGGGTGAGTCCTAAATGTACTAGATGTGAGATAAATGCTGCTTATCTTCCGAAATAGTGCTTGCTCGAGGAATGAAAAGTAGTGGAACTCTAGCTGTACAGGCAATATGACAGATGACATGTAGCTTGAACTGTGATCCCAAATCCTACTGCAGTTAATTATCTGCTTTTGAAGTTCTTAGTCTCACCAGTCAGAAATTAGGTATTATAGCACTGAACCAGAGGATGGCTAGGGCTACCCAGACTCAAAGGCCCAAAGAGAAAAAATATTGTATTCTAATTTAATGCAAGACAAACTGGTACAAATCTACTCTGATAAGCAAAAATGTGACTGGTGTATAATGTATAGGTCTGCATATATCAATTACTGTGTGTAAATTACAAGATAGTACATTATTTCCACAATTTAAAGCTCTTTATTTTTCTAAAAATAAGCATGTGTAAAGTTTACTGAGACGTGTAATTCTTTTTGTTAAACAGGCAGTACTGTAAAATCCTGTGTCTTCATTTGTCGGCATACTCCTAAAGCTTGTTCATTTACCTGGAAAACTTACAGATAACCTAAAAGAATTTTATTTTGTTAAACTTTGTTAAGTTCTAATTTTCCTATCAATTCTACTGTAAAATGACAGGAGATTACATTTTTAAGTTAACCACTTCATAAATATAAAGTCTGGCAATATATTCGTCTCTATTGAAGACTGAAGCAACCTATAAAAAAACCCCTCAGCTTATTAAAATTGTTCTCTTGTCTTTTTTTTTTTTTTTCTTTTCTGACCAATGCTGTACACTGGGATTTACCAGGAAATGTTAGAATGTATAGATATCATTAGAGATAATTACAGGTTTAAAAATAGTAATTAGTAATTTTGACTCTTGAATTTTTACAGAATCTCTATGTAAACGTTTCCTTCTGGAGACAGTGGGATTTAAGAAATTTACTCCTGACACAATGGCACAGACATTTGTTCATTTTTATCTTGTGTAACTCCTTTTTCTGTAGTGTACAAGTACAATGAGATAAGAAATACTGACCATCTTACTGAACTAATAAAAACCACCAAGCTTTTGTTCTCAGTTCTTCAGTATGATTATGCTTTCAACAGTACTGGTAAGGTACTCAAAGATAATTTTTTTTCCTTATCAGTACCACCTTTGGGGAACATTAATCTCTAAATAATTGAGAAACACTGGCTAAGCTGTTAGCTTTAAATGACACATTAGTAGCTGTCATTTAAATTGATAGTCAGAGCTGTAATTGAGAGTAACGGTCAGAAGGTAACTACTGTGTCGTTGAATTTTTACTGCTGTATTAAATTACTGATCTGATGCAACTCTACACCTGGCTGTGGTGTATAATCACAAGACACCAGAATCTTTTTAGCATGTAAGGACAAAGATTGTGACTTTAATCCTTCCTATCATAAAGCTTCATATTCTGGTTTGTTTTGTTTCCAAATATTGGATAGATATGTAGATGGATATTCTTTCTTTCAGTCTGTCTAGCTATCTGCCATCATGTTTGCACAATTTTCTTTATGACCTTCAATGTGTGACTCTCTCAACTGCTATGGACATTCTTAAAACTGCTATTTGTGCTGTTACATTTGAAAAGACATTTATAGTAAGCATTCTACCAAAATTTAGTATTTGATGACTGTAAGTGCTGGTATTTGAATGCTTCCACTAAAATACTCAGGCTGACTTCAGACCTACATTTTATAAACAGAAACAGCAGTTCCCTAGTCCACCAGGATACCAAGATACTGTGATTGCTGGATCGCTGTACACTCTGTTGCTGTGAAGAGACGTAATTCAGGGTCTACATTCTTTGCTACGTTTGTGGAAAAACATTTAAACAGTAGGACTAGTAAGTGTACTTCTAGCTATTCCTAATGTTTTAATGAATATTCTGGGATAGTGTCATAATGTCCATCTGCTAAACAGAAATGTTGGACTCTGTTCAATTTTTCTATTCAATTTAATGTTCTCAGTATTCTAACTCACTCTTCGGAGTTCTGAGCAATGTCTAGAACATATTAAAAACTCATCTATATATTTTAAACAAAAATATCATACCTGAAGTTCTTCTAATATGAAATGCACCTTAATAGTTTACATTTTATATCTGGCAGCCTGGAATCTTAAGCACAAGGCCTACTAGCTGTCCTGGATTTAACCAAAGTGTTGGAAAGGGAATATATAAAATAAAGATAAAAGAGTTGTTGGTTAAGCTATTATTAATGTGTAGAATTATTTTCTGTTACATTATTTATACATGGACAGCTAATGCATTAAATCTTGACTCTGCAAAAATACTACTAACTTGAATACAAATGTTGCTGCATTTCTTTATTTTGAATGATTCTTTTGGCTTTCCAAAATAATTTTGGCAAAGGAATACAAATACTATGTTAACACAGCACAGGCCTTGTAACTGCAGGACGTCACAGAAGCTTGCATTTATTACCAGCTGTACACTCCTCATTTTCTCCAGAATGTTATTTTTATAATAGACAGACACAGAGAAAACCTATCTTACATGCTTTAATGGAACATGACAGCAGCAGTTAAGCCTGCATAGGAATAATTATCTCTACCCAACATCACACTTAAGCTCTTCCTTTGCATTTCAGCTGAACTGAGAGCCATTCTGTTCATTTGCAAGAACAGAGGTCTACCTCAGCCAAGCCATCTATGCTGTTGCAACCATTTGGCAGTATTCCACTTCGTATTTCAGTTTAGCTTAGTACTGATCTTAGTACTGTAGCATTCTGATTTAAAAACAAAACCAGCCACAAATCTGAACCATTCAGTACCATAAGGTTATTGGGAGGGCTGACTGAGAAAAGAATGTGTTAACAGGGATTTGCCCTCAAGTGAGACTGTTTGTGTTTAAGTTCTATTTGGATTGATAAAAGACCTATTGCTACCCAGTATTTTCATTAATCAATTTCAATAATGAAATAATGAAAAGTACCAAATAACTTCTGGTAAACATAAACAAGTGGCATAAAAAATGGAGAAATCATAAATAATAGTGGAAAAAGAGCTGATACACAGTTAGACAGATCATTTAGTAGCTGATTAGGGTGGTTTTTAACATTGCCATATGTTCAGTAACACATCCAGGAAGAGCAATTCATAGAATATGTAGGCTGTGACTAAATAATTCAGCATGTGCTCATAGCATAAAGCTTTGTGAAAAATAAAGGATATTTGCACTAATTTCAAATAAAAATAGAATACTTGGGTTCAAGAACAGAGGGTAACCTTAGTGAAGCACACTAGTACAGTTGGTATCAGAGCAGTACATACACTGTAAAATGCATCCATTCTTAAAAGAATGCTAAAAAACTGAAGATATAATGAAAAAAGAGAAACAGTCATTCTTTGGAAATTTTGAAACAGTCCTAAAGCATGATACTTTACAAATTTGGTTTGTGTGGGTCTGAGAAGAACTGAAGAAGGATGTGACTGGATTATGTAACATATGTAGATTATGTAACATTTACAAAGAGAAAAAGCCAGAGTCTGAAGTCTTAGCAGTCTGTGAGGAAAAGGCATGACAAGAACAAAATTCCAGCAGCTGAAGTCACTAAAAAATTATTTAATAAAATAAAGAAACATGCTTTGAATAATGAGGGTGCAAAGCTGCTCATAAGAAATACCAAGACATATGGCAAATTCTCCATGTCTTGTCTTCACATCAAACCTTTGCCTTTCTAGAAAAAATGCTTTGATCAACTTCAGCTCACAAGAGTGAAGTGTGACAACTTATAAATCTTTCTGGCTCTGCAAAGCATCAATATGAATCTGTGAAAACTATGTAAGTAATCATGATCACACACATGACTTTATCAGTTTTTAATATCATGGACAGACATATTTCTACACACACACAAACACACACACACACACAAAAAAAGGGGCATAGAATCACAATAGAGATGGAACTGATATTAGCCCCTAGTTGCTGACATGGCCAAAAATCTGAGAACATAAAACATGACAGTATGAAGTATAAAAACATTATTTTGCTACAGTGTCATACTTAAGTTCTGTTTATGCGAAGGTGTGGCTGCAACACTATGTGGACTTCCCCAAATTACATAGAACCCACACAGGAAGGCTCTGCTTCATGTAAGAAGATTTCGCTGATCCACTGATTTTTCATTTGTGGTTGGTAAATGTTAGTCAAGCCTGATACATTTAAAGGTCATCAACAACGAGAGGCCCTCAGATTATCGTACTATTTCCTGTCCAAATACAGTCAGTGCAAGTGACTGCAGTATTCATGTCTTATCCTGCATATAGCACACATAATTAGATAGCGGGTTGGATGAAAAAGGAACTGATAAATTTCACATAGATAGGTTTAGGTACTCGTGGTGGGTATTTATGAAAGAGTAAGTGTGCCATATGTCTGATTGTATTATAACAACAGTCTAGAGCAAGAAAAGGTGCCATGCAGAAAATCCTGTTCAGTTTCTACACAATGCATAAGGTGAACTAGTGACTTTCTTGACCTGAAGCTACTGATGCCTGTAGTAGTACTGATTTACAGTCCCAGACAAATATCCTAATAATGTGCTTTTTGCCTAAACGTGATTTTAAAAGTCAGGAAATCAGTACTTCCACCTAACTCCAATAATGCAATAAAGATGCTCATGATATTGTCATGGTTTTGTTCTGGTTGTTCTGGGAAACTAAGATGGAAATTTTTCCCTTCCCCCTGCCCACAGGTGTGAAAGGGTTGTTGAATAGGCAGGTTGGCTGTGGCTTGGACCATTAACTAACACAAAAGAAGTGGCTGGTAAAACCACATTCCAAGTTCATGGCCCTTGAGATCTTAGGTGAGGAGTTCTTTTTTTTTTTTTTTTTTTTACTTTTTTTCCCCTCCTTTCTGGGAAAACAGGGGAGTAGTTTGCTGCTGCCTGAGCTGGGATAAGGTCTGGGTGGCAGGAGCTCGGAGGTGGCTTTGCTCTTGGCCTGGCTGCCAGCTGGGAATTTTGCTTAGATTTTCATCAGCGAGGAGCTGTTTGGGACGCCTTTCCTTCTCCATTTTTTTTGGCAGCAGTTCTTGTGCACATCAAAGGAGAGGAGAAGATATACCACATGACTCAGACAGCAGGACAGAGTGAGTTCCTGTTGAGAAGGACCTTTTTTTTTCTTTCCCTCCTTTCTCCTTTATTTTTTTTTTCTGGTGAGAGGGAGGGAAGATGTCCATTTTTGGCTTCTTCAGCCCACCCAGGGGACCCCCCACAGCATCCACCAGTGATCCAATAGTGCCCCCTGCTGGCTGACTCACAAAACTGCAAGCTCTGCATCTCCAGTGATCCAACAGCGCCCCCTTCTGACTTTGGTTAGAATTGCATCAAAGGGTGCGGACTGTTTTCCTTTTTAGTTTGTTTGTTTGTTTGTTTTGAAGGGGATTATTTTTGGGTACAGGATTATTGTTCGGTTGGTTTATTTTGTGTTCTTTTGTTGTTCTGCCAATACACATATATCTTTTAATAAAGGGCTGTTATTTTTCCTTTTTCCACATTTTTCTCCATTGGAGCCTTTTAATTTCAGATTTACAACTGCTTAGAGGGAGTAGTTTGGGTCTTCCTCAGCAAAACACTTGTGTCTCATTTAAACTGAGGCAGATATGCATAGCAAACATCAAGACATTCCAGGATGTTGCACCAACAACTCTTTTGAAAAACATAGCTAGCAGCGGCATTGATGGGTATGTGTTCTGTCCTGCTCCTGCTGATGACTTAAATTTGCAGCAAAGCACGCAAATGTTATGGCACCTCTGAGACAAAGATGTCAAACTTTTCTAGACATTTTTACTCAACAATTCCTGTATGTTAATCACTGAATAATGTGCAATGAGGATCAATTCCTGGAGTAAATACAGCAGTGCAGAATCCTCCTCTCCAGACTGGTTGTCCCAGTAATGGGGATAGAGATTATACTCTTCTCACTTTACCTCTCTCAGTCCTTCAACTCATGAATCTATTGTTCTCTGCTCCTCAGTGACATAACTTGAATAGGAAAGATAAAAATTAACCAATCTAGTATTTAGGGCTTGTTCTTGAGAGACGTGAAATGCTTGATTGCCCTTAAAATGAAGAAAGGACAGATATACATGTCTCCTTGGGTGGGTATCCTTCTCCTACAGGTTATTTTACAGAAGATGCATGATCCTGCCAACATTTTAAAAGAAATGAGATTAGCCCAGTTGGTTAGAGCATGGTGCTAAGAACACCAGGCTAGTGGGTTTGATCCCAATATGGCCATTCACTTAAGAGCTTGACTCGGTGATCCTTGTGGGTCCCTACCAACTCAGAATAATGTTGTGAAATATTCAGCCCTGTCTTGCAACCTCTCATCATCCATGACTCTTCAGGTCTGGTATAAAGTGGAAAAACTAAAAGAATATGGAAAATAAACCTCCTGTATCTTGCACTAAATGCAAGAAGAAATTGAAGGAAAAGATATTTTTTCATATCCCTTCCCAAATTCTCCTGCATATTTTTTCCCCATTAGTATGTTTTCTTCAAAAATTATGTGTTTAGTGAAAACGAAATCAGAGTTGAGCATCACTAAGATCTGATTTGTCGTGATATAAAATCAAAGTATTGTGTGACAAGCTAATTATGGTCCATAGCAAGAGGCATCTTAACTAGCTATTAATGACAAGTCTACTGTGGCTTTGTGCTGTCTCAAGGTTTTTTGTTTCTTCTCTTAATATTTTATGAATAACATGGTCTTCTGTAGGATATTCCTTACTATATTCCATCATTAGTCAAGTTTTGACAGCTGTGCAGCTTTTTACTGAGTTATGCACATACCCTGGAAGCCCATAATTCAGAATATAACTAGAAGTTTATGCTTCTTCCCGGTATAGGTTGGTGTTGACTGAATTATCAATATATTGTCATTAACAATGGATCTCCTTTCTTTGAAGTCATACTATGGAAGTTTCATGGTACCTCTCCATAGCTACATTGTTATTGTTTGGGGGTTTTGTCGTTAGTGTTTTAGAGTTGAGGGATCCTTTTCCTTACCTGTGCTTATGTTATGTGCTATTCCAAAAGCATGTGTTACCAGAAAATCATTTCAATAAAGCAGAATGTTTAACATGACAAAGCTTTAAATTATGTAAGCTTTTTTCCTGATTATCTTCTTCACTGACTACATTTTGTGTGCCCTACTCTTTGTTTCTCATTCTATGATACTAAGTGAAAGGAGTGTGCAAGAACCATATATCACATTACATACCACGAAGTGGGAGAATGATTATTATCAGAGAACTACCTGCAAAGCTCAACTACAATGCTAACTAGCACTGCTGCCTAAAATTTGATGCTGTGAAGAGTTAGCTGCACTATTCTGAAGCAGAACATTAACATGCATTAAAGGAAAATGTAGCCATGAAAAATTCACGGCTACAGGAAAGAGCTTAATCATGAAATGCACATTTTGGAGGAAATTGGGGCATATATAGCCATGCTGCAGAACATCACAAAGGTTTCAAACCATTACTGAACTTTGTTTCAAAGCAAAACGTCTTTGTACTTGAGTTTTCAGATGGTAGTGCAACTCGTCATGTTTCTGCTTTACTTCTGTCCCATGAGAAAAAATTAAATATGCAAGTAAAACCATAAAACATAAGAAGCAGTATCAGCATTTTCCAGAAGCTCAGTTTATTACGTTACTGTATTTTTTATTCATGAACTTTGCTCTAATCATGTTACTATCAAAGTTTATTATTTTTACTGATGATAAAATTATTAATGTAATTACTGATGATCAGTAATTAACTCTTGATTTTCAGTATTAGCAAAATAATGTTAATTTGTAAGACTGATATAATGCTAAATTTAAAAAATATATAATGACTAGATTTTTCTTATCAGACATATATATAGGTACATATATGAATAATATTCATTCTCAGGTTTACTTTCACTATTGCAGCACAATGTTGTACAAGACATTCTTTCATTTCTTTAAATGTAATGATTTTAGGAGGCATAAGAAGTGGGTCCTGAAGATTATTCTTTTCTTATCCCTATATATTGTCATTTATTTTGAATTCAGAATTGAATTCAATTGGCCAAAAATTATGTGTGAAAACTGAAAAGTTCTATATCAGCAAGCCATTATTAAGAGAATGAGTGGGGTGTTGCAGACAGAGAAGTAGAAGCTTGCTAAACAAGATACAATTGACGTTAACCATCTTGAACCTTGTTGTGGTTTAACCTGGAGAACAGATAAACACCACACAGTTGTTCACTCACTCCCATCCAGTGGGATAAGGGAGAGAACCAGAAAAAAGGTAAAACTTGTGGGTTGACATAAAGACAGTTTAATAGGACAGAAAAGGAAGGGGGAAAATTAGAATGTAAAACAAGTAATGCACAATGCAATTCCAGGAGGTCTGAGAGGAAATTATTGATGTGTCTTGCTACTCCCATGTAGCCAGTAGAAAACCCCCAGTCTAAGCTGAATTAACCAGACAGTTCACTGAAGCCAAATAGAATCATTAAGGTTGGAAGGGACCACTAGAAGGGGTTTCCCCTCACCTAAGACACACATGACATTGAAGTTTTCTCCAAATTTCTTCTTCTTGTTTCTTTTCCTAAAGGACAACATAAAAGATGTGATGGGAACTGGATGAAAACAGAGGAATTGTAAGAATCTAAGTAATGGAAGTGACAGAAAAGCTGAGCAGCTGTGGAGGAGTTGAAACACTGAGAGGAAAAACAAAGGAACATTCATGACAGAGCTGTGGAAATGGGTAAAATAGGGATTAGTTTAGTCTAAACTCTTAAAAGAAATGCTGCATTTCTACCATTAGAATCTGAAGGAAAAAGAGATGGAGAAAATTCTTCCTTGTGGATGAAAACGGAAACAGGGAGATCCCTTACCAATTACTGTAATGGACAGAACACACTCAACTGGGAAAAAAATAATTTAATTATTGACAATTAGAATAGATTGGTATAGCGAAGGAAAAAAAGGCAAAAATTAAAACAACACCTCAACACCTTCTTTATGCCTGTGATTCCTTGGCTGAGCTTCACTCCCTCACTCCTGACTCCTAAGAGGCACTGGGGGCCACAAAACCCCAGATCTAAATTTGCCTCTGCCTTTCTGTAGAGGTCTGACCTGAAGTTTACTATGCAACAGAACAGCTATGTTTCATTGAAATGGTGTTTTAATTAGATCCTATAAAAAGCACCCAAATAAGCAAGCCTGTTTTGTTACAGCTGCTTCTGCATTTTATTTTTTTTTTTTTTTGGACAATGTAGTAAATGTTAGAAGTGGTTCTACAGTACTAGACTGGATACTTAACACTGTACTTCATATGATTCTTGTCAGTGTTTTATATGATAAGTGTTTATATGATATGTTTATATATTTATATAAATATATATAATAATATAATAATAATATATATTATAATAATTATTATATTATTATATTATTATAATTATAATAATATTGTATATAATAATATATGTATTTATATATTTGTTTATATGTTTATATATATGTTTATATGATAAGTTTTTATATGATAAGTGGTAACTGCATTTCTTTTTCTAATAGATTATTTTGACACACAAAGGAAAACATGATTGGATGAGCTTGCAACCTTGAAAAACAATAACCACCAAACAGAGAAGAACCCCATAGTCCTCTGAAGGCTCTGCCAGCAAAAGGTATTATCGACAAATACAAGAGAGATGACCAGCTGTGTGGGTAAGGGTCGGACAACGTGCATTAGATCTCAGAAGCTGTGATGGTGTTTTACTAAGAAAATTCACATACTGTGTATCACAGCTACAGCTTTAGGCACAGACGTGCATAGGAGGTTGTGGGTCATATCACCACCTGTAACAGGTAGCCAGAGATTGCCTATTGCTTCCAAATCAGGTTGACTGACTGTTAGCTGAAAGAGCTTGGGATGCTACTGAGCACATTCTAAATCCTTTCTGCTAAGAATGACATTTTGGTCCTTATTGTAATGATATGTTATCATTTTTCAGTACAGCTCAATAAACATGACACGTTTGTTATGGGATTATTACTAGGGACACAAGCCACTCATAAGGTGAACATTGAGGCTAAATCAGTAACACATTATTTCCAAACTGTACTTTTTCTGTTTTGAATCTTGGAAGTTAAATAAGATTCATCTGCTACAGCTGAAACTAACATTTAACTTGAATTCTCTAGAAACAATAATTTTATTCCCATAAATAGTTATTTTAAATACAAACATCTATATCTATATATCTCATATATACATTTCAACAGTTTTAAAAAAAATTAGTATCTAAACAGTCATACTACTCACAGAGGAAGTTTATCATGGAAAAAGATTTCATGATACTGTTTAGATGCAAGTCAAGTTGGTGCAGTAGAACATGTTCTTCATTCACAATTCCTAGCAAATGGACTTTTAATTAGACAAATTATCCAACACCTGTGACCTGGACAAGCCTCACCACCTTTTGTAAAGTTGCCACGTAAACAGAAAAAATGGGATTTGGCATCAAAATCCAGTCATACCCCCAGGAAATTTATGATTTATTTAGACTTATATTAAAGCTAAAAAGTAGCTTGCCAGCAGCTTTAAGGGCCCTGGACAAAATAAATCCTGAGGACAGTAATCTGAAGTAGCCCACAACATATTGCCATCTTTCAAACATCTTCATACATGATTAGTACAATTACAGGTCTGTTCCTTCCACTGTAACTATTGTGAAAGATAAATCTTTCAATGGTAATGTTAGCTGTCAGTGTGATACACTAAAAATATTTTTAACTCCATAGTTCCGCAGTGCAGTTTCAATAATTCTCTGCATGTCAGCGCCTCCTCCCTGATTTCTTTACAGGGCTACTGTTCTCAGCACAACTGGAGTAAAGAATGGATGAGTTCAAATCTGGGATCACAAATGGTATTTGTTTAAAACACTGTTGTGCTCTATCTGTAAGATACAATGATTTTTCTGGATTTCATGTGAGGCCTTACGATTCTTTTCCTCCTCAGAGACGTGCTTCATCATTGAACGTGGCAAAAGGGCATGCGGTGTATGATGTGAAGGGCAGATGCAGTCAAACCGTGGCCGAAGAGACTGTGGAGCTGCATGAGAATCACCCACCTTGTGACTGGGAGCCCATATACCAACCCAGTCAGCAGCAAAAACCGAATTAGAACTTTCCTGGCTACCTGTCACTCTGGCTGATATTTCCACTGTCTTATAATTTCTCTAAATATTGAGAAAACAAAACCTGAACTAAACATTTTTAGTGCTCTTGATAATTACAGCCACTAAGGCATAAATTTCTCTCACATGGTTAAGAATTTGAAACCAAAGGCTCTTTTGTTGCCCTAACTTTAATGACTTTTAGATAATGTGACAAAATGTTATCTTTGTTTTGCTGACCTTTTTTTATCCAGAAGCCCAGTCTACTTATGTCTTTGTTTCTGAACACAAACAAATCGGTCTGTCCTCACAAAAGAATAGGGAAAAGCCTGTAAATTTTCCCTTGTGAAAGAAATTTACAAATAAGAGACAAGTGAAATAACCTAGTAAAACATGAATTGATACGAAAAAAATGGTATTTTTCCCTGGTACCTGAGCTATCAGCAGAAAAGTGAGAACTTTAATGAATTGTGTTCATACACAAATGGAGGATGTCAGTGATGGAAATGGGGCAGTAATACTGACTCAAGCTGAGGAAAAAGGTACTATAAATATGTATGAAAGAGACATTAAAAATTCTAGAATCTGTCAAGACAGTGCAATGTGTTGCGATTTGATTCTTCTTGCCTGTCTCTTCCATTGTAATTAAGTCAGACGCCAAAGCTAGAAACTTCCAGCTCCTTCCTAAGCATGGATCTAACCTGGATCAGAAAAATAAAGTCACTGGGATATGCCTACAATGAAGACCACAATAGGCATGCCTGCTCCAGCTTCAGGTTGGTTCAGAGGCAGTCTCACTGCAGCAGAATCACTGCACCTTCCAGACTTCCATGTACAAGACCTGTATTGACTGCAATTCTTTAACTAACTCAGAGCCAGATTGGGTGTGCCTGCACAACACTGATTATTGGGGTGCCAACCCCTTAGCAATGACCTTGTGAAGGTGGTCACTGCTGCTTGCCCACAAAGGAGACTGGTCCTCTTTGACCCATCCAGAATTTTGCCTGGTGCAAAGAACTAGGGCAGACAGTACTCCAGCCTGACAACCTAAATAATCGAATTGTATTGGCCACAGAGCACCCAGTGATCTTGCAGTCAAGCATCAAATGAAAAAAAGGAAAACTAAAATAATTTTCTGGTGGTAAATGTCAGATACCACCACTGGTGCAACAGGAAGCTGATAAACAATTTTTTGTGAAATAAAGAAATGTCTTGTTTGATCACTGAATATCTATAGGAGACATGTTCATCATACAGTAGGAAAGAAAACAAGAAAGGAAAATTGTTAAATTTCACAGAACTGGGATTGTGACAGTATCGCAATGGTCATTAATGATATTTTAATGAAACATGGTTGTGATATAAGTCTGATTCATTCAATCACCCACAGATCAGTTAACTGAATGTTCAATACCACTGTGTAACTCATATAGCTGAATATGATACCAAGAAGACAGATAATATTTTTATAATGAAAAATATAAATATTATTCTCTCCAATTTTTCTTTATTTAGTGGTGTTTTCAAAATATATTCCCTAATATGCTACACAACTTTTAAATACATTAAATCTATTTACCATTTAAAAAAATTAGTAGTGTAGTCATATGGTAAATAGTCCTTGCATTTGTGCAGGCAGTCATCTATAAAACTGACTGCTAAAGATTTTGAAGCATTCTGCAGTGGTGAAATGTGGTTATATCCAACGTGGATTTTTACCCAAAGCATCCCGTAGGAGGTAGAAATCAATATAGAGGTCTAGATTTTACTCAGTCTGTGGAGAAGCAGTGGCTAAGAAAAAATGTGATTCTTAGATAAATACAAAGAGGAATAAAAAATGGAAGTACAGAGCTATTTTTGATTCTCTATGATATTAGTGAGACCGGTACTGTGTTCTGCTTTATGAACTCATTTTAAAGCACCTTTGATATATTAGAAATGGCTTAAAAAAGAACTACAAGAATGATAGAAGTTCTGTGGGAAAAGAAAGCCTTTGCAGTGAAATACTAACCTAGTTCCATCAATTTAACTTGATGAAATTAAGGTTCAGTAGCAAATCTGATCATGGTCTATAAATGCAGATACTTCCAACACTGAAGGGAAGCTTAATCTATCAAAGACATCAGAGACCTAGAGCCTGAACATGGTGCATAGGTCAACTGAGATTAGAAATGAAACATACATTTTTACAGTGAATCATCACTAACCAACAGAATAATTTACCTAGATGCTTAATAAATGTTCAAATAAAGATTAGGTGTCATTCTGAAATACATGTCCTAGCTGAAACAGAAATATGAGGCTTGATGTATCATAACAGATATAGGTTAACATGTAAGCCTCTTAAAACCTTCATATTTATCTAATTTTGCCTTTCTTTCTGTGATGGGACTCGGAGCTCAGTCTGGAATATGCACATACACTGTATAACAGCACTGCTTTCTTAGACTGCAAATGGTGGTTCTCCTGTATGAAGAAGGTGGCTTCCTCAATATATTTAGTGTCAGGGATGATAACTTTTATTCCCTCCCCCTTACAGAATTTAATTTCAGCTTCCAGTTTTTCTAATAAATCTCTACCCAATAAAGGCATGGGAGAATTTGGCATATAAAGGAATTGATGAGTTACCCAGTGTTTCCCTAATTTAAATTTCAAAGGTTTGAAGAAAGGCCTGGTTTCACTTACCCCTGTGGCACCAACCACAGTTACACTATCGTGACTCAGTTTCCCTTCCAAGGTGTTTAACACGGAATATGCAGCACCTGTATCAACTAAAAATTCCACATCTTCTCCCCCCAGCTTAGCTACAACCAGAGGTTCTGCTGGGGAAGAATTCTCTGGTCCCCTTCATGCATTCTGGCTTAAAGTCAGTTGGGAGGCTGGAGGAGGGGGTGGGAATTCACTTCTCCTCTTCGAGTCCGGGCAAATGAAGCTTGACTGTCCTGTGGCTTCTGAGGGCAGATTTACCCCCTCACTGTATCTACAGTCTCTGATTCCACTGCCAAATATGAAACTGAGAAAAATCTTAATTGACATCAGTAAGAAAGGCTGACAAGGTAGTCTTTAGGACTCAGGTTATGCCCTGTAAATTGTTGTATAGCATGTGGAAGACTTCTGTGCCCACCCCTTGGGCCTGCCCTGAATAAATACCCTCAGAATAAACAACTACAGTATCATTTAAGTGATGACACTGAGCTGAAAGTGGGAGCGAAATATATTTCAGTGGTGGTCAAATATGATGCAGAAATGACAGTCTTCTGGTGAGTGTGACAGAGTGAGACTATTCTGTTCTAAGTTTGCCAAACTAGAATTGCGTAAGGCAAGATGGTGGTAAGCAGGAATGACTGACCCAGAAATTCTGGGCATAACTGAATCTGTTTTCAAGGAACTGGGCAAGACACAATTTCAGTAACCATTTTTTTTGCTGGCACAAAGAATAACCTGTTAATTACCTGGTAACCTGAATGTGGAAAAAGGCTTTATTTAGGCTCACATCCCTTTGTGTTTTTCAGATAAAAAAGAAGTCCCAACATGGCATAATACCTGCTTTAAGACTCCTTTTACACTAGTGAAAAAGAGCATGAGAGCAGTCATGTAAATGAGAATCAGACCCTAATGTTGCAATCTGTAAGTTTAATTCTTTGTATACTATGTTTAAAGCCAGCTTCCCTTTTAAAATAACACCTACTAATGTTCCTAATCACAGAATTACATAAAGGGTAAGGGTGGAAAGGACCACAATGGGTCATCTGGTCCAACGTCTCTGCTCATGCAGGGTTATCCCAGAGCACATGGCACAGAATTGCATCCATACAGTTCTTGAGTATCTCCAGTGAGAGAGACTTCTCAATCTCTCTGGACAATCTGTCCCAGCGCTCAACTCTTCTAAGGTAGATTTTTGATTTTGTTGGGTCCCATGGTCTGGTGAGCATTAAAGATACCAGATACTTGGTCTGTGTATAAAATTTGGGACATAGGAATGTTTTCAAAGGCAACCCACCTCCACCTCAGAATGAAATCCAAGCACACACCATCAGTCTCTACATTCTCTTCCCTGTGCCTGGATTTCAAAAGGAAAAGGGTACTGTTTGGTATTTATGTGTGGAAAGGGTACTCTTTGGTATATATATGTTGTGACGCAGTTTCAAGATGAGATTTGGTTTGTAGAACTTATTCTATCTTTCATTCCTGGAAGTGCACAAAATATTTAAACAACTTTCCTAGTATACTTTATCCTGTAGTGTATTTCCAGACTTACTACATTTGACAAGGCGTCATAACCCATTTTTAGACAATCACCATTTATTTGTCTTAAGGACTGAGACAAAAAGAAAATTGAGGGCAATAATGTCTTATTTCTTGACTAAAAGTTGCAGAAATTTTAGCAAATTTCTTGAAAAATGTCATTCACCATACTGATGGTTTGCAGGTTATCACAGCTTTTTCCTTTTCTTTCTGCAGGGTTACAACATACTTTTATTATTTTATTTTACTTTTCACACTTACCATGATGTTACAGAATTTTTAGCTAGACTTGTTTGTTCTGAGTCACACTGTCTTTTTTGCACTTGGATCAGAAGCAAATGAACCAGGCAACTTGATAAGACAAATTCCACTTCAATGTGCATTTATTATGAGACAGTGAAATTGTTCTGCCTATAAAACTTGGCTCCCAATGTATTTTGGACAAAGGTACGCATTTGAGTAGCATTAGAATAGGATGTCTGCTGTGGCTGCTTTGACAAGACACAGGGAAAGACTGTCTTTTGTTATGCCTATCAATGATGTGTTTCAAAATCTACCCCACATCTCTTTTTATCTGTGTCTTCCTTCTCATTTTACTGGTTTTGATCTCATCAATTCCAATTTGCAATTTTTGTTCACACCTTCCTCCCTCCAGTTTTCCTTATATGTATACTACTTCTTTCTCCCATGTTTCCTGTCCTGCTTTTCTTTTGCATTGTCTTCTGTCTTACTGCTAGTTTTCTGATTCTTTCCCTTCATAATTCAGTCTTTAAACCTTTAACTGCACACTAATATGAATTATTTACATAATATGTCATTATATTTTTATAATTATATATGTCATCATATTTTTATAATAAATTAATTATCAGTGAAATTCTCTTGATACTGCTGAAGTTGTTCCTACATGCAAAAATAGGAAGGCTAGCTTAGTATTTTAAATATTATATGTACTTTAACTCTGGAGGTGACAAAGCATAGAGATACCATTCCAAAACATAGGAAATGCAGGTTGGATAATGAAGTGATATTTTTAAATAAACAAGATAAAGACACGTGTCTCTTGAGTTCTTTCCCTCCAGTTCAAATATGAGCAACTGAGAAAAAAACCATATGATTTGTTATGCTTCTTTCCTTTGATTGCCACACGTTAGTATTTCAACATATTGTTTTTAGGGGGAGGTAATGTGGTTTTTAATATGAATTAAGAAGTACTGTATAGATAATTCAGAAGGTTAAAAAAAGAGTTAGGCATTATAAGGAACGCTTCTGTTTCCCAGAGGAAGAAGAAATAGAGTGATGTTCCAGCCCATTAGGCTAACACAAAGCCACATAGAGTTTTTCACCTGTTTAAAGGATTACAAGAAAAAATAAATTAGTAAAAATAAACACCAGGCTGAAAAAAATCAGCAGATGAGAGGTATCCACATTAATTCTAGCCTTTATGTTTCCTACACCTTTCCTTTCACACTGGTAGTATAGCTTCAGGTTTGCTGCCCCTCACTATCAGAGTTTGTTTTATGATTTCTGACTTTCAGGATCAGGAGTGAAAGTTGATTCCAAAATCAGTGAATTGCACAGGTTGTGCATATGCTTTTCCAACTGCAGCTTTCCTGTCCAGGGCTTTTAGAAACACCGTTGTCCAATCTAAAGCAGTAGTTTTCAAAATGTTGTTTCTGGATCTTAAGGTTATATCATTAGCAAATCAACCAGGGCCCAATAATAAACATTTTTATGTATCTGTTCATGCTGCTAAATTGTTAGTAGAGATGGTTTGAGGTCCACCCCAATCACAAACCTTTTCCAATAGGCAGCCAGGAGTTAACCACCCTATATGGGAGGAGAATGAGAATATTTTGTTTATAAATGCCAGTGGGCTTCAATCCTTGGATCATTTTATGTATTTGTATAGATTTAGTTCAAGGGCTCAAGGATTGTTAGTCTATGTGAATATATAAAGGTATATAAAGGGCAACTATCAGAAAGATTACTGTCAGAAGACTAGGATTTTCTGCATATTTTTAGGGGATGTACAAATTAAAAAAGACAGCAAACACTAATGTATAAGGAATTAGAAAACATATTAACATTTGTTTCATACAGGGTTGTCTCACTGTATGAAAGACTTACCCCTCAGACCATCAATTGTGTGCACATACAGCATCTCAGACAAGAATTGTGGACAAATAGTGTTTTAAAAGTATATACACACATATATACATATAAGATACAACTCAAATTTAAAAGATGGCATATTATAATGAAAATATCTATTCTGTTGTTAATGATCAATTTCCATGTTGATAAAACAGATATAATATTGATATTTTCTTTTTTTTTTCCTTTTTTGACTCTAAGTTTTTGTTTCATCTATGTCAAATAATAAGGAAAGACTAAAGAATCCCAGTAGATATGTTGGAGAATGAAGTAAAACAAATATCTTTAATAGAATTCCTGAACTTCATTTGCATCACTAATTTTTTGGGGGAAGGCCATAGAATAACTAACCCTTTACAGTTAAAAAAATATTTAAAGATGAAGTTGAGATGAAGTTATATTATGGTAGTATACTAGACATGGTGTTTGATACAAGAAAGGTGAGAGAAGGTGAAAAAAAATGCTGTGGTTCAAAGATCCAGACCTTGGATCCATTAATTATAGAGGAGTATCACAAAAGGTTCTGATAACTGTAGGGAAGTTTCCTACATTTGATCAGTTTCAGGATAGGGAGTCACAGAGTTCCACAGCTGCAAAAAATAAGGTATGTGGACATAACAATTGAAAAAACATGTGAGTGAATACCAGAATTCACTAGAAGGCTTTAATCATACCGGTACAATTAATGACAGCTCTTGCTTCAAAGACCTTACAAAACTGTGGCTCTCGTTTGTAAATTTTAATTCCTCTAGATAGTCAAGATTCTCAAAAAGCAAGTAACAAGAGTGTGCAACATGCAGCTTTATCTCAATGCAAACTACATAGAACTTTTGCCTAAAGATTTATTTTTATATATATCCATTTATATTCCTTCGGTAGAGCAATTGTTTTGAGGTTTCAGTTGTGCTTTCAAGTCCTAACTACTTCATAAAGTGCAAGTAGTCCCCATAACACATGGCTGTCAGTTTGCATGAGACATCACTTGCATTCTAACTTCTCACTAAGAAGACACGCAGCTGTGCTCTGACAAATAAGATCACATACCCATGCCATTGAAAACAAGATTTTCATGTGTCCTCTGTAAGCAGTAAGTTTGAAAAATGTCTGTAGTAGTCCATCTGACCAGGCAAAATTTGCAACTTTCTTCTTTGTGTTAGTTTGCCTTTCAAATTAAAATAGGACTCATGCCTTCATATTTTAACATTGTGAACATAATTTTAGGACACCTTTTTTGGTGCAGAATGTTAGACAACTGAAAAGTCACTTTGATAACTTCTTTCTTCTTCCCATAATATGTCCTCCAAGAAAAAAATTTTCATACATTTAGGAAAAGTACAAGCTCCTCTGACCTAAAAACTGGCCACACAGAATTGCTTCAGTTTAAGTAGAATAAGACACAAGAATTGCATAAGGAAGGTGAGATAGTAGTAGAAATAGAATAATCAAACTTCTTACTACATCTTAGTATATTTGATTCACTATGAACGTGCATGTGTACACAAATGGATAATCAGGGACTTTAATTATTAGTGTATAAATTCTGATTTTCAAATAGTGGTGGGTTCATTCATCAAAATAATATTTACCATTAATTACTTACTCTATATTGCTGTCTTTCTCTTTTTTGAAAATTTTGCCCTTACTGTCATTGAATGTTTCAATGTGTTAACTTTCAGAAACCCACATTTTCCCTTTTTTCCTTAAGTTCAGGTTCTCAAGATCTAATTTTGATTTTTTAAAAAACATTTATTTTGAGATGATCTTTATAAACAGCACTTCTATGTCAATAATTGACACCAGATGCAAATCTAGTTAGACAGAAAGTGTAGATGCTGCAAAGAGTGGAAGGGATAAAGGATTAGTCCAAACAAGCTTCCAACTAACCATATATTAGTTACTTTGTTAAATAACCTAAAAGAGATTTATTTGAATGCACACTAAATGGTAAAGCTACAGTAATCAAAGATACTGAAAAAACTCCTAGTTTATTTCTCTCTCCTATAATTTTGACTACCTGTTTTATCTCCTGTATCTTAGGACTAAAGTGGTGCCTTATCATACAAAACCCCATCACTAACAAAAGTCCATTCAATTTTGGATGGCTAACTGTAATACCGAGGTATTAATTAATGTACTTACGTAGCATCTGGACCTCAACAGGCACATTACAGCTACATATCTCAGATATAGACACTTTAAGTCTTTCACTTATCATTATTCAGGTTTTTCCTCCCCATTTTTCAGACATTTTTGACACTTTGGTTATTTTCCATCGTTATACTATCCATATTCTAGATCTATGTAGATATATAGATGGATATAGATACATGTAATGTAAAAGATCTCCAAATACAGAACACTGATCTTCATTGTCTTGAAAAGAAAAGGGGAATACCTGAGAGTTGATAATCATATTATTTAATCTATCAGAGACATATTTTTAGGTATTATGGTGATTATGAATGAAGTAGAGAAGAGGAGAATGAAATAGGAAGCATGTCAGAACCTGGTCCTTAACTGTGATCCAATAATTTGCCCTGATAATTTGTCCATGCATGATTCCTCTTGTGGTTCTCACTTTCTCTGAATGAAAAGGAAGGGGATGGAAAATATTTCAGAGCTCATCACTAGCAGTGCAGGCAGAGCAGCCACTTTGGATAAGGTTAAAGCCAAGGTTCTATGGTTTATATTCCTTCTACTTATCACCTACTGCAGGAAGAAAGCAGGAGAAAAATATTTCTTGTTTATACCTGTCCAGGTGGTACCAAGGACACAAAGATTCTCACTTGTGAAAGATCTCACTCTTCCTGGTGTAATCTCACAACCAGTGATGAAAACTAAGTTCAAAACATATGTACTCTTTCTTGTTATTGATAAGAATGTTTATTATGCTTGATTTTTGAAACAGTAAGAAATATATGTCAGTTGTTGCCAGATGAAATATAATTTTTGAGGGGCAGCTGTGGATATCTCTAGGTAATATTTTTCTCTTGAATAGAAAATCAACTGAACATGGATTTCACTAGCTAGCGTTACGACATGACAGAGTGTTTCACTAGTCAAAGAACTACCATTTATGTTATTAACCATCAGTAATTTTACTAAAATGCTGTTGTAATGTGAGCTAAGAATATTTGACAGATTTCAAGGGAAAAAAGAGCAGCTAGTGTCTGTTTGTGAAAGTCAATTGCCCTGAAAAATAAATTGATTCTTTGGTGCTCATGGTTTTAATTGGCAGACAAAATAATTGATAGTTTTTATTGCTCAAGTAAATTACCATATATGTACTTTTTCATATATTGCTAAGATATTCCTAACTCTTCAGTCCCTGCACTTAATAGTCCAGAGCTACAATTAGATAATGATAAAATCAGCTCTCTCATAAATTGCTTTCCTGTATGCAATCACATATAAGAAATTTACTCAAAGGTATCTGCATTAATATGGAACTGCAAGGCCATGTTTACATCAGTGTTACTGTAGATGACTGAATTCATTCAAAGGAGGAGAGAAAACTGGCTATGTCTGCAGAACAATGTTATTACTCTTGGCTCCCTACTAGTATCTTCCTCTGTTTGATCCTGTCCCCACAAACCTGTAATCATCAAGTTCCAGGCAGCATGCTCTTTAATGTGAAAATTGAAATAGGCTGAGAAGATTAATTCAGAACTCAGGGACCACAGGGCTGTGCCTGGCAGCGTGATACGATAGAATGCAGAGACGGGCAGCTGTAGTGCTGCTTAAATTTTGGACATATGAAATGGGATCAAAACAGTCCAGCAGGCATTGTGGGAATGCTGCCAGGAGGATCTTGCAGGAGAGTGTTTCATTGTCACCTTCACTTCATGGACATAAAAGCTTAGCAGGGAGCAAGTGAATAGTGTTGGTGCTGATTACAGAAGGTAAGAAGGGCTCCTGGAGGGAGGCTGTAAAAACAGTAGGTTAAAAGTCCTGAGTAACACATTGCTAATTTGAAGGCTTTCATCCCATGTCTAGATTTCATTATTGATGACACCTTTGTAAGTAATGCCTTTGTGTAAGGACCTGTCTCTGAATGTTGGAAACTCAGTTACACACTTTGTTTATGTGGGTTGAGTAGCCAGTGGCATTCCACTAAGAGGAAGTGCCTTTGGGTTTGTTTTTTTTTTACATAACTTGAAGGTGGCACTTTGCTGTGGATGTTCACATGCCAGAAAATTATGCTCAGTGTGTTTTTGAAATGGTGTCTCAAGGCCAAATTTAGCTATTATATGAAAAGTTCCAGTGGGGCACAGTACCAAAACACTGTTCCTTTTAAATGATACTTCAGATGCATATATATTCAATGTCTAAGAAAAATAATGCTTTGGAAATTGGTTATTTATTTCATTACACTCAGATTTCAAGCATAACCAATTCTCTGTTATTGTACCTGATTGAATGGAGTAAACAGATTGAAATAGATTGTGTGTATTGAAATAGACTTTAAGAGCTCATATTCTCCTGTCCTTGACTGTGACTAAATGGCTAATGGCACTTGAATTGGCATTCTTATGATTAAAGCATGGATATTTGAAGACACAAATATATAAATGAGGACTGTATAAATATATTTTTCTGTTGTGCTTCAGAGAAGATAAGGCTGCATTTCAAGACACTGAACACTCAAGTAATGTTAAATGTGAATATTATTAAGGTGAATCATCTCCTAATAAGTGAACAAGGCAAATGACACTGAGACCAGGGATTGAAATGGGCTGTAAACTTTCTTCTTGCTCTAAGTTGAATGTATACTATTATTCTGTCTGTTTATGTATTATAGATTAAGTATTGACTTACTTCACTGTTTCTTATGACATAAAAAAAGGGTCTGGAAAGCTGTTTGTCATGAAGGATTGAGAGCAACCACAATACTGAGACTTCCATTTTATCATACGTGTATTTGCAGACAAACTACAGCACGCACAAATGAAAATATTGCATAGCATTCTATTGACTACCACTGTATGCACAGAAAGTGGAAGATTAATAAAATGGATAGAGAAAGACATCTAAGAAGTAGTTTCTTTAAAAACACAAAATAATTATATTTCTGTAGGCTAAAAGTTTATGGGGAATATTTCCCCCCTTCAGCTGTAGCATGAGTTCGAGACTAGCTTATATGAAATTTAGATTAAATAAAATCGTGACAAACCATTTAACTGTGCAGAAATTTTTTAGCTTTTAATATGATGTATGAACTTCGAGAGAAAATGAAATCTTAAGCAAGTCATCTGTTATACAGTTGTTATTCTAATGCATGTACCATCTCTAAAAATCATGAAGAGGGTCAGTTTATTAGCAGTGCTAATAAACTAGTAGGGAAAGAAGGCAAGCAGGATTGGTTTCCCAATAAAGAAGTCTACCTTGAAACACCTCGTTACAGAATTTTATTTTCCCTAAAACTTGAAGTCTTAATTAAGGTCCTCAAGCAAATTCACATTTCCTTAAAATTTGTAGCCATTTTTTTATAGTTGGCTTGGTAGCCTACAGGCTTAACAAATTCTTACTCTTCTTGAACAGACAAGGAGAAATGAAGTTTGAGATTTCTCCACCTAGATGGCCAAGCAGAAGGCAATCTAAATGTTCCTAGATTAACTAGGGTATTGATGTTTAAATCCTACCATCCTCTGTGGATCAAAATCCTTCTGTATTCTAAGCAGGGGCTATGTCCTTATTCCAGGTTTCAGCTGGAAGTTCGTAAGTTCAGTTTCACAGAATATTGCACGTAGGTAGAAGATATAAGGAATATGTAATTTTTAACACAAATATGGGTTCTTCAGGGCATCAACAGATGAGCAGACGTCTAATATCTTTTCTAAATATGTCAAGTTACATGCCAAACATTTTTTAAAAGATCTACTACTTTTTTTCTATCAACCAAGTGCTCAGTAGCAACAAAAGAAACAAAAAAATGTTAAAAATTATTAAAATAAGAAAAATAAGTATAGAGAAACCCCTAGAAAAGTTGCAAAGAAGTACTCTGAGAATGAATGAAATCCCTGAACACTTCTGTTACAATTTTTCATAGTTTATAAATGCTCTTTTGTAGTTCAGCAGTTTTTGTTTGTCCTTCAATGTACTTTGAATAAAATTAGCTTGTATATAAATAACTTCCTGCAAGGTTATTTTATATAATGAACTCTTCCTTAATGTCCTCACAAGGTTTCAAAATAGCATCACCATTTTTAGGTCACTTGTCTCACAGAGGAACAATTTAAGCAGGTGCTTAAATTTAAGCATACAACTGCTCTTTGGTGCACTGAAACCTTGCTGAGTTGCTTTACAGTTAAGTAAACAAGTAACATGAACTTCCTTACTTTCAAGTCACAGGTAAGGCACAGAAACTGTGACAGTTAAGGTCTTTTAGATGCCCAAGTACTTTATTTGGAACGAAATATAAACAAATATGATGCAGTTTGTGTAGTATCTGTCTTACTAATATTAAGTCTTTATGTTTTATTTTACCCTGTCAAAGGAAAATTGGGGTTTATCTGAGTCAGAATGTTGTACTTGACTCCTGCTCTTCTAATCTCTTTCCACATCATTCTTTTAATAAGATAGTATTCCATATAAATATGTCATTGCATATTCAAAATAGTGGTTACTGGTAAAAATTACTTTAAATATCAACAAAATGCAGTTTCCGTGCACACAATGCATATGCCACGTCTGTATGGAAAAACACAAGGTAAAGAGTTTGTAAAATATTGTTTCCAGGGCACATCATCGTGTACCTGTACAGCACAAAATTCGAAAACAGGAAAGGTGATTTTCATTCAATAACTACTTCATTGACTTCAAAGGTATCCCAAGTTAGTGAGCAAAGGTGTAGATACCCATAAAGTAGATGATAAAGGGCTCTCCTATTTGAAGTTGCTGTGAAAATTTCACCATCTTAGTTGGTGTGGGAAAAGAATATCTGCAGTTCAGTTTACTTAGTAACTAAACAAATCAAAAGAATACAATGTAATAATGATTATTCCTAAAAAATAATGATTATTCCTAAAAAAAACACTTATGCAATCTGGAGTGTATGCCAGTAGTATATGTTTATGAAAGCTTTCTGTTGTTCTTTTTTAATTATCTGCTTATGAGCATACGTTAGCGCACTTCAGTCTTTACTATTTCTTCTAGCCCAGAGTATTGCCTGACCTCTTCCCTGGGACTCTCCTGCCCTCGCTGCAGCACCTCACCCTCTGCCCCAGCAGAGCAGTGCTGGCTGGGCAGAGGGCACAGAAGTCAGGACTTCTGTTCATTATTCCTTCCTTCAGTGCTCCTGCCTGTTTCTTTTCACCCTATTATTTTTTTATCTTTTTTCCCCAGCTAGTGTTTGTCCAGAATTGCTGTTGTTTTGTAGAGTTTGATAACCCCTGATACCAGTATGATTTTTCCAGCACAGCATCAAGAATGAACTGAGCCACCAGTGTTCATGTCTCTTTTCTTTTTCCTTTTAGTTTGTCTATTCCAGTCAGTGTTTCCCCACTCTCTGTTATTTTGAAAAATTCTTTGTCCATCTCTGATTCTCAATTTATCCATATTTTTCCACTTTCCTCTTTTTATACTTAATTTTGCTCTTTTTCTTGCTCACAGAGATCTCTTCCATGGGTCACTTTTATTCATGAGTCTGAAAGACATTCATGTTTAGTCTTCTTTCAAAGGAAAGCTTGTATACCTTCCTGTTTATCTTTGTGAGTTTTTTTTTCAAACTGCTTTTTCACATTATTGAATATATTATTAAACTGTGCAATGTATAATTTTACAATATTGATATATTTTGCTTACAGGTAAAGCAGCCTCTTCAAGACGTGACTATATAGATGTCAAGAAGATCAATAACAGAATTTATAAAATTAAATAGAATTTCAAGTTATTTAATCTTCCAAAGAGTTAAAATAGATTAGCTAAACATCCAGTAGGAAAAGTGAGCAGAATTTAAAATACGTTTGTGGTTTAACTTTCTTTGCTTGAATTCCTGTCTGTACTGGACTAATACTACTTAACATGTTCATCAGTGACATGGAGAGTGGGATGAGTGCACCTTCATCAAGTTTGCAGATGACACGAAGCTGAATGGTGTGTTTGATTCTCTTGAGGGATGGGATGCTATCCAGAGGGACAGACTTGAGACTCACATCCAAAGTATAGTTTTAAGAGTGTGAACTTAGTTTTCCTGCATCCCTTAAACTTCCAAATAACTTTTTTACAATCTCTCCACCTCCATTAGTTGAGAAGATAAATTATAAATACAAGGCTGAATAAAACTGCTGAAAGAACTCTGAAAGAGAAAGGTAGATGAAAATGTTGAAACATAGGTCTAAGCTGGTCAGCACGTGGATGGTGACTGTACCAAGAAAAAAACCCAAACAAACACACAAAAGGTACAGCAACAGAGACAGGAAAATGCACTGCCAGATTTTTAATAATCCTCATAAGAGTTGTCCTTGTTCAAAAAGGCCAGATCTTGAAGTACTTACTTGACCATATCGACATAGTGATTTGAAAGGATAACAGTGAAGACTGATGCAAGACCCATTCATTGCTAAAGAGCAGGTAAAGAGAATGATTGCTCTTCCTTCTTACATCCTTTAAGCCAATCATGCAATTTGGAAGATAATTTTCTTTTTCAGTAGTTGAAGCTACCTGTGCATCAGATGATAGCTAACAGTACGAAAGAGAAAAGTGCAGCAAGAACTGGTAGTCACAGGGAATACCGTGAGTTCCTGTGACAACTGAGGACTGTCTGGAGGCTGCAGAAGAATCCCATCTTAAATATATGCTACTTTAAATGATCAAAGAATATATTTTTCTTTTATTCTTGAATTTTCATTCAGAATTAGTTTCTTGCTTAGTATCAAGTTGAATGTTAATAACATACAATACCATGACAAAGGCTGTGGTTGCAGCTTGAGAGGGCTTTGTGAATAATGTAAAACTTACATACACAAAAGTAATTAATAAAGCTACCATAGAGAGAAAAATTTTGCATGTTTATTCATTTATTTTAGTTTCCTTTGCTTTTAACAACCATAGATTATAAACAGTTCACTGTACAGAACATGGGCTAGGCTGATAAATTCATAGGTTTGTCATGGGGAAAATATTAAATTTTACGCCTTGTCATAGATCAATAGGGAAACCATATTAATACTATGCAGGAAATTTATATTATTTCAGAGTCATGCTTAGAAGAAAAATAGAATAAAGTAAGAGTTTACATAGGAAAAGAATAGCAATACAATGTTGAGACATTTTGAAACTTTCCTGTGGTAAAAGAGAACCCCATATTATACTGGGTATATATACTGTACATACATATATGCTTAAAAGAAAGGACATTTAAGTTGTCATAGTTTTCTGTGTGATTTAACTCCCTAAATACCTAAATGTTTGCTATTCAAGATAATTACCCTAGGTTCTTTGTGTAGTTAGAGAAATAAGCATTTTTTGAAAGTGTTTTTCACTCAGACTCAAATTTAAAGACAAAATTGTCTTCAGCATTTTTGTGGAATAATCTGCCTCAACAAGGTCAATCTCACATTTTGCATGGGCCAGGGAGATGAGTGATGATCTACTCTGGAGATATATTTTTTATACAAGACATTAGAAAGTGTTGAATAAGTCAGTGGTAAAGAACAATACCAAACCACATGGAATTGTTTTTTTCTAGATGTGGGAACAAAGAATTAGTCCTTGTCTGTATACAGATACCTTAAAAATTCCAAATGACTCAGAAGATAAAAGAACATCATATTTGCTATTGCAAAGGCTTATGGAAAAGACCTCAATGTGGCAAAAACTGAATTCCATATGACTGAAAAATATAGCTCAGTATTTCCTAAATTAAGATACATGTTTCACACATAATTTCTCTGTAAAGATTTCTCATTTTTCTTATTGGAATTCATCAGCATATCTTAATAGCTTTTCTTTTTTAGTCGCTTTGAAGTAATACATGGTCCAGCATTTATTTTATCTCTATTTCTTTCTACTCTATCTCTGTGATATTTAATATTTTCATCTCTTGCTTTCAACACTGCTGTTCTAGGGGTACTATCATGTTAAGCTTCATCAGTTGAAGCAATAATCATATAATCAGCAATTTTTTCTCCTCTGGAAGTATCATCAAGTGCCTCATAACTTTCTTTCTGCAATATTTCACTGACATATTTAATCTCAAATGTTAATCTAGAAAACTGATAATATCCTCCTGGAGATTTAGAGGTACCTAAAAAGAGATGTGCCTATCTAATTTCACATGCCAGGCTCCATCTTTCTTATCTGAAATTGTAACAAGTTGATCAGTTTTTAATTGATGTTGCAAATCTTCTGATGTCAGTCCTGAGCAGTGCTAATAGGTGCCATTTAACCTTCTGGTGTTAAATATACGAAGTCCTTTTTTGTTCTTTATTTTTTTCTACTCTAGTCAATGTGCTGATGCATTCTCTTGTGATATCAACTTTCCCACTTCTTTATGGCTAAGGACAAAATTTTGATGCCTTCAATCACTTGAGACATCCTTTGTTTCTCAACTTGTTGCTGTAGCTTTACTATTGATTATAGTGAAACCACTCTTGCAACCCAACAACTGCATTTTAAGTATTCCATGCATGACAGAATTTATATTACTGTAACCACAAGTATGTAATACATTTATTTCCAACTTCACCACTTCTTTTGATCAAGTGAGCTACAACCTCTACTGGTAGAAGCAGATGAAATATTACTTTCCTTGCCTTACAACAAATTAGTTTTTGTGGTTTCAGAATCTAGTTTTTTTAGCACAGTAGACTGCTGTGCTATTCTCAGTGTTGGCTTTCAGGACAAATTTGTCAGAACAGTTGTCACGGATCTGAGTTTACCCTTATTTTTATTTTATTTTGTCCTTCAGCCCACCTGGTTGCCCCAGCACAACTGATATGACAACTCAGAACACAGAATAAACTGTAACTATGCAAGAGTATAGAGACTCCATGGAGCTCAATATTGTTAACTATCTGCATTTCTCTCCTTATCAAGAATTTAACCTTTACTCTCCCTCACCTCCTTATGTTACCATGAGGCTTTTCCAACATCATTGCACATGCCATGAGTCTTCCAACATCAGTAAATTCTGTCCTTCTGTTTACAGAGAGTTAAGATTGTTTAGTTACAGACATAGCTTATATCTCACATACTTTCAAATACATCAGATGGATTAGTACCTCTTCATAAATGGGATTAGGTATTATTTAATGAGAACAGCAGTAACGTAGGGAAAGAACACTTTTTAAAGGAATTTAAAATTTTATCTCAGAATGAAAATATTACTTGATAACAACATGGAATTCTCCTTTAGGGCCTTAATTAGAAGGAAACAATACTTAAACTCTTAAAATTAAAAAGTAACAGCTATTGATAGTACCAGACAACGGGCAACTTAGATTTGGTAAAGCAGAAGTTCTTTTCTTCCTAGACTGCTTTTTAAAGCATTAAAACATTCCTGTGCCCATTTGTTTCCAAACAAGGCTCTGACCCTGATAATAGCCTTAGGTCACTAAGCAGAAAACATGGTCAATCTGGAACCTTTACAAGCTGGAAGAGATGAACACTGTCTTTCTGGATAAACTGGGTAACATTAGCAGATGATCTTCCACAAAAACAAAAAAATAAGGGAAGCCTTATTACAGCACCACTCATACATTTGCTAATCAAAACAATGTTTATGACTTAAGGATGATGACAAATAACATAAAATGAGAGGCTAAATGCAAATAAGAAGGTTTACTTAACTAAGTGGTTTTACATAGCTGACAAGAGGAAATAAAGCTGAACAAAAAAAAAAAGACTGACAAAACATGACATGAACAAAGATGGAACACAGTGCAGAACTCAGGGAATAGATTTTATCTGTTCAAGGACTAACTAATATCCTGACTAACTCATATCCTCTAGCAAGCTATTTTCATTGTAGCAGGGTTTGCAAGTTCAGGATGATGGAGAACAAGATAAAAGTCCATTGCTGTGATGAAGGAGACATGTAGGCTGAAAAAAAAAGGTAGTATCTTTTGAAAGTGTTCTCAAATTTTCTGTGGTTTCCTTCACCCCAGTTCTGCTAAGGAGAACAACTCTAGATAATCCTTTTATCTCTGGCATGGAGCTCTCCTTGTGTTTATCCTCAAAGAACACAGAAGTTTTGGAAAGTATTGATGTCAGCAATCAGCTCTGGTTAGTAATATGGCTCTTGCTGTGCTTTGAAAATGCATAGGAAACCTTGGATCTGCTGAGGCACTAGTAACTTTAGAACACTTTCACCTTTAGCTTTGCTGGTTCTTCTCGTCTTTGGAAAGCTCTGTGGTTTGTCAATCATTCAAAAGGTCTCTGAAAAACTTTCTGCAAAAGATAGTTTCCAGACAGTAACTTTCTCTGTTTAAAAAAACCCCAAAACCAACCAAACAAAAAACCAAACCAAAACCAGAGCCAGAAGATGAACCTTTCAGGAAAAGATGTTAAATATAGTTACACTTTTGTTGTGGGGTGACTGACACTGTAGGAATCAGCTGTTATGAGTCTCTGGCATGTAGGGAAAGATCCTAGGAGGGTTCACAACCAAAATATAAGATATATTAGATTATTATATAGCTATAATAGAATTATTTAATTCCAGTGACACTCTAAAAAAATGAGGCAGTTTATGATTTTATTAGCAAACCTTAATTCTGCAATAGTGTTGGGGTTTTTTTGTTTTGGTTTGGTTTATTTTTTTAAGAGAATGAACTTTCTCCCACATAGCCTGTGATGCATAGGCAAGGAGGTGGCAAAGGCTGTCAGTGTGCTTTGTGTATTTAACTGAGCAGAAGCTTCCTATTTGGTCTCACTGTAACCAAACCCAAGCAATCCAATATCCCTTTGCTCATGGGTCTGCTACTTCTTGTTCTTATTCATGTGATGCAATACTTTGAGGGAGTACTTAAATCATCAATATAATGATTTCAATACTTAAGAGGAGCCTATGAGAAAGACGGGGAAAACTTTTTATCAGGACCTGTTGCAATAGAACAAGGGTAGATTTAGATTAGATAAAAAGGAAGAAGTTTTTACAATGAAGGTGGTAAAACACTGGAATGGATTTCTCATAGAGATGGCAGATGCATCCAGTGGATCCCTGGAGAGTTCAAGGTCAGGTTGGATGGAGCTCTGAGCAATCTGATCTAACCGAAGATGTCCCTGCAGTTGACCAGACCCAATCCATAGATAGGTTAGTTGCCTCCCTGGGGCCTGGGTAAGAGACATCAGCAAGAAACTTCCCAGCCTGGTACGGCCTACTGATTATTACCAGCTACTAGTTTTCCAGGTGAGTACTGATGAAGACCCAAAAAGAAGGCTGCAGACAATCAAAAGGGACCTCAGTGCCTTAGGACAACTCATCAAGGGATCTGGAGAACAGGCTGTGTTATGTTCTGGAGAGACCCATTCTGTATTCTATAGAAGACCTATTTTACGTCAGAAGAATTACATCTTCTCAGTGCCATTAACAGCACAAATATATAAAACGAGGTAGGGGAATACCTAGCTTACAATTAAACTGTAATATCTTAACGTAAAATAATGCATATGAATACTGTATTCAGTTTTATAATGTTGCATATGATTATATCATATATGGTCCCCTCTATAACAGTTTTAATATCTTTCTTCTCCAAATTTTTATTCAGGTAATTTTCATTGGGATAATTTTCATTGAGGTAATCTTTTAATCCATTCAGCCTTCAGTAATCCATATAGGTTTGTAGCTTGTACATGCCCGTGGAGTTAAGTTGCTGTCTATTTCATGTGTGATCACAGATTTGGCAGGAAAAAATGAAGCTGTATTTTTAAGTTCTGGGATAGCTTTGTGTGCCGATGATACAGCCATTCTCTGAATATTCAGATTCCCTTTGGCATAATGTTTTTGGATTCAACAGGATAAATTCATGCCTCAGAGATTGCTTCCAAATTCCTGTCTAATAGTTTTTGTGCAAGGCAAGATGGAACAGCTGGTCTTTGCATGGCATGGGTTTGCTAGAATAAATTTCACCTCCTTTTGCAAGAACAGCTGACAACAGCATTAGTTGATACCAGTTGTTGCACTTTTAGAGGGGATAGAGGACACGTAAATGCTTACAATTTCTAAACGAGATACATGGAATCTCTGATGCTTGCACAAATTCATGGAAGATCAGTTGGGAAAGGTACCCTCTTTGTCTAAGATTTTGGTTTTTAATACAGTTCCAAAACTTCCTTTGCCAGGAAAAAGATTAACTTTGTTGCATTCCAGAGAGATGTGCAGGTCTCTCAGTGCTCTGAACAGATCATCAGTTCCATGGGACCAGAATAACTTGAGTATAGTGTCCAATACCTACTTTACCAACAGGCATTGTTTCAGTGTAAGAAAACTAGTATGTTACTTGATTTTTGTTATTAAAAATTTTTAGCAACTAAGGTTCTTTTTCAAAGTAACATCTCTTAAAAAAAAAAAAGTAATCATAAAGCAACAAAAGGTATATGGCAGATACCATCACAAGCATTATATGCATCACTTCCTTTTACTAGTGGATAATATCACAGGTTAGGGAAAGAGATCTTTCCCAAGTACCTCATATATGATTTTATATAGCCCATATGGAGGGCTATGACATCCTTTCATTAACTCTTGTTTATTCATGGTGCTAAATTCTGTCTCCTATTCTGGAACACTCTTACCTTGAAATATTACCCAGTAGCAGAGAGAATAGTATTTGGTGTAAATATGGATGAGAATAAGATTTCAAATATCACTGCATTCCATTCAGCTTTGTAATTGCCAGTGATGAGATCCTATGAGTTCATGGGAAAGGAGCAAGAACAGTAAGTTTGATGGCTAATATGGGCAAGCAGGCATAGTTTTTTATCAATTCAGTTTGAATATTTTTGCCAAAGTTAGTCAATTTATTATACAGTTGTTTGATCTAGATTTTGAAACAGCTCAGTGTCTGAGATTTGCAGTTCAGTGTTAAAATATGATCATAGTTTCTCCAGAAAATTTCATGGAGTATGCAGAATACAAATGATGCAGAATGAATCTCTGAAATAGACAGCCAAAATTTCAACTCTGTTATTTAGTGATATATTTTAAAAATATGTTATTAAGGTGTTAGTTACAAAAGCACTCCATGCTAAGTTTCATGAATTTGTGGTGCGCTGTTGGGAACGAGGTGAACTGCCTTCAGACCTTCGTGACGCTGTCATTGTCACCTTGTACAAGAGGAAAGGAGATAAATCAGACTGCTCAAATTACCGAGGTATTACTCTGCTCTCCATTGCTAGTAAAATCCTTGCAAGAATTCTTTTGAACAGATTAATACTCGCCATAGCAGAAGATCTTCTACCTGAAAGCCGATGTGATTTCTCAGCTAATAGAGGTACCACAGACATAGTATTTGTTCTCAGACAACTGCAGGAGAAGTGTAGGGAACAGAGCAAAGGATTCTATGTTACCTTTGTTGATCAGCTGCTTTGGGCAGGGTAGGTCTCCAGGATGCAGGACTACCAGCCTCCCTAAGATCGTGCTCTATGGGGAACTTGCCACTGGCTGCTGCAAGAGAGGAGCCCCGAAGAGGAGGTACAAGGACTGCCTGAAACAATCCCTCAGCCTTGGCCATATTGATCATCACCATTGGTCTACCCTGGCCACCAATCGGGAGGCCTGGAGACACACCATCTATAACGCTGCTGCTGCTGCTTTGAGAACACACACAGGATCACTCTCGAGGAGAAAAGACAATGCAGAAAGAATCGCGTCTCGTCTGATATCACCTGGGGAGTCTTTCTGCTGTGCCTTCTGCAACCGGACTTGTCTATCTCGCATTGGCCTTTTTAGCCATCAGTGTACTTGTAGCAAGCGTGGGTAGAACCCTTCTCAAAGCTTCGTTCGCAAAGTCTAGCCATGAATGAAAAACAAATTCTTCTTGTACAATGCCAGCATCAGTATAACATAGATAAAGGAAATAGCATTTGAATTCTATCTAACAACTTTCATGAAGTTTCACCCATGAAACCATCAGATGCCAGCACAGACCTCATATATGCAGTGAAATACTGATACCGTCTATATCAGTAGGTATAGAATTCAAGGACTGGTTGACTGTTAACAATCCTTCATCAAACTTTGATTGCATGTATGTAGCTTGAATGGTTTTTTCTCACTTATTTTACTGAAAGTATAACTTCATTCATCACACTAAAAACTTGAACCTATAAATCAATAGAAGAAATTAATTTCTGGTGGTCCAACTGCATAAATGGCCTCTAATTACTGCCACAGAGGACGAGTTGTGATGTTTAAGAGGCCTTCAGAGTTCAAAGAAGGATGTAAATGTTTTAACGGGACTGTGCAAGAAGTTGATATGATGAGATTCACCAGGCGTCAGACTATAGTTATATTTTATTGAGTTAGAAAATGTTTTGATCTGTTAATCATAATAACATGAAAGTAGCTGCATATTTTCCTACATTATTCTAATAAATATTTGGAGTAGACAATAGGGATTTAACTTTCTCTGAAAAAGTAATTCTTACATGAATAATAGCTGTTATATTGACTGTGTCTATTATTTATTTATGAGGCATGAGACAATTGATGTTCTCAGCCTGTCAGTTATTTAGATGTCTCTTTCATAGATATCTGCTGGTTTTCATAATTTATTTTCAAGGTCATTAACTTTATAGTTTTCTCTGAGTACTACACAGTATACAAATTGATTTTCTTTAAATTAAGCTAAAACTTAAGAATACTTCAGATTTATTCATTAATAATTACTTGTGTACACCCATGAAGCTCTCTCTGTCCCTTAAGAATTTACTTTCATGGGAAAAGCAGTATAAACAGCCTTTCTTTGTAGAGCAGTGCCAGAGCAGGACTTTAGGGAGAAAAGTAAGTATAACAACTTGCAACAGAAAAAAATGTCTTTGTTTGTCAGGATATAATCTAACAAAGGCAAGAAATAGATTTCTGTATTACTTTTCCAGTTACTCTTTCTCTATAGCTTACGTGAAAGTGTACTTAGGATAATTGAAATACAGGTTTTTGTTACCCACATAACATTTAATTCACTGCACTATTATGCTTTCTTCTCCTAAGTTTGCTTACTGTATTTTATTTAAATCATATTTCCACCTAAATTTCCCATCTTAATCTTTAAATAGCCAACTGTGGTTTCCTCTGATCACAATGGGAATGACAAAAATTGGATTATTCCAAAATTTTCCTTTCCTACTCATTTCAATGCTTCAGGAAACAGACACATGGTCTTCAGGAGAGTATTTTTTAATCATATATAAGCTTTCCATAAGGGTGTTGTCCAAAACCTGGTAAAATAATAAATAAAGGAAAAAGCATGAGCTCAAAAACATGTCAGAAAAATAAGTATCTTTTAAAAAACATCTTATTTTATGTATTTCATATATTTATTTTTTTGCTTCATGTACAACACTAAGAGAGTATATTTATGATAGCTAATCTCTCTGCCTTTTATTCATAAAACCCTCGAACTCATTGTTTAAGTGCATCACAGAGACACGTCTTTCAGATTACCCCAAAGATTTATTTCTTTTAAAAACTGTAAACATAGTTTCTTTTTAATGGGGTCTTGAATTTTTTGTTCTTCCTAAGATATTTGGGCTTTATTTATTTACTTATTTTAATTTTCTTTAGTCACCTCTTTTTAAGCAATAGCTGAGTAAAATAAAGTTAAAGTTTGAATGTACAAAAATTCAAGGAAAATGTTAGCATGGTAAGTCTCTGCTCAGGGTGAAGAGTGTGGACACTGCATAAATTGTGTTAGTTGTTCTCTGCTCAGTCCAGCAAGCAATATTAAACAATAGTAGCAGAACTTGAAAGTAAAAAACAATATCCAATTAATAGACGTAAGTGTACTGTGGAAAAGAAACTTAAGAAATACAAATAAAGGAAAATGAAACTACAGGGTGTTTGGAGATTTATGAAAGTGAAATGAGGAGACCTCACATCAAAATTTAATATTTGGAAAAATAAAACATAACCAAATGAAAACCCTGCTTAACTTGAAGAAGAAAGCAGAGGAAACAAAAATAATCAATGACAGAAAGAGATTTTAGGGGTCGTTAGTAGTTTGCATAAACAGAATAAGGAAAATGTCTAATTAAATCCACCCACTGTTGGTGTGAAAGAGAAGCAGCTCCATATAATTTTTTCAATTATAGGAATTACAAAAATTATGGTTCTTAAAGCTGAAATAAACAATTTTTTAAAAAAGTAAGACAAAATAAGGGTATTTACATGCTTTTAATTTTTTAATCTACTCAGTCAAAAACTACTTAGGCACAAATAAGTCATGTTTATAACAACTTAGAATAAAAATGCTGTAAGTATCTTCTATATTTTGGGAAATGCAGTCCTCTTCACTGTTCATAAATAAGTCTAGATTTTACACATGACCACAGCTTCACAAAAATAACTGTCTGAAATCCTAATGGTAACATTATTTAAGACATACATCCTTCACTCAGTTTGAAAGAGTTGGATGATGTAGCTAGCATTAAAACAACAAAGCTAACGTAAGTTAACTGACAGAAGTTAGCTTTTGCTGACTTAAGTTAGAAGAAATGGTGTATGTGTTAGGTCAAATAAGAGCTGCAGAGTGCCATGGAGACCTTGGAGTTAAAGTAATTGACTGCATTAGCTCATTGCAGGATGAAATTTACTGTCCCACCTGAATGCTGCCAAATGTGAGTAGAGTGCATTTAATGGCCCAGATTGCCGTGGGAAGGAGCGCCAAACAGTGTGAGACTCTACAACTTCCCTGGTCAACCTGGGCCAGTGGTCAGTCACCCTCAAAGTGAAATAGTGTTTTCTGAATCTCCCGTGTGTTTGTGCCCATTGTTTTGTCACTGGTCACCATTGAAAAGAGCCTGGCTCTGTCCTCTTTGTAGCCTCCTTTCAGGTATTTACATGCATTAATGAGGTCACCCCAAGCCATCTCTTTTCTACACTGAACAATCCCAGAACTCTCAGACTTTCCTTATATGAGAGGTGTCCTTTTCCCTTAATTATCCTTATGACTCCTCACTGAATGCTCTCCAGTATTTCCATGTCTCTTTTGTACAGGAAGCCCAGAACTGGACACAGCCCTCCAGGTGTGGCATAGTATTCTATGTGTGAATATGGTGTAATTATTACATTGTGTCTGTGTGATAAAGACTGAAAATACAGGAAAAGGAAATAAAGTACCATCCTTTAGAAGACAAAAGCTGTAAAATTACTGTATATAATAGCGGGAAGTTACAATTTAAAATGTTAAAACCACTTCTCTCAATTTTTGTCTGCATAATAACAGATACTTAAAGCATATTTTTAATTCTTTTCCATTCTATTAAGTTCAAACCAAAATACTTCTGCACATTTAGACTTACCCATATTTTGTACTGTTTATGGGCTGATATATACTGGCAGCTACAGCTGAAACGTCAAACTGAAACACAGCTACTGTTTCTTCAAGGAGTTATTTCACATATCATTTAAACATTTAAAATACCAAAGTGATGGCTTAATTCCTTGGAGTGTGTAGAACTCAAATGACATAGCAAAAGTGTTGACATCAAAGTGAATACTAAGCAAACCTCAAGTGAAAATCAGATCATTTAAAATGCAAACATGTCTTATAAGTATGAAAGCTGGAGATAAAAGCAATCAAAGTGCACAAACCTACACATCCTTAGAATAAAGTTTCAAGAACCCATATAACAAGGATAATGTGGCACCGGATGTCCATTCCTCAGTGATTTACATCAGAAGTTGAAATACCTACTAATGCATCTATAACTAATCTAAATATCTGTTTCAAGTCTTTAATCATCTTTTCAATAATATCATTTTTACATGCTCTTTTTAAGTGTTCAGGGACTTGTTTCTTGAATCCAGATTCCTGAATGTGCTCAGTCTTACAATGTTTTGAACAAAAGGAGGGCAAGACTATGCACAGATATTCTCCTTATCATTCTAGATGTGGGAATTTTTTTTTCTAATAGGGTTAGGACTGCAGTTCATGACAAGAAAACTGCACAAAGAACAGTGCAGAAAGCACTTGCCTTGCACAAGGAGGCAACAATGCTGACATAACACCACATGTAAGTCTCTCTTTGTTTCCTCACCTCAGGCTAGCTCTTTGGTGTAGCAAAGGGCAGAGTTCTGTCATTTGAGGACTCTAAGATGCATCACATTGAACTAAGCCTCAAACCTATTTCATCTTAAATCTAGAATTAAGACCTCAATAGTACTCAGTCAATTTTGTAAAGAGCTGATTTCTTGTAAGCATGTGTGTCATGCATGCAGGAAACTGAGTTGATACAGTTTAAAATTGTTTTAATTTTGACACAAAAGCTGTTGGGCATTTATCGGTGTTCTCCATACTTAGCATTTTTTATACAGGGGTCTGATACAACACCTTCACTGATTTTTAGCAGATACAAAAACATGCATTTTTTTCTTCCCTGGCATACATCTGTCTTTAAGATATGATGGCTCTGATCTGTTTTTTCTGATTCTTCAAGCTGAAAAGAAAAGCTTCAATACTAAACTTTTCTAAACATTTAATAATTTCTTCAATATATCAGGCATAGATTTATAAACTGGCCAATCTACTTAGCTTGTGGTGAAGAAGAAATTAAGAGTCTGTAACTGGAGTGGTCCAGGTGTTACCATCCACACCTGAGACCCCACAATCAGAGCAGTCTTCCTCCAATATGCCCAGCTAAAGCTGGTAGGAATGTGCTGAAACAGACCCTCAGTCAAAAGCAGTCAGATGGCAGCTGTTGTACCATTGCCAATAGCAATCTGCATAATTTTCAGGTTTCTATTTCATTCCATAAGCCAGTCACAATGGGACATGACCATTATCACAATGGAAAGCTATTCTGCTAAAGCAAGTTGCAGCGATGTTTGCCTTTATGCAAAGTGATATATTTGTTGAAACATAAACCTCCTGAGGAAAAGCAGATCTTGTTGCTGCATGTATTACTCATTCAATTAAGAGACATGTTTAGCTTCTGTGTGTACAGCCTTCCTAACTGACTCACCAGTTGTAGCTCACTCATTTATCACATGATGGGTGGGTACACAATAGACATCTCAGGGACCCTCTGACTTGCTTTGCCTTTCAGTTTGTACACCTGAAGCTTGACATGCCACATCTATGCTGAGAAAATAACTTGGGTTCAAAGCCAGTCCCACCAAGAGCAGTACAGAGAATGTTTAGAAAGAAAATCAGCAGGGCTGGACTCAGGCAAAGCCTCCAGCTGCTTATTGAGAATTACCGTACGAGCAACTATACCCAAATAGTGTTGCAGTCCTCCTGCTGTGACAGGCAGGTGGAAAGATGCTAGGGAGAAGGCTGAGCATACCTTCCTTGTTCAGAGCAGTCTACCCACACTTCCTACTTACAACCCGTGCACATCCTTTCTGGGGAATATATATGTGATGTTACTCTTTAGAATCAAACTATAGAGATAAGAAACCCACAGTGCCAGTCCTTATCTTGGGTAAAAGCCAAGCAGACAAATGGCTGGTTGACAGGCTGCTTTGCTGCATAATTAAGCCTTTTACCCACACCTTAAACCAGTCTTAGGTCAATGTCCCCCATATCCATAATGATTGTGTGCACTGACTCCTGATTCATCGACAAGAGTTTACTCACAGTGGATGTAAGGACAGCCTCTCAGGAAGGCCATTGATTAAAAAGATACATAAGCTAGTTTGTAGAGCTTTCAAAACTTTTTTCCTTTTTTTTTTTAAATTTATTTGTGTTCTCCATTGATTTTAATTAAACTCTTTCAAAGTGTATCAGTGCATGGAAAAATATTTGTGGTTGTTAACGGAGACTGGGATTATAAATTAATTATCTCTTGGAGATGTTGAAATACAGATTATATATGTTAACTGTAGGCAACCAGGAAATGTTATGTATCATGATGTTTCTCTATGCTGGCTCAAGAGGGAAGCAGCCATGCTGAAATATCACCAGCAGGTCCGTTTCTGTAGAACTTCCAGTCAGGAAGTTTCTGGGTCACAGATTTGCTCTCAAGTTTCCATCTAAGGCACGCCAAGGTCATGCCTACTGTAAGTCGTCTTCCCAGTATCACATGAAGTATGAGCATAATCTACTTAAATGTGGATTTGAGACTACCATATCCCTATTTGCAAAAGTCAAGGGAGAAATATTTAAAGTACAAATATTTAAAGTAGTGATAATTTAATTTATTAATTTCTTTAATTGGCTTAAATATTCATACATCCAAAGCTCTGGGTGCACAGGAAAAGTATTAATAGAAAATCCAGGAACACAAGGAAGTCATATGATACATTTCTCAGAGTTACTTTGTCACAGGAAAACACTGCATTCTAAAAGCTTTATTGTTCTCCAGAATTTTTTGATTTTTACCTTCTTTTTCTTTTACCTAAAAATTAGTGGAGAACTTAAGTAAATTAACTTTGATTTTTCAAATACTCTGTGTAGCTTTTAATGGAGAAAAATGAAAGAAATGACAGGTGAGATAGAAAAGAGAAGTGAGAAGAGGGAAAGGGAAAGCAAAGGAAGATAAGTAGAAAATAGAAACAGAAAAAAAACAAATAAAAAAAGAAAGAGAAAGAAAAAGAAAAAGAAAAAGAAAAAAGAAAAAGAAAAAAGAAAAAGAAAAAGAAAAAGAAAAAAATAAGAAAAAAATTCACGTGCTGGTTCAATATCCTAAACAGAACAAAAACATGTGTTCTAAAATACCTTGTTATTAGGATAGAATTTTATTATCCATTAGACTACTTCAATGAAAAACCTTTATTTGAAGAACCTTCAATCAAGAAATTTGAAAAACAGTGTACCATTTCAAGCCTCCTCAAAAAAAAATTCATCTCACCTGATGAGATAAATCAGGACCACAGTGGTGATTTAATGGAGCAATCAGCAATGTGTCAACTCTGATTGATGTGTCCCTTCAGAAACCTGACAGGTGATTTGATCCCCACCAGCACAGACAAATCTTCCCCAGAAGACCCTTTTGCTAACACAAACCGTGGAAAGATTTTTCCAGTCAATTGTTTCTTATTTTGCCCTTGAATTGAGGTGATTTTTTTTGTCCAACCCCTTTGCTTTCACTTGATTTGAATAATATTGTCCTGACCTAAAGATGTTATTTATGACAGAACATAGCTCTTACCTTTCAAAATGTCAGACATCTTGTCAAGTGATGAAAGTTATTTCTCTGATAAATAAGAAAGTAATAAATGTAATTTGCACAAAACACCAATTCTTATAGCTATAAAAACAGTGAAATTCAGACTAAGAGTAAAGACGAATAGTTTCGTTCTGTCTGGATTTTAAGTGAATTACTGTAGAATGACTGCAGAGAAAGGCAGAAAGCAAACAACAGGCATAAACCAATTAGGGGCTTATTTTATTTCAAAATAGTTAAAAATTATTTTGTGTTGAGTGATTAGTTTTATAAAGTATCCATATTTGAAAGCTTTATTTTATTTAAATCTGGTTTTAACTTGTGTCAAAGGAAAACTACATGAGTTTCCTTGCTGCTTTGAAATCTATTAACTTAAAAGATCTCTTTCTTCTCTGCTTTATAACCCATTCATGGCCTTACACACAAAAATCCATGTTTTAAGTTAGACCTTACAGTGATTTGACATACCAGGCTGTGGTTATAGTGGTCCTGTGTGTATTAGTAGATGTCATACTTGCAAAGGCCAGAGACAGTGAAGACATTATCAATAATTTACTGTAGCAACTAATATTCAACACTATATAATTAGGAAGTTAGCATACGCTGTTTATGTAATGTTGGCTGCATCATTAAAAAAATATAAATAAGCAGAATGTGAACAAACTGTCAACAGAACAAATGAGCTGGCAAAGCTTCTCCTCCCTGTCAGGGCAAGTTGGTGAAGCTTCTCAGCTTGCTGTGGTGAAGCTGTGCCTGCAGAGGGAGATCTCAGGAATGCAAAGGCAAAATGACAGTAGCATCATCCATCTCTCTCCCCGTGCTACTCCCCAAACTCGGTGCTGTGGGACAGGATGAGACAACACCTTGCAAGCACTACTGTTCGACCATCCTCTCCCACAGTTGTCCAGCACCATGATTTGGTCTCCTGTCATGCCATCTTGGGAATAGTTAGGAAAAAAAAGCAGCACAGGATCCAGAGGGTTCAAAGATGGAGACATCTTTTGCCCCTTGGACTTTCTGGGTGCTCAGCTTTTGGTGGTGCAGCTTTTCCAAGTGCAACCAACAGTCAGCATCAGCTGTGAGTGTACATGTGATCAGTGATGGATATATGACTGGGTAGTTGAGCTTGTAGGTAGATTTGAAACAGAAATAAAAAAGTGAATCAGTTTATATACAAATTCTATTTATATAAATTTCCTGTCCATATAAGATCTGCAAGTAATTTCCATTAAACAGGTACAGGCTTGATTGGAGAACTGAGATGAAAAAGCAGAACATGATTTCTTCTGTAAAAACTTAGGTCTACATGATGATGTTTATTTTTCTTTATGAAGTATAAAAAATTCTGTTTAACCTCTGAGCAGCTGAATAAGGTAATTATTTGCAATGCATTAGCAGTAATATGAAATTTCATATAAACTATGCGTGCTCTGAATCAAGAGTGTGTAAGGTCATTTCTTTTTAATGATGTCAGTTCATAATTAAAATCAACACAAGGGGTTATTTTTGGAGGATGGCAGCTAGTCTTGAAATATTCCTGTTACAGATCTTGTGTCCAATCACAGTCTGACTGTTTTATTAAAATGTATTTGGTGTGCTACTCTAACAAAAATCAATTTTAACACCTTTTTGCAAACAATTTTCTTCCTGTTAGAATAATTTTAATTTTTAATTATAAAATTATCACTGTAACAAGAATCAATTGGAGTTTGAAGAGTATAGTTTATTTTTAATGACATTTAATGAATAATTGAAAATTATATTAATCTAATAAAAATAAATTTGAATTTATTATTGTCTCATTTTAGTTTCTATTAAATCCATTTATTAGATGTTCATCGCAAGAATACCTATATGAGTTCTAAAGCTTGAACTTGTCATTAAATAGACTAAATAAGATCAAACCAACCTGATTACTTATTCTTACTGTCTCCTAGATTATATGTGCATTAATTTGGTAGGTTGATGCCTACAGTGTAATTTTATTTCTATTCAAATTGAAGACACAATTCCTAGTGATATAGAGAGGTCAAGACTTTGCCCATGGAAATGTACAACATAATGAACTAGGAAGGTCTTTGAGATTAAATGCTGCTTTCATGTTCTCCAGACCAGAAAGATAAGGATGATCCATGCCCCTCATTAGCTTCCAGAGAGTCTGAGGGTGTTCAGCATTTTTTGAGCAGCTTACAAGTAGCAATGGCATAGCCCCAAATCAAGAGCCTATTAAAGGTACATGTATGGCTCTTGTTGGTTCCGTGGATACGGGATCAGATTTGTTCTATTAGCCCTGAAGGTCAAAGGTAGATTTAGTTTTTGAAGCTACTGAAAATTGTTCTTTGATGATGAATAGATGATGCTGTAAGAGATTCACCTGACACAGTTTTGTCCAACCAGAAGCTGAGACTCAAGTCCAAATTTTCAGGGTTTTTTAAAGTTTTACTGTTGCATCCAGCTTACAGAAAAACCTGGAGGATTTCCTTTTTATACATTGACTGAAAGAAAAGTTTAAATGAATGATTAGATTATATGACTATTATGGTTTAACTTCAGCTGGTGACTGAGCTCCACAGTGGGATGGGGAAGAGAATTAGAAGGGTAAAAATGAGAAAACTGATCAGTCAAGGTAAGAACAGTATAATAATTGAAACAAAATAACATGAGATAACAATAATAAGTAACGAAAAGGAAAATAACAAAGAACCTAAAGAAACCTAAGAGAGACAAGAAATTAAATTAAAACAATAATTCACTGCTGGCCAACTGATGCAAAGTCAGTCCCTGAGCAGTGTCTCCCTCAGCAATCTTTCCCCTAGTTTTATTGCCATATGTCATGGAATATCCCTTTGGTCAGTTGGGTTCAGCTGTTCCAGTTGTGTCCCCTCCAAACTTCTTGTGCACCCCCAGCCTCCTCACTGGTGTGAGGAGCAGAAAAGACTCTGAGAAAGCACTGCTCAGTAATAACTAAAACATCCCTGCATTATCCATACTGTTTCCAGCACAGATCCAAAACACAGTCCTCTACCAGCTGCTATGAGGAAAAGTCAACTCTGCTTTAGCAGAAACCAGTACAATGGCTAATTTTAGTTAGCCTTGATTATGAGACAAATTCACTATGATGGCAACTGAATTTTCCAAAATAATTATCAGTTCAGGTGCTGTCAATATCCTATATCCAGCTTCAGACATCCCAAGGGCTGTAGAAACTATTCTGTATGCCAGTTGGCTGGATCTACTGGTGGGCACAGTCTTAGGGTATTTGGAAATGCCTCATCAAGGAAGGAACATTGAAATGAGTCCAACCTCTCAAAAAAACAAACAAACAAAACCCCAAAAAACTAAACCAAACAAAACAAAAAACCTCCCAGCTGTAATTCCACAAAGACTTAAATCAGGAATGATTTTGATAACAAAATTGAGATAGAAACAGACTTACCTCCAAATTGTTCTTTGTGACCATGCAAATAGTCATTCTAGACTAGAAAAACCCTTTCAGTGCCATTCTGAGGTGGAATTTTAAATTATTTTGTTACAGATTAAGGAAATACATGACGTGATTTCTGATTAGATTTAAGTTTATAAACTGCAAGATGCCAAATGTTCATCACTGATCTGTCAAAAACCTTCTTTAAACTTGAGGAAGCCAAGACTACATCCCTAATTTAATTTGTTTTTAGGGAAAATAGAGTTCAATTTTTATTCAAGTTCTGTTGGTAATGAAAAATGGATATTCCATCATAAAATTAACAGCCTTACTACACGTGGCTTGAACCTCTTATTAAACACCGTTTTTATTTTATCACTGCACATCAAAATAATGCTCTTGCCTTGGGAAATCTGTCTATTTGAGAGAAAAAAATCATTAGGAAAAGAGATTTATTTACAAGTTTGGTAACTAATTTAGTATGGAATTTGCAGCAAGACTGTGTAGCATAAAATCTTCATTGTAAAACAATCTGCATACTCCTAGTTATCTTTTGTTAAAATTGTAATCCTGAGTAATGATGTTGTATCATATGGAATTACATAAGTTCAAAAATCTATACATATTTTACACTTGTATACAACTGGCAGGGAAAATAGAAAAAAATTGCCAGAAAATGATGTTAGAGTAATATTTAAACAAAGTCTAGGAGAAAATATAGCATTTTCTTTCTTAAATTATTTTATTCGTTGTTTTGATACTGATGGCACTTGTGCATTTACCTAAAACCAAAAGATTCTTATTCAAAATTTTCATAAGACATCTCCCTTGGACAACTTAAGTGTGCCTTGTTATTTGTAACATCTCTGTGAGATGTGTGACATGCTCTAGTACCCTCACCTGATAGGAATATATGAAACAAACTAATAGTTGACAAGGTCTCTGTTTGTATTCATGTCCATATATTTGGCTCACACATAAAGAATTAGTTTCTCAGTTTGCCACTTAAAGATAATTAGCAATCAGAGTTGGGCAGCAAAATAAACACAAAAAACCTTGTATAATGTAATTTTTCAAGTTTCTGTCAAGAGGTAGGTTGAGAGACCACTTTATTATATCATTTTACAAGATACAAGGAGACAATTCTTCCTTCAAGGTTATCATATGCCATATGCCTTAGTCTATAGGTTTGCCAAAAGTCACTTAGTGCCATATGTCCTAAGCCATTTGTTTTTCAAACAGTACCTCAGTCGTTGCAGACATTTCCTGATGAAAATAATCAGAAAATCTAATGTTTGGGCTTTGGTACAATCACAGACTTCATTTTTCTCTGTAAAGAAGAGAACTCATCATGAGGGACACATATATTTTAAATCTTAATATTGACTTTGTAAGACAATTTTAAGTGGCATGCATAACATGTAGCACTTGGCAGAGGAAGTAGGTTTGTCTGCTCAGGCCAGCGAATAGCAACCAAAATAGGCCACTCCATCTTTCCCGAGCAAAAATGCTAGAACTTTGGAAGGCTAAGAGACCTGTCAAAACAGTCTTTAAGAAGTGGTGTTTAATCACAGAATGCTAACCATTGTAGGGAATAGCTGGGAGGAGTGGAAGGCAGGGAAAGCATTCCTCATTTGTAATCCTTTCCTTCTTTCCTACGGCTGTTAGACAGCTGCTTTGTCAAGCCAATTCTTGAAAATTCATAAATGCCAATCTTTCTGAAAAAAAAGGTTTGTCATGTGCCACTGCATCTGATTCACAATAATTTAAGCAAGACCTTAAGGTAGAAGTGGAGCAGTAGTCCACACACCTTCTATTGAGTTATCAACTCTCTTTCTCAAGAATATAAATTAGGGATTGGTGGAAGTAGGAAGCATATTTGGGGAAATATATTATTAGATAATGTTAAAAATCCTAAAACTTTACCTTAAATGTTAAAACATTTGAATATCTTTTAATACAAGGGTTTTCTTTAATTTTTGTTCCTAATGTAATATTTTATTACCTTTCATAATTTTATCTTTTATCACTCTTCTAGCCTAAATATTTCTTAAAGTAACATTCAAGGAAAAACTTGTTTTCAGACCTTGGAAATGATGTATAACAGAAGACCAATACAGCTGTTGTAGTTGCCAGTGATCTAATCATCAGAGCACAACACTTATGTCTAGATAATACTAATTACTTCTTTGGTTTAGGCAGATCAGTTATAGTCTTTGAATTTTGAAAGAGAGTTGAGATGTTACTCACCTCCTTTGCAGAATGCTGTATGAATTAATTAGTTAAGGTTTGTTTAACTCTTTGAAGATGAAGAGCTCTCTTTAGATATTAAGCACTATTTTCATGAAGGAAAATTAGTTAAATGCTGACTAAATGGCAGTGCTGTGGCAACGCAGCTGTTTGGCTTGCAGTTACAAAATCACTCTTTCCCTCCTTTCGAGGTCTCACAGCATCCACAGTGTTGTCTCTCCAGAGTGTGAAAGTGGCAGGTGTTTGTGGCCATTGCTGGAGGCATCACGGCTCTGGAAAGGCTGAGACATCTGGCAAAAGTACAGTGAGTCAGATACTGATTACATGCACAGGAAAGCAATGAGAGCATCAGAAGAAACCGTGACTAGAGTTGTGATATTGTTTTAATGTATGCTCATGTGCTTTTGTCCCACGCTTTCTGTGGAACCAGATGTACAAGCAGGGTTGAAAGTGCAAGATCAGAAATGGTGCTCTGCTCTTGATTCTGTACTGCATACAGGCAGCTGCAGTAAAAATGTTACTATTTTCAGGCTGTATTATCCCTTTTTGGCTTCAGCTGAACACCAAATATTTACTAATTTACACCCCAGAGAAAATACTGTGATAAGAGTTGGAGACTGCTAACTCTCAGCCTCTGTGCTGGATGCATGGGTAGCACATGTTGTTCCAGCCCCAGAAATACAGTTTTCAGTGTCACAGAGTGGCATTTTGGTTTTTTTATTAATTAAGGACAAATTTCAGTTATATATCAAAACACCTGAATTTAGATGTCCTTATGTATGGAAACCTCCACTGTTATAGTCACATAGTAAATAAATTTGGTTAACCAGGTCTTTGATGGTTTTTTTTTTAGTTGGGATTTTGAATTCCTTGACTGCATTGACTAGATTTTCACTGATTATAACAGGATTCAAAATATCTAGTGTACGTGTAGACATTTGCAAATATATGTGTAAATCCCAAACAACCTCTTTTCATAAGGGCACAAAATCTGTAAATTGAGGTGGTTTATGGTGTCCAAGAGATGATGGCCTGGCCAGGAGATCCCCCTAGGCTTTGGATGCTGTTTCAGAAGGGCCAGATGCCAGTATCAAGAGAACTGCAAAAAATGCTTAAAAGGTCCAAAATCTTAAAAAATGAAAACGGAAGTAGCAATGATTTTTTGAGACAACATTGTGTAAAGCACACATTGTTGATTTCATAAGATATAGAAACAGTAAAAGACTAAAAGGAAAACAGCAAAAGGATTTCATCCAGGATAAATTTGAATCCACTCTGAACAAGTCCTAATATGGTAATACATGATGTTTTATGGATTTCTAAATAAAGACAATTGTTCTTGTAATGTTGTGGGGTTTGTTGTTTGGTTTTTTTTCTAATGGCCTTTGAGTGACAACAATACGCAGTTAAAATATGCAGTTTCCTTCTAGGAAGACTAATGCTGACAATGTCAAATGAAATACACTATACCCTGACACAGTCTTCTATAACAATCATGGAATGCAACAAGTCTGAGCTGTTTGCTCTTGAAACCGCTAAAGAGAAGGGGAAAAAAGAGTTGAAAATTCAAAATTCAATATTTTCAATACTACATGTCTAGTTGTACAAAATCATCATAAGTCTTGTGTGAAATCAGAGCTGCCAAACTTCAGGAAATGCAGTTCTGCCTTATAACATGTCTTGTTCTATACAAAGAAGAAATAAACAGGTCTATACAAGGACCGGTCAACAGAAAAATTTTCATCTTTTGAAACAAGAGAGGTCTGAAGCCTGCAAGAAAACCCCTTCACAAATCTTGCTGGAAATCTTTGTTAAGTTACTACAGCTGTTCAAGGATCAAAATAATTTGTTTAATTGAAAGTGATAGAATCTGTATTGCACAGTACAGGATGTTTTGCATATCCATATGCCAGCAGACTGTTGATTAACAGACTATTTCTGTAGCAGCAAATTCGTCAGTGTCACAGTACCATCCCAACCATAAACAGGTGATTGTCAGAGTTTTAAAATTGCTGTTGTGGTTCCTGGTAGCTTTTTGACCAGCATGACTCTCTCAAGATGCTTTGAGATACTCAAAGCTGGTGATCAGTACAATGATTTCTAAATTACCAGCTTTCTAAGTTTTGGGTTGTTTGGGGTTTTGTTTGTTGTTTTTCCTGGAATCTGTTTAAAGGGACAATAGTATTAAATTATAAATCAGTGGTCTAGCATTTAACTTTCAAGAAAATTTTAAATTCCCTTTATTTTTGAACTTTTCTGCCACTCACAACAAGGAATTCTTGAAAAAAACAATGAATTAAACATCTAACTAAACATATAATTAAAAATAGAAGACTGCAAGACAAACATAGTTACATTTTTAAAAGACAAAGGGTAAAAAAATCTGAGGCTACAGTAAAAATTGTCAAAGACATAAAAACATATAAAGGAAACTTTCTGGCTGGAAAATGTTCAATTTAAATATACCACATCTAGGTCCCAAAGAAACAATCCTATGAGAATTGGCAAATAGAGCAGACAGGAAACTGTTTATTTATATATATATATATATATACACACATACATATGTATATTTTATAAAGTTAAAGAAGGAACCCTAAACAGCCTCAGAAATTAAACAACTTCTCTGATTCTGGAACCAGAATATGCTGAGTCGGAAGGGACCCACAAGGATCATCGAGTCCAACCCTTAGTCCTGCACAGGACCATCCCCAAGAGTCACACCTTGTGCCTGAGAGTATGATCCAAAAACTTCTTGAACTGTGTCAGGCTTGGGGCTGTGACCACTTCCCTGGGAAGCCTGTTCCAGCACCCAACCACTCTCTGGGTGAAGAACCTTATTTTAATATGTAACTTAAACCTCCCCTGACACAACCCCAGGCTTTACATCATTGGTAAAATTAGGATGAAGGAATGTAGCTCACCTGGAATTGTTTCCCACTGCATGGAAGCTCTTATCATTGAAATCACCTTAGATAAGCACAACCGTAACAAAACAAAGTCCATAACATGCCTCTATACCTAACTCTGAAGGCAAAAAGAATTTTTTATTTCTTTCTACTGGTAAAGAAAGGAATATATGCAGTGTGAAATGGTGTTATTTGGCTGCTGCTTGCAACCAAATAATGAATTTAGGAAGTTATAACAGCTACCTATACTATCAGATGGGAAATATTTGAAAAGTAGTGACTTAGAGATACATTAAGAATTTTTGTGTAAAACAGTTTCGCCTTGAGGGCTGAATACCCTCAAGCTGAAGTGTGAATGTCCTGGTACTTCTCTGGGGAGGGAGATTTTATGGCTGAGCCAGTTAGGTAACGGAAGACATTGGTATGAAATAGCAAAAAGCACTATCTCACCTAGCAGGATCTGCTGCTTATCAGCCTTTTCCCTTATCTGGCTCAGAACTCAGCTTGTTGCTAAACACAGGTTGGTCTGTTGTGACCATCCTCTGGTGATCTGTGCTCACCCTGCTGTCTTATGCAGATCAGAGGTTTTGCAACCACACACAAAAAACTCTTTTCCTCCCCTTTGGCTGAGGGTGTGTGCAAACCTGGCTTCAGCAAAGCATCTGCGGCTTTTGCAAATGATCAATCTTTTGAGTCATTAATCCCTAACATTTTACTCTCTTACAACACCCCAACAATAGATCAAGTTTCATGAGTTTCATTCCACTTGACCTATCATATCTGGCTCTTCTTGAGTTGCATCCAGAAGCTTATGACCAGAAGGAAAGAAGGATCGCTTCATCCAAAGCCTTAGTTTGTAGAAATTTAAGAAACCAAACCAAATTATTTTGCAGCACTGAAATTCTCAGGTTTCTTTTTTTTTTTTGCTTGCTTGTTTGTTTGTTTTAGTTTCTGTATGTGTTTTTGTGGGTTTTTTCCCTGGTTCAGGCAGGACTTGCTTTTCCTCAAGCTTACACAGTATGAAAACATGCAATTCTCAATTTTTCTCATTTCCTCAAATCTCTAGGTTTTGAATGCTTCTGTGAGAACCAGCATTTTTTATTTTATTTTATCATTGAGGCCTTTCTAGGGCTGCTTCACTGATCGCAGAAATTGAGCAGATGTTGAACTATGACTGCATTTTTTTGCTGACTACTTCTAAAATTAATTATTTGAATGACCAAACTCCAATCTTGAGGGTTACAAGTCTTTGGCAGTCACTGACAAATTGATACCATAACAATCAAATAAACAAGGGTAGAACATAGTGACAAAGATAAAGCAGTTTCCTTACCTCCTCCTCCCCACCCCTACCATTTGCTGCATATTGCACTAGTGACAATAACAAGTATGAGAAATGGAACTGCACTGCTTTGTATCTTTTTGCCAGATCTTCTAAAACTGAAGCAGCTTTGACATTTCTAATGGAAATTTCAGATCAGTTGCTCCAGAATATGGTGATGGTAGTTCTGCTCTTGGCAATCCTGTTCCAACCAGGTCACAGAAGACTGGAAACCCCACTGAAACATGATACTGGGGCACTATTCCATTTTCAGTACCATGTGAAAGCAATGGTCTGACTTCATTTTTAAAAAAAAATTGATAGTGGTTTCACAAAAATGGCATATTACTGTTTTGTCTTCTGTTCAAAGTGAGTATTATGCTGAGTTCTCCAATAGTTTACATAGTTACTATTCTCTAACAGTCACTTCACAGGTCTTAGAGTCACAGGTAATAAATCACTTGTACAGCAAGACTGATTTTTTTGAGATAATACTTGGGGATTTGTTTTCTAACAGTCTGTTTTCCTAAATACTTTGGGAAAAAAAAAAAAAAGGAAACTGGAGCAAATTTTTGTGTAATTCTCCAGAATGCCTTGTTTAACTCTCACTGCCGGTCTGTGCAAGGATGATTTTCAAAACAAAAGATCTAAGACTGTGCTGGTTTTGGCTGACATAAGTTAATTTTCTTCACAGTGGCTAGTATGAGGCTGTGTTTTGGATTTGTACTGAAAACTGTGTTGATAACACAAAGATGTTTCTCTTTTGCTGAACGGTGATTACTTTACAGAAGCAAAGTCTTTTCTAGTATTGCCATGTTGGTGAGGGGACTGGAGATTCGTGGGAAGTTGGGAAGAGACACAGCCAGGACAGCTGACCCAACTGACCAAAGGGATATCCCATCTTTTATGACATCATGCTTGGTATATAAAGGGGGGGTGGAGTAGGGGGTGGGAGGGGGATTAAGAAGGAGGAAGTCTACCCATGGGAAGTGGTGAATTAATTCCTTGGTTTACTTTGCTTATGTGCATGGCTGTCTTTATCTCAACATATGAGTTTTCTAAATTTTACCCTTCTGATTCTTTCCCTGATCCTGCTGTAGGGGAGTGAACAAGTGGCTGAGTGAGGCCAGATTGTTGGCTGGGTTTAAACTACAACAAAGACCCTGATTATACATACCTACTTCTAAAGAGGATCTTCTGCTCTGCCTCACACGGTAGTGTGCAGTTGTAGAAGACACAGACATTTTCCTGCTAAAGTCTCAGAAGTACCCATTCCTTCTTTTCCTTTCTCTGCACCACCAATTTTTTTTCAGCAGTGTGGAACAAACTTAGCTCTTATGTGCTGAAGCCAAACTTACTGCTACTGCATTACTCAAGCAGTAAAATTACCATGCAGCTATTGCAATGTGGCCAATGTGAGTTGTGTTTCCTTATTTTCTTGCAATACAGCTCCTCATTTACAGGCTATGAACATGTATGAGGAAGTTCACGGCTTGGAAAATTACTCTGTGCTTTCAGTGTAGTTTGTCAGGGTACACTGTGCTTGGTTACATCTTCATGGTTTTCTTTGAAAACAAAGAGATTCTTTTTAAAGGAAAGATAGGACTTAATTTTTACAATGAATCCTAAGCACCTTTGTTAGCTAAATTTTACTTTGACTGTGGTGGTGCTGTAGGGATTATTCTTCGACTCAATGATGCACTGAGTTTGAACTGTAAAAGAGTGCATATGTAAAGAAAATGTTGCAGGTCTGAGCACTTAAAATATAATTAATTTGACAGCACCTTACCTCAGAACAGCCTTAAATATGACAACCTACATTTCATTATGAAGTCTAACCCTACATCACTGAAGTTTTTTTATAAATCGTGATTTCTCTATGCCTTTGCAGTATATTCAGAATTATTTCCTTTCTACATATAGATTGTCTAATACATACTGTTTTCAGTGAGTTGTCAACATTTTAGAGTTAGTGGAAATAATTCCTGCAGATTTGGCGGAGATTTGACTAGCAAAAGTCTAGTTCAGGCTATTATCCTTAAGAGCTGTCAAAAGTAATAATAACATGCAAACCACTGAATATAATTGTTCTTAATATTTTCATAATCTGAAGTCTCTACAAAGGCTTGCACCACATTCTTATTAAACCACAATAGCAGATGGACCATCTGCAACCATTTGCATAGCTGCAGTACTGTAATCCTTCTTAACATGACAAAGCTTTACTGACTTTCTTTGGTGAGTGCGAGTACATGTGGCTCAGATGTACAAAGCTATTTAGGACTGTAGCCTTTGTTTCAGTCCCTGTTTCCCACCAATTGCTAGAGGAACTATCTACCTAAAATGTATCAAAGTAACTGTGTCTGCAGTCCCTGAAGGGTCATTTCAAAAGAGCTTCCAGTAATTTCTCATAGTCCAGAGGTTCACTACAGTACTTTTGGAAAGCTTCTGCATAAAGCAAGGGGATAAAGAAACATGTATTTCTTTGACATGAAGCTGCTCTTTGGAATCTGCAGCTGGCTTAGGTCAGCATAGTCAGGTTTATTATTCCTGAAGCCTTGTGCAAGACTCCAGCAACGTGATTATGCTACATAATAAAAAGTTTCAGCTTGCCTCTCTTAACTATAGACTACAGGTAAGGATACACAGCCATTTGTATATCATGTCCCTTGAGATTTCTGTCCCGAGGGTCTTGCTCTCTTACGAACTGAAAATACATTTGCTTTGAATGTACTCTGAAAGTCTGTGAACAGAGTGTACCTGAGACAGTGCAGAAGGTCATTATTTTGTTCTTCAGTACAGTTAATACCTTTGGCACAAAAATGTCAAGTATCCACAGTCTTTCACTCAAACTTAAAATAGGAAGCTTCTCACTTAAATTGTAAGCTGTATTTCCTTAGCACCCAACTATCCTAATTTACAAGAACTTCATTAAGTTTCTGAAATATAAAAGAAACAACAGCTATAATTATCACTGTGACTAAACAAGACTGTTTAGTTCTTTTAGCTGAGGATCACTTGTACTGAAATGGCAGCAACTGTTTCCAATGTGACTGTAGCGTTACCAAAGGACAAAAACCAAACAGATGTCACAGATCATATTCAGTACCAGTAAGATACCATTTTATCTCTTCTTGTCTTAATTAAGCTTGATTCTTCAAGTAGAGTCTCTCACTGTGGAACATGAAGCTTTTGTCAAGAAATAGTATTTAACTGAAGACAGATTTCATAAACCTTGCCACTGCTAGGAGAAAATGATACATATCACTAATAACAGTTTATTTTACCTGGAAAAAAAATCCTTCACCATTATATATAAGAAGTACCATCTTTTGCAGAAGAACCACATGCACTCTGACTTACTTTCCATCAAATAATTGAGGTCCTGTAGCTACAAACTTTTTTTGTTGTTATTCAGGTTTGTCTGACATCAGCAAAATTTGTTTCTTTTTAGGTATTTGTTGGTCAGCATGTGACTATTCCACATTGCTTTTGCTGTCCAGAAAGGTGGATATCTCAAGTACTGTGGGGATCTATTCCTAATCTGTCCATTTCTTTTAAACTGGACAGATGCCTGCTTATCCTGAAACTCCAAGGTAATAAAGATGCTCCAAGCTTCTCAGAGCTTGCAGACAATTGGATTTGACCCAGATTCTGGTCTTCAGCATGATGATTGATGCCCTATTGTCTGGGCCTCGTCATACTCTCATGACCTGTGCATCCAAAATTTATTTGACCTTAAGCATGATTTCCGTGCCAAGTCCTACAGCCTGGGAGCATCTTGGTTCCTGCTGACAAAGATGTTTACCAAGGAACTGCAGATTTTTAATATTGTGTAGAAATGGTGCCACCTACAGTACATGGTCAGACAACCATCCTTCTTCCTGGCCATTCCAATGCCTTCTGAAAAATCCTGTGACAACCTTATAAAATTAATGACATGAATACCCTCTCACATAGGCCACTGAATAACCTGGGCATCTCAGCTAAACTGGTGGTCTTGTTTCCCCTGTTGCCAGTGTGGAGAACTGATGGAATAAAAAATCTCAAGAAAGAGATTAGTGAGGAACGTTAATCATACTCAGGAATTGTCTGTATCAGCCCATTGACTGTAGAAGGAGTGCAAATTGTTTAACCTAGCCACAGCTATTAGAGCACTGAGATTATATGAGATAACTTCCATCCTTACTTATATATCCCATTTTGCTCACTCTTTTCTGTTACCTTTGTTGTGACTAATTTGTTTAACTGAACCTAAAAATTTGTGGGAGTGAAATCTTACTCTATTGAATGTAGCTGAGATGGAGTTCATTTTCCTCACAGCAGCCCTCACAGTGCTGTGCTCTGCATTGGTATCTAGAAAGGTATTGATAACACACCAGTGTTTTGGCTACTGCTGGGCATAGCGTCAGCACTGTCTTTCTAACATTCCACTCCCTCCATCAGTAGGCTGGGGGTAGGAAAGATCTTGGAGGAGGACACAACTAGGACAACAGACCCAAATCGACCAGAGGGATAGTCCATACCATATGAGGTCTGTTCAGATACAAAAGTAAAGAAAATGAGGAGGAATGGGGGGAGTTTGTTATTTACAATATTTGCCTTCCAGAGCAACTGCTGAAGCCCTGCTTCCCTTGAAGTGGCTGGACATCGTTTGCTGATGAGAAGTAAAGGATAAAATCTTCGGATTTTCTTTGCTTGTGTGTGCACAATGCTTTTTGTTGGGTTTGTTTTTGGTATTTTTTTGGCTTTAGTAAACTGTTTTATCTCAACCTACAAGTTGTTTTCTACCTTAGTTTCTCTCTCCTGTCCAGCTGAGAAGGGGGAATCTTGATGGGCATCTGATGTCTGGTCAAGGTCAACCCACCATGGCAACCAAAGGGGGTCTGCCATGGTTTAACATTTTAATCAATGACCTGAATGGGGCAATTAATCTATTTAAATCATTCAGAGGTATCCAGACAGATTGAAGCAATGGGTCTAGGTTAACCTCATGTCATTCAGTGAAGACAAATGAAAAATACTGTACTTGGGAAGGAAGTGGTCCTTGTAAGAACCCATACTAGTGCTTACCAGCTGGGAAGTAGCTGTGTGGGAAAGGCCCTGGGGGTCCCGGTAGGCAGCGAGCTGAGCTGCCAACAGCAATTGGGAGGTGTACTAACAAGAGCACAGCCACTCGACTGAGGGAAGGGATTATTCACAGTTTTGGGTTCCCAGCATGGGAAAGATATGACTGGGTCTAATTCAGCAGAAGATCTCCCCGCTGTGAGGAAAGACTGACAGAGCCTGGATTGCTTAGCATGGCGAAGGCATGTCTTCAGTGGGGATGTAACAGCAGCCTGCCAGTACTACAGGACTGAAGACAGTTCTAGGCTCCATGGTGTATGTGGGAAGTTGAGAGACAGCAGACGTAACTTTAAACCAGAAAGATTTAGGCTGGTTACAAAGAAAAGCCCTTTTCCCATAAGGGAGGCACAACAGAGGAGCAGGCTACACAGAGTGGTTACTGAGTCTCTACTCTTGTATGTTTTGAAGATCCAGATGCAAAAATTCCTGAGCAAATTAGCCTGACTCCTTAGCTGACCCTGCTTTGAAAGGAGGTTGGACTGGAGACCTCCTGAGGTCCCTGCACACATGAATTATCAATGATCTTATGAACTTGCCGTATTGAGCCTTTAAGGAATGCATAGCTATCAAGCCATGTTATCCTCTTTCATACGGAAAAAGATGAAACAACTGTGACATGGATGCAAAAAGATGAAACAACTGTGACATGGATGCCTTGGTCTGCTCTGCTGAAACAACATTTATACAATGCCTTTCTTGGTTGTTACAATAGCAATCCATTTTAACTGTGGATAAGGGAGATGTTTGTTTGTCGGCCAATACCTTTCAAAGGACACACACAAATGTTCTGAATGTTCAGAGCTTCCTATTTGCCCTTCAAATGTGTTTCTAAAGCCTGAAAACTGAGAACATTTGGTACAGAAAAATGAGAAGAATGCAAAAAGCAGTGTCTCAAAAAAGAGAATCACACTGTGCTTACCTTAGGAAGCTACCAGTATACGAACAATGACTTTTGAAAAAATAGTTCAGGTCATACTGAATGCTGTGATAAAGGTGAGACAATACCACAGAAAACAGAAGAACTTTAAATTGAAGAGTCCTGGAGATTTGTTTCAGTCAGGGCTACAGTGTTCATTCTATGTGATTTCTAAAGCTAATGTGCAACACCAGTAACCTTATATATGTGTTTAGGTGCAATTTGAAATCAGAAGACCCCAGTGAGACTGAGTGAGAGGATTATGGTTCATAGTCATTTGAACAGGAGCTGAAATTTTATTATGGTTACAGTAATTGTTTTGTTGTTTTTTTTTTTAATTCCTTTTTTAATTTGGCACCCACTCAGACTTCATTGCTCATGCTACAGTAGTAGTAAGATGGATTACTGTGTTTTTCCCATTATTATTAAATTGAATTATTTTTGCTCATGTACCCAGATAGGAACAACATCAAGAGTTCTAATCTAATAATACAGACTGTTTGGAAAATATGTGCTGTCAATTAAAGGCATTTTGTAATAGAAACAATAGAAGAGTCATTAATGAAAAGTAGTTTGCCTCCCTATGTACTGACTTCAGTTAATCAAAGGTGCTTTGAAATTGAAATCATTAATTAACTTTACCTGGGTTTGTACTGCTCAAGCACTTTCCAAGTTGCTGGAAATCTGTGAAATTAGGTTCTTCTGTAAAAGAAATCAAAATGTAGCTTTTTTCCAAAGACACTTTATTCTTTCCTTCCAAAAATGTATTATCTATACATTTCTTCCAATGCAAGAAACAGGCAAAGTTAAGCTGTTAAATTGAATTTTTGCACTCCAATTTTTAATGGCACCTCATTTATATTTTACAGGGTGACACAATAGATAATTAAATACATCAGTCCAATGTATATATTTTTTCTTATTTTCCTGTAATATTTTAACCAGTACCTTAACGCTCAAGACATATTTAAAACTAATATTCTGTAAAAAATGTATTAAGAAACTGAAAAACTATATCATTAAACCCCTGACACGATAATTCTGCAAATGAATCTTTCTGACAAAATTGTGCTTCCTACCTCTTTGCAGCATGAGTTTTACACAGAGCATGATGCAGGTCAGCAGAAAGTGTTTTATTAGCTTCCCTCTTTCTGCTGTGCTTCCAGACCAGAATTTCTAGTTGTTGAAAACATCATTGTACCTGCTACATGGTTTTTACTTTATTTTGACAAAATTATTTTTCTTTATTTATAAGGAAAGGGTTTCTTCAGAAGATGTTTTTGGGGCTTTTTTCCACCAGAGGACTATGAGCCTACATTTTAAATTTTGTGGATGTAGAGGCCCAGAGAAGTTGGCTTTAGTTGAGGGATGGATTGTGGTGGTACATTTCCCCCTCCCAGGGTTCTACTACGATGTCAGAAATGCTTGTTAGGCCTTGGCCTTGATGAAACAGCACCTGGACTAAACCTCTCTTGAGCTTATCAGAAACAGTCTGTTCCCAGGAACCAACAGGTGTCCAGTGAGCAAGCACTTGGTTTTAAATGAATAACAATCCAACTGCAATAATATTTTTGTTATTGAACCTTCAAAGAAAGCTACTGACTCAAATTGCAACCAGGACTGAAAATTACAGTCTAAAGCCCACTCTCTAATGACCCTGCAAATGACAGTCCCAAGTGAGATCCTTTGAGCTCTTTGATTCCCAAAAGATAAGGGCTAATGTGTGTGTCTCAACTACTGATAATGAGATGGCTGTGGAGTCAACCAAGGACTGTTAGGAATAAGAGACAACAGTTGTTGGTAATAATCAAGGACTATTGCTATTAACATGCTGTGAGAAAGAACAAGATTTGGTTGGAGAACAGGGGTCAGGCAGAGACAGGGCAGCACTTTTCCAGGAGAAAGAACCACAACATAGTACAGTGCAAGCATAGGAATGAGGCCAAGAAGTGGGTATGGACCATAGGGTGGAATTTAGACCATCAAAGATCCCCAGAACCCTCAGACCCATTTCCAGAAAGGCCTGAAAGAGAAGGTTGTGCATGATATCTAATTTACACAGAAAGAGAAACCTGTGTTCAGGGTGAAGAAACCTACCCTTAAAAAGGTATTCCCCAAGCCTAGGCAGTGTTCCCAGGACCATGAACGTCTCACTGGCCAGACCCATACAGATGGATCGATGCTTATCAGTTGGATAGGTGCTGAAACCAGGTCTGACATCCCCTCAGCTGGATGGACACTGGAACCAGGACTGGTGATCTCTTTTTCTCTCTTTTTCTCTCTTTTCCTCTTTCTTTTCCTTTTTCTTTCTCTCTTTCTTTCTTTAGGTCATGTCTCCCTCTTTTAATTCTCTCTTCCTTTTACCCTACCCCTTTATCCAAAACCCACTGACATATGCTTATACAGTAGGTCAGGGACTAATATACCAATTTCCATGCTAAGTGTATAATTTAGAAATTACTAACTGTTTGTGAATGCTCTGCTGTTTCTTTGGCCACAAGCATTTAAAAATCTTAGGTGCTTCCTGCCCCTTAAGTGTGGGTTCTCACAATGGGTTCATATGTTTAAATGTTTATACTAAACTTGCTTTCTTCTTCATAATTTCAGTCAGAGAGGGAGAAACTTCTTTGTTTTGCTGCAAACTGTCTAGCAAAAAGAATTCATCAATACTCCCTACTCACTAAAGGATAAGCAGCTGAATTACACTTCCTAGTCCAGCTTTTAGTTTGGGAAAGAACAAAATAAACATGCACAGAACAGTTATACCACTTGGAGTAAAGTAAACTTTAGCTATGCATAAATCCATGGCAAATTGAAAATGGCTATGAGAAAAAAGAGTCAGAAAATTGATCACAGGGATACAATCATACATCCCTTACCCAGTAAGGAGTTTTCTGAGGTTTACAAAGCAGAACTTAAACTACAAAGATCTTCTACTACGTAGAAAGCACCAAAAGGCTTTGCCTTTCCCTGACAGTAATAGGAGTTGAAAGGGCTCAGCAGTATGACAGGGAAAATGTGCACCTTTTATTTCTCAGAGAGTCAATCACGTTCTGCAAGGTCACAGGCTGACAATAAAAGAATTTTAAAAGCTTTTGGCAAGAGGGATGAATAAAATGCTTTTCAAAATTTGTGTTCATTTCAACTGTCACAGCTGTAACATAATAGTAATTGCAATAATTTGCTGTATTTCTACCGTGTTGATAACAGGATAGCACAAAGGAACAATGACAGATACACTCTATAAATGGCCATGCATTTACTGTAAGTATGTCTCTGCGCTTCATGAGGAATGACAGTAATGTTCTGTGTGGGTAAATAAACCTGACTGTATATAACCTTGGATTCTTTGGGGATGAGTGGTTGATCTTGCTAGATTTAACATGAAGTGGCACTTCAGTCATTTTAATAATTTTTTTTGAAGCTAAGGTAATATTGGATTTTCACTACAGAACCTTTAAAAAGATACTGTAAATCTATTATTGACCATTAAATACTTATAACAATTTATGTATGCCTTTCTACATTCCTTACTTTTTGGCTGTCTTACTCTGCAAAATTTCTTAGTAAGATTACATAATGTAGTTGTAATTATAAAATCACGTGGTATGACTGACCATATTCACACACATGTATGTTTAGCACAGCTTGACTATGATCTTAATTGGAAAAAGCGTGTTACTGAAAGCCATAGCAATCTTAGCTCTGATTACTGATATTATGAGCCATGTCTTTTTCCATTTTTCAGAATAAGCCTATCATCAGGGTGACACATCAGCTCTCATTATGTCAATATGTCAGATTATACAACATAAGTGATTGTAATATGCCAAACCTGGTAGGACTGAATAAGGAAGGACTTTTTAATACAGTATAAGAAGTTTCCAGTATTTCTACTCCACATAAGTGTGTCCTTGAAACCCAATACAAACTGATGCACTTATTACTTGCCAGCACATGTAGGCACTTGCCAGTCTCCAACCTTGTCTGGGCACAGTGAGGTGCTTCCCTGGTGGATCTTTTCTATGCTGTGCACAAGGAGAACTAGAAACTCTGAATCATAAATCCCCAGCTCTCTCTTTTCATGCTTATATGGGTCCCCCTATTCTGTATCAAGGGATAGCCCTGAACAAATATCCTCCAGCATTTTTTCTGAAATGATATTAAAATGAACATACCCTAGTAGATTTTTCCTGAAGATGTTTTAGAGTTCCTAGTTTTTTTGTCTTGGTTTTGGTTTTGTTGGTTTTGGGGGTTCTTATTGTTTGTTTTTTCTTGTTTGTTTGTTTGTTAGGTTGTAGGGGGTTTTTTGTTGATTTTTTTTTTCATTGGATTCAATCCATTCCTTCCCAGAAGCCTAATATGTTACAGATGCAGGTAGAGCTTGAAATCCAAAGGAACAGGAACTCTAATCTACCTTCTTTTCTAAAGCACATTTCCCAGCAGGCTTTCTTCTTCCTAACACTATTATGTCTCCAGATAAATAACAGTAGCCCTTCATACCTCATTAGGACAAGTTGCTGAAAGCATTTTAACCATTCAGATTACTGGAATCCATAGCTAAATGCAAGTAGGAGGCAACAGAGAAGACGTGCTAAAAATCAAAGCAATAAAAGCAAAATAGCCAAGAAGGATGACATCACACTTTACAGGGGTGTTTTGGTTTACCTTTTAGTTGTTTCATCCATAACTAAAAATATACCAAAGATCAAATGCTAAAGATAAGTAATGATTTGACTGTGTAGAAGCAAATAATGACTGCCAGAGCTTAAGGAGACTTCTTCAAGCTACCAGGACACCAGGAACTTCCTAAGCAATAGAAGAAAACTGTGAATGTATTGCTATTATAAAAAAGTAAAAAACTTGATTCACCCAAAAGTAATTTGACAGAAAGATGACAAAAAGACCAGGATAGATTTAGTAGCAAAGATTTTGTGGTAGCATAACCTGAATTAAGTGCAGTTAACAACCAATTTGCAAGTAAAGTGTTTTGGAGAGATTCATGGACTTTATATCCATTCTTAGCCATGTTTTGTTCCTCAACTTCACTAATGGTATAGGTGAAAGTAAAAAATGGCTGACAGTAAAATCTGAACTCAGGTCTTTGAAATTTATCATTTGTGACCTACATATAGTCAGGCAAGAAATGGATATCGCCAAACATCAAATCAGACCTTCTATAGACTGAACAGTCATCTTGAGTTGCCTTTCCTCTCTTCTTTGTAATTAATTATCTGTCTAAAATTCAGAATCATAAATCCAAAGGCCTATATTCAAGCCTGTATTATTGGGAAAGGCCGAAGTGTCAGGCCATTGTACTTTGGCACTGTAAAGTCACAGTTTCTTTTTGGAAATACAAAAAAATACTCTAAAAAGTATTTTAATAAAATAAAACCAACAGTATATGAGGTCTGGAAAAATCTTCCTTGTGAAGAGTTACAATCTCCCTATCTATTGAATGTATTCAAGAGAATTTCAAGTGTTAATTTTATCATGGTTAATGAGTACCCAAAGTATGAGAAGATTTTCTGATAAAAAAGGGTTTCTCTATGTAGAAAGAGACATTGTAGAAAGAGACATTGTAAGAACCAGAAACTGGAGTCCAAATTTAAGTATATTTAGACAAGACAGAATGCCCTTGCTTTATAGAAGAAAATCTAAGTATGTACAAAAACAAACAAACAAACAAACAAACAAACTCTTTGTAGTGTTCTACCACGTTCCAAGCCATCATTTAAAAAGTTTTAATCAATACCTGTCGTCATTACTTAAAATGTGCCATAATATAAATTTTCACCAGTACCACAGGATTTACTGAATTCTGCAGCCTGGGTTATGCATCATCTTACATTAGGTGATTTACATTGTCCTTAAAAATATACAGTCTTAACAATCTAGTGAAAGCAGTTAGAGGAGTTAGTTAGAACCATTTGTTACAAACACAAATTTTCCAAACTGCCTGCTAATGAGAATCTGCACCTGCTGCAAGCTTATTTCCTCCTACTGCTGCTCCCTCTGACAGAAACTCCTTTGCTCATGTATGTGTTTTGACAAGTGGCTTTTTTTTTTTTCCACTTTCTTACTCATGAGTAGGGTTGGCAATCTCTGTTACTGGCCTGTGTTTTGTCCCAGTTCAAATTCTCTGTCTCTGCCTCACCTGTTTTCTGTTGCTGCATCCAAAAATAGAATCTTTCAATAGAATAAAAAAATGGAGAATTTACTTAGTACTTTTTGGATCAGAGCATGAAAGGAGTTTCTTAGTTGTGGCATTAGAATTGGGATTGTCCTTGCTTTATTTTGGCTGATACCTCACCTCTTGAAATTCAGCATGTCTGCTGGGCGGATATGGAGATTAAGAGTTCACGTTTGCTGAAGCAAACTGGAGTTCCCACCTTGCTTAATGCCATTTAATGTCTTCCACATCAGGAGCAAGTTTTGAGGGAGACTGATACATGTTTGATTCTTTCAACAGAGCAGACTCAAGATACTGCCATGAGATAAACTGTGTTAATAGGTGTTCTTATACAATATATGAGCACAACCATTAAGAGCCAAGTTATTTCTCTAGTGTATAACACATTCCTTAAAAAGAAGTTTTAGAAGGAATAAAATGAAGTTTACTGACTGAAAACTTCCTTAACCAAAAATCAAAAAAAAATCCCACAAGAATAAAAGGACTGAAGAACTAGATTACTTGTTTTGATTTTTAATGATATATTAATAATTAATATTTAAATATTTAAATTCAACCAACTTCTTTTAACTCTGAGAAATCCTTTATATACAAATAGAGATTTTAAACTAAAATTTGTAGGGAAAAATAACCATAGGTAAACTACAAGATGGAAACTGGACTGCAACACTACAAGAACTTTTTTCCAGGTTATAATGGGTTTGATTTTGATATTGATTGTAATTCAAGACAAAAGCCAACATTATTCTCTTTTCAATTTTGGGCTTAATATTGAACCAAAGGAAGTTTGTTGTCTTACCAGGTGCGTAATAGGTGGCATCAGAGTTACATAGTATGTGGAAGAGGCTGACTTTGTAAATTGGATGACCATGCAATACTTTTTGCTAGAAGTGCTGCAGACCAACAAAAAACCCACAATGATGAATATGTCATGACAGCATACTGTATTACAAAGAGAATTTTAGGAAAGCTAGACATAATTAAACACAGGATTGATAGGCAAAAATACAATAAATAAAACATCAAAACCAACAAGGGACCTATGAAGAGGTATTTTAAATACATAGGAAGCAAATAATCTGTAAAATTTGATATTTCAGGCAATTAAAGGGAACTAGGAGGAATTTTGACAGATTTTTATATTAATATTACTAAGTGCTTAAATAAAATCTTTGCCTTCAGAATGGAGCTTTTTATCAACACTTGAAGTTTGAATATAATTTGCCAGAGGGAAGAATTGTTGCAATAGGACAGAGGCAAGTAGCTCAACTCAGCTTATTGAGCTCAGTGCAGCAGTGGTTTTAAATTCTGTGAAGTCCAATTACAATTATGTGTTTTACTAATACACTTGAATCTGGAGCCCATGACATGGAAAAGGAGCAGGGATCTGGTATTTCTTAGTACTTTTCTTGACTGGTACTCAGCAAGGCAAGACCTTAGTGTACATACTACATTCCAAGGAACTGTACAAAGCAACAAGTTAGTCTTCTGTTGTGGGGTCTGGTTACACCAGGTGCTGCAAAGCATCCTGGGAGTTGTAGTTCTAAGTACTCTGTCACACATGCTCTGTTGAATGCTTGTATGGGATTGGCTTAAGTTACCTGTGTGACGTGGCAGCATTTGAAACTGCTATATAAGCTGAGACTCCTTGAATAAACTCTCTCTCTTGTTACACACCACGTTGGTGTCGCTATGGTCCCCACGGGACTTATTATTTACTATATTAATAACTGCTACATATGGCGCCCGGAACAGGGACCTAAGCCTTATCCTGAATCAGGAAGAAATACGGACCAGACGTCAGGTACCAGCCTATATTTAACGCTGAGGGACGTCCGCCGTGAAAAAGAAAGAAACGCCAGGTACCAGAGGAAAGGAAACTCTGATGGGCTTAGGCGGGAGAAACCGCGATTGAGCTCGAAAAAAGGCCTGAATTCGGTAGGAAATTGCCTACATTTTGAGAGGACGCTCTCGAGAAGAAAAATCTACGTCCCAGGTGAGAGGGTGGGAGAAAAAAGAAAAAGAGAAAAAATGAAAACCTTTAATTCACGTGAAGCACAGAATATTGCAAAAACCTTAAGCTTAATATTAAAAAGACTTTGGAAACAAGTTAACAAACATAAAATAGCTGGACTTTTCAAATTGATGAAAATAACTGTTTTAGGACTGCTGTTATTTACAATTCTTAATGAAATTGCTTGGAAAGAGGGGTGGAGAAGCAGAGAGAAAACAGAAGTGAAAAAAGTGGACACTTTAAAACCCTCGCAAAAGAACTCGTCCACAGAAAGAAACTTTGAATCTTCCCCTCCCCCAGACATTGTAAAGCATGGAACTCCACGTGCTAATGCAGTGTGGAAAGGGGGAAGGGGTCCGAGAACACGGAAGAAAAACCTTAGAATATACCTTTTTGTACTGAATTTTCGCGGATACGAGAATTCCGGGAAGAAGGCGGGTGTCGCGGATTATGTGACTGGTAAAAGGGAACAAACTTTGAATCCCCAAGCCATGGCAAACCTGCAGACACGTGGAGACCACGCCGGAGCGTGGGCGGCGCCACCTTGCCTATGCCGGGAGCAGGAGGTAATGCCTTCTCTTCCTGTCTTGTGGCCATGTTGTGGACTGCCTCTGCTGGAGGCATGCATGGAACATGGTCCGTGCTGGGAGCCGGTAGCTAAGCAACAACTGCTGTGCCTACCAGCAACAGCGGCGCGATGTTTAAAAAAGATCCGTGATAGCCGCTCGACGTTGCGAGCGGCGAGGCCGGCGGCGGGCACAGAGCGCGGGGCTGTCGAGACGCTCGGCAGCTGCAGTGAGTCAGGCCAGGGACGGAGCTGCGCACGGCTCCGCAGGACTGCTGGCGGCAGGGGGCGACTCCGGCCCCCCGGGGCGGGCGCCTCCGGGCCAGGGCTCCACAGCGACGGCGACTTCATCTCACGGTGCCGGCTGGTGTCGACCAGGCTGCGGCGGCGGTTCCTGCGCAAACCCAGATGGCAGCGGCGGCGGCACCACCGGGAGCGGCGGGCCCGGCGCACAGCGTGGAGGGAGCCGGGCGGCTGGAGCAGTGCCGACGCGGGGCACCTCTGCCCAGACGCCGCAAGCGGGCCGAGGCCCGGCCGAGACACAGCCGAACGGGAGGCGATGACCCGAGCGCGGAAGCCCCACCGCAGCTGGTGGCGACTGCCGCTGCACCCCCGACCCGCGTGAAGCTGCTGGCGGAGCTCCGCGTGGAACCCCGGGCCGGGGAAGTGGCCGCCGTGCCTGAGGAGAAGCCGCGGGACGGCTCCGCGGCCATCCCGGGCGCCCGAGCAGGATTGCGCCGGGACTGTGGCACAAGTTTCTAAATGCAGCTGGGGCGGCGCGGCGGCTTCGGCGAGCACGTGTCGGCGGCGCAGAGCTGCGAGGCCTTCGCTACCCGCCTGCACTTGGAGCGCGGGCAGCCCGTAGTGACGGCCGGGCCGGGCCGTGCCTAGAGCTGACAGCCGCGTTCCACTACACGAGCCAGCCCGCCCGTGCCGCCGCTCCCTTGAAGCGGACCACGCGGCCGCAGCAGCGCGGCCCGGGACAGCCGCACATGCGGCACAATGCGGCGCCTGGCCGAGCCGAGCCGAGGCCTGGCGGCGATGACCAGCGACATGGCCCCCACCGTGAGCGGGCCGAGCCATGGCCGCAGCCACTACGGCTCCTCTGGGAGCCTCAACAGTGATAACACCGCCTCCCCACTCCTGTGAGAGGGGCGGCGGCCCGGACAAAGACCTGGGCCAAGGCCAAAACTGTACAGACACTGAATTTACTGACTGTTTTTACATGTTTTACATATAAGCCTTCAGAAATTATTACAAATGTTTTTGTCTAAAATAATTTAGTTAACTATCTTTAATTTTCTAGTTACACTAATAAGAGAGAAAAATTCAACATTCCCTTATTAATACATTTTTAAGTTTCTAATTTCCCTGTACCTTTGTTTAAATTACTAATAGTCACATTTACTAAGTATTGTTTAAAATTGTTAAATTCTTAAATGTATCTAAATAAGTTTAAGTTTATAACTATCTCGTTTAAGTAATAATTAGCATCTTTAACAATTTCTATTGTTATTAATTAACAGATTATAATAATAACCTACGTATTCATTTCTCTTAAGTACACACTCAAGAATATACACACTACTTACCAGTATTATACCTTTAAATTCATTAACTTTCCATATTCACAACAAAAGATGGGGAGTAGGACAGTGAGAATATGCATGTAAATAAGTAAGTAAATCCTGAGCCAAACAACTTTCATTCTGACCAAACACTACATAAAAGTTTAAGTGGTATAGCTAGAATATGAAAACAAAGATTACATGAATGCATGAATGAAAAATGATTGGGGTGGCCACCCAAATGAGTGAAAGAGAAATTGTGTGAATGTATGAATCTATGTGAACCATTTACACCTTATACAACATATCTAAAACGAACACACACAGCAAACACTACCTCTAATACATTGCCTTAATAAAAGGCAACTCAAAACATGATGTTCCTCCTTTAAACTTTTCCTGTTGTTCTAAAAAAGTAAGTTTTTCCCAGTTATGTGTACACCCTCAGATAGTAAAGGTTTTTGTTCTACCCAATTGCAGAAGACCCTTAGGTAAATAAAGTTTTTGATTAATAAAATTTTATTATTACATAGAACTCTTAAGTATATAAGGTTTAAGCAAGAAATAAGTTTACTACATCAAGTGAAAAACGTTTTGTTAAGAATTGCACTGTTTTTTGAATTTACACTGTTTTGTATCTTGTTATTAATAAAAATGGGGGAATTGTGGGGTCTGGTTACACCAGGTGCTGCAAAGCATCCTGGGAGTTATAGTTCTAAGTACTCTGTCACACATGCTCTGTTGAATGCTTGTATGGGATTGGCTTAAGAAGTTACCTGTGTGACGTGGCAGCATTTGAAACTGCTATATAAGCTGAGACTCCTTGAATAAACTCGCTCTCTTGTTACACACCACGTTGGTGTCGCTATGGTCCCCATGGGACTTATTATTTATTATATTAATAACTGCTACATTCTGTCACACTGTGGTGCTTCTGAGACCATTTCCTAAAAATAAAAACTAATCAAATTAGTTCAAATTACTTTAGCTTAAAAGTAATGTTGAAAGCTGTTTCTGCAAATTGGAGACACCACCAGTAAGTTTGGCTATAACGCAATCTGTAACACATCAAAAATTGAAAAAGAATTTGGAACAATTCCTTTTCACTGCCACTGACTTTTGGAGTTATTTTGGTGTTATCTTTTAGCAGTAAAATGTCATACTGCACAGCTAATAGAAAATGAGTTATAAAAATTAGTACAGTATGACAGAATATCACAAAATATGCTGAGTTGAAAGCGACCCACAAGGATTATAGAGTCCAACCCTTAGCCCTGCACAGGAACAGCCCCAAGAGTCACACCAAGTGCCTCAGAGTATTATCCAAACACTTCTTGAACTCTGTCAGGCTTGGTGCTATGACCACTTCCCTGGGGAGCCTGTTCTAGTACCTAACCACCCTTTGAGTGAAGAACCTTTCTCTAATATCCAACCTAAACCTGCCCTGACACAACTTCAGGCCATACCATCAGGTCCTGTCACTGTTCACCACAGAGAAGAGATCAGTGCCTGCCCCTCCTTTTTCCCTACAAGGAAGCTGTAGACTGCAATGAGGTCTCCCCTCAGTCTCCTCTTTTCCAGGATGAACAGACCAAGTGATCTCAGCTGCTTCTCATATGGCTTTCCCTCAAGGCCCTTCACTATCTTTGTTGTCCTCATTTGGATCCTCTCTAACAGCTTAACACCTTTCTTCTATTGCAGTGCCCAAAAGTGCACACGATGTTCAAGGTGAGGCTTCCCCGGTGCAGAGCAGAGCAGAACAATCACCTCCCTTGACTGGCTGGCAATGCTTTGCCTGATGCCCTCCAGGACATGGTTGGGCCTCCTAGCTTCCAGGGCACTGCTGACTCATGTTCAACTTGCCATCAACCAGGAAACCCCGGTCTCTTTCCATGGCACTGCTTTCCAGCATCTCATTCCCCAGTCTGTACAAACATCCAGGGCCACTCCATCCCAGGTGCAGAATCCAGCACTTTCCCTTGTTGAACTTCCTATGGCTGGTGATTGCCCAGTCCTCTAATTTGCTGAGGTCTCTCTGCAGGGCCTCCCTGAAGTCAACTCCCTGTTGACATCAATGGAGTCAATAGTTCCTCCAAGTTTTATGTCATCTGCAAACTTGCTTAGTATCCCTTCCAGTCCTGTGTCCAAGTCATTTATGAAGATGTTGAAGAGCACAGGGTCTAAGATGGAGCCCTGTGGAACCCCACTAGTGACAAGTCACCAGTCTGGTGACCCTGACAGGTGCCCCATTCACTATTACCCTCTGTGCTTGACCCATGAACCAATTGCTTACCCACCACATGATGTGTTTATCCAGCTGTGTGCTGGGCATTTTGTCCAGAGGGATCTTGTGAGAGACAGTATAGAGAGTTTTACTGAAATTCAAAAAAATTATATCAACTGGCTTCTCTTAATGGACTATGTGGGTTACCTTGCCACAAAAGGAAATCAGTTTTGATTAGCAGGACTTTCCTCTCATGAAACCGTGCTGGTTGTGACTCATAACATCATTGTCTTTCAGGTGTTTTTCAATACTTCCCAGAATAATCTTCTCTGTAACTTTATCAGGTACTGAAGATTGACAAGCCTGTAGTTTCCAGGGTCTTCCTTCTTGCCCTTCTTGAAAACTGGGACAATGTTTGCCATCTTCCAGTTAGCTGGGACCTCTCCAGATTCCCAAAACCAATTAAAAATTGTTGAGAGAGGTTTTGTGATGACATCAGCCGGCTCTTTGAGGATTCTTGGATGATTCTCATCAGGCTCCACAGATTTGTAGGGACAGAGCCAGAGCAGCACAATTTCAGTGTAGAGTTGCTCATTCTCACAGTCATGATACTCCAGCTCAGGGCACTGAGACCCCCTTGGTCCCTCTTCCGTATTGAAGACAAAGACAAAGAAAGTGTTAAACACCTCTGCCTGGCTCTGTCCCTTTTTGTGAGGTGACCATCCTCATCCTGTAACTGGCCAATAATATTTCTATACTGCCTATTGCCATTTATATACTTGAAAAAATTTTTTATTGTTCTCCCACATTTCTGGCCAGTTTCAACTCCAGCTGAGTTTGGCTGCACAACTTTTCATACTAGAGCAACAAGAAGCATCTCTGAATTCTTCCACATCTCTTGACCTTGCTTCCACTGGGTACATACCCTTCCTATAGAAACAGGTAAGGTTTCAAGAGATTTAAGTTTTCACTTAGCCCATCAGAATGTAGATTTTTTTAATGTTTCATATCGTATTATCACTTGCTCTTACTGGTATCTGGTTCAGAGTAAAACTCCTTTGACAATCCAACCTACAACCCTGCTTTACCTGTATCCAAGAGTGGAAAGAAAGACTTTCTCAGCATTTGCAATATACATTGTAAGTAACTGTTGACAGTAGAAGAAAAAAATTACAATTTGGATGAGTTTTCTGAGTGCTCACACTGTTTCACACCTTTCATGAAGGGAAAACAATAAAAGGGGCACTGGATACCCATTGGTCCAGAAGTCATATATTTGAAACCTATAAATCCTGAGCCTGAAAGTTTATGACACATGGAGATTAATCATGTATCAATGTTCAAGTGCTACAAATGGGATTTGGAAAAAAATACAGACGAGGCCTTTAACAGTCACAAGTGGCTGAATACACTTTTGACTTGTCTATATCTCTTTATTTTTGCTTTTCTAAGTGTGTATCTCATCTTGCTAACAAGTTCACTGTCCATAGTTTAACTTAGATGTTATCGTTTTGTAAAATTCTCCTTTTTTTTGTTACATGTGAAAAAGAGAAAATAGAATTTCAAGCAATGATTGTAAAACAAAGAATTGTCTCCTCAATGATAAAATTTTCTTATTAGAAGGAAACATTTTCCTTTCATCCTTTGAAAAATGTTGCTTGGATTAATGAAGTTCCCTTTTCTTCAAGAACTGTCTGGTTAACACAGTGGAACAGATCCATCCCATTAGAGATGCAGCAGAATCTTCACAGTAGATGCTGCCAAAAGAAGATGATGAAATTTCACAGTATATATGGGGCGTGATCAGTGTCACTCAAGCTAGGAAGGAGACTCAGAGGAGACCCCTCAAAACTATTCTTAGTTTAATCAGATCTTAGTGGATCTGCTTACAGTTTGCTGCCATGGGCGTTGTGGACTCTGGAATCTGATTGTTTATTTAACAGCATGGCAGATGTTCCAAACATGCAGCAAGTGCCTATGGAAGGAACACAGTGTGTAACCCTCTTTTGGCAGTAACTCAAAGGCTCCCTCACAAGTTTTCTTTTGCTCCTACCTAGACCAGCTTAGTATCTCTTACTGAGGAAACAACGTTTGAATTTTTAACAAAAAGCCTATTTGATTTTTCATCATCCCTTTCTCTCCTGTTGTATTGGGTTTGCCAGGCCACGTTTTGATAGTCAGGAGGCTACAGGGTGATCTCTCCCTGTCCTAATCCTGAACCACAGACCTTTCATTATGTTTTCTCTCCCATGTCCTGCTGAGAAGGGAAGAGAAAGTCTTTGATGGGCACCTGGCATCCAGCCAGTGTCTACCCACCACACCTGTCTCTGATCCAGAGAAATCATTATGTTACTCTGTCCTCCCTTACCTAACAAAATTGTCAAGTGAATCCTTTGATTTCTTTCCCACTTTCTTTCTTATCTATATCTTTTGGCTGCCTAAGAGTTCTTGGATGTCTCTAGGGAACTACATCAACTCTCCACAACAGAGATTCTACCTCCTTCACAGCTCTAGAAAGTCCAGCCACCTTGTTTTCCCATTTTTTAATGTGCTTAACATTTCTAGCTGCCAGCAGGTTACTTCAATTCAATTTAGGCACCCAACTCCACCATAAGCACACTGACTCCAATGGTATTTGTCTATTGATTATGACTATGGTAATGACAAAACTGATTCAAGGAACAGAACCATGGGGAGATACCAGGTCTCTCCAGGCTCAGTGCAACACAATTTATGCTGTTTTCCTCGGGTCTGCCTGTACCAGTAGTTTCTTTCAACTGTTTTAAAATTATAAACAGGTTTGCAGAAAAAAAAAAAATCATTTTACTTTTCAGACGAAACAATTATTCTTTGGGATGTATTTTCCTTCTTTGTCAGCTTTTTTGTTTGTTTGGTTTTGGTTTTTTGTTAGGTTTTTGTTTGGTTGGTTTTTTGTTTGGTTTTGTGGGTTTTTGTGGGTTTTTGTTGTTTTGTTTTGTTTTTTTCCACAATTTATTTTACATTATATTGTAATGATACAAAGCTGTTTAAACTTCATCTTTCAGTTTTTCATGCTGAGAGACAATTCAGGGTACAGATCCTTCTTATTCTGTTCCAACTTGGTAAAGAATTCTAAGAAACCAGATTTCTTCTCCCACTCAAGCATGTTGCAGGATAAAGACCTATGTATTTGTCTCAAAATCCTTCAAACTTGTGCCACTGGTGTTGTTATTGCCCTCTCAAATGATACAGGATATTATCATTCAATGCTCGCAAGAGCACTTTGCCAAAGCACTGTCCTGAGCCTTTAGAGAAAATTATAAGTGAGAAAGATAATAGTCCATCTTAGCTACTACTGTGAGATCCTAAGAACATCACTTCTTACACAGCCTTATGATCATCCACAAAAAGAGAAGTTATTTTCTTATTTTCTTGGCATCCTTTTGAGTAGAAAACAAGAGCAAATACTGCTGGTGCAGCAAAGTGCCAGAGTTGAATTGCTTCTAAAATTATTTCAATTGCACAACTACTTCTGCTTGATAATCCCAGAGAAATACTTACAAAAATAAATGTAGGTAGTGTTTTCCTTTCAATTGTTTTGTTAAGGTACAAGTTTAGGAATGTGAGTTTGCAATTTCCAGGCGATTGCAATCTTGGGGCTTTTTATATATCCCTGCTAAGGATTTTTTTTTTAATCAAAGACTGATGCGAATTTTAAAAAGTAGAGTTAATTCCACCTAACAATAACACAATCTTTCCAGCCTTGTAAAACTGATGGCTTTCTGTGCCGGTATATCTTAAAGGACTGAAAAGTGATTATATTAATTCCCTGTGCCTGAAGCAACCTCTTTGAATTAAAACTCTCATTTGAGTAAATATCAAACTATTTTCAAAAACAGTTCAAACTGTTTGCTGTGGAGAAATACAAGGCCTTTAAAACCTAAGGTAATAACATTTGCTTAGTTCCATTAGAGCTTATGTGAAAAAAACTCCAAACTGATTTATCAGAAGAACCGAAAAGAGGTCATCTGAACAAACCATCACCACCATCTGACAAAAGAGACAAAGGTAGCAGTCTCTCTCTGAGAATGAGGCAAGGATTTTCCCAGGAAAATCAGCCTAGAATGTTGCTCACCTTGTACTCCAGGTGCTGATGCCTTCTCAGGTTTGAGATAACTTTCAGTGTCACACCAGTGACATTCAAGTCCATGCCCACTGCAGGATGGCTCCTACAGGGAGCAGGCTGCCTGGCCTCTTCCAGACCACAGTCAAAGGCAGATTCACCTCCATCTGGGTCTGCCAGCAGAAGGGGATCAGCTGAAGCCTGTGACTACTACCTTGTGCAAAAATCCCATTACTTACCACAGTGATAGAAGGTTTTGCTCCTCACCTACCTTTCCTCTGGGATTTTTTCAGCTGAGAGTGAAGGCACTAAGATGAATATCAGAGAGGCAGAGAGCAAGGTACTGGGTATGAGGGGAAGTAACCACTCAGGCTACCAAAGCTGGGCTTAGGTCACCTGTCTGGGTCCCCAGAAAAAGGGAAAGAAGGTAGAATCAAAACTTAGGGAATCTTAGAATCTTCAGGCTTAGACCAGTGAAGAGGAGATGATGGTAACTGAGGAGAATCTAACAGAGGGAGTATAATAGGGCAGGAAATTTCCTAAAGCTAATTTAATTCCCTTTCCCCTCTGTCAGAAGTCTGATTTGTACAAGAGATGCAGAGTGATTAAGATCCTTGCAGATGAAAATGATAATATTAAATCGATAGGTAGTTTGTGAAACAAAAGCATAAATGAGACATGAATATTCTTTCTAATAACATATACATGTGTTATGTTTTTCATTTGTGGTTGTTTTTTTTAATGATTTCTAACTCCAGAAGGCATATTTCGGGAGCCATCACATACAAGATACAGTCTGAGGGTAGTACACTGACATCTCTGGAGAAGAATCTGCCTCCTGCCGCTGTGGGTTTGGGCATTTGGCAGGGAGCCAGGTCCGAACCATCACAACCTATATACCCATAAGGCTTTGTTGTTGTTGTTGTTGTTGTTGACTGACATATGATTAACAGAAACAATCACATCAGAAAACTTCTACTTTTCTTATTTTGCCTTTTATCTATCAACTAAAGGACAGGTTCCCCACTATGCATGCAAGAGCACTATTGGTGGGTTGGAACTGTCCGAAACTAAGGGCTGAAGCTGGGCTTTACACCCTATTTAATGACTCAGAATGAATAAGAAAACTTTCTCAACATTTAAACTTGTTAGGGACATAAAAATTAATGATTTTAGTCATGCCTCTGATTAAAATCTCTATTAATTGTGTTTGGTACACAACATATTCATGTTCATAACATATGCTGATACCTGGATTTTGCAGATAATGGGACTCTGTGAGCTTATCAGAAAAACAGTCTCACTAACATCACTGGTCCCTTAACAAGGGCAAATCCCTTCTTATGTAAGAAACCAACAATTTGTGTGCCTTCAAAAGCTATTATCCACACACAGCTTTTCAGATGAAAACATGAACGTTAACCTTTTCATTTCAATTTTTCCCTTGTATGCTTCTCCCTTAGGGTGAAAGAATGGGAATTGCCGTCTTGAAACATATTACCAAGAGCACAAAGCCATAAATAGGATACTGTAGTAGTTTTGCATCATCTAAAATCCAAGTCGATTCTATGACCCAGATTTTTTTCCCTTAATAGATTTGTGAATTCCAGACTGCATCAGTTCTGCACATGGTAAAAATCTGCTGGCTGCTTTGTTAACATTTGGTATGTAGGATGCTGCCTACTAAAAGACAAGGGCGCCAAAGGACTTCTGATCTCTTCTTATGCTCTGCCAAACGGCATAAACCATTCACAGTAATGAGAAAGAACAATAGAATATCTCACAGGACAAACTGAAAAAACTTTTGAGTGCACCTGTAGGATACTTCAGGAATTCATGCTCATGATTCACTGATTTAATCCATACAACTCCAGCAATTTTTTTTTTTTTGCAATAACATAGTCACTTTTTATTGGGAAAAATGGACATGGCTTCTTTGCAGCACATAAGTATAGACCAGGAGTTACTGTAGCCTATTAATATGTTCTGCAATTTCAATAAGCTTTTAAAGTACAACACTGTTTTAAAGAATCTTAGAATGAGCCACACTACTGAGAAATTAAGGGTTGGCAGCAGCAAATTCAGTGTAAGCAAAATTGAGTTAACCCTCCACCCTTCAAGGGGTAAGATCAAAATAGCTCGTGCTGGAGTATGGTGTCTCTGGAGCAGATAATGCAAAATTTTGCAGTAGTTCATGAAGGAAGAGGAGGGAAGACAGGTTAGAAGGAATGAATCTGAGATTGAGGATGGTGGAGTTTGGGGAAGCTGTGAGACAGGGAGTCACAAAAGTTTCCAAGATGCAGCGGATGGGGAAATTTGGAACATAGATGGTGAAAAAAAAGGACCCTGCCTTAAGTGTTGGGTTATTTCCTTGAACACCAACAATCATTGCTTTCAATTTTGCTCTTACAGCTTGCCTAAGTCTCAAAACATCAATCCAGATGTCTCCTGTTGCACTTTGCTTTGGCTATACAACTAAAAGCTTTGGCATTTTGCCCTGAAGTGCTCTTTGGCTATCCTTTGGCTATCAAAGTGCCCACCCAACTGCTCTCCCACTCCCTCTCCTCAACAGAACAGGAGGAAAATATAAAGTGAAAAAGCCTGTGGGTCAAGATAAAGACAACGATATCACCCAGCAAACATACTCAACTTGGGTAAAATTAGTGTAATTTATTCCTAATTACAGAGTAGGATGATGAGAAACAGAGAAACACCTCCACCCCACCACTCCCTCCTTCCCAGGCTCAACTTCATTTCTTCATTCCTGGCTTTTCAACTTTCTACCTACCTCGTGAATGAGGAAGGGTAGGTGGGGAGTCGGACTTTGTGGTCGGTTTATAACAACTTCTGTTATTCATTCTGTGTATTGAGCTCCATAATGTCAGTAAGACTCTTACCTGTGAAATGACCACAAAGCAGAGGTGAAATGACCACCAAGGACTAGGACACTGAGTGTTGTAAGTTGAAGAAAATTTTCAATTCCTAGAAAATGGATGAAATTATGCTGTTCTATTTATTTTCTGTATTTTCATGAATGTTCTTGAGGGTGATATTTTTGTCCTTGCAGGTAAAATGAAAAATTAATAAATTACAGTTTATCTGTATTTTCATATAGTTTATATTTTAGATTCCTTATATTTATTTAATACATACTTTACACTTCCTAAAAGTCTGAAACATTCAAGAGGAAACTGCCTTTTTGCACTACAGAATGGGTTATAATTGCCAGAAACCAGCGAATGAACTGTATGATTCATCAGCAGACAGCATGACTACATGCTCTGGTTAATTTATGATCTTGAATTCAGGAGAAACAGTTCAAGAAATTGTTTCACTTTCCAAGTAAGGAGTTTTTGCAGCATGCTGTTTTATAGTTTAAATGCTATTACTTTGTGTTGCACAGTGATTGATGAAACCAATATACAGTCATTTATATATTGGTAGATTAGACTTGGAGAAAGCCACAAAAAAACCAGTTTTCTTCCTGTTACTGGAATTTGAGAAAAACCTAAAGCCTCCAAACAGTAGAAATCTACTTATTGCCTTTCTAGACTGATTAACTTCTGTTTGTCTGATTTCTGCTTGTTCCAGAAGATTCATAAAACATAATTTCATTACTTGTCTAAGAGTCTTCTATTTGTTTATGTGAGAACCTGGCCAAATATTCTATTGAACTACTTTTTTATGAGTTCTATTTCTCAAGAAACTCAATATCTTCTTTCCAATAGTAAACAAAAATTGGGTTTGGAGTTATATTTATAACTGAAATAGCCATAGCTAATTTAGTTATTTTTAAAGGAGTTCATTAATTCTGTATAATTCTTTCACTTTAAAAGTGTACTGCACTAAATAGTGTGCACTTTAAGATGTTTAGTTGACAAACTTCAGTAAAATTGAGCATTTACACTTCAACCTAGTTTATATAAACTGTAGTTTATGGTTTGAGCCTAAGGTTTTAGTATGAAGAATATGTGTGTGTGTATATAAAGAATAAATAATAAAAAACAAATGGAAAAGAGTGACATTATTTATATGTATCATAAAATAAGCCGTACCCTTTTTTGTTTCTATTTCTCTATTTAAAAGGAATATCCTTTTACATCACTTCTCTCATTCTTTTATAAATTCCTCTCAAATATCAAGATACATAATGTACTTTTAAATAAACTTAACTTGATAAATCTTTTGCTGAGAAAGACAGGTAGATAGTTGTTCTCTTTCAACAATCAAGACAGGGAGGGTTTTAGATGTTTCTTATAATGTAAAAAGTTCAGCTTTAAACCCACCCCAAATTACTTGTAGTAATACCTCCTTGTTACAGAACCTATCCTTGAAGAAAGAGCAAAGCACGGGTGGTATTTGTCGGAAGGATTCATCTCACATAAAGTTTGGTCTGTGCAATCCGTATATCTTCACAGTCTATACAGCAGTGCCTTTTTCACTGAAGAATTATCTGTCATACTCCATAATGAGGTGCACTTTCACAAGTATTTTGTATAGATTTTTGTAACAGCACTTCATTGGTTTTGTAATCCTTTTTCCTTAAGAGCAGTCATCCTTTTATGAAATGTTCAATACTTTGGAAAACAGAAAGGTTATATGGCATTCAAGTTTCTTTTGTGGTCCTTCAGACTGCAGAGCTTGAAAAGTTTCTGCAGCTTACTGGTTATGGTCTACCTTTCCGCAGATGTTTTCCTATTGTATGCTGACAGGTACAATAAAAAACACTTCTGCTGTGGGTCTCATGCCTAAAAATAAATCAGTGATTGAATGTCATTTTTTTATGGGGTGCATTTTTTTTTCCCTAGACTGAATATCCGTGGTTTCAGTTTGCCCATTAGAAGAAGTAAGGTGCTCAGGTCATCTTGGTCAATGATAAACAAAAGCTTAGCTTATGGAGGAGTTTGGGGGAGTTCTGCTATACCAGCTCTACACACAGGAGAAAAGATTGCTTTATAGTAACAATAAGCTCTGACATCAGACTAATTCCTGCTTTTGATGCTTATGTCCACAAGAGAAATCTTTCAAACTGGGTTTTCTGCACCTGTTTAATTTGGCAGGTTCTTAGTCCACATAAGCACTGATATTTTGACATTGCTAAAGTTCCGCCTACCATTTTCTCTCTACAATAACTCAGAAAAAAACCTTTGAGGAAGTTAAATTGCAATTATTTTTCTAAATGGCAAAGCACTTTAATGTAAGCTGAATTATCACTAATACAACTTCTGGCAATGTTTAGTCATTTCAAAAGTTTTTGCACCACAAATTTTTTGAACACTCTGATGAGTTGACCTGGAAATATAAAGACTGGTTCTATGAGAAAGTTTGCAGGAAATGTCTTGATGAAAAATATTGTTTATACTAATCTTAAATAGCTTATAGACTATGAATATCTAGGAAAAATCTTTATAATCTGCAGCATAAACTGAAGTTACAGATACTGCCTTGATGACAAACAAACAGATGAGCTGTGATAACAGTTCAATCAAAATGGTAAAAGATCTAATGGTGCTCTTAAGATACAACATGGTTCTCCTAATGGATGTTCCATCCCAGGTGCGAATTTTGGTTAAATTACCCTTCTGACTGGAAACAAGTGAATTCTTGAAACCAAATGTCAGAATTTAAATTTTTACTCAGTAAACAATCCACCATCAGCTACAAGGCAGTGGAACACCTGTCTTCACAGCCCATGAGTTCACTACAGCTATCATTTACTGTCTCGGAAATTCAGGTGACAAAGTACTTACTCTCATTTCAGCTGAGACTCTCAGAGGCTTTGAGGCTTCTTAATCCTTAGAAAGCTCCTTCTGCTTATGTGAGATAAAGGAGTGATCTCTCAAGACTAAAAACTTTGTCTCTTTGTCCATCCTTATAAGAGGATGGATAGTCATTTAATATATTTCCCTCTTATTAAAATTTCTTGGGACTTACCTGAAGGTCCACATTTAACTGTCTTAGCCATAAACTGAGGTTTTTTACATGGCAGCAAATTTTATTTCAGAGAATGAAGTTCACAACAAGCTTAATCTTTTTTATCTAACACAAAGAATATAGAGAGGTCTCTTCATATTTGTTGACCTGACACTAGTGTTTGGCACCATTGGTAGGATTTTTACTTTAGGATCAACTGCTCAGACATTTTCATTCTGAGGTTTAGACAATGTCATGGCAGAATGAAGACAAGTTAAAATGTTTTCAATTCACTTCCTCCAGTAACACAAATTTGTGTCATCTCACCAACACTTCTTAGTATATATTCTGTCATGCTGCTCTAAGTTGATTTCTACATGTTTCAGATGCCCAGATTAGATTCAGAGCTTGATGGATGAGCTGTTAATTGCCACTATTGTGAGCAACAAGGCTGTCTGATCTGTCTGCTGGCAAGTATACCATGGGTGCTCATTCCCAGAAATCTATGCAAATAACAGTGAATTGAATTTCCTCTGATGTTCACCTTTTGGAATGATTAATGACCTTAAAATACCACTTTTGCTGGGAAGCCACCAGCCATTAGTTATAACAAAGAGGGTGCATACTTCCAGCTGTAGAGGAATACCACAGTAGTGGGAACAGATAAAATTTTAAGCAAACCGTATATGTCCAGAGCAGCCTTCAGAAAATAACAAAGATGTCTTTCTGTCAAGAAGAGAGCTATTTTTCAAATAAATTAAAATCTGAAAGGTGTGTGTCAGGGAGCAGCATAAGCAGGTTACTTCCCTGGGAAGATGAGCTGGGAGTCATCAAGACAGCAAGGTGACAGAACACTGTCCTCACCAGCAAGGGGACAGTCCCACAGGATTAGAACAAGGAGAGCAGGGCAGGTCTGGTGATGATAACAGGGTCAGGCACAGCCCAGAGATCCCCAGGTAAATTCCCGATGATGAGGTAGGTCTGAGGTCAAAATTGGGAAGTGAATCATTGGATCAGGGTCTATGTATCTGAGTTTACTACACCTAGTACATTTTACAAATCTTTTATGCTTTCCTTTTGTTCTCCTTGCTGCCCCTAAAACTGATTTTTTTCCAGATCTAGGTTTGTTTTCTTTAAGTTTTCTTTAAATAATTAGACTTTGGTACCAGCCTGTTTCCACTTCTCAAGGCCACCATTGTCATAGGAAGCTTCTGTTTCTCTATACTGTTTCATCATGTTAGAGCCATACATGTATTAGAGCCATAAATGTATTCCTACGTAGAATAACTACTTGTTTGCTACCATCTCTATAAAACTATGGCTATGCCACGTGAAGATAAGCAAAAGTAAAACAAATTAAGCGTAGCTACCTATCATCAGCAAAACTGCTCTTGCAGCTAAACCAAGTAAAAATAAAGCTCTACACAGGTCAAAATAAGTTCGGATCAAGCAAGTTGGAGAAGCCTCAGTCCCCAGGCCTTGCAAACACAGTGCAAAGACTATATATTGTTATGATCAATGACAAAAAAGTATTTATTGACCAAAGGTCAACAATACAGCAGTCTTGTTGAAGAAAAAAATAAATAAAAGAAAAAAGTAGATATTTCTGCATTAGAAACTATTGTATGTTCTTGCTGAAGAATCAACTCTTATCTTGATTTTGGAATAAATTTTAATAATATGTAGAATTAAATAAATTATATGCTTTGGAAAGACTAGGGTCGTACAACTGCATCCAAACAGAGATTTGGGAGTGCTACTAAGAAATATATCTGTTGTAATAACATTCAGGTTAAGAATCACAGCATCTGTGAAGTAACTTAGTTCTGAAATTCATTAATACGTTCAGGAAGTTATAATATAGGACTGCAAACTGAAGAGGAGGTTTCTTATTTGGAAAAAATATTTGTTCAGTGTGCCCTGTCTAAGGTTAATATTGATATGTTGTTGTGGTGGTTTAACCCCAGCCAGCAATTAAATACCATGCAGCCATTGCTTACACCTGCCCTGGTCAGATGAGGAGAAGAAGAGGAAATAATAAGTTTAAACCTGTGGGCTGAGATAAGAACAGCTTAATAAGTGAAATAGAAGTTCAAAATATTGTAATAAGAGCTCTAATGAAAAGGGAGACAACAAAAAAAGCAAGACAGAAATAAAACCCAAGAGGAAGAAGTTATGCACAATACAATTGCTCATCAGCACATCCCGGAGCTGTGATCAGTGACTCGTGGCCAAATTCCCCGAGTTTATGTACTAAGCATGAAGTTCTATGGTATGGAATATTCCTTTGGCCTCTTTGGGTCAGCTGTTCCAGCTATGCTCCCTCCAACATTTTTGCGCATCTTCTTACAAGCAGAGCATGAGACACTGAAAAGTCCTTGATTTAGAGTAAGTACTGATTAGCAACAACCTGAACCTCAGTGTGATCTCAACATTATTGTCATGCTAAATCCAAACCATAACACTCTACCAGCTACTAGGAAGAAAATTAGCTCTGTCCCTGGTGAAACCAGGAGAGCCTGTCTTCATTATTTGTTAAGTGGCAGAAGATAAGAATGTGGAATTTAACACAACTACACGTGTATGGTTCTGACAAGAATTTAATAACAGCTTCTAAAAGAGTTGATGGATTTGGGCTGGGAATAAAACATCAATCATTTCTGTAAATGGTAGTAAACAAATACACGAATATGTTTATGAACACTTACTACATAATGCTGAGACAAGGCTACGTGTTCCTCTCTGACCTTCCATAAGCTTCAAGAGAGAGCTGGTACAGCAACTGTAATATTCTTCATCAAATTTACAGCTTAATGTTTGCTGAGCCACAGTGAGCTTGAGTTCAGCTAAGTTATAGAAAACAAGTTCAAAGTGGAAGTTTTTAGAAGAAATGAACCATTGATGGACACATTTGAAAGTGCTTGGAGGGTTCTGTTCTGTGAAGAAAGAAATCCAGGAGTCTAGGTATATTCCCAAAATGTCTAACGTCTTTCTCAATTTGAAAGAAACAGACCAGAGGTCTTAGTCTTTTTTTGAATATTTTAGCATTCTTATTCCAAAACAGAAGTTGAGTTAGAGACACTCCAATGGAAATTCACAAATACTCTAAAGTTAACTAAAATGTTGCAAAACTCAGAAGTTTCACCTTGGCCTTGAGCTAAAGCTCCATAAATTTAGGACCTTACCCTGAATCAAAAAAGTTGTCTCATCTCTATTTTAATATTGAGTAAAAGATTTTTATCTTACCTGCTTAGAAGTAGATGGATTTGGAAATCCTGATTACTTAGACCTTCCTGAAATAAGATACTATACTGATTTTAGCTAAACCAGGGGTTCCTTTTCCTAGAAACATTCACAGATGGTACAACTTTGACTGTCTTGATGACAGAAAACCATTTTTCCTCTGTATACCCCTGCATTAGATACACAAAGAACAGATTTCATTTTGCTGAGAGGTGTCTGGGCAGGGCATGGTGACCCAAAAATTACTTACCAAAAACATTTTCATAAGCATAACAAACCAAACCCCCTGCAGATTTCTACTTAGCAAGAATATTAATGAAAAACACAAATAATGAATTTCGAAATAAACCTAATAAACACTAATATATTAAGATGAAAAGGACTTAGGATATGTGAGACTCTATATTAAATATAGCTGAAAGGTATGTACAAACCCCAGAAAAGTTTTATTTGTATAACTCGGTTATGACTACAACTTTAATGACTCAACCACTTCTAAGTGTAACGTTACCTAAAATGTTGTGTGGGTGAGACATCTATATAAGTAAAAACAAAAAGGACAACAAATTAGTTAAGAGAAGAGATAACCACCTTAAAAAGGCAAATATGTTTTAAGATCATGCATTTTGCATACATCATGATAATCGCTGACCACCATGGTTAACTGTCCTACTCACACGGTTCAGTATTCAACCTTATCGTATGTGCTTTGCTGGACTGGCCAGAAATGAAACAACCGTGCATTTTCCTAACTGAAAGGTGATGAAAAAAAATTTAAAACCATACAGAATGTTATTCTTATACAGCAATAATTATTTTTGAGAGGCACAAAATTATGTTGCTAAAATCAATCCAATGAAATCTGTGGAACAAAAATAGAGGTTATACCTTAGATAAAAATATTTTCACTCTGAGATCTACCAGACTCTGGACTCATGTATTAAATGGGGTCCTACTTCAAGGAATAAGAGAGAATTCTCATCTCTTTGGCTGCTTCCTGTGGCTGATAAAATCCAATTGAAAAAGCCTTTAGAGAAAATGCACTTGAGTTGTCAGCTCATTTTCCTAGTTATAATCTCCTTCTACATCCTTTTTCTGCCATTAAGAGTGACTTACTGAAGTAAAAAAACAGTCTTACAGTTGTGAAAATGCTTCCTAGGAAAAGAGGTAATGGCAGATAAATGCAACTTGAAAGACACTTGGCAACTGCATTTCTGTTTCTAATATTAACCTGACATTAAAAGGATAATGGAATATGTCCAAAGTGTCACTGAACCTCTCTTTTTGATAATGTAACTCTGAACAAGTTTGTAGACAATGGGTCCTCCAAAATAGCTTCTTACATGAATGCCTCTAAACACCTTTTACATATTCCTAAAAGTGTGGGAGGGAGATCTAACTGGTTCAGAGATAGACATCTATGCCTATCTAATATTGAAGACATTCAGCCAGACATATTTGGTAATTATATTAGTTTCTTCTACATGCTAAATTAAAAAAATTCTTTTAGAACAGAAGAAAGTAATAAAAACTTAGATAGATCTTTAAACAAAGTTAATATTCTTGTATAAAAAAAAGAAAAACATTGAAAATGGTCTTAATTAAGGGCCTGTGAGTTTGATTGGGAATGTAAATATGGACTACTCATTTTCTAAAATAACCAGTGGTTGAGGATTTTGTTCATTTGATCTTCCTCTAAGAGTATTTGCATTTAATTATTTCTCACAAATATTAGTGGTAGTATGGGCTTCAATCTGCTGTTGAAATTAAAATATTTCTTACTAAATACTACATATGATATTGTATTTAGCAGAGGTAAATGAAATATTGCATGTAAGGCAAATGAAATCCTATGCTATGAAAAATCAGTAACAATTCAATCATTAATTTCAATGTTGCTAATTAATATACATTCATATGCAATAGAAATCTAAGAACTAATGTTACATTTATAATCATGTCTTGATAGTTGCATACTACAGCTTACGTGGAATATTCTTGATCAATTAACAGCACTTTGTATGTATAGACAAAGCTCTTCATATTAAGTTAATTCAATAGCATAAATGTGAAACACAACCTGGATTTATCTACTAAGAAAAATCAATATATGTAATTGCAAAAAAAGGTTAATAGTATCTAATAAAATAAAAGCAAAAATTCTTTTTAGTTAATAATTTGTGATGTAGGTAATGAGCATTGATAAAAATATTTATACTATCCATAAATTCCTATGATGAAAATACACTGATTTTAAAATTCTTTGGCAAATTTTTGGTTTTATAGCCCATTTCACAGCTATTCTCATTGATACCAGTGGTAATGATTTAAAATAGTAGCCTCAAAAGTTTTAGAAGCAGGCCCACTGAAGCATTTATTCTTACAGAGTTCACAGCTCTAAAAAGAAAATGTGATATCTCTTCAGACCCTTTTTCTGTGTAGTCCTGAGAAGAGAATTTTCAGTTCAGTTTTGCAGAGTGTAGTGTTCTTTCTACTGATGTTCACAGTCATCCTTGGATTAGATATCAATAAAAGGCACAAAACATTTTGCTGTGCAAAGAAATCAAAAGGTTAGATTGGACAGGATGACTATGAAGAACCTGAGATGAAAAGAATTGAAAGTGGTCAGTCACGGAATGACAACTCACAGTTCTGTAAAGTAAGCAGCTAATATAGTTAATGTTAGACCTCTACATGGACCAGTCATCACAGTGCTGTACCCTGATGCTCCACTTTTTGGGAGGAGTGATGTGCATCATTAATGGGTGACAGTAGCTATAGGGGTGGGATTCCCCTACCTCTTTCCCCTTCAGAGTTATCAAAACTCTCTCTCTGTATAAAGCACACCTAAGTATCCTCTCACGTGAAATTCAGGGTGACAAAAATTCAAAACAGTCCAAACCTATTCAAGTCACATTTTCAGTGAAAGTTCAAGTTTCACTGATCTCCACGCTCTGGACTTCCTTGGAAAAACCAAAGTCTCCTTCAAACCTCCACAGGTCCAGTTTACATCAAGAACATGCTAATATATTGTATCCAGTCCAGGATCAAGGCATCATTGCAGGCACTCAGTGAACACAGAAGAGAAAACCAATTAAACCATAAATATACCTATAAACCAATGGGGTATATGCTCTAACGTACAATGATAGGTCCACTGATGGAGATATTACAGGTAAGACAGCAAATAATCGTGCTCCTATCACATCAGAGGCTGAATCCTCAGTTTCGCAATGCACAGCTAATTTCCTAATCTTTCCCAAATGGAGATGTAAAGAAATAAAAGAAAACTTACTTACCCATTGTTTTCTGATCCAACAGAGAAGTCAGTTTTGCCTAGATCTTTAGACACCTATGGGAATAAAGCTGAGTTCTTGATTTACTTTGAGGACTTAAACCTATTCCTGTTGCTTTTGGCTGTTTTCTTCTGTTTTCTGTGTCTTGAGACTCCCTCCTATTATTCTTATCTTGCTTTAAGTATCTTTTATGGTCTACACTCATTGCCTATATTTCACAACACCCTTTACAACACTATCTGCAAATGCAATTATATTCTACAATTTATCTGGAAGATAGAGACCCTGTAGGTTACTCCTGCAGCTGCATCTCTTTTTTCTAATTTACAAACAAGGAAATTACACCAGAAGATACTGCCTTGGTTGTTATGAAAGGTAGAAATGGAAAGAAGAATACTTAGATCTACAAGCCACTATCCTCTCACTTAAATAACTAAGCAACCAAGTTTGATATTCTTACACTGTGCAATCTTGCCATCATATGTTGATTCAGTACACTGAGCTACAAAGACTCTTAATTGTTCAAAACTAAACCTACTAAAATGTCTCTATATGAACTTTTGAAACTGGAATTTTCCCTCAAACTCAGATACAACATTTGCTATGAAACTCCATTTATTATGGAATACCTATGTACTGTTGATATTCTTGTCTTTAAAAGCTATGACTACCCAATACTTAAAATTTATTTGAAAGAACTGTAATGGCAAACTGGATTTTCCCCTTCTCTTAGAAGACTCTTATGTGAGTTTGAGCTGGTACAGAGGGCTGATATTATATAATTTATTGTAGATAAATTCTCTGGAATGTCATAGAGAAAATGTATTTGAAGATATCTCCCATTTACACTGCTTTACTTCTTGTTCTTGACATGTTTTCAGCCTATTCACTGTTCTTTGAACACAATTAGATGAAGAAATTTTGCTTACAGATTCTGCAAGAATCTCCATAAGGTGTCCCTATGTTAATACCTTCCCACACTGATTGCATAACACAGTATGACACTCTGTGTTAATAGGCTTTTCTTAAGCTGGATTCAGAGGTTGCATCCCTCAGAGATTAAAGAAGTTGTATAATGTAGTTTTCTCAATTCACTGCTGTTAGAAAGAATATGGTGATCTAGTTGGGAAAAGTCATAACTGTCATCCATTTCCCAGCAGGTACTTATTTTTCATAATTTTTCACTCTTGTCAGACCCAAAGCACACAGATGTGTTTCAATAAAATCAGCAACCATATACTTAGTTGTTATTTCAATAGTCAATTTGAAATGATGACATCATGACAGTGATGACAAATCTATGATTTCTCCTATTCATTAAAAGCTAGCTATAAAATTAACTAATTCAAACCTCTGAACTGCAGTATTTAACATGATATACATTAGGATATTCATGGAACACTGCTCAAATCAACTTTCCAATTCACATTGTCTATGTATAACTGTTCTAATCTATATCCAGTGGATTACTTTGGGCTTCAGCATAACTGTCTTAGCTATGATACATAGAAAAAAGGCTTCATTTCCCAAGGCAGCAACTGGAACTCTGGACTGGGCATCTAAGGTCAAAGTGTTACCTGCAGGGTAGAAAGAAAAGGCTAACAAACCAGACAGTCAGTTATCACTGAAGCACAATTCATTGACCTAGTACAGCACCCGTGAAGAGCTGGGTACTGCCAAAAACTGAGCTACCTGATACCGTAAATCGACATCACATAAGGAACTCTGCATAACTAGCCAATAAAGTAAGAGAGCCTTCAAACTTACTTACTCTTCAAGGACTTTGAACTACATGGAGGTGATTTTGGTTATATGGGATGCACAACCTGGAAGCTCCCCCTGAGGATAGCTGTTATTTGATGGATATCAAACAATTGTTTACCAGTTAGCACACACATTATCTAGCATGTTTCATGCCTTGTCAAATCCCACATTCAATGACTGACTGTACCTGACACAAAGAAACTTTACTTTCAAAGTTTTAATAATTAGGATCCTTAAGAGAATGGAAGGAAATAGGAAAATATTATGTGTACCTTTCCTACCCGTCTTCTTCTGATTTTCTCTGGGATAATAAGGTACAATTGATGATTTATTAGAAAACTTGGTTTCTTCTCTCACTGAAATTTACATCTAAAGGAATTAATCTTTTTACAGAGACATGCCATTAGTGGAACAATCTGAAGATTTGGGAAGTACCTTCTGTGGGATCCTTCAAAACCAGGCTACTTCATTTTCTTTATAGTAAAAGGGAGGTGTCAACAGAAAAAGGATTTAATTTTGAGACTTTGATTTCTAGAAGTCTGGTGCCAAATCCTCTGCCTTCCTACCCCATCTAGTATATCTAACACTTTTTAAGCTGATGAAAGTTTAACTGTGCCAGCATTAGGCACCTCTGCTCTTTCCTTTGAACTAAGGCAAGGTCTGTGGGGAGGAATAATACCTGTTATTAGACAGTCTGATATTGCTGAACAAAAAGTAGAGAAGTTTGCTGAAGCACAAACCCTTATTCAGAGCAAACAAAACCAAACATCTTTCCAAACTGAATACAGACTGAAAACATTGAGTCCAAACTGCCTGGAAGAAAAGTTGGCTGTTATCTGAGAGAATATTAGCTGAGGGATGGTTGATAGGTGATCATTTGTGAGAAACAGAAAACAGGATGGCAATTTATTGCCTGTGGAACAAGACGGGGCAAACCTGGAAGGCAGAGAAAATTACACAGTGTCATAAAGCCATATCTCTGTTGACTCCATTGGTTTTTGCATCCAATATTGTGTAGCTAAATTTAGGTACCAAACCGGTACTGTTTCCGCTCCCTGAATTACTTCACTCCTTTGCCTAAGGAACTTCAGTCTTTCATTTCCCAAGAAATTGAATTCCTTCGACTTTTTTGTGTCCCACTGTCTTGTTTAGGCTGGATGCAATCACTTTTATTCTGTTCTACTACTTAAAGCTATATTGCTGCACAGAACAGAACGAAGCAGATACCATGGTGGGGCTGTCCTAAACTAGTGGGAGTTTTTTTCAGAGTCCATCAGTACTGTATGTACTACCTAATTTTACTTAATGTAAAATATAAATTCAATTCTTGAATCTGTGGATAGTTTACAGTGGTGATTTCTGTCTTTCAAATGGTGATTAACATGTGGTGTCCTGTATCAGCAAGGATATTCTCAGGGAGTTTCCAATTTACATGGTTAAAGCTGTTTAGGTATCAGCCTGGGAGGGATGAAGATATCCTTTCCTGTCAGGAACAGCTCAGAAGAGCTTAGGAAAGAAAATGTTATGCCCGCATGCTGAGATTAGTGGGGACATATTTTGACTGAATAAACATAATCATATCCATACTTAGCCCATCCACTTGAATCCACTAAGCACACAGGTCCAAACTTCCTCCTTTAACATACTCTTAAGTATGCTCACCATCCATGCCCCAGGCCACAGTTTTGATTTGAGTTCACCTACATTCCACATTAACTCTCAATGTAGTACAGCAGAAATGGAGCTGTACAGCAAAACAATTGGTGTTGAAGACCAGACATCCATAATTTGTTTATGTCAAGGAAATTCATTCTGAAAGTATTTTGGCCCCATGGGGTGAATGCTTGTTGGCCAGACTTCATTAGGTGTGCTCTCGAGGTGACCCTCATGGCTAAACTGCATTTCAAAGTGGTCAAATTTACGTGCCCTGATACTGGTATAAAGCAAAGCGTGATCTATAAGAATGGTTTAAACTACCTTGGAAACAGGAAAGGGATAAAACCAGGATGGCCAGTGATGAGTGATGGGATGGTGTACCAAAACTTGATGAAACAAGCAATAATGGGATCCCTCAATCTGCCTCACCAGGTGTTGGCTACAATGTACCACACCTGAAATGTTTCTACACTGATGCACAGAGCAGGAGGAACAAACAAGGAGCTCGAAGCTTTGGCCCAGTCCAGAGGTTTGACATCACTGGCATAAATGAAACCTGGTGGGATGACTCCTGTGACTGGAGTGCCCTGTTGGATGGTTACAGGTCCTTCGGGAGAGATAGGCAGGGCAGAAGAGGCCGAGGGGTGGCTTTGTATGTAATAGAAGGGTTGGAATGTATGGAGCTCACATTTGGCAATGGCACAGTTGGGAGCCTCTCAGTAAAAATCAAGGGGCAAACAAACAATGCAGAGGTCACTGTGGGAGTCTGCTGTAGACCTCCCAGCCAGGATGATGATGCTGACAAACTATTCTGTGAGAAGCTAAGGGACACTCCCAAGTCGACTGCCCTTGTCTTTATGGGGGCCTTCAGCTTTCCAGAAATTCACTGGGAGCATCACACAGCTGGTACAATCCAGGCCAGAAGATTCCTAAAAACCTGGATGACAACTTTATGATATAGGTCCTAAGGGAGCTGACTCAGAAAGATACCCTCCTTGATCTGCTGCTTGTCAACAGAGTGGATCTTGTGAGCAAAGTGGAGATTGGGGAATCAGTAAGGTCCCCTGGGACGTTCTTGCAGGTGCTGGTGTCCCTCAGTGCTGGTTGCTTTTCAAACATCACCTCCTAAGGCAATTCCTAAAGGCTGGAAGTCAAGAAGGTAAGACAGAATGCTAGCCTGGCTGAACAGGGATCTTCTTTACGAAAAAAGGTAGAAAAGGAAGGTGTGCCAGTGCAAGCAAGGTTAAGTGACATGAGAGATGCTGCTTTAGGTCTAGGGAAAACATTCATGCCAACGCTCAGCTGGATTTGAAGCTGGCCAGAAATGTGGGAGAACAATGAAAGTCTTTTTTTCAAATATACTATTGGCAATAGGAAGTATAGAAATATCATTGGCCAGTTACAGGATGTGGATGGTCACCTCACATAACAGGGACAGAGACCAAGGCAGAGGTGTTTAACACTTTCTTTGCCTTTGTCTTCGACACAGATGAAGGACCAAGGGGGTTTCAGTTCCCTGAGCTGGAGGACCATGACTGCAAAATTGATCAACTCCCACTTTAACTTGAAATTGTGCAAGATATACTGCTCCAGCTGGATCTCTACAGATCTATGGGGCCTCATAGGATTCATCCCAGAACCCTCAAAGAGCTGGCTGATGTCATTGCAAAACCTCTCTTGATGATTTTTGTGTGGTCTTATGAAACCGGTCTTGGAAATTCCAAAATTTTGGAACCTGAGTTGACAACAAAAGAGCTTTCATTGTAGAGAGTTATTCTTTTTGATATTGTACCCAATCTATATCCATCTGTTTGACTAGCTTAAAGATTTTGTTATTCATATTATCACATTTTTATTAGTGCAAACACAAAATTAAGTTTTTCAGCATCCCTTCTTCCCAGTATGTTCTTCATTTATTTAAATAGTTATATTGCCTTTCTTGTGCTTCACAAAGTTACTGCATCTCTGGGAATCAAAGGTAGCATTAGAATGGAATACAGCTAACAACTGCTACATGGTGATGGAACAGAAAAAAAAAATGTTGTTCAGACAAATCAATACAGAATAATTATATTTTGAAAATTGAAATAATGTTTAAAAAATATAAAAACTACCAACCCAAGTCAAAACAAAACAGCTATCCAAACATGTCTGAGAAGTTTTTACAAAAAGCACAAGTTGCTTGTTTTAATGATTCAAGGGGAAGATTTCCTTAACAAAATGGACATTTAATTATGGATATTTTAAATGATGTGATGTGCAAGATAGAAAACTATTAAAATGCATTAGTAGGCTACAGCTTTTTTATGCACTTTTAAACTGTAGCCTAAATTGATTGTGCCTTTTTGTCTATAAACCAGCTGTCCATTCTTTATTAAGGCATCTGTCAGTTCTTCACAGAAAAAGATATTAAAAATGAGTGTAGAACAGCTTTTAACTCAGAACCTTGCAAAGAGATTACTATAAAGCAATATAGAAGAAGAAAAGAAAATGTAAAACAGATAACAATAAAAAACAAAGCAACATGCAATCTGCATTACGTTTAATCTGGTTTATGGTAACTAATTTTATGAGCTTTCAGATGAGTCATTAATCTTGTGATATTTTGTTTTATTAATAAAAATATTTTCTTCCACTTTTGTTTCATAAGGATGACAATGTGAAAATATTAACCCCTCACTTTACAGTAGGAATTTAATATTTAATTATAATGGGTTATTTTATTCTTTGTAGTAACCCTGAAATCAAAGCCTTGCTCCTTTCAACCTTCATTAGAAAGGATTATTGGGATTTTTTAGAATGTTGGTTCCCCTAGATTCCAAGTTAAGAACATGAATCTTGTTGTGGTTCTCCCAGTGATCAAAACTAATTCCAGTAGCTAATTCTAATATTTGTAATCTCATTAAAATCCCAATATTTGTAATCTCATTAAAATCTCTCTCAGCCCTTTCTTTACTAAGGAGGAAAAATGATGGTGGTTTGACCCAATTTAAATTTGAAAGGTAACTTGGCCAACATTTGTTTGGCAAACTGTGACATTTTGTGCTAATCCTTTTCCTGTTAAGTGATGGACACCTTCTCAATAACAAAACACTTAAAAAACAAGAAATATTTTAGAGAAGTTCAGGTCCATTCCCATCTGGAACAATGCCTTGACACTGGTCAAGGGACTATCCATAGGGTGGACTATCCATAGGGTCAGGGACCACACAGCCCAATCATGCTTTGTCTCTGACAAAATTCACCCCTGCTTTGTTCAATAACCCAAAGTCTCTTTGTCTGTTGAGAAATATTCAAGATGAAGGTAGGTGAGGGAATGGCCACATGAGCAATTGCTAGAAGGCTTGAGCTTCTCTGTTGTTGAAATGAATGCCGGGCCATGTCTGGCCCCTCACTGGGCCAGATTCATGAACAGGCTGACATCCCAGCTGGGCCTTGGTGCCACTCTGACCCAAAGCAAAATGCCAATACACATCCCACACACACTCGCTGCTCTTCGGGGTTAAGGTAAATGAAGATCAATGCAATGAGAGCTTTGGATTGCAGTCACAACAATCCCAGCAGTATTCCAAAGAGCTACTCTGCACTGAGTGTACACCCCTCAGCCTTTTTAGTGTCTTAGAGAAAAAGATGGTAATTGTTTTGCTCAAGCCTTTTCAGAACTGCACTGGACGAATCCAAACTAATGAGTTTTACACTAGAGAATGAGTCCAATAAAAAAATACTACACTTTTTGAGTAACTGAAAGAATAAGGAGCTATGAAAAGCATAATAGGTCTTTCTCATGTATAATTTCTGCAATTATATTTATCTAAAAGTCTTTTGATTAAAAAAAAAGGTGGAAAAACAATAATTCTAAATATTACATTTAAAAAAAGGTTCATATTGTGCAAATAATACACATTGAGAAAATTATCATCAAAAGTTGATAACAACTGCCTGTGGATTGCTGAAAGTTAAGGAGAAATGCATTATTATAACTCTAGGATCCAGGGGGAAAAAAAGACTATTTAAATTTTGTTTATGTTGACAGTTTCATTAATTTTTTGAGCTGAATGTACACATTTTGATTGAAATTTCTATTGAGCAGGAATTTTAATTTGCCCATATTGACTTTTCTGATTAATAAAAAGTCCTTAAGAAAGAACTCATTGTGTTCTCTCATTTCACATCTTTGTCTGGTTTTGCTGAGTTCTGATAACTGCACTATAAGCAAATAAATAGAAAACCTCCAAGCAAATCAATACCACCATGCGTATCTTTTCTCTTTTTATTTCCTTAGAACTGAAAAATTATTGTTTTCCCTTGAAAAAGTGTTGCAATTTCACTGCCAGTTAATCCTCTGAAACAACTATACATGAAATTAAAATCATATTTGCACAAGGAATTGAATATGTATTTTCATTACTTCTTTTTACATATAATTAACCAAAAAAGAATACAATTTTCACAAAATGGATGCACAAGGCTGAATAAAACAGGAAGCATAAAATCAGTCCGGTTCAATTTCGGTTCACTGATTTTTGTTCATATTGTCAGATATATGATGTTACCAAGCTTAAATTTATATATATCTCTTAAGAAGAATAGAAATAGGGAGAAAAGAAGTTGTCTAAATTATTTATCATTATCTTACAAGATTCATCATTTAGGGATACCAGGGATTTTTTTTAGCAGGGAGAGGGGGATAATTTAAAATATTAATGAGTAAATGACATTTCTTTAATTTCAAGATTGAAAGAAAGCATTCAATGTTTTTATTATCTATAGGTTTTAGGTTAAATCAGCTTTGAAGTTTTCTGAGTCTTACTATTTACTAATGGGACTTGAAAATTCAAGGAGACTTGAATTTTACCAGTCTTACTCTGTCAGCAGCTGGGAAACAAAACTCAGTATCTATGAGATGGTGACTCCACTTGGAAAGAGGCAACAGTCCCATTTCTTCTACTAAAATCCTGTTTCAGGACCAACAATGCCAAAATTAATTTTAAAACTTGATTTTGATTTAGTATCTAAGATTGCAATCCACCAAGTTTTATTCTCTGCATAATTGATTGAATGCCTGGTCAAGTCAATGGTTAACTTAAAGCTCAGTGAAAAATGCCATGGAGCGAAAAGTGCAACAGTGTTGGTAAGATACATTTCCAATACCATAGCATATTGGAAAACTCAGTCTGAGGAAAGGAAATTATTTTTCTACTGCTTAGTATGTCAGGAATTGGTCAATAGACCACTCAACTCCCAGCTTTCTCTTCCTTCTATCCCAGACACAGGACATAGAGGCTAACAATTCTGTGGAAGAAACCATGACTAATCCTCTGTGAATCTCCTGAGATTGAAGGGAAAGGAGCAGAGATAAAGTCCAGTGAAGAGCATATTATCTGGAATGCCAAGGGTGAGTGTAGCTTTAATATTACTATGTTCCTGTGTTTTTTATAATAAGAATCTTGTATTTTTAGGACTCTTTCCCGGACAAGGGAAAAATAACAACACAATTATCTAACTGTTCAGTAACAGAAACTTGGCCTACTTTACAGTTATATCCATCTGCAAGGATTGTTTTGACTAATGAAATGTTTTCTAGGCTGTATCACAAAATTTTAATTTATACTGTGCCCTTTTTTACAGTCTCATCAGATTGTCTTTCATTACTTTCTGGAAAAATAAAGCTTTGACATATTTTTTTTTAAGTGAAATCCTTATTAGGAAGTCAATAAAATGTGCATTTTGGTAACTGGTCTGTTGGCCAATGATGTAAGTTTAAGAATTGAACAGATAATGAGCAGGTTTGGGGGATTTTGTTGTTTTATTTTTTTAAATATCTAGTTTATTTCTTATAACAGAGGCAACATGAAGAAAACCTAATGAGGAGTTAGACAACCATCCTTGTTTGATGTTGAATACTCTGTATCTCTTTTGATTGAATTAAACAGTTGTTCTGATTCAGAACTTAAATTCAGAATATTTTGTTGCTGATAGTATAAGACTATTTTTCAGTTGCTTTTCTTACTCTGCTAACAACTAAGTCTATTTTTTTACTGACACAGAATCTTTTAAATTTTAATTAAAATTTTAACAAAGTATATGTAAGTCACTAAACAACTTCAAACAAGTTCATAATATTTAAGAACTAAAAAATAGCCACATGGATAATGGAGAAAGAATCAAAGCTCTAAAATCCCCATAAGAAGAAATTAAAATTATTTAAAATTTATTCAGAGTAATTTTAATTCTATTTGATCTTGTAAGTTATTTCTTAGTTATACACCTGCAAATAGTTTTGCTAATATTAGGAACAATGTCAGCTAACTAGAGGACTGTGCAAAGAAAGTGGGTTAATACCAAGCAAAGATCTGGAAACTCCACACAATCATGCAAATCATTGTTTCTACAAGGGTAGTTATTCTAAAATATATGGTGAATGCAAATAAGAAGCAGATCATCCATTGGCTAAAAAATATCTTCTAAGCTATTTTTAATTTATGCCTCTCAAGTGAAATACAAATGACAAGGATTTGTTCATATAATGTTCCATAAAAATTTATTTTACTGTGTCTGTTTCTTCAGTTTAAAACAATTGAGAAAATTTCTACCTGAAAGCAACTTCTGATGTTAAATATTTTTCATCTACGGTAGATATTTCAGCTATAAAGAGGTTATTCAAAGCAGCCAACTACCTTGGAAAGGATCAGTGTTCTTAAAAAGAATAATGTTCTTTTGATGCAAATTCATTGTAATAAAAAAATCAGACACAATTCTTGTGCACGCTGGTTTTTGGATACCAAAATCAGCTGTCACAAACAGAGAGTTAGAATGGAAATAGCATACTGAATTATTTGGTTGTGTGTCTTTCTTGTCCCCATAATAATAGAATAAATTTTCTCTCCTTTAAAAGGTGACCAGCAGTGTTTGTAAAAATTGCTTTGCAGTTCTCAGATGTCATTACACAGGCCAGTGCTAGTTTGTCCTTTTTCTAATGTTATTTGTCTCCACTGGTAACACAATGCACAGCTGATCATTCTAATAACTCTTTTGCCTGTTTTTTTTCCAGCAGTTGTTTATAGTGTTGATATTTGGGGAATACATATTTCACTGGTTTTCTTTTATGAAGTATTGCTCCCATTTGTTTCTTTCATCTTTCCAAGTGTTTTTGAGGAACATTGTCCTCATAAAATACTGGTAATTAGTATTGCCAGAAAAAATTTCAGATAGAGTGTTTTTTCCACAGAAGATATCAGTCCATCAACACCAATCAACACCAATGTGTACTGTGAGAAATGGACAATGCCAGCAGTGGTCTGAGGAGCTTTCTTTGCCAAGAGGGATTTTGACTGGTTCACTGTCCAGCTGCTGACTAATGTGCTGCTAAGAAGCCCTACTCCTGTAGTGATTAGGTCCTCAACCTCCTGACTGATCTCCCAGCCAGAATCCTGGAATCCCAAGGATCCTGATCTCAGATTCTGGTTATATTTGGCAAGTAGACCATTATGGAGCTGGGACTCGAAAACCAGGAAAGTCAAAAATGTTCTTCTTTAGGTGAGATAGGCACAAGGAACGGGAAAGTTGCATTCGCAGTAATTCAGCTTCATGAGAAACTTGGCAAGTATTCTGCCATATGTTGAATGATACTGCTCATGGAAAAAGCACCAAATCTCTAAAGCTTCCCATTACAATCTAATTTTTATAATATTTCCTGGAGTCTTTGTTTTTGTTTGTTGGTTTTGGTTTTTTTAGATTTTGTATGCTCTGGATATTTAAAAATTTCTATAGCACATCAAATGAGTTCATTTTTAAGAATACAGTCACACCACTTTTGATACTTTTTAAGAAATATGATACTTCTGTCATTTTTGAATCCTTTCAAATTACTTATGCACTTTCTTCTCTTTCCCTCTCATTAGAGGCAGCCAGCTTCTTATTCTCAAAATATAACATTTTCCTTCTTTCATACTCTCATTTTTTAAAATTGTGTCTTGTGTCTATTGATATACTCATTTTACAATTCTGAGAATTAATTTTGTCCTTCCCAGGCTCTCTGCATGTTTCACAACAGTCTCCAAATTCTAATGTCTGCCAATGAATTAACTGGGGTGTTTTCATATTAGGAGAATTTCTCTTTGTCTGGTGACTGAAGGGTGATTTTTTTTTTTCGTATAACAATTTACACTTTTTTTTCCCTGGGCAGCTCTGTGCTTGTGTTCCCAGGTTTCTTATCTCAAGCATTTCACTGCTCTGTGATCAAGGGATTAGCTGCATAAAACATAAATATCTAATTTTCAGGCTGTTATCAGTAATGCATTATGTAAAATGGAGATTAGACTACTGCCTTCAGCGTTTGTGTTTTGTAGTAGAAGGTAGAAGTCTAAAAGATGAAACTAACCTTGGGGACAGCTGTGTGTGTATAAAACAATCTGACCCTATGACACTCTGAAGTTTGAATCTTTTAATGCCAAAAATCAGACCAGTTCCAGAAAAAGAAAGGAAGCTAACAAGGAATGGAAGAAATTTAGAGATGAATTAAAGATATGCCTTTGAACTGAAAACCGAGTATTTGCATCTCTTTCATAGCATTTAAAATAGACTTTGTTAGATATTACTTACAAGCTTTATAGAATTAATGAATTGTTGTTGCTGTTGTTGCTGCTCTTTTATAGCAAAAAAGAAAAAAATCCATGTACATGTTTAAAAATCCAGGAGAACAGGGTAAGTGTATTGATAGTCTTAAGCTTGTTTTCAGTATTTTAGAGAGTGGGGAAAACTCATATAGCATGAACAAATGAAGCCCTGAAAAGTCTTTTATTTACTTTCCTTTATGGAAATGCTCTTCTTTTTTACTTTTTTATATGGAACAGGCTGTGAAACACACTTTTGATAGGAATCTTCTCTCCCTATAACAAAGAATTTCTCTGCTGCTGTTTCTTATAATTTTCCAGAAGGGAACAGAGTGTGTAAGGAGGAATGGGTTAAAAGACTGTCAAGGTAGAATGTAAAACATTCAAGTGACCTCGAAGCTGGGAATAACTCTTGATAAGTCTGTGTGAATAGCAGGCCAGTGATCTTCTAGCATAGACTGAATTTAAGGGGACCTGCATCTCTGCTCAGGTGTTGCTTCAGGGATCCCTTGGTTAGAGACATAATGGAAATAAATTTACCCTTTGCATTCTAGCCATGTGTTTGTGGTTGTTCCAGCTACCTGCCTGTGTTGACCCATACATTTGAAGTAGTGGCCAGGATATGGGAATAACCATGTTATACCTAGTGAAAAAGTTGGGGACAGGGAAGGCTGTGGCAGAGAACACTTGGTTCTCTGGGAGTTCCTCCTCACCCACTTTCTATTTTTGAGAAACACAGTGAAAAACAACAGACAAAAAATTGTTGTTTGGTTTTGCTTTGGCAGTGGGCAAATCAGTTCCTCTGGTTTCCTCCAGCTGTTGCTAACAGTGCTTTGCTTTATCAAAGGAACAGCCAGAGCAAATAAGTGTAACTCTTTTGAAATCTTGAACTCATATTCATAGCAACTAAACATCTGCCTTCCATGTCCTGCTTGATTTCTGAGGTAAGAACATGTTTTGTAAGATCTTATTTGATACAATGACATACAGGTCTTCTGCCTTGTCTGGAGTCTTAAATACTGGGTTCAAGTGCTGAAGGGCTGAAAGGAGCTGTGTAAGTCGGAGTGGTGACTGGGGGTAATAGCTCTACATGAGTCAAAGACAGAAATGAGAAAATATTGCTGGGATCAAGTCACACATTGTAATAAGGCATGCCTGGAAGCCTGCAACAAACACCTTGGCTTTCTCACTGTAGAGTATGATGAAACACTCCTGGATTAAAGGGATACAGAGACATTTCCCAGACAGGTTTGCATTGCACTTCTCAAACATGTAGCACAGGTACCACAACAGTAGCTATATTCTATATCCAGTAATGTGATTGTAACTGATTGAAGAATTTACACTGTATTTACAGCCCTTTAGACCTTACAGGCAAGTCTCTATTGGCCTATAAATCTACCTGCGGCAGGTGGACTATAAGTCCCCAAATAGGACATCTACTGTGTGCTCATGTTGCCTACCAAAGTAATTATTCTGCAGGGATGAGAAAGAACAGGTTCCCTGAGGCTGCAGCTTCCCTGCAGTGGCAAGGATAGGGCTGGTACAGGTGAACTAGCGCTGCAAAAGAGGTGATTTGTATTTATTATAAGGTTTGTACAGACTTGTCTCCCTAGAACAAGAGTAGACTGAGAAAGTCTTTGCTTTTTTTTCTGGCTTGTCTTTAATGGAGAAGATCTATCATTCTTTGCTCATGCTGAAATTCAAGTCAGCTTTCTGCTACACTGCTAGATACTGAAGATAATGATAACAAATGATCATCAGTGAATTTTTATTCTTGAAAACAGAGGAGAAACTTATATGTCTGTTATTGTCCATCATAGCCTTTAAAGTTTCAGGAAAAACAAAATAAAATCATTATCACCCATAGCAATGACCTTAAACCAAACAGAAAGTTTAATTACCTTAACAGCTCTAAGTTCACATTTACTATGGGATGATTATAATTTTATAGTATTTAGAATTTAGAACAATCAAGTTACCTGTAATAACAAGTCTCTATAAACCTTTCAATTTTAAACATAAATGTATAAAAATATAATACTTCCTGCTTTACCAAGCTAGGCATTCCACAATAGGCTTTATATGTTTTAGGATAGCACATCTTCCAGGTCCCAGATAGGAAGTTCTATTCAAGTATGCCAAGGTCTTGCCCTCAGCTACATGTCCTTTATGCAGTGTCCCAAAAAATATCTCAGAAAGCATGAGGTGGAGAGACTATTACAAAAACCATTTGTCCATGACAAGCAGGAAATGAAACAACCTCTGTCTTAACATATGTCAAGTCATTTAGTCTTGCTCCTGACACAGCTACATCCAAGGTGGCTCTACAGTGTGTCAAGCAAAAAGGGATAAAGGGAAATATTGTCTGTCACCAGAGTTCAAGAGAAGTGTTAGCTTGTATTAGATTTTATGTTGTGACTTTCTTTTTTTATTAATCTCATTAGCAAAGATTCTTGCTTTACAAAACCGAGAATTAAAATAGAGTTTTGTAAAATATTGTGTTGAAAGAGAGGTTAATAAACAATTATTTCACTGGAGGTTTAAAGCTATAGCAAGAACACAACCTGAAAAAAAACACCACTTCACAGAATTCTTCTTTTGCTTACTGTCAGCTAGCCTACAGTGTTGAGAATAAAAGGAAATAACTTTTAAAGTTAGCAGGCATTCTGATAACTGTGATATCAAAGACTAAATCAGTATGTTGAAAAGTATATGCCAGCTTCAGTGATTCTGATAAAATTTCAGACTTTTCAACAAATTTACACTTGGCACGTTGATCTCAACATTTACATTCCTATGCTGTGTGATTATATGCAGTGCTTCAAATAGGACTTCAGCAATACCATTATGGATAGTCTGAAGCCTCCTTGCTTTCAGATCTCCTCTTTCCGTTTGCTATATCTCACACTTTGAGTTCCAGGAGGTAATATCAGCATATACTAGCCCTATTTCATATCTATTCATAGTTCTCCCTTCTAAGCCTAGGAATTTACTTCTGCACTACAAAATGCTGCAAGGTAAGGTTCTACCTGGCAAAGTCTGGAGCAATGTGTTGAGACTACTGGAATACTAAACCTAGACCTGCATGTTTTGCTCTACCAATAAGCAGATCTAGCAATACCTCAGCCTGGATGACTGTTTTGTTGCTGGATTTAATGAAGACAGGATTTCAACCCCAACCCAAATGTTCCCCCAGTTTATAATGGTCTCAAAGTGAAAGGGTTATCTTATCCCTGGCTGTCAGTAGAATAATATAGTATCATCTGTAACACTGGATTGAGATAGAAAAGACCAATTTAATTCCAATTACTTCTCCTTGATCTGTCTGTGACCATCCATACCAAGATTCTTTCAAAAGTTCAGGACATTCTTAAGTAGAAATAAAAAGTTAAAAGTCAGGAACAAATATGCACCTTAAATACATAATTCTACTAGACACCATCTATCTAGACACCACTAGACACTTATTTATCACCTTGCTATAATCAAAATTAAGTGATCCTACTCCTAACTCTTCTTCCTCCCTTAGGGGAAGAATGGGAGAGATGAGATGTAAGAAGGAAGGAAGGAGAATATCCTTCAGCAGAGGAAACAATCTGATCAGGTCAGCTGCTCAGGCAACTGCAGCCCTAGAAATCACATCATTGAAGGAAATTGTCTTTAAATATGTCCTTCTATAATCCAACCTATTTTATCCACCTATTTATTTAAGGTTATCTATATATATATACACACACATATACACCTCTTAATAAATAATTTAATTTACATTACTTCCCATGAAAACTTTGTTATTGTCATGACCTTAGAAATACTTTACAAAAATCTTTGATTTCAAAAAGCTAAACTTTATGCATCTCATAAATACTAAAATATTCTGATTGTCACTGATCAAGATTTCCTCAGCTATTCTAAACACCTTCTAGTCCAGCAAATTACTTCATCACCTAGTTCCCTTGCCCTCTTGTCTACCAAAGACAATAAATTTCTAGTTTTATCTCTGCTAAGTCAAAGATTGAAAGACTGACAAGGTTCTGGCATTTTTATTTTTTTTTTTTTTTTTTTAGAAAAAGCTGAAATGTGGAAAAAACATTATTTAAATTATTGATCATTGGAAAAATTGTGAAAAGGGCCTTCTAGTTTTAGATGTGTTCTATAAGTAGTTGGCTTCATCATAGACCAGTTTGTCAACTATTGTAAATTTGTACAGATACGTTTAAACCATTTTGTGTTACCTAAGAATCTGTCCCAAAAATGTGTCTGAGAACTAGTATAATTCTAATATGTGGCCTGTCTTCAGTGAAAAGACTTATGGAAAGTATTTTGTCATGACAATTTTTTGAGTTTTTCCTTTTATCCTGAGAAAGACCACCTACAACTTAAAATGTTCAAACAAAACAGCTACTTTCATTTAAATTAATCTAACAACAACAAATAAGTGCTATTTGCAAACACAAGTGAATGAACAAAATTGAGGAAATATCTGGTAATTGTTTTTTTGAATTAAAAGACTGTTCTTTGTATTTGAATGAGAAGCAGAAAATTGCAAACATTGTTTTCAGAACAGAAGCTATTCCCTTTATTGTCTGGAGAGTGCTCACCAGAGAACAATAAATTTCCCTCACAGAGATTTCTTGGTACTCATGTAAAAAAAAAAAAAAAGAAAACTAAAAAACCCAAACCAAACCAAACAATCAAACAAAAACCTAATTAGAAAATAGACTTTTCTACAGCTACATTGCCTCCAGTTTTGAGGCTCTGTGTATATTTGCTGCATTCTGAAAACAAAAATAAACGCTAACAATATAAAAAAAGTCCTGTAAATAACATTAAAACACCCACATTTAAATGTATACACTGCTAAAAGTCTAGAGATTACAAAAACTGTTCTGTAAAACTGTCAAAGTGTTCTATGGAAAGTAATTAATCATGAAGTTGATTAGTTTTCCCTTTGCAATCATTATCTTCAGGTAAAGAAATCTGGACCTTAATGAGCTCTTGAAACCAGACTTTTGTCTCCAGTTAATCTATGTTAACTTCAGTAGAGCTGCCTGTAGTGGTGATCGACCTGTGTACATTTGATTATCTGTTTAGAGCTGCATAATGTTGTCAAAATTCAAAATCATCACATTTTTATTAATCAGGGAATTGGGAGCTGAGATATTCTGTACAGTAGAATCTAAGGCAGAAACAGTGCCTCTGTGTTTGAGGTGCTCTGATTTAGAATGGTACGGTCTTGTCTATCCGGGGCTGTGACCACTTAGCAAGTTGTCCCAGACCAGAAAGTATTGAAAGTACACATTAAAAACTTATTACCTGGTCATTCTCACCCAGAAGATTATGAAACCTTAGAATATTTTAGGTTGGGAAGAAGCTCTGGCACTGAATCCATTGCTCAAAACAAACTTCAAAGGTACAGCAGGTTGCTCAGGGCTTGTGCTCAGTCAAGTACTGAATATATTCTAGAATAAAGGTTTCACAGGCTCTCTAGGCAGCTTGGTTCAGTGTGAAAATTTCTTTTCTTAAATTGTCAGAATTTCTCTTGCTGCAGTTTGTGACTACTTCTTCTTACTCTTTCTCTGTCCCTTTCCTGGAAGAGTCTGTCATCTCTAAAATTGTTATGTACTTGAAGAGAGAAATTAGATTTCCTGTCAGTGTGTTCTTCTTTAGGTTGCACAAACCCAACTGTTTCAGTCTCTTCTCTGATTACACACATCAGTCCTGTAGTCACTGTTGTTGACTCTCTCCAGTTTATCTAAGCCTTTCTTGCACAAGGGAGCCCCGAACTGGCCACAGCTCTCCTGCTGTCTTTCACAAGTACTCAGCAGAGGCAAATAATTGTTTTTCTCCACCCGATGACTATACTTCTCCTAATACAGCTCAGAATGTGGGCAACCTTCATAACCACAAAGACAAATGGCTGACTCATTTTCAACCTTTTCTGAATAGCGGCTTGCCAGGCACTTGACCCCACAGCCTGTACAGCTGCACGAGGTTATACGTCAAAGGTGCAGGATTTCATTTTTCACAGAATCACAGAATATGCCAAGATGGAAGGGACCCGCAACTATCATCGAGTCCAACTTCTGGCCCTGCACAGGACCATTCCCAAGAGTCACACCACGTGCCTTGAGAGTATCATCCAAACACTTCTTGAACTCTGGCAGACTTTGTACTGTGACCCTTCCTTGGGGATCCTGTTCCAGCACCCAACCACCCTTTGGGTGAAGAATCTTTTTCTAATATCCAGCCTGAACCTCCCCTGACAACTTCAGGCCATTTCCTCAGATTCTGTTACTGTTCACCTCAGAGAAGAGATCAGTGCCTGCCCCTCTTCTTCCCCTCATGAGGAAGTTGTAGACTGCAGTGAGGTCTCCCCTCAGTCTCCTCTCCTCCAGGCTGAACAGAGCTAGTGACCTCTGCTGCTCCTCATACAGCTTCCCCTCAGGCCCTTCACCATCTTCATTGCCCTCCTTTGGACACTCTCTAATGGTTTAATATCTTTCTTACTTTGTAGTGATCAAAACTGCACACAATATTCAAGGTGGCCCCAGTGCAGAATAGAGTGGGTCAATCAGTTCCCTTGACCAGCTGCCAACGCTTTGTCTTCATAGATCTTAATTAGTTTCCCTTCACTCCCTTTCCTAAGCCTGGTTCCAGCTGCCTGGAAACCATGCTGTGCAGCATATCTTCTGCTTGTTCTAATTTTGTGTATTCTTCAAACTCACCAAAGGAGTATTCCATGCCATTGTCCAAGTCCTTGCACAAAGTAACAATACCAGGACACCCAGCAATTCAAGCCACCCCTGGTGATAATCTGCCTATACCTTGCAGCTAAGATAAAGACCTACTACCTTTCAGCTCATGTCTTCCAGGAGATATCACTCATATCATTTCACTTATGGAAGGGTTTATCTGTGAACCAAAGGATCCAGCCAGAGCTTGTGGAGAAGATGCCTGCATTGTACCAGAATAAAAAAATTAAACTTTCACATATTTAATTTGATTTTTCCTAGAGTGATTTATTTTTTATGGAAAAGTTTTTTGTGTGCATTTACAATAAAATGAGATTATTTAGCACACTGTCCAGTAACCTCTGTTAACCCTCGAAAATGAAACTAGACCAAAACAAAACTGGCCTTTCAAGCTTAGGAGCAAGTGTCAGTTTTCATTTCAGTTCACAAACAAGGCCTGGAGTCGCTGAAGGGTTTAGTAGCTACGCAGCACAGAAGTGCTAAAACTTCTTACATTTCCAATGTTAAACATTTTCTTACATTTCCAGCATCAAAAATCTATAGACAGTAAAGTTAGAGATCATAATCTTTTAAGTAAAGCCTTGAGGATTCACAGACAAAAGAGGAACACTTCATCTGGCAGCTTTACCAGACAAAGGGTAATGTCTCACTTGAATTTTCTTTTGGGGATGTTCTCAACTATATGTGAAATGCAGAGAAGTGAAGTGTAGGAAATTAATTTAGATATACAGTTAGAAGGCACTTTTAAGTTATTGTAATTTTAAAGGGAAAATATTAATTAAGAAATCATCAGCTTTCTGCTTTCAACTTCCAAAAAGAGTTTCATAATCATCATGTTTCCATTTCACATCCACGGATAGGTATAACGGTTTAATTTTAACTTGTGCAGACAACTTGCAGAAATGTGATTTGATTGAACTCTGCTGTGACTGAAGATTTCTTTTGAAGATCCAGCTTACTGAGAATATTGAACTCGAGTGAATAAATAAAACACGAACATCAATAAGGATGAGGAAACTTGAATAAAATAAGATGTTACAAGATGACCACAAGGTATTTAAATGTGTAACACAGATCTTACAGTGAAAAAAAAAAAGGAATATGATTAATTTAAAACTGTAGAAGATGCATATTCTTGCAGGAGGCAGAAGGAAAATTAGTTGCCTCTTTCAAAAAAGTTTTGTGGCCATGACCACAGATAGGATAAAATGATGCTGTGCTACAACTCTCATCCTGATTTGCATGACAGGAGAATCTACTGCAATGTTTTGGAATGTTTACAATTTATATCCCATATAATTACATTTGACTGTATGTCAAGAGGCCAACTGAGAGGTAACATTATTTTTTAGACCACACAATGTAGTTGGAAAAAAATGGACTTGCTTTCAGGTCCATGAAATCATCTTCAAACTTTCTAAGGAAATTGTGTCCCAATGTACTTGCATATCAGAATGCAAGGGATTCAGCCATTTTGGTTATGCTTCTGGATTAGAAAAAAAAATCTCATTTTGGTTAGATCTGCTGCCCTTGCCTGTGTGGAGCACGGGGCTTGCTTTCCTCCCTATTTCATTTGGTTTTGTGATATGTAACATGCGAGTTCCTGTTGTACTCTACAGAATAAATCTATGCAACAAACACAGATTTTTGCAGCTGGATCTTGCTGTCTTACAGGCACTTCAGGAATCACTTCTGTTTCATTTTCCATTATAGAAATTGTTATTTACAGTGTGTTGATAACAACCATAAAATATGAAAATAACTAGAAATAACTAAGAACCTTTCACACACCTATAAATTATGGCCCTTTGGATGAACAATCAAAGTTGTTTTCTGTGCTTCACAGAGATCGAGCTTCTACTTGGAGAAAGAACTAAATTACTAGCCCCAATTGACTCACAATGCTTTTCTTTTACTAATCCAATTTATTCTAAAATATGGAGCAATGACCATCACTGATATTTTATCATTATAATTATGATTGAGTACTTTAAAAAAAAATCCATCGAATATCTAGTCAGTATAATAAATGCAAAAATGTTTATTGCTGCCTGCCCCATTCTTGCAGTGAACAAAGCCTGATGGAGCTGACATTTTGATGTAAAATTTTGGGGATCCTCACTGAGAATTACTTATAGTGAAACTGCCACTGGAAGTCCCAAAAAGATTTAGCAGATACAAAGGTTACAATCAAAATAATAAAACAATGACCTGCAAAGGATACCTAACACCATATTTACATTAAAAGCACTTTTAGTGCCAGAGAGTGGATTTGGGACCATAACACAGCTGCTGGATAGAACTTTCAAGCATATCAGGTGTTCCAAGAGAAAAACAAAAATACTGAAATTGAGTGCATTTCTAATTGTCTATCCAAAAATTTTAACACTTTATCATAATACAGCCACAAATATTATCTGAAATGTCAAGCTTCCTCTGCCTACAAGACACCATGAGCTATAGAGACCTTTTGGCTGCATTTCACACAGCACTTGTTTCAATGTACTTAAAGTTTTTGAAAAAAACTGCCTTGAGAGGGTTGAGCTGACTTAAGGAATTGTTTTGACAGAAAAGTGTTGCTAAAACATGATGACATGCCAGGGGTATGTCAGAAACTGGAAGCACATCTGAATTGCATAGCACAGCACTTGGCTAAGGATCAGTTTGGGGCAAACCTTTGTAGGTTGACTAAAGTGCAGTCAATGTAGGCAACCCTCAATGTGCCCTGAACTTTAACCAAGGACCAGGCAAGCCTGCAGTGCAATGAAAGAGATGAAGGAAGATTTTCATGTTAATAATTTTAACACCAAGGTAAATTTTCCAAGATGGGATTCGCCACTCCTCTAATACTTAAACATGAACAGCATGAGTCTCCAGAGGGTGTTTAGAAATCCTAAGCAACACACTCAGTATACCCTGACCACAGAACTTCCTGTGGATGCACCCGGCTCAGATTTAATAGTACAGTAAGTCTAAGGATCCAAATCATGTCTAAAGTTAAATAGGATGAATATTCCCTAAAGTTCCTTTTCTTTTAATTTCTGTTTGGACTCAGAAAGGACAAGCAATATTCAAATATTGCTGAGGATTTGGAGAAGGTTTATAAAGCAAGCTAATTTTTTTTTACAGCTTTCCCACTGCTTAGATTTTTTTCCCCCTTAATTCCAAAGTTTTATCCATACTTACCCCTGATAAAAAAAAAAAAAAAAAAAAAGTATGTTTATTGTCCTTTTTGCCTTTGTAGTGAAAACTAGGTCTGTAGGTTTTTACACTAGAGTAAAAACCCTGGGCAAGCAAAAGTGAACCTGATGTTGTCAACCTCAGGTAGCAGTAAAATCAACTTTACAAAAGGCTTTGCAGAAGCTTTTTACTTTCACCATTTTTTGCAAACAACCCTAACAACTCACTTGAGAGTAAGAGCTGTCTAGTACTGATCTATTTAATCTGTTCTTCCAGTAACAACAGATGAACATTATCTTGACATTCTAGTCATTGTTCTTGTTATTTTCAGTTGTTGCTGTTGTCACCTGCTTTAAGGCATCCTGTTGAACACAGATTCAATTTTTAAAGTACCTGAAGGTACTGCCATTATTGAGGAATCATGCCAAACTTGCCATCAAGTATACTACAAAGAAAGATGATGCAAAGCTGAGTTGCAAAATTAGGCATCTTCCAAAATGTTCAACACAAAGTAATGCAACTGTAGTGACTTAACCAAAGTAAATCTACTGTAGCAGGCAGACAGGCAGCACATTCTGATTGTGTTCAGAGACTAGATTTTTTTTTTTTATACAATACAATTCCTTCCTGGAAAATATTTACAATTTCATTGCATGAAGGCTGACACTGAAGACAGTGTCAAACCTAGGGGCCACTTAAAGTATGTTTTACCTCAAAAAAGTTCATTGAAATATATACATCCCCTTCCCTGGGGATATCAGTATTTTCCTCCATAATGTTTGCTATCTAAGACAAAAGGTGTGATATTTAACTAAATTTACACTGAAAATAATAAACTCTTGGTAGTCGAATTTTCATCTATGAACAAGAGCCTAAAGAAACATCAATGAAGATTTTCAATTCAATTTGATGCTAATGCAGATCTCCATGAGAACTTTTTTACATTCACAAACTTTCATGAATTTAGTATGAAAAATAAAAACACTTAAGGTACAACATATATATACACTTTCTTTTATCTTATCAAGGCTTACATGATGAGGACTTGACAAGAAAGAAGTACAGAGATCTGTTACTCTCACTTCCATCATTGTTTTCATTAAGGAATCTGAGAGGCATGAGGAGGACAGAGAGGTCTTCATGACTTCTTGTGTACTTGCATTTTCTTTAGTTAAAAAGATAATTATGTATAGAATTTAGCAAAAGGTTGTTTTGTGGTGTTGATTGCCAAGTAGCTACATTTTAAAAATCATTAAACATCTGTAGTCTCTAGAAATCAATAATTGTATCTGCCAAGGCCATTGTAATTTTTTTTTTCTTAATGGAAGTCCAGTAACCTGATAATTGCTATCTGACTCACGTGACACTTTACGTATTAGTTAGGCTACTCACTTTCTAATAGTAAATAATCATTAATAAACAAGAAAAAAAAGGAAAGCAAAAAAAAATCCCAGTGCATAAAAAGGCAATAAAAATTGTTGTTTCAGAGACAGTCTTTGCATGTTTGTCAATGAAGTCCTTTTTGCAGACATCACCATTTTCAGAGTAGGTTTGCCTCCCTTTGGGACAAAATCAATACCACTCAAGTATTATTCCCTTTTTTTTTTCCTTTTTTATCCTGATGTTGCTCTACATCTGTGCTATGAAGTGAAGAAGGGAAATACAAAGAATACTGAAATAGGACAGCAGCGTGGTGAAGCAATATAACCAAACTATACTTGGGAATATTCTTTCCATAGGTCCAGACAAAGGATTGCAGTAGAGTGTCAACAAACAGCTCACAGCATCTATAGTTCAGCCTGAGCTACTGCATTCGACAGAGTTTTAAATAAATATGAGACATTATTTTCTTATTTAGTGACCCCAGTGGACTGAATCTTTCTTGTCTTGGAGTGACCCACAGTTCCCTTAGAAACAGGTGTGTATTGGTGCTGGGAATACCTGAAAGACCAAATCACAGGCTGCCTCCTGACTTGCATGTTTACAGTAAGCTGAAATGCCAAGGGAAAGTCAAAGTCAGATAAACTACGTAGATAAACTCTCAGATCTGGATCAGCATCCAAGAAAACCAAGCTCTGTTCTGGAGCTAGTATTCAGGCAGAATGAAGGAGCAAGCGTGGGAAGGAACAGGTAATGAAAAGCCAAAACCAAATGAGAAAAGAGCTTAATGGAGGGAAGAAAATAAGCCAGCAGAGGAGATGGGACTGTCTGTGTAAGATGGCTGGAGGGAGGAAATGGGAAAAAGCAATGCTGGGACTTGAAACTGGGCAAAACCTGTAAAGGGTGAGCTTCAGATTAGATATTAGAAAAGAATTTTTCACTGTTAGAGTGGTCAGGTATTGGAATAGGTTGCCCAGGGTGATGGTGGACTCATCATCCCTGAACGTGTTTAAGAGACATCTGGATCTGGTGCTGGATGATATGATTTAGTGTTCAAGGCCTACAGTGGTAGTTTTCGGTTGACAGTTGGACTTGACAATCTTAAAGGTCTCTTCCAAGTCGTACGATTCTATGATCCTATTCTATGATTAATCCACAGGTCTTGAAGGAGCTGGTAGATGAAGTTGCTAAACCACTATCCACCCTTTTTGAAAAATCATGGCAGTCAGATGAAGTCCTTAATTACAGGAAAAAGGGAAATATAACCTCCATTTTTAAAAAGGGGAAAGTGAAAGACCTGGAGAACTACAGACCAGTCAGTCTCATCTCTGATGCCAAATGCCAGGTAAGATCATGGAGCAGATTTATCACGGGTGGGGTTCGGCCCCGCGATCGACCCTTGCGCACATCTTGTATAGGGAAGAGCCCCCAGATAGGTGACTCACAAAATGGCCTTTTATTAAAACAAGGTTTCAGTTTATATAGAGAGGTACATAGAAGGGTCTCGAACAAGGGTGGGATTCTTGCCAGGGGCACAAATCCTGAGGGTCAGAGATAAGGGAAAATGTAGGGATTGGCTGCAGGGATATGTCCAGCCATATAGGGAGATTTGGGAGTTAGGGAAGGAGGGGAAGGAATGGTGAGGGGGGCAGATAGGGGAATTCTGCAGGGGTCTGTGGAAGCGGCGTCTTATCGCTGGATCTCAGGCGCTTCCTGCAGTTGCAGCTGTCAGAACACCTCTAGATAGATTTCTTCCTCCAAGGTTTCTTCGCAGCCTTTCTGTATCTGTCTCCATTCTCTGTAGGCCTCTGCTGGTCCACTCCCGACACAGATTGTCCCAGAAACTATGCTAAGGCACATGGAAAAGAAAGTGATTGATAACAACCAACATAGCTTTAAAAGGGGGAAATCATGCCTGAAAAATCTGGTGATCTTCTATGACAGGGCTACAGCATTGGTGGATAGTGGCAGAGCAACTGACATTGTCTACCTTGACTTGCACATCCTTCCACAACTGGAAGGATGACAGCACACAAAGAGTTGTGGTCAATGGTTCATTGTCCACGTGGAGACCAGTGACAGGTCCTTCAGGGACAGTACTGGGGCCACTACTGTTTAGCATCTTTGTCAGTGACATGGGTAGAGGGATCAAGGGCACCCTCAGCAAGTTCATTGATCACACCAAGTTGTGTGGCAGTCAATACACCGGAAAAAGGGATAGGTCATCCAGAGGGATCTTGGCAGGTCTGGGAGGTGGGTCGATGCAAACATAACAAAGTTCAACAAAGCAAAGTGCAAGACTTGGGGGTGATGCTTGATGAAAAAATCAACATGAGCCAACAGTGTGAGCTCACAGCCCAGAAAACCAACTGTGTCCTGGGCTCCAGCTAAAGAAGTGTGGCCAACAGGTCAAAAGGATGCTTCTGCCTCTCTACTCTGTTTTGTGGGACCTTACCCAGAGTGTTGCATACAGTTCTGGTGTTCCCAACAAAAATAGGACATGGACCTGTTGAAGCAAGTCCAGAGGAGGCCAGGAAAATATAAGTGGACTGTTGAACCTCCCTTATAAAAGACAGGTTGAGAAAATTGGGGATGTTGAGCCTAGAGAAGATAAAGTTGTGTGGAGACGTTATAGCAACTTTCTGGTAACTGAAGGGGTCTATGGGGAAGCCAGAGAGGGACTTTTCATCAGGAATTGCAGTGACAGGACAAGGAGTAATGGGTACAAATTGAAAGAAGGGAAATTTAGGTTAGATATTAGGAAGAAATTCTTTACTGTGAGGGTGATGAGACACTGGGACAGGTTGCCCAGGGAGATTGTGGATGCCCCAACCCTGGCAGTGTTTGAGATTGGATTTAATTAGGCCTTCACCAACCTAGTGGGAGGTGTCAATACCAGTGGCAGGATGAGTTGGAATTAGATGATCTTTATGGTCCCTTCCAACCCCTTAACATTCTATGATTCTATGATATATATCAGATACTATGTGTACAATGGCTTAGAGTAAGACAACATCAGCAACTATAATTCTGGCACTTTCTACCAATTGAAATTTTGAGTTTGTAGTCTTCAAAATTATGTGCTTGAGTCTGTTATGTGTATATGCACAAACCAAAATGACTACTTGGATCAGTCTGAACTGGTATCAAATATGCTTTTTATCATTTCCATTAAAATTTAGTACCATTATAGCAGCAACTTTTCCACCTTTTTTTTTTTAACAGGTTTGTTTTATAAACCTTATTTCAACCAAAAAGAATATCCATCTAATGTAACTTCTTGTTCAAATCTGTATACACAGAAAATACCTGCATTTTTGTGATAGATTATTGTTTCATATGTTTCATATTCCAAGTGCAGTAAGAAGCCAGATGTTGGAAAATACATTGATCTTATAAACTGTGAAAGTGGGGAGACAATAATTCAGGAATCCTTTTTGTGTCAACATGATTTCTCAACAGTTCAACAAATCCATTCTGCCTTCTGCCTATCCCTGTGTTTTGCTCTGACTTGCAAAATAAAAGCCTTTCCCTTGGTGACCAAAATGACCACTTTGTATGTTACATGAGTAATGTTTTTCAATTTCTTTGTTATTTAGACATGTATTAGAAAACAAATGATAATAACTGTGCACTTATGGAAGCATAAATAAGTGTGCCATTTACTTATACCAGAAACATCCATAGTGAATAGCATTTAGTAAATGCAGGTGGGTTTTTTGACCTTGGAAGCAACTACTGTACTATGTAAGATAACACATGGGAAAAAACTGTAAAAGCAAACTATTTAAAAGCTGCTCTCTCTGCTTCTTTTTTTTTTTTTTTTTTTTTTTTGCTTATGCTAGCAGAAATGCAAGGACAATAAAGAAAGGTGTAAGATTTATTGGCTTTGTTGTCTTATCTTGACTCCAACAAAGACCGACATGCTGTCTTTGTTAAAGACTATTGTTACACATATCCAACTACAAACATAAAATGTTGTTATTATTTTGTATTATCTTTATTAAGGTTATAATTTTTTTAGGGCAGATGGAATATGCAAGTGCTTCAGGCCCTCCAACACATTTCCTTGGGACTGATCAAAACCAGCCAAATGATGTATCAGAAAGCAAGAGCCAACATACTTCTTCAGTTGTACATGTAGCTCCACTATGAAACATTTTGCTTCCATTTCTTGTCTTCCCAACTGTCTTGATGTATGTGGAAAGAATGTGGTCTGAAAAATGAAGTTTTATTTTAATATATTTGACTAAATATATTATATACAACAAATAGTATCATCAGAGAGTTACATCTTGCTGTTAGGTTTGATGAAGACGGATTTTGGATCATTGTACTGAGTATCGTTGGTTTTGTTATCCCACTTGCAGCCCTGACAGTTAAGTAAAAAACACCAGGGCCCAAAATTTCAAAGTTGTTTAGGATCTGTGGCATACTGAAGTTGGTGGAACAGAACTGATGTCTGGACAAATAAACAAATAAGTCATATTTTGTATTTCAGGTATTAATATAGTGTTCAGCTACAATATACTACTAACGATAGTTCAATTTTTCTAATATATAATTCTCAGTTCATTTTACCTCTTTTATTTTTAATGAAAAAGGGTTGGTAACCCACCATGTTCCAGTGCATCAAGGTATACACATAATTTAGAGGAGCTGTCAACACACATTACTGGGAAACTGTACCATGTTTTTCTTAATTTTCTAGTCATGTACCCAAAGTGGAAAGAACTAGAAACAGAGGAAACCAGCAGAACTGTTTTATAAATTTTATCATCAGAAGGTAGCTCAGCTGTGACTATGTAGTAATTCTGCCTTTAAAATGCTTTAACACATCTTTCATTGTGTGGTAGAATGTTTACTGTACCCAGAATGGATATCACCACCAAATGAATGTTCTGGACACATCAAATGTCACTGAAATATATATGTACAACAAAATACAACAAAGATTTTCACAGATGCTTGAAGATAAACACACTGTAATTATTCTATTTTCCTATTTGTTTCTCTAACTAATGTACTTAAGATATCAGATTCAACAAACCAAATAATAAGTAAGAATCCATTTTCTTGGGACTTTTTTGTTCTATCATTTTTTTTCTTCTTGTATTTCCTCAATATGTTTTTAATGCGACATCTCCTACTCATTATGCACGTAACTAATTTGAAAGATTTCTGAGAAAGGTTTTTCTCAAGTTGGTTAACTGGACTGACTTCTGACATATACCTATCCATGAACAAGGAACTAGGAACTATAATATGATAATTTCACCAATATCTTCCATGAAAACACAGATTGTCTATTTGTTCCTCATGCTAGTTCTAAACTACGTTCTGTTGCACTCCAGTAGAAATACCTTGCTACAGTTTCCAACTGTGACTGCAAGCAGAAGAAACAACTACGGAAAATTTTTATACAGTTAAGGATTTTGGACTGCAAATATGCAATTATTTGACATTCCTTCAAGCAGTGCTATAGAAAAATGAGGAAAGCTAATTGTGAATTTTAATTGTTGTGCCACAAAATCACAGATTTCCATTTTATGGAAACACATATAGTCTAATTCAATTTGTTTTAATATTATTCAGTGTGATTGAAAAAATAGCTCCATAAATGTTTATAGTCTGATTGGTGTTAAGCAGTGTGACTTACTGACAGATTATATTTAATTTTTAAAAGTGAATAATACAGCATATCATCAGAGCACGCTTTCAGCACTATGGAAACCAGAGTGACCAACCAGATCTCAAAATATTAGTTCATGAGAAATTATCAGATTTTCATTCTAGGAAAAAAATACTGACGATCTTGCATAGGAATCCTCTTAGCTCTGGCATTTTTCAACAACTTCCACCTGATTGAGCAGTGTCTCTTCCGCAGAAGGCTGACTGCCATTCAGATCTGAGCCAACTGACACAGGGGAGAACCTTGTGATAATTGTCTTTTTCCATGGGTGTGCAGTCCTGTATAAGAGCACCAGTACCAGTCCTCAGCTCCTGCTACTCACTGCACTCAGGGTATGAAACTTTAGCTGCATAATTGTCTCTTCTCCTGTCTTCTTCCTCTTTTCCTTCCACCACCCCTTCTTCCTTGAATTGTGTCTTTCTTTGGATCTCCATAGTAGGGGTAAACATGTTAATGCAGAAGTCCTTCCAAATTTTGGACAAAACTGTTTGAGAAGTCTTCTGTAATCGTGACTTAGAATTTTAAAGAATATTTCACCCAGCTAATTCTGAAGTCTGTCCACAGAAGGAAAGAGGTTCTTCACTCTCTCAGCCAACCTTCTTTAAAAATAACCTTACTCAAAAGAGAACTTTTAGCTTGGTAAATAGTATTATATTGTCTGAGTTTCTCTCTCTCCAGACAGTAAATCTTTCCAGGGGTCCTTTGCTATAAGTTAGGCTTCTGAAACTTAGGATAACTCCAAGGAGAGATTTGGTTACTTAATAGTCTTCTGAGGCTCTGGGACTACAGCCTGGTAGTGCAACATAAGCATTTTGATGCATGTTGATGCATTTTAATTCATTGTACAATGACTGCCCTCTCTTAACATTGCTGCCAATAAAGTGCATCTGCCAAGGCTGAATGACAAAGGTATAAAATGGACTTCAGCACTTTTCTATCTTGCCCAGTATGTGTTGCTAGTTTGTCCATAAACTGAGGATTTATTTGAGCATAAGCAAGTTCAGACAAGTATCATCTTTCTCATAACAAATAAATGTAGAAGAGAAGCTTTGAAGACTTTAACTCTGTTCCTTTCAAATAAGTAGATATAATATATGCGTTATTGACTGAAACACATTCCATTTCCGAAGAAGAAAAATATGATGGTAAATCCATCCACCACATACAAAAATTTACATCATCAACAAAAGAGAAAAAATTATTTTAAATGAAATATATGAAAAAATTTAATCAGTTTTCTACTGTACTATTTCTAATAGAAATCTGAAAATATTTTTTAAAAATATCATGTGATTTGAAAAGAAATTACTATCTTTATGTCCAGGAACATCAATTTGTTGTAAAATATGATCCAGAATCAATGTTCACTTATTTACATTTATTTCCAGTATACAATACTGAAAAGGCACCCTTTCCTTCAAATGAACCCTTAGGATATTAACTATTACTGACAAGATAAGCACCAGTATTTTTCAACAACATACATCCAACAGATGCCTTTTCTAACCTATCGTCTATTTCCTCACCAATCTTACCTTCTGAGGAAGTGATGCTTCACAGGTAATTAAATTGCTGGACTCATTTAAGCTCTGATTTGCCAATGGTGATATGGGGATGATGGGAGACTTTTTGAGGTGCAGGCTGATAGAAAACCTCTGTCTTCTTCAAGCTGACTTCCAGCCCAAAAACTCAGTAGCCTCTGCAAAGCAGAATGTTAAACACTGCAGAGCTACTTCTGTGTGGGCAACGAACATCATCAGCGTAAAGCAGCTCACGGACAAGATGATTTAAGGCCTCAGTGTGGGTCTTCAGTCGCCTTAGGTTGAATAGGATAATCCATAAAAGAGTTTGGCGAAAAAAAACACCTGAAGAAAAGTACAAAGATCAACATTTACAGAGCCATTGTACTGTCTACTCTTTTATATGGATCTGAATCATGGGTCATTTACCCTCACCACTTACGATTTTTAGAACGCTTCCATCAAGGCTGCCTCCGTACAATCCTAAACATCCACTGGACTGACTATGTGACCAACACGTCTGTCCTTGAACAGGCAGCAGTCACGAGCATTGAGGCCATGCTGCTGAGAACACAGCTGCGCTGGGCAGGGCACGTCTCCAGGATGCAGGACTACCGCCTCCCTAAGATCGTCCTCTATGGGGAACTTGCCACTGGTTGCCTCAAGAGAGGAGCCCTGAAGAGGAGATACAAGGACTGCCTGAAACAATCCCTCAACCTTGGCCATATTGATCATCACCATTGGTCTACCCTGGCCTCCAATCGGGAGGCCTGGAGACACACCATCTATAACGCTGCTGCTGCTTTTGAGAACACACGCAGGATCACTCTCGAGGAGAAAAGACAACACAGAAAGAATCGCGTCTCATCGATATCACCTGGGGAGTCTTTCTGCTGTGCCTTCTGCAACTGGACTTGTCTATCTTGCATTGGCCTTTTTAGCCATCAGCGCATTTGTAGCAAGCGTGGGTAGAGCCCTTCCCAAATCTTTGTTCGCGAAGCCTAGCCATGGCATCCAACAGATACAATAAGGAGAAAAAAAGACAGCCATAGAAACCATAATCTGCATGTTCAGACTATCAATGTGGTTTTAGTTTAAATCATACATATCTGCAATTAAGGTACAAAGAATGCATCTATGATCAAATCTGAATAGGTTGAATTTTTGCATGTAGAAACAGCTTCGTTCAAATCAGCTGTATGCATTACTCCATGAATATAAGTATCCAATCAAACTGTCATTACTATCCCTAATTCTGGAGTGAAGTCCTACCTAGAAAGAAAAGAAGGTAAAAAAAAATCACAATCAGAGAAGCAGTACATGTTCTTCAGAGACATGTTTACAGTCAGCAGAAACCAACACCTTTCAACGATAAAAAGTAAGATGGGAAAACCAGCTAACGGCTAGAAATGTGAGTAATTCCACATGACACAGTGATGATGGAAAACATTTCTTATGCTACTCAAGGATGTAATTTTACAGCATAAAAATTTAAAATAATTAAAAATCTGTAATCTTACTTTCTTTGTAAAAAAAGAAATTCTTTCCCACAGATGTCTTCTAGATCTATTTCCTCTTCTTTAGAAACTTTTCCCTACATTTTCTGCAATTAACATTTCTTTATTTTCAATTCTTTATTAATTAATTCCATATTAGTGTTCAGCAATATCAGTCATTATTGTTCAGTTTTTTAAGAATGCAGAAGTATTTTTCTTTGTTTCTTTAGTAATAATTCTATAGGATTCCACAGATTGTTAGAGGGAGGGAACATTTCTACTATGAGGAAACACTAAGAGAATTGGGATAATTCAGCCTGGAAAGGAGAAGACTCTGGAATGACCTAATTGCATCCTTGCAATGCCTGAAGGGGGCCTAAAAGATGGAGAGAGACTTTTTACAAAAGCATGTAGTGATAGGACTAGGCAGAATGCCATCAAAAGAGAGTAGGTTTAGATTAGATATTATAAAGAAATTCTGTACTGTGAGGATGGTGAGGCACTGGAACATGTTGCCCTGAGAAGCTGTGGATACCCCATCCCTGGAAGTGTTCAGAGCCAGGTTCAATGGGGCCTTGAGCAACCTGTTCTAGTGGAATGTGTCTCTGGCCATGGCAGGCTGGATGGAAGAAGATTATCTTTGAGCTCCCTTCCAACCTGAGCCATTGTAAGCCTTTGTAAAAAATATTTTCTGACATACAATTAAATTGCATTCTAGTGCAGTAAAGCTGATAATGACACCTGTTAAAAACAAAAATAAAAAAGCTCTGTAGCTCATAACCAATGACAACACTGTGATTTCCTCATGGAGGCTAAAACTTTGCTGGGATTTTGACCTGGGCTTCACTTGCTGCTGTTACTATCGCCAATAAAAATCTTACTAATCATTCACCAATAGGTTCTGTAGTAGACAAGGATAAGAATAGAAAAAATGTAAAATTTACCTTTGTCATTAGCAATACTGGTGTACGGTTATTTCCTACAACAATAAAAAAATCGAAGAAACAGTATTTTAGGGGTTATTTGGGAAACATTTTAGCATCTTATTAGAATTTCAGTGATTTCATTACTTCATCTAGTCAATAGAAAAATACATATTATTGGATTCTGTTACAAGCCATGATCACATAGTCTGTCTGCCAACAAAACACAGCTAAAGAAACTCTTGAATTAATTCTTGTTTGATCTCAAGCATATTGTTTAATAAAATATCCAATATAGATTTATAAATATTCTCCTGAGATGGAGAATCCATTAGCTGAATGCTTACTATGGGCAATTACTTTCCCTCTTTGGTAGTTCTCTGCTAATAGATTTCTATTCACAGGAAATTATTTATCGATTATGCTGGGGTCAGCCCCACAGACTTGTCTTTTATTAGACAAATTGTTTGAGCTATATATTTCAGTGAGTGCCATGTTTTTCCGTTCCTTCATCATTCTCAAGGTTCTTCTCTGAATCCACTCCAATTCCTCAACATCGTTCCTGCACTATAGACGCTTCACTCTGTCTCTCTTTCAGCACAAAATCACTACACTCTCAGTATGAAATACACTCACTTGACATTTCTTCAGAACACCTCTTCCTTTGTATCCAAAAGGTGGTTTGTCTCAAGCTTATTAAGTGCTTCAAACCTGTACTTCCAGTCCACTGACAAAAAAAAAAAAAAAAGGGTGAACGATGCATGGCCAAGAGCCCATTCTTCTGGGACTCCGCATAAAGCACATCTCAATGTAGATCTTGCTACCTGCCTTGCAGAAGTATAAGACATATTCATCAAACCTATTACATTTTTTCAGCCACCTTGTGAATAGTTGGAAGCCTGTTTTATCAGTATAACAATTCTATTTCCTTATGCTCATTAATCAGTGTTTATTTCATTATCCCTGCTTTGACTGCTAATTAGTCAAACCCCATCCATCTCAGATTCAGTGTCATGCCAATACAGTTTACAATTAGCATGGTAATATTTTCCTTCCTTTTTGAATATTGTCAAAATGCTACCTTTCTTTTACTTTTGTGGAACTTTTAAAATCTTTTGAAAGCCAATTACAAAGTTCCAAGGGGTTTCTTTTAGGAGGCATAAAACTTCCCATGGTTATATCATATCATTTTTTATTTTTCCCATTAATTAAAATTTGGAGATTACTCTCACATCTACTCACTTACAAGAGGGCTAAACCAACATCACCTGCTAGGTGGATGGGTAGAGATCATTTAAACAGATGATTCAGATAGTGTTGGTCTCAGTCAGAAGAGACAGAAAACTTACAGTGTGGGTAGTGTCTTAAACCTGACTGAGCTCCTTCTTCAAGTTTTTCTACTTTTGGATCAGGCTGCTGAAAAATGATACAAGGAATAGGTAGAAAATGAGTGAGTTTGCAACCTTTTTAGTGTATGTTCTGCTTTTTGCTAATAGAAATGGATTCCCATCATTTGAAGCATGAGCTAAATAAGGCAGTCATCTATAGTATTGACTTCCTATCTTTCCTATGTCAGTCATTTTATAACACTTTTTGTTATCAAGATGGCTTGCACACACTTCATTTTAAACATCTTAAGATTATATCCTCTCCAAAGTCTAGTGAGTCCATTGAAAAAGGTTCTGAATTTGGACCTGGTATAAATTCTGCTAACAGAGCCTGAAACAGCTCACCTTAATTCCAAGGAATCATATGTACTAACAAATCTGTGAAACATTAAGGTTCACATCAAAATCCCAACCTCTATCACTGTCATAGGCTCATCCATACTATTCAGTGTTTCACATCAAAGCCTGAAAAATGTTTTGGCCAGAAAGAGACCAAGAGAAGTAATGCGGCAATTGATGTACTTTCTTGAAAAGACCAGTCTTCAGTCTCAAATGATCTGCCTAAAAGCATTAAATATAAATCATATAGACTATAATATTAGACAAAAATGTTTACTGAGGCAGGAATGGAGCTCAGTCTGCTTTCCATGTGATGAGCCACTGCAACAGAAATATGTGTGGCTCTTTTACCCTGAGGGGCCCCTTTGCAATATGTGCCTCAAGTCAGGAGCCTGGAGCATTAGTTCTCCTCAAAAATAAAAACAGGTTTTACCTCCTGGGTGACTTCTTTATCCAGAGAGCTGTTGTGTAATAGAGAGTGAATGAGACCACTTGACTTCCTATAAGAATGATTCCCTGGGACTGAATTATATTATTTCCACATAACAAAACCTGACTAGATCTCTTTCTAGACCAAGTAGTAAAAAACCAAAAGGAAATTTGAGATTCTTGTGCTAGTGCTGGTTGAAGTGCTCTGCAAAAATTGTACCTGTTAAAATGCCCCTAATTCATTTGATTAAGTTTCCTGTGTAAAAATATTTTTGTGATTTCCCTTGGAAGAAATTGTTATGAAAAGAATTTAATGTTAGCAGTAAAAGAGAATTTTTAATTAAACGTTCTAACCTGTTCAGCCAGCAATATAATCTTTTTGTGTTCAGACATTTCTGGACATTGAAAAAACATAACCTTTCCTAAATCTAATTACATCTACAAAGCCAGTAACTAAACCTGTCTTGGCTGCATTTTTCATTAGTATGGATATTAAAAATCTTCTTATACTTTCAAACATTTTTTTAAAACCACTGAAAAGCAGCTCAGACTTTTCTATATCTGCTCTTAATAATCTTAAGGGGGTTTATTGCTATTCTATTTCTTGTGTAACTTCTCCAGACTCACTTAGCTCTATTTGGCAGTTGTGGAGAATTTTTTTCTCCTAGGGATAACTTCTGGCAGTGCATAATAATGACATGTATCCATCAAATTATCTTTTATAACATATTATACATATTGCAGGTCAAAGCTGAAGCCAATAGCTGGCAATGGTTGCCATCCACATTCTTTTGCCAGGTGCAGGATAGCTGCTAGTGTTTTGTATTAAACAGTTGAAGTTTTTAATGTTTCACTTCACTTCCAAAATCAGGAAATATAGGATGCATAATGAGGGAAGTGACAGACAGGAAAAACCCCAGTCAGATAAGTTTCAAATGTCTGACTGGACCTCAAAAATTGTTTACAACTGTTGCTGTCCAATCCATTACTAATAAGTTTTGTGAATCCAGTGAAGAAAGTGTGTTTCCTCCCTTTCAAATGAGTTCTCCATGTGATACACAGATCCATCACATTCTCCACTCATGCCATGGGATCATCTAGTTGAAATTCTTGCCATTGGGCCAAACACATAGCCTGCTGCTGAAATGTGCATGAGTTTGTATAGTTCACATGGAGGAATATCAAACATACTCCAACAGACCTCATCACAGTGCAGGGCTGAGCCCCTCGGCAAGGTAAGGACCCCTCAGACCCCTCATATGTAAGTGTAGTGGGTTGACCCTGCCTGGATGCCAGGTACCCATGGAAGCTGCTCTCTCACTCCCTTTGTAACCAGACAGAAGAGAGAAAAAAACAGTGAAGGATTCATGAGCTGAGTGCTGGGAGAGGTCACTTACTGATCACCATCACAGGCAGAACAGACTCAAAGTGAGGATATTAACCGAATTTATTACTAACAGGGTCAGAGCAAAAGAGTGCTAATAAAATAATCTTAAAAACAACTTCCCCCAACCTCTTCTTCCTTCCATGTTTTCTCTCCACCCCCGCAGTGGTGCAGGGGGACGGGGAATAGGGGTTGCGGTCAGTTGTTGTTTCTGGTGCTGCTCAGGAGTCCTTCCCCTGCTCCCATGGGGTCCCTTCCACAGAAGACAGTCCTTGATGGACCTCTCCAGCGTGAGTCCATACCTCGGGAAACAGTTCTTCCCAAACTGCTATCCCGTGGGTCACTCCTCCATGGGGTGTAGTCCTTTTATGAATGAGCTGTACCAGGATGTGTCCCCCACAGGGGCCACAAGTCCTACCCAGGAAAAACTTGGTCCAACGTGGGCTCCTTTCTCCACAGGTTGCAGGAATCTGGCAGGACCCTGCTCCATCTTGGGCCTCCCATGGGGTCACAGCCTCCTTCATGCATCCACCTGCTCCACTATGGTCTTCACCATGGGTTGCAGGGGCCTCAGCTCCAACCCCTGGAGCACCTCCTCCCCCTCCCTCTGCACTGACCTTGGTGTACACATTGTTATTCAGATGTTCTGATTCTGTTCTTCCCTGGCTGGAATTCTTTCTGTGAAATACTTTTCTGTTCTTAAATATGTCATCACATATATCTGTTTATAATGCTGTTATTCTTAAATATTTACATGTTATTCACATTCTTAATTTGCTACTATGTCGGAACAAATGTATTAGAGGATTTTTGCAGTAAATTCTCCACTTCTGTAATAGAACAAATGCTCCTCTGACAGCATAATTACTAAAGGAGAACTCTAGCTGTTTACAAAATTTCAGATATTTGGAATGTAAATGCATGTCCTGCAGACAGCTAATGAGATTGTCAAATGTAATTTAACATGTCTTTGATTCTCAGAGATAGCTTCACCATGTTATTGCTACGTCTGCATATCGGAGCAGAATTTATTTGTTTGAAAGTGATCAACTAAGTGTGACTCTGAGTCATGAAAAATACTTGAAGTAAGAACGTGTTAGAAATTCAGGTCCAACACTTCAGAGGTTATTCCTTTTAATTCTATTGATGCCTTGGACTTTGTAGGATTTTTCACTTTTTGTAGATTTCAGTGTAACTGGAGTTTTCTTACTCTTTAGACCATTACTTTCTCACAGTTTGTGTGTCACATTCCTGAAGCTTCATCTTTTAACCATCCTTTCAAGGTAATAGATTTTTAGCAAGAACATTCCATTGGGATGTGCACCTGGACTGGAATAAAAAGAGATAAGGTAGACAAAACAAGATAGAAGGCTCAAGGCCCTTGGAGGGACTCCAAAGGGGCAGTTCTGAGGGTGGTACCAGGGCAAAAGGGGTCTTGGGATTGAATGCCCCCATTAGATATGATAATAAGTAAAAGATATAAAAGTCTAAGAATTCCGTATATGGGTGCATGCCTTTGTACTCCTTGTGCTAGAAGGCCTTCATTAAAGATCTGCTCTATATCTTATTTATACTAAATTTGCCTGGTGAGTTTTTTCTCCCAGTCTTTAAGCAACACTAGCCTTTCTGCTGTAATTAATTTTAACACTTTCACCAATCAGTTCTGAAGTGACTGTCACTCCAGGCTCTTCTTGTCTCAAGACTCACTGGCTATCTTGAAGCTAGTCAGCATTAGCTCTTGCACCAAACTGTAATTTAGCTCTGAGTTTCTTTTTTCCCCACACATTCTGAGTCTGGGTGTTTTGAGGTTTTGTTTGGATGAGATTAGACTAAAATTTCTTCTTAAGAGAACAGGGCTAATTTCCCTCATTTCCATTAATACATTACAAGAGGATAGACATTGCTTTCCTTTAGTTGTAAAATTGGTAATAAAACCAGAAGAATCAAGGGTGTTGTCAGTAGAAGTCACCATTTCTCAAAATCAAGAAGTAATTACCAGTAAGTTTTTACAGCAGATTCAGAGTTAGCTATTTACAGCAGGATCCTGTGTAGTGTCAAGATTTAAATGAATGCGCTTTATGAGTATGCATAGACTCAGATGGTTGTCAGGTGTAAAAACATTTTTGAAACTACCAAAATATCCTTTCCAAGTATGTCAAGACAGGTCTTTTAGGCAGTCTGGTGGTTCACACACAAGACTCTCAATTCTTTAGTAATCCATGCAATAGCATATGAGTACTAAATTCAGTTATTCTATTTTAAAACCTGTGTCTTCCTGATATTGCACATTTTCATCTCCTGGATCTCGATCTGTGAAAGGTTAGCCACCCCTGCCATTAGAAGCCTCTTCTCACACAAATATGACAGGAGCAAAAACAGTAGAACCTAGTCAGACAAACGGTCACTTTTTTTCTTTGTTTCTGTTAAGTGAAGTTTTGACAATTATTATTTATTCTCCTCTTATTGGAATAACTTTATTGTCTTGAATAATATTTACAATGTCCTAAATCTATAGAACAGTGTAACAGATTTTTATGAACAAATATACATATAAATTAAAGGAGAGAGAAGAACAGACTACTGCAATTGTGAAGTGAGAATGAACTTGAAGCTGGGATGGAGTTCACGAACAATAACTTCTTCCAACCTATCATTCCGTATTTGTCATTTATGATTCATTCCCCTAACAGAAAGCTTAATTTTCCCAATGAGAGCTGACAGTTTTCTTGAACTAGTTTCACAGATGATATATCTGCCATGGGTACAGATTGATGTGTCTCAGGTGGCATTACTGATACCATTTTTTGTTGATCTGAGAAGGAAAGATAGAAAAAAACCCATAACTTTATGAAAAGTGCATAGATTTTTTTTCTGCAGAAAATGAAAGACGTTTCAAACTGACCTTTGAGGGGAAAAAAGACAACACTTCAGAGCATCTAGCCCAGTAAACAAACTGACACTTTTGCAATAATGCGTAAACTGTGTAGATTGAAAGATTGCTTGATGTTTAAATTGATCATCTGACAATAGTATGTCAAGATGTTATTCATCAGCATGCAGTTTGTTCTGTCCAAGAATTTTTTTAAGAATATTTAAGAATTTTAAGTCAAACTCATAATGCTTACTGTGTTTGAAAATTAAACCTTTGGACTGTTGCAAATGTCTGATTGCCATTTAGAGATCAGATCTAAGTTGCTCAAAAACATTAGCTGCTAAGTTTTTACCTAGATAGAGAATCTTAAGTAAGAACTTGCTTTGGCATTATGCCATATTTCTTTTGACACACTGCATTCAGCATGAAAGCCACATTTTAAATCAGACATTTTCAAACAATAGAAGGGTTAGATGAGAACAATAAAAATTATTAAAAGCTGCTAAAAAATGGATGGGGACAGAACTGTTTTACAATTGTATAAGATGATGCAATGAAATTAACTAGGATCAATTATCTCCCTAGTCAATGTGAAAAGAAAAGATTAATAAATTTAGTTTATAGAAAGGACAATCAGATTAAATAGAACTTTTGGTCAAGTATGGCAGTTGCAAAGCATTCCAGTTGTGGTTTTACCATCCCCACAGATATGGGGTCTAGGAAAGATGTTATTCTTTTCAGGTTTCCTTAGAGATAACTAAACTAATCCTATTATATTTTGCTTCCTGTCAGGGAGTGAAAGAGTGCTTCTGCAACCCAAAGCAATTTGTGGTTACTGAATTGTAAACTACATCATTGCTGAAATAATTCTTGTATGCTAATATCATCTCTGCGTTATGACATCAGATAACTTTGCAACTGAATGCTTGAAGGTACTCCTTAATTTTACTGATATTAGTATAAAATACAACCTTTTTTTCTGGAACAGATGCACCTCATTTGGTTTTTATAGTTTAAAAAATACTTGCATGTAACTGTGATTTCTCAAGATTTTATAGCTGCAAGCAGGACATTAAAATGTATAAATCTGACTCTAGCCTTTCAAATAGATTTGACCTCTTTACCTTAGTATTCATGCATTTCTAAAGTGTGCTCAGGATACATTAATTATCTTATCCACCTGAGATTTATGCACTTTAGATAAAGCCTTTAATTTCCTGTGAGAAAACAGTAGCAAAATCAATAACTATTTCTAGTTCCCGTGCTTACCTGGAAAGAACCATTACTTAATAAAAGGAAAAGATGGCCCAGCATTTTGGCCTGTGATAAAATGATAAGTTTGTGTCATATATCTTTCACATCTTCAAATGAAACTAATGTAAATTCACAGCAAAGGTAAAGTTTCTGGCAAAACAGACTGAGCATTGACAAACCATTGTGACAGTTATACATGTACATATGATTTTGTTGTTTTCTTTTCATTTAGCTACATAACACTGTAAGCTAAGTGCCAAAAAGTTCTAGGAATTTAAATAGCATATTTTTGTATGGTCTTTTTGTTTTCTGGATGTTAGTAAGATATTCTGATTTGCTATGCTGTGTCTAAGCACAAGCCTAGTAAAACTGAGAATCAAAAAATATGTAATAAATATTACAGTGTATTAAACTTTCTGAGTTTATGTCACAAAAACCTATAGCATTTTTTTCTTTTATTTTGGATTTTTTTTCAGTTGATTAATTTTCTATTAATGCCAAATTAAAGATGATTCATTTTAAACGCGATTATATGTAGTTATCTTTTTGAATATTTTCTACTAGATAATAAAGAAAAATAAATGTTCTGAATATAATCTCTATTTTCCTATCTGGAAAATTTACTAGAATTTCTTAGAAATTAAAGTTTACTCAGATTCTTGATTTTTGGTGTTTTGGTTTGGTTACGTTTTGATTTTTTTTTTTTTTGCCTTCGAAATATCACGCTAGAATTTAATTTTGGATTCTTTCAAACATGTGGAAATCAGATGCAGAAGTTTAATGGTCCAAACAACAGAAATGTCCATTTAAACCTCTGACATGTGAAATACAACCACAAGGTTGTGAAAGGTTCAGCCACAAAGTCATGATTTCACTTGAAAACTGATTTTAATCTTCGAGGTTTTCTTTTGTTTTGTGTGGAGAATTTTGAAATATAAATATTATCCCACTGCTGATACTTACTAGTTTGCTACTTGTATATTCTGCAATGTCCAAGCCATGTTCCAGATATACATGTTTTTTGTCACTTTACCGTATAATAGACTCCAAGGCTATGGATTAATCAGTATGATAAAGCCACAACATTTTTGTGTTTCAGTGATATATGTATTATAATTTTTGTGGCTTAGTGAAAAGAGGGACAAATGTGAGGGTACATGAGCTGTAAAAAAGAAAGAACAAATACAAACATACATTAAAGGAAATTTTAAGAAGCCTTTGGAAAGATTATTTGTACTAATGACACTTGAAATAGATGCTTTAATATATGAAACTAAAAGAATGAACAATGACTGGAACCCACTACTTAGAGGATACATACTACCTCACATGGCATTAGCTTGGTTTTGATTAAATAAAAAATCTGTTTCAAGTCAGGACCTACCTTAATGAGAACTTCCAAATCTAAATGGTGAAATGCTAAAGTAATAGCTCTGAAATGTCTCTGTCAGAAATAAAGAAAAAGAAGACAGTAAATGAGTACATGAAAACAATGTGCTACTCCGTCTAGCATCAGTGATATAGTGAAAGTTTGATGCATTTTTAAAATTATTTTTCATCGGGTATTACACTTCTAAGAATGCTATTTTGAAAAAAATGTATATTAAAAGATTTTTTGAATATTTTTTGAATTTACTGTATACAGCTCTGTAAAGAGTCAGATAATGCAACACTCATTTTCTGTATACTTTTTAGCTGTCATTATAATGAGTTGTTACTGTAAGGTAACAGAGTACCCCACACAGTTGTTTGTACTTCTGAAGTTTGTTTAGTTTGACTTTGTAAGTGATAGCCCTATTAAGGATAGGACCAGCTTAAGACTTTACCACTTTTAACACTGCTTAAGAGAGGAAACCAGTGTTAAAAAATAGCATTTCAGTTCAGAAGTGCTATTAATTCAGGATGTGTTTAACTTGCTGAAACCTCTTATTTTGAGTTTAATCAGACTTTGCAGCAAAAACTGGTTGGACACATAGGATTCCCAGAGCTCTCTTGGAAAAGATATATGTAATATTTTACAGTATTTGTGAGATGAGTTGTAAATTAATGAAACAGTGAAGATTTTTCCTTGTCATTTTAAGAAGATATCTATGGAAGCTTGAACATAAACCCATCCAGTGGTGTCCCCAGGCAAGACACAAATGCAATTATGGAGACTAGTCTCCTCAAGCATGCAGGTAGATGAGTGCATATTACTCCACTTATGTAAGATGATGAGCAAACTACAGAAACTCAGCAAAACATGCACATGGCATAATGGGACATACTTGTAATGAATAACCAAAAGAGTCATGTCCTTCATTTACAGTGAATTCACCTACAATTGTAAATACAGTCCCTTCTTCATTGGTTATTTATTTGTGAATTCAGTTGATAAGCTCTCCATTTAAAAGTAATCTTCTCATTTAACTTAGTCCCACCAACTTGTATGTTTTTGCATTTTCTTAGCAAGATCATATGTTCAGCCAGGAATGGTTATTCAAATATTGAAAAGCTTGTGAGGTCTAAAAGATATGGAAAAGTGGTATTTCCAAACATGAATTTTTGTTTAATATTTATTAGCTGGAAAAGTATGTTGATCCATTGTCCCTGCAGACATAAAAAAAAACCAAGAGAAAAGTGGTAAATTGATGTGCAATTCAAATGTAAAACTTTCAGCCACACAGTTTCAAGGAATTGCTGGATAGTTGAGTAGGAAACATAAATTCTGTATTTTTAGCTGAAAATCTTTAACACTGTCTGTAAAAAGAAAAACCACCTTAGTTAAGACTATTGAACCATACTGACAAATCCTTCCTCAGACAAGAATTTTCACTGGCACCTGTGAATTTTAAATGCATCATATAAACTCCTCTACCCGTTGGACAGTGTGGTGTATTTACTTACTTCTTTTGTACATCAGTTCTCTGCATACAGTTTAACATTGCAGTTTTTATGGAACTCCAGGAAATTCAGTAGAAGTGAAAATAGGGTCAAGCTTAATGACAAAGTTGAAAACTTGTTTATTTGTTCAAGAAAATAAAGATTTGTACAGGCATAAAAGAGGTGTGCTGAAGTCCTCTCTGTAGAAACAAACTAACAGAGAAATGGAGCTGGAAGTTAATTTGTGTGCTTAAAACTCTATTAACAATAAACAACATTTGTGTTAGGAAGTAACGTGATATTGATGTGTCCAGGTTCAGCCTCTATATAACTGCCATTCACGACGTACACACTAGTGAAGGTAACAGATCTCAGCAGGCTGTATTTCAGTATGGGGCTTAGGAAGAAATGAAACATTCCATTAGTCTGTTGTATGAAAATTCAGCCTTCATCCTCAGGGATGTAGTTTGTTACCCGTGTTCTCTTTTCCTGCCTTTAACAGGAAACAGAATTGCTCCTTTTGCTGTACGAAAGAAGTTGATTCACATTCACAGAGTGCAAACAGTTTCCATAGTATGGCACTGTGCTAGACTATCAAGGACTCTATAAATTTTTCAAACCGGCTATTCCTACCATATTTCACACAACAGAAAGTTTCCCTGAAAACTCAAAAGGTTTACTGGTTTCAAGGACAAAATTTTACCATTAGATTAACACTGAATCTAATTAACATCAGTTAAATTTGCTGTAGCTGTATGGAGATTGCCTCCTGATGTGCTGAGCAGCTCCTCAGTAATGTTGTCGAATAACTTTACTCCTGACCTACCCCAAAGCAGTCAATATTCTACCCCAAAGCAGACATATTCATAATATGGGTGGGAGATGGTGGGGGGGAGGAGGTGATGTGCCAAGCACTTTTAAAAAATGCTATGGTCAAATCATGTAATTCTCCTTTCCGCTGAGATATATTCAAAGCAATGTGTAAATAAGATGGCTATTTGAAGTATTTGGGGTTTAGCAGTACATACAGAATAACCATTTTGCAACACCTCAACTGAACCACATTTCAGGACACATTATACTTCCTGATGTGGTATTTTTTAAGCCAAATAAACACTGTCATGGGTTTACTGACTGGCACCCCCTGGAGATGAAAATAGTTTTTTTCCAAACGGATTTCTGGAGAAAAAGTCAATCAAAAGTTTAGTAACGCCTCTGCCAATTACATATTTAAGAAAACAGAAGAGAAGGTTGTGGTGCAGAAGGAAGATGGAAGAGCCAGTGTAGCAGCTGGGCCTGGTGGGCCTGGGCGTGCATCCCCCCACCCTGGGCTGAGTCTGGCCCAGACGAGGGGGGTCAGGCCCCCCTTCTCTCCTGTAACAGAGTGGAGAAAAAAATCTTTAGAGAAAAACTGCATGGACAAGAAGGAATTCCAGGCAGAAAGAGAGATAACAGAGCCTTCAAGGTCAAAGCTTGCAGCCAGAGAAGAGAGAAGCCACCAATGTGGGGGGAACTTCTTCTTTCCCCTCTTGTTCTCTCTCCCTTTAGCAGGGAAGAGACTGAAAACTAAAAATCCCTGCTGTCTGTGGAAGATTGCTGGGGAGCGGAAACCCCACTCTGCAGCTCATGAAGGAGCCCACGCCAAAGCAGAGTGCATGAAGATGTGACTCCATGGGAGGCCTAAGATGAAACAGAGTTCTGCTGGAGACCTGTGGCCCATGGAGAGAGACAGACCTATGCAGGAGTGAGACGGTCCTTGTAGGATGTTGTGATCTCAATGAGGGATCCATGCTAGTGCAGCTGAATTTGTGACCCTGAGGGACAGCAGAGAATGGAAGAACTGTTGCCTGAAGGTAAACTCACGTTAGAGAGGTCCATCAAAGACTGTCTTTTGTGAGGCAAGACCCCATAGGAAACAGAGTTGGACTCAAAAGCCATTGTCCCTTGTGACCCTGTGGTGAAGATCCATGGTAGACAAGTGTCTCCTTGCAGTCCATGGAAGACCCCACAGGGCCCTGGTAACCCCCCAGCCTCCGGTCTTAGCCCGAGAGCGGGGTAGGCCCAGCCCTGAGGTCGATATAGAAGAGAGAGAGAGAAAGAGAAACAGTTCCAGCTGTGACGAATCGGGGTTGTCATCCTAGAGATAATAGAAGAACTTTTGAGTGCTGCAAAGTTATTTGAAAGACCTGTAGCTCCAGAAATGGAAAAGAGACTGCTTCTCCTCCTGGAATGATACAAGAGGGGAGTGGTAATAGTATGTGGTAAATATGTATTTCTGTAAATACATAGTACTTTTGCCTAATTAGAATTGCAGTATATATAGTTCTTTAGTTTTTATCTTGCTAGTAATAAATCTTAATATTATTCTTCCCAATCAGATCTCTTTTCTCTGCATAAACCTTCTCTCAACTTATAGCAATTGTGCGAGGGGTGAGACAAATTGGCCCAGAGCAAACCCACGACAACATATACAAGTTTTAAAGAAAATGTGAATACTCATAAAATAAGAGCAGTTTAAAAACATTTTGGAATTCAAAATTCTGTTCTCTATTGCATCAGCACAACTTCTATTCACCCTAGTAAGATTCCTGAACCAAGTTGTCACAGTCTCTCCCTCAGCTTCTTATCATCCATGCTTATATATATACATATGCAGGATAACTACTCATCCTGAAAAGGTACTCCTCATACAACAGCAGAAAAGCAAAAATTTATTCCCTATCTTTTAATTTCCACTGATGGAAACAAATGGTTCACCTTGCAGCTCTCTCTGGGCACTTGCACTGCTGTTTTGGCTGTTAATTGCTGATCTTGCAGTTTTGCACTCAGTAAACCATACGTTAATGTTTGGTCTGCATAGACCTGCAAAGGTCTGTGTACTTTCTCAGATCTCTGGATGATTACCAGACATGCAGTATCTGGGAAAGAGGAGAGATGGTTAATATAATCTAAGAAAAAAACGACCTGTGGTTTCATCCTGAAAACATCCAGAGATGAGAAAAGATATGGGATGTATAAAAGATAAAATCCCCACACTTAGCCTTTTTGAGAAAAACTTAGACAGTAATGTTTAAGAAAACAGATAAAAAATGAGAAGCTGTGCGTTACAAACTGGTCTATAGACGGTCTGGAAAAGAGAGGAGGACAAATCCCTTCACTCAAAACAGGTTTTAAAGGGAAGTGGGGAACCTCTAGAAAGGGCTTGGATTGTTATAATACTACAGGCTTCTCGAGAGAGTATGCTGGCAAAGCCAGGGGTGCAAGAGGTAGCCTGGCATATGATGGCATCACAGAATCACAATATTACAGAAAGGAAGCAACCACCAGTGGGGTCATCTGGACCAACCTCGCTGCTCAAGGGTCTTCCTAGAGCACATTGCATGTCCTATCATAGAATCACAGAACTATTAAAGTTGGAAAAGACCTCCAAGATCATCAAGTCCAACCTTTGCCTGAATGCTGCCATACCCACTAAATCATATCTTGAAGTGCCATGTCTATAATTTTTTAATATTTTTTGAACACCCACATCTACTATGTGGAGATTTGAATTTATTATGAACTGTTTGTAAGAGGAGTGGATATCACAAAAGAACAATTACCCTGGAGTTTAATGATGAAGGAAGTGATTGCAAAATATGAACCAAGAGGGTTGCCAGATATAATAAAGTCATGGGTGGAGAAGCAAATCCACCAGTAAAAACATAAGAGATACTTAAAGTAAGGGCTTGGATAAGATCAGATGGAATGGAATGGAATGAAATGGAATAGAATAGAATAATGAAGTTGGAGGGGACCTACAATGACCATCAAGGCAACTGCCTGACCATTCCAGGGATGACCACAAGTTAAAATACATTATTATGGGCATTATCCACATGATTCTTAAACACTGACAGGCTTGAGGCATTGATCACCTCTGTAGGACTATCCTCTTGATATAGAAATGAATCCTAATATCTAGTCTAAACCTCCCCTGGTGCAGCTTTGCATCCTGACACTTATCAGGGAGAAGAGATCAGCACCTCCCTCTCCACATCCCCTCCTAAGGAAGCTGTAGAGAGCAATGAGGTCCTTCCCCAGTCTACTTTTCTCCAAATTAAACAAAACCCTCAACAAAATGGCCTAGGGCTTTTCAGCTTGGAAACAGACAAACATGGGGCAATATTATAAAATAATACAAAATCATGAAGTTCATGGATAAATTACTAGGAAAATATTTTCACTAATCATAACCCAAGATTAAAGGGGGAGAGATAGATTTACAATGTGAAAAAAAAAATTAGTTTTTATACAATGTGCCTTTAAATTATGAAACTCAAAGCTACTAGATGTTACTGATGTTAAAGGGATAGGATGAATCTGTCAATTGCTATTAAACACAAATATGTAGATGCAACCTCCAACTTGAGAATCCCTAGGCTTTGAGATCAGAAGATAGAAATCAGAGGTTGAGCCTGCACTTTTATTTCCCCATTGAAATATCAAGTGTCTGTTGTCTGTTGCAGAACATATTTGGATAACTGCCTTATGATCCTGAAAAAAAAGTCTTAAATGTATTAAAACTGAGTAAGTGTTTGATGTACGTTTGAACTGAAGGAGTCTTAAAGTAAAACTGTAATCATTATTGGGAAGGCCAGACAGGAAACACAGGTAGAACAAACCCTTATCTCAAAAAAAGGAAAATTAATTATGTGTACCATTCAAATGAAAGGAATACAAACCAGAGAAATTCCATTATGCTGTAAGTCCCATTATATTTCTATTCAGTTCTGAGTACAATACATTTAGTCCTTTTGTCTCTTGTTACATCTTCATCTGTAATTGTTTTTCTGTTTCAAGGGATTTGTAGTTTTTTTTCTCTGTGTGATGATTCCCTTACTTCACACTCAGTTTCTTTTATATTGTTTTATCCTTCTTTTACTCTGTTTCTTTTCTCTCCTCATTTAAATAATCCATCATACACTGGTATTACATGTGACAGCATTTTTAAGTATGATCTGAAATCTTTTTGTCTGATTTTAGCTGACGTAGATGCAGTTACCCTTACACTGTAATTTGACCCACTTGCTTCCTGACTAACACTGTAAGAGGTCCATTTTTCTTGTCTTGTTGTGTTTAAGTTTTTTTCCTGAAATCCATCTTTTAATCTTCTAAATAATCAGGGGGAAAATGAATAAATATGTGGTTACTATGCATAAAAAAACCCTTTATCTTGAAATTTAGAACAGATTTTTCAAAAAACATTAATTTGTAACTACAGGTTCCTATTAAGTTGGATTAATTTTCCTGGGTTTATCTACCCTGTCAACGTATTCAAGGGATGTAAAACTAGACTCGGCTTTTTCAGTAGAAACTGTTTTTGACAGTTCCTTTTGGGGAGCAGTAAAAAAGAAGACAACATGAGATAGTGCTAGGTGTGAGTTGTTTTGCTCAAATTATTCCCCATGATACAATGGAAACCAGTTATCTTGCATGACAAAGCCCAGGGCAAGCCCCTGAAACTCAATATGATTGATAAATCATTTGTCTTAAGAAAGGAAGAAGAATACATTTGTGAATTCCTGCAAAAAGGTTCAGTTTTTGATGTTCTTTGTTCCAAAGGCTCTAAAGTATGCACTGTGCATATTGACCATCTGCTGAAATCTCATACCTAGTTAAAGAGTAAGATTAGACCAATGAGTCCTTTTATGCCTCAATTATATGGAGACACAAGTTTCATCCATCAATTTCATAACAGATAGTAATAACAGAGAAAGTGCCTTGGAGCCTGTAAGCTATGAGAGAATCACCAAAGTGCATGACTGCACAAATCTGAAAATCAGAATAGAATTCAGCATGAGAACTAGCCCCAAAATCAGCAGCGTGACTCCAGATTTACAAACAAATGCACAGACTTTCCATGGAATAGATTTAGCCTGATCTAATTATTGCACACTCCTTAGCTGGGGAAAAGAATAATAACAATGATTGCAAGCTTGATTCTGTACAACTCAATGCTTGCATCTGCAGCAACACCTGGAGGCCCTAAGGAGGTGATATGGTACTTGATTTTTATATGCTGTGAATGACCCAGAGAATTAACAGTCTATGCTTCTCTTTTTGTTGTTTTTGGGGTTTTTTTTGTTTGTTTGTTTTTTTAAGAAAAACGATGTTGTAAAGTGATAGATTCCCACCAAGAGGTACTTTTAAAGTGCTATTCCAACATTTAAGTAACAAAATCCATAATCAGCCACTCACATAAAAGTGATCCTGGATCTTAGTATCTCAGCAGAGAGTAAAAGTTGTAATGATAAAATGAAAAAGGTAGGCTTGGGTTGTGTAAACTCTCAGATAGAGGACTATTTAGAAGATTTGGATCTGTAATATCAGTTGTTAATGTACTCAGGATTGCTACATAACTAAGAGTTTCCAGATTAAGGAGAATTCAAAGTGAAATATTCCCATACTGCATTTCTGAGAAGCATGTGGAAAATCTAAGGCATCACTTACAAATACTTTCCATATGTTGATTTATCAAACAATATCATCTTACCATGTAGCATAAGGCTTGCTCCGAATATGCTAAGTAAAGACTACTAGGTGACTGTAAATTGACCTACCTTTATTCTTATTTTTATTCTTTGTGATGAATAACCAAACTTCATTCCTTAACAGACAGAAATCAAGCCATGTCTATCACAGTATTTTGGATCATCTTATATCTGTAGAAAGCTATAGCAGAGAAGTCAACAGGAAATGAAACCAAAGCAAGGAAAGAGGACTGACATAGATATTTCAATACCTTAACGACAGATAAGGAGAAACTTCTAACAAGAGAATACAGCTGATAAAGACTATTCTACCAAGGAGGTTCTGGGGTTCAATAGTAAAGCTGACTAAGGATAGAGAGGCTGAATCTGTGGAAGTTCTTGGAAGGAAGTAGAATTCTCCAAGCACTCCATCTCTTCCAGCCAAAGATAGAATTGGATAGTTTAAAGTAAAATGTCCAAATTTATCAAGAAAGGATTAAGAGAAAATACATAGCCATGTGTATATCCTATAAACTTTGAGCTAAATAAAAATGTTTTCTTCTCAAGACTGTAATCCAGACATTGACAATACCCAGAAGGAAAAAATGCAGCTGCCAAATTATGTTAATCATGTTAACTTGTCTGAGAGTATCATTACACCTTGGAGAAAGGAGCTACTTGCCCTTGGGCTGTTGTGTTTGAACTGAATCTGAGTGATGCAAAGGTTTCAGCATGACTATACAGCTCATGCTTACCCTATATCTACAGCAATGTTTCCTGATCCTTTCTGGACCAAGACAGACCTTTCAATTTACTTTTTTTGAGATTTAACACTTGGATTGATTTTGGGAGCCTTGAACTATTTTTATTTGTTTTGCACATGAAGACTTGTTATTTTGGGAGGCTTGCAGTAAAAGTATATGTGGTGTGAAATAGAAATACTGGACAAAAAAGTGGAATGTAAGAACAAACCTTACTCCGAATTGTCAAAAAAGTTCAAAAAGTGATGCCTTAGAATAACAACTATGAAACCCTTTCTGTCATTTATAAAACTGGTCCAGCTCTCTGAAAATCTCTTGAGTTTAAGGATAACTTTTTGTACTGAATTACTTTGCATATTGCTAGTTATAAAACTAGAAACCATATTATCAACCGTGAAACTATATAATTGGTTTCTTTATGGACCTGCAGTTTTTGCTAGATAAAATAAAAATTGTCTCCAAATGCAGATGCCATTATGAATATGACAGGTCATTTAGGGAAAAAAGGTTATGTAGAATAACATCTGATAATTTGTTGGAAACATTAGCATATAGATGGCTATGGGATGTGTGAAATATTATCAGAAGAATTCTAATCTAAATTGTTGCAATGTCCAAACAGGATTTAGTGTTTTGTTACTCTAATGCTCACAGCAATTCAGACTTAAACAATTTATAGACCTAGCATTCAGCTGTGAATAGAACCTTGCATTCTTTCTCCCTGTTAAAATATTGAGAGCTGTCGAGTTGAGAGCGTACATTATTGTCATTATACAAAGATATCTAATCAAATGTTCAAAAGTGACTAATAATCCTGAGGAAAAATTATGATTTTTTGCTCCAAGATATTTGCATAGCAGAGGAAACTTTTTTTGTAATCATATTTGACTAAAACTAGTGAGAGTGCTTTTTACAGTTCCTGAATGCAGAAGATTAGGTAAATACTTCCTGAAAAGGAAGACTTTTTCTGTAACTCTACTTCACTAGGAATTATATTAGAAAGAAACAAACCCCCTACTTATCCGCAGAGCCACTGTCTGTGAGGGCAACAAAAACTGTTATTATAAAAAAAACAATTATACCATTTCATGTGTAAATGGAGTGATTTTAGGCAGGCCGCTGACCTATGGACTAAGGTGGTTCATTGAAATGGGGACAAGAAATTTCCTAAACCTGAAATCCAAGATTACCACCACCCCAAGAAAGTAATGAGTTGGTACCAAAGACTGTAACTATTTTTCATAAAGATGCTTGGTATTCTCTCTAAAAACTTCTACAAGAGCATTTGTAGTAAAACCAATATTCTAACAGCTGCACATATATATATTACTTTGATATCTTTGATCTAAAACTCAATAAGGGAGGACAAATTCTTTTGTGCAAATGTAAATGTCTATTGCCAAATAGTAAACTTTAAAAATCCCATGGAAGATATAAAAATATGGAAGCTATAAAAATTATCAACTTTACTTCTGCCTGCTAAATAGGTTGCTCTATCTCTTCCAAATTTATGTCTTCTAATTGAAATTTCTCTCCATGTGTTTCTTTGGGTTCTGTGGGCCTTATATTTAATACTAAGCAGTTTGCATTCCTTGATTTTTTTTTAAGTAAACACACATTCTTTCCAATGTCTACAAAGATATAGGGAATATAATTTTCTGTAGTTAAGTATATCTAAAAAAGAGCTGCACAGTAAATCTAAAGAAATCAGATTTCTTCCAGCTTTTTTAAAATAAACCTCCCTGTAATCATGTCTTTCAGTAATGGGAAATAAGGATTAGTTCCTCAGTAAATGAAGTAATTTTGCATAGTTGTATGTAAGTGGGTCAGAAAATACATGTAATTTTATCATAGGCAGGACCTACTTCTTAGCTGATTTGGGGGAAAAATTAAGGTTTTTTATTATGAATGTAATTTACAGTGACAAAATATAATATAGGCTTCTGATTTTTTTCTATATTAAAAATCATTGAAACAGTCTAAACTTTTTTTCTGTTACTTTCCTTATTTAGGATAAGAAAATTATTTTTGTGAAAAAGTGATGAAGGATATGTGCTGATTAGATTTTTTTCTTGTTTTTAAGAAGCTGGTTAGTTTATGAACTAGGTCTTACATAAGAAAGAAATACTGTAATCAAACTCCTTGCCATGCATCTCAATTATAGCCTGTATTTGTATTCTTGGAAAAACACATACCTACACTACAACTGGAAGAGCTTTCAGATCATTAAAAATGCAAAATTATTTAAGGACACTTCCATGCCAATTCTGAAATTACTGGGCCTCTCTGCCTGTTCTAAATATATGGATCTATCTGTTTGACTGCACATTATCGATACCTCAAACAAAGCAACACCACACAGACTTGGAAAAGCAAGAATCTTCTCTAGAAGTGCTGTTGTCTTCCCTGCAGCAGCTGTAATGTCATTCTATGTGTCCTTCTCTACCAGGTAACCTAAAGAAACAGAAGATAAAAGAGCCACATAAAACTGCTACTAATTTGAACGGTATTGCATGCTTTCCTAATTCCAGACATCTAATGAAGAAACTGTATCATACTGGGAATAGGGGGAAAAAAGTAGCTAGATACATGGAATTGCAAAGCTGAGGGCATCAAGGGGACTATTTAATTGGGTGTTCTTTCCTAAGATGAAGTAACACATCGTTGCATGTTCTGTCCTCAAAACAGTCATACAAATAAAACATGAACCTTTTCTTTCCTCTCTGACTCAGTTGACTAATCAGACTGGTTAATTACTTGGTCAACAGCAGGCTGAATATGAGTCAGCAGTGCCCTGGCAGCCAGGAGGGCCAATCATGTCCAGTGGGGCATCACAAGCCAGTCAAGGGAAGGGATTGTCCCACTCTGCTCTGCACTGATGTGGCCTCACCTTGAATACTGTGTGCAGTTTTGGGCATTGAGGAGCAGCTGAGGTCACTTGGTCTGTTCAGCCTGGAGAAGAGAAGACCTCATTGCAGTCTAAAACTTCCTCATGAAGTGAAGAGGAGGGGCAGACACTGATCTCTCCTCTGTGGTGACCAGTGACAGGACCTGAGGGAATGGCCTGTAGTTGTGTCAGGGAAGGTTTAGGTTGGATGTTAGGAAAAGGTTCTTCTCCCAGAGGGTGACTGGGCACTGGAACAGGCTCCCCAAAGATTCAGTCACAGCACCAAGCCTGCCAGAGTTCAAGAAGCATTTGGATGATAATCTCAGGCACATGGTGTGATTCTTGGGGATGGTCCCATGCAGCGCTAAGCATTTGAATCGATGACCCTTCTGCGTCCCTTCTATCTCAGCATATTCTGTGATTTTGTAATTCTGTGAATTGTTAAAATGAGTGACTTCTCTTTCAAATTTTCTAATACAAGAGTAACACAGTAATTTAACTTGATTACCTGCTGTATTAATTGGTGGTTTGTTCATTTGAATGAGTTGATTTAGTGATTCAATTTAAATTGTGATTTTGATTGTCACAGTTACAAGCATCACCCTGTGCCATTTTTAATTAGTTCACTGAAACTGTAGTGTATCAGATTGAGAATGTGTTTGTTCAGTTTTATTAGAATGATGAGCAAGCAAATATAAACCCCATAAAAAACACATGAGTTTGTATTTCCTCCACCAAATTGCCACATGGGTCATGTACTCAAGGGCAAAAACATCATTAATGTACTTGCAAACTACTTGCCTCACCTTCTAAATTGATATAAAGTCACTCATATTTGACTTGGTGAATAGAAATGGCAGTGGAATACATTTTTTTAAAGATTAGATCATGCAGATGAAATATTACGTTATGCAGATATTTCATGATGTATTCTTTACACTAATTCAAAGGAGCCTGGTTTTAGATCAAAATAATTTAAAAAACAAAATTAGCATTTTAATATTTCTCTTTTTTTCTGATCAAATGGAAACTAAAATTAAGTTACCTTTGGGCAAAAACTCTGAAATCTCCCCAAAACTTGGAGCTTGCAGCTATGAAATTGTTTCATTAGCACCTGTTTTGAAAATCATCATTTTGAGAATAAGTTTCTCTCAGAAAGTAATTCACTGTACTCATTGATCTAATGAATCTCAAGGAACAGAACCTAGAATTTCAGGCCCACACAAACCAGCATTTTAATCCATTATTGTTGCTCTTCTATTTTGGCCACATCATTATTAAGAAGGATGTTCCATCTTCCCAGAGCATGGCCATGATCCACAGAGAAGGGTCCAAGTTCACTCTAATTATTACCATGAACAAAAGAATCTTTCTAAGTAGGAAATTTCATAAATGTGAATTATCTCCTGGGTTTGGGTGCCAGAGGTGATGCTGGGGAGCACTTACTCTGTTTCCTTCCCCTGTTGCTTTTTTGAGACATGAGGGTCATGTGAGGAACAGGAAACCAAGACCTCCCAGTGCCTTTTGTGTTTGCATCCTGGTCTCATGTAAGAGCACACTAAGCACAACCTTAGCAGACTTCTTCATTCCTTTTTTCACTTACTTAAACATTGTTTAAAATTACACAGCTTCAACAGATAAAATAGTACACCTTATATCAAAATGTCTTATATTCTCGTGGAAATATAACACTTTCAAACAACTCATCAAAACACTCTCATGGAAATAGGAGACCTGCCTTTAAAATTTAACCAGGGTGAGAGGTCCTAAATCCATGTCTCCTTACAATAATATCTGACTTTTTTGGCAGAAATTAATATTTTATTACTATTTTGTACCTTACTGACAACCTGACTTCAGTAGCTACTTTCGTAGCACAAGTATTAGAGCAGGCAACACAAACAATAAAGCAAACAGGACTAGGAGAAGAATACTTACCTTATGTTCCCCATGAAGCTCAAATCTGAAACTGGTGCCAGGTAACTTAACCATCAAAGCCCAGGTGCTTTTGCACAGCTCAACAAATAGGTACCAGCATCTAATGAATTTCAGTGATTGAAATTTTCCTATCCAGAAAAAGTCTTGGATAGATGAGCGGTTCGTGACGTTTGTGTGGGGTTGGGTATTTAAAGTTGCCTGCTTAGCCCAAGGGGTAGCCCAGCAGCACAGTGGGCTGATGCCAACACTTCTCTGTGAGGTAGATACAAGACCAATAACACACTGACTTCTTATTTGTAACCTCACAGAGACCTGACTGCGTAGGGAGCTGGGCACCTTGTCCTCTCCCTATGCTCTTCCCACAGTAGCTGGGGATGTCCAGGGACTGGGAACAGGCTGAGAACCCCTCACATGCTACCAAAGAGCAGTTTGTGGTGACCGCCTCCCACTACTTCTCTCACCCTACAAAGTGCTGTGAGGAAACATCTGAGGATGTATTTCTGCCTCTTGTTCCCATCATTGAAATATGTGTCAGCTGCAAATGATGATGTGCCAGGGTCAATTTCTAACCAGCACCACAAGATTTATCACTTGTCAAAGTACAACGGCACTGCTATTTATTCAAAGAACCCAGATATTTTGCCTACTTGTTAAATAAGACACTGCATTGTTGCAGCATTATTACAACTTTTGGCTGGATTTCAGGTTGAAGACAAAAGGCAAACATTGTTTCTGAAGACATTAGTAAGGCTATTGAGCTATTTCTCCTTTCTTTCCATCCATTTATATTATTGCATTATACAATGTTAAAGCACCAATTAACTCACAGAAAACTTCCAGGTCCTCATGATTATTAATCTCTGCTTTTCAAAGAGCTAACTGAGTTACTGTTGTGTAAACCTAGAGCATTATTCATGAGGCTCTGGCTGTAGCAGCATTACTTTCAGTCTTCAACAAGATCAACCATATCCTTAATGAACAAGAGCAAATGGGAAATAAATTCAACAGAGGATTTTGATATTGAATTTGAAAAGACTACAGTCTATCAGTCTTGGCAAAAGAACTATGCAGAAAAGGGAGAAATATCATTTGAATTATGCATGCTGAAAAGAAAGATGGAATTGTGTCCTAGTTGCATGAAAATATTAGGACTATTGTGATCAACTTTTGTATAAGCCTCAAAAATATCACTAGGTGCACCATTTATACTTCAAAGTATATTGTATCAGAGAAGTATAACTGATTATTAAGACTTCAAAAACTTTTAAATTTCCAAGAAGCTTGTTTTGTATCCTCAAAATCTCTCTTTTTTTTTTATTTTATTTTCCTATGGATCCTCTAGTATGCAACAAATCTGAGATTGAAAATTAAAACAAAAAACTTATTTCTCTACTGTTAAAGAGAAAAAATTAGGTTTATTTTTTCATTACGTTCTTTCTGTTAAGCCAGTCTCTGCTGGAAGATGGTGTAATTCATGATTTAATAGGAAAATCTGCTTTTTTCCAAATTCCTTCTTATAGTAAAAGTGAATTTGTCTCCATGATGGCCATTTCTGCAGCATATGCACCATACCATAACACTCGACTAACTCGCTGTTGTTAGTACCCAGTAGTAAAAAGACAGCAGGTTTTTGCTTCAAGTAGCAGACAGGTCATGAAGGTCAGTGGCATTCAGTGCTATGCTTCCACCCAATATGCAGTCAGAGGTAAATCCTTGCCACTGATGTCAGACTTTCATATGAAAGTTGAGGGGGGGAGGGGGTATTCCTGCAAGGCTGCAGGAGAGAGTTCTGTCCAACTCACTCTGGTAGACAGGCTCTTCTCCTAGAGATCTGCAGCCTCATATAGTCTCTGCACTGGCTCTATGGGATTTTTCTCTACGTCCATGAGGACTTTACCACTAAGAACCTGATCTTAAGGATGAAATTATCCCATACATAAAGAAAACTTGACCATATGCTTCAGTTCCTTAAGTGCATTTTCTTACTGTACAGCAGCTGCCTATTCTACACTCAACTCAAAAGATATTTTTATTCACCTGCATTAACACCCCAATCACTTCTGTTAATGAGGCTTTCTCTGTGCTGCTGCAATCAGAAAGCACTGTTGGGAAAGCACTTCAATCAGTATTGTTGAGTCTGCACCTTTCATAGGAAAATAAATTCTGGGCCAAAATTTTATATTTTTTCTATTTTCTGGTTTTTCTATTGATGAAGAGTTACTCTGGCCATAGACATGAAAACACAAGACATTCTTGTATGTCACTTAGATTTGCCACCTAGAGAACAATAATCATTCACAGCTGCTTTGGCAAACTACCAATGAAGGCTTGTTCTCAGTCAGGTGCAGTGATTTTATGTAAAGAAAATAGTTAAATAGATGTGAAGTAGAACCAGAAAACAACATAAGTGCGGAGCTGTCACCTGCTAGATTCACCCTGTGGTGTTCCCAGCTTCCTAAAAGGTTTGGTTTCTAAGGGTCTTTGCCTTTATGCTTAGGCAGAGTATGTTACTAAGACACTCTATTAAGAAGAGAAAGAAAAAGAAAAATCCTGTACTGGGGTCTTTAGTTCCAGCTAATTTGTGTAATATTGCTACATCATTTGTACCCAATTCAGTGACAAGCTCGTAAAGGGACTTTATTGCACTCTGTGCCTTCAACCAATTAAAGGAAAAACAGCCTTTGTTCAGCTAATCATCTGAGTGTTATCAAAATGATCCCTCTGGGTCCCATTTAGAAGTCTAAATACCTCTGGCAGTTAAAGTGTAGTGCATGTAAATAATTGAAATTATAAATACCTCTAAACAAATTAAATTGCTAGTGATCTGGTAGCTTTCCAATGAAGTTTTGCTCAATGAATTCACGGAGTTGAGAACAACAAGGAAAATGTTGTAATTGGACAGCATATGGCAAAGTTGTGTTTCAAGTTACCGAGTAGTGTTTTTTTACTGACTCACTTTTAGATGGTGTGCTGTGGAAACAGAGGGTATACAACTCAGCTTATGGTAAAAGACAGATGTTCCAGGCAACAAGAAATTAAAGGAGTATACTTCAGGAATCTGACTTTATATCTTTCTTTGCATTTTTATGACCCAAACTTGATACCACAGATGTCAAATGTAGGACTTTCAATAATTTACTGATAGAAGTCATTTTACACTCTTTGATAAAATACATCACTTGTTTAAAATAATTAAAGGAACTTAATGAATTAAACATTTTGCAACTGCAAGCTCTTAATTTTTGTTTACTCATACTATAAGTAGTAATAACATCTTTATATGCAGTAATATATGATGTACAAATATATTTATTCATCAGAAATAGCCAGAGCTGAATTAAAATCAGACAGTCAAGGAAAGCATTTTGCACAATATTTATGAGATTGTCATTTAGTCTGGAATCATGGTTTACAGGTCCAAAAATTTATTTTCATGCATAGTTTGGAAACATCTGTAGGTTCTGGTATTCAAAGATGGGAAAATTCACTCCCACTTGAAATGCTTTACTTTTCAGGTGCTTGAGCAGCACCTTAAATAATTCATTTCTTTTATATTTGAATAGATTCTTTTTCCAAAAAGTCTTCTGCCTGTGAAATGTAAATATACTCACTATTAGTCTCAGAGAAAAAAAGGAAATCCTAGCTACATTCACATATCATTTCCATTTTGTGAAACTGTGATTACAAATAATGTTTCCAGAAATAAGATTTACAACATTACATCAAATCCTGGTCACCTACAAATGACTATACTGGATGAGATAAATGATCTCTCATTGACCTATCCCCAGCTGTAGCCATGAGCACAAGTCAAGGGAAAAACAAAAACAGAACAAGCAAACATTTTTGATATCTCCCCCTCAACCTTTGCCTGTTTTATGCTCAGGGGATTAGTGAGACTGATGTGGATTGTTATTTAGTTCTCCTCACCTGACCTCTCTTCCGAGAACTTTTTCAGTAACCTGTGAATCCATATACATTTTTTGCTTCCACAAAATACTTTGCAAAGGATTTCCATGGGAGCAATACCCTTTGCAATGTCCTTGATCTTCTACTGAAAGAGGTAATGAGCAGCTTTTAACCATGTTTTCTGTGTCCCCCACCGTTCTACTGATCTCTCTCATATTCCCTTTACATCAGCTCTGTCTGGACTACATCAGACTCATTGAGTGAGTTCTACCTCATACAGAAACTGTTTCCTACTTCTGATCATTCCCATCAGCTTTCCCTGCATCTTTTAATGTGTCTTTTATTGGAATGAAGGGATCAAAACTGCACACCATGTGCCAGGGGAGGGTGGAGAAGTAAATAAATTTATTCCAATGGTATAAATGAGCTTGTTGTTTTCCAGGAACTACAGGACAGAACCTCAGATATACCTCCGGAGTGCTGACAGCCATCTCAAACACATTTTGACCAAATACTTTATTTTGCATAAAACTGGATTCTGTCTCTTATTTGATTGCCGAATCATAATATTTCATAAATTCCTTTGTAATTCTTCACAACCTGTCCTTTAATCTGAATAATTACAAATTACCAATAAACTTTCTTTTCTCACTTTACACCCTGTTCTATAGATCACTAAAATGCAACACCATTTCCTAGACCCATCCAGGCTTCCAAGGTGGTATGACATCTTAGGATGGAGTAGGTTCCTAAGCCAGTGCTTTTCCAAGTCACTTCCTAGCAACACACTCTCCCAGCACCATTTGCTGTCTTTTCTTATAGTTATTTTTGTTTGTTTCTGGATAAAGTCAGCACATGAGAAGCAAATATATTTAGCAGACTGCTTGAGAGGAACCCTCATCCCTGGTTCTGGTGATGAATGACTTTACAATTGCAAGTTCTTGCAAATGTATTTGATGCATTACAACCACACTTACAAGTCTGAGAATGCTGGAAACAAGTTAATAAAATGAAAGAAAATTTTGCCTTTATAATTGAGTTAGGACAATTGTGACTGCTATTATTGTGGAAAGGTAATTATTTACGTTACATCTCTTAAGCCTTAGACCAATTTTGGTGCCATTGTTGAGACAAAGTGGTATTTCTTGAAAACCTCTTTAAAAATATGTGCTGGAAGAGCTGCTATTTCACCACTATTAACTATCTGTCCCATATTATTCTAATCAACATTCATATTCATTTTTTTGCTTCACAGGATTCTTCAGGCAGCTGATTAGGTTACTTCTCTTGTCTCTTTGCATGTCAATGTGACCAGCCAATGCTACTCTTTTTGCTGCTTCTGTGCAACTTCTATAAATGAGTTGTTTTCTGTCTCATCTGTTGGTTTTGACAATTTTTCCCATAAGGGTCAAATTCAGTATTTTTTGTTTCTTTGAGACTATCATAGTTGTTTCCATCTCTTTTTATTATAGAATTAGATATAAAATTTCATTAAACTGCAATTAAAATAGATACTGAAAAAAAAATGAGGTAAAGAGTTTTACAGATGTAGTCTTTCAGAGGAACTCTGCAGAGCTTCTGACATTGGTTCTGCTACAGTCCTTACTGTTGTTGCAATGTTATGATACACTTTTAGTTATTGATTTTTTTCACTCTGTGAATATATAATATGCAAATTGTCAGGAATATGGTAAAGAAAGACCCCAATATTTAAAAAAAAAAATTAAAATTTTGGTGAAATACTACCCTATTGACATTCTGGCACAGGAGCATGACACTGATTCTATCTGTCCTGAAATAATAACTCCAGAGGTCACATCAGATGTGACTGAATATAAAAAGGTTCAGTGTGACTTATTCATCTCATTCCATCAGAAGATGAACAAATCCATAGGTCAGGGTTTTCAAAGAAGAGTTAAAGAGGTCCAGTTCTGAGATATATATATATATATATGCTGAATAAAAGTCTTAGACCTTGTGTCCTAACTCCTATAATCCCATGAAGTCACTGAACTGAGGCAGAGTTTCCAAGCAGTCCATACACGAAGTGGAGTCTCATTGAGCTGCTTTTCAGAAGACTGACAATTCAGAAGTTCCCACTGAAACCAACAGAGCTTACTGAAAACTTGGCACTTCTGACAGTACTGCCTTCTATAAGTACAGCTACAAGTCAGGAGTTGAGTGAAAGATCTGATAGCACATTCTCAATATGCTAGGAGAGGGTGTGGGAATTGGTGATTGCATTTAAAACATCTTTACAGATGCTTCAGAATTATTCATCCAACTTTCATTTAGTATGTTAACTCTTAAAACTAGATTACTCTCTTCATTTCTGCAAAACACTATATTCATTCTCCTAATCTAAATTGAACTGTGTGATGCAGCAAAGTGCATTTCCTCAATCATAACTCCGGACTTACATAATTTCCTCACATCCCAAAGTTTAATGTGAAGGATATAGCATGAAACTCATAGATGGGAAAGTAAAATTAAGATAAAAATGTCATTACTTTACTCCTGGGAAAAATGTAATTTCAAGGCTTAAAATTGATTTGAATACTATTTGAGAAACTGGATGACTGTGTGCAGAGCTCTGCAGGACATGGAAAATATACTTGTAACTCTCTCCCCTTTGAAAGAATCAAATAAGAAAAGAAAGTGGAAGGTATCTAGGGTTCATTTACATTATTTTTATTTTTTTCTCCACCTAAGCATGATGACAACAAATGTTTTTCCCTGGAAAAATTCCTACTTTAAGTTTCATATGAAAAGGAAGCTTTAATAAAGATGTTCAAGACATAAATTAACAGAAATTTAAGTAGTCCAGGGATAAAAAGCTTCAAGAGCCACAGTTCAGTTGCTGACCTACCTGTTTAGACAATAAGTCCTTATTAAGCTGTCATAACTATAATCTCAAAAAATATCAAAACTCTAATATACTGATCTTATATGTACATGTCAGTGAAAAATGAAAGTAATTCTCCATATTAGTGAGTAATGAACTGAGTTATGGAGAGGTTAAAATGACCTTCCTAAGGTCACACAGGAATAGGAACTTCCTCATGGCCCGTCTGTTTTTTACTATTTAGGCTACAGTCTCTTGGGATTACTGGTTTTTCGTTCTTTTTTTTTTTTTTCTTTTTCTGGATCATACATATGGTTCTAAAAAATTGTGACCTTAATGCATGTCTGCCCTACATGTAAGTCTGCATGGTGTTGACATGGTGAAATCCCAAATAGTGTAATTCATCAGAAAATGAGAGATAAAATACCATAGAGGAAAATTAGAAGACTTAATATAATTTAAAATGTTTCACCTTTTAATTACACAAAAGAGAAATCAATTTAGACAATTAAACACTTCATTCACTTTGGAGCATGAAATTTTAAATGTTTGGTTTTGAACACTGTCTCACTTTTTGTACTACTCTTACTGGAAAAGTATAGAAGGCAAGTTGGAAAAAAATATTACAATAATTTAAATTTATTTTACATAGTTTGAAACTTTTTCACAGAAAAAGAAAGAAAAAATGTAAGTGAAATCTATTTTTCTCCTTAGTTACAGGTGTTGCAGGCTTTCCAGTGGGAAGAAGGAAGAAAACGGAAATTTGAAAATATTAGGAATAAAATTATCCTGTTATTGTTAGCAACATATGTTTTCAGAATTCCTTCATCAGATATGGAAAAGACAAACATTGTGAGAATAAATATTTTTCAGTAATTTTTTCTTTCAACAACTTGTGTTTTTTCCTGTATTGCTTGAAGAACATCTCAGCAGCATTTGATGAGGTATGTTAAGTCTATTCATTATAAACACTGTAAAGAAACTGACACTTCTAGAGGACAGTAGGTTTCATTCTGAATTGACTGTCCTAGAATAGATGAATAACTCTTTCAAGACCCATATTTTTCTTTTAAAAAGGTTATTGTAATTGTCTAAAGGTTAGTATAATTGTGTGATTATTTCCATCTACCACAGCATTCTTGAATTTAATGTGTGTATATATATATAAATATATATATATATAAACACCTTACATATGTAAAGTATATATGTATTCTCAAAGGAGTAGACAATTAACTAGGACAAAAAGAAGACCCAGTCCCTGATTTAGGAATATCCTAAGGAGATGGCATATAGACAAGAAAAAGAAGAAATAAAGCTGGCTGACTGGCTAGTCAAGTCAAACAACTTTCATGTTGATGATCCAGGCTTTTCTGAGTTGAAATTAACTTGACATGTTTAAATACTGAGAGTTTGGAGTTTATATATTTGACATGCAGGCCACTACCCCAATTAATCACCCTGTCCCTGTACTGCTACAGGAAGTAGTTACTGCATTTCACCCTATAACTTCTGTACTGTTATACCTTCTGTTAGAAAGTGAACATAACTGCCCAGCTTTCTATGATTTTACCCTCACAACATAAGACCATCATAACGTTAGACATGGTACGGATATATGGAAATACAGTTCCTTCTCTCAGAGCACAATTCTAACATTCTTCTTAGCCTAGCAAGCAAACTGAATACTTGCCTTCCAAGATATACAGAAAATAATTCATTTGTAAAAGCAAGCAAATTATTCTGCCAACATGATCTGTGGAAAGTAGAGCCAGAAAAAAATCAAAACAATTAGTGCTCCCAGATTTCAAACACCTTTGAATTCCAGAATATTTCAATGAACATAATGTAAAAGCACACACCAGCTGCAAAATTCACATTTCTTACGGACAGCGAGAGTGAGTAGCTGGTTCCAGACCATGTGTGAATGGGTGGAAGATTTTGTTCTTTACAATATATTTAACAAAATCTACACTGACATTTTATAGTATTATCATGCCAGCACATGGCATTATGAGTAGAAGATTAAAAAACATTTAAGGCATTTAACTGACTTAATTCCAGCAAATGACCTTTGCTGACATTACTTAAATTCTGTTTTGCAAAGAAAAAAAAAGTAGCTTCTATTGTTCACAGCCTGTCAGCCTCTCAAATTACTTCAAGAACAAATCTGATTTTTCAGAAAACTGGCACATTTCCCACTGGCCTGGATAGGGGACTCTTGAAGAACCACAGGCACTGAAGGAGCTAAATGTGATGGTGATAATGCTGTGGGAACACCCTAAGCAAAAAGGCTTTTCTCTATAGGCTGAATGCACTGTTGTCCTCTAGGTAAGCTGAAACTTCAACACATTGCTAAACTGTTCCATCAGAAACCAAACTACTCAGTTTTTCCTTCAATTATTTTTGATCTAATAACACTGCTTGACATTTCTAGGTGTTTGTCCCAAATTATGTAACGACACTACAGCAGGCTCAAACTTCTCCTCAGATATTCTACTGAGAAAAATATGAGTGCCATTTATTCTAGGATTTCAAATGCAAACAGAATAAATAAGAACAATTTTAATGGTTGGTGGTGAGGTAACATGCAGTCATTTAGACTAAAAATCAAAAGAATCCTCCCTCTTTTTTTTATTCAGAATATCAGATTTTTAAATAAATTCTTAAAAATTAAAACATGGAGGAATAGGTAGCATATAAACTAACCTTATGTGAAGATTTAAAAGGTTGAGTTTCCCATTGTCTCTTTAGTATGAAAAATTGTGTTTATTCATTTTATTATAAAATTATGCTTATATTTATTTCCATATTTGTATGGGGTTTCTTTTCTTTCCTCCTACTTACTGTAACTACTTCCATTCCCTTACTTTCATATGCTTTCAACAAAAAAGCATTATGAATAAACATCAATCCAGTTTCTCCTGGCATCTTTCTGCTCCTTTCACTTGTGGTAAAACAAACTTAAAGGAGCCCTTTTTGCAGTTCATACATATGCATTTTCTTCTGACAAATACTTAAAATACATTTTTAAGCTTTAATTCTAGTCTATGTAGATTAACCTTTCAAACTTCCATTATAATTTCTGTACCTCAAATCCTACTGAAAATTAATATTTTTCTAAACTTGAATATTTGCTTCTGCAAGGATCAGCCAAGTTGAGACACACTACATCAACTAGTGTTTGTAGTAGGTCATTCCACATCCTATTAAACTCTTAATAACAATGATTTATGTGCATGATCTTCTTTTTCATTATCCTTGTCCATCTCCATGAACTTTTCTGTCTTGCCAGAGAACTGCTGGCTGCAGTAAAATTTTCTTGTATAAAACTAAAGAGATTTCAATGTATCATACTACTTAATAAAAGGATTCACGCATGCAGAAAGATGTGACTCTTCTAAGGAAAATTAAAGACAATCAAAGGCATGATGATGGGCTGTCTCCCTGCTAGTCTTTTGCTAGGATCTTCAGCTAAAGCAACACCAGCAACATGGAAGGTCTACTATTTTCTTGTAACTTTAGAAGGGTTTATTTGGGCTTGCTTCTCATTTTTCTTTAACATTTAAGTGAGAAATTAAAGTTTGTTAATTTAAAAAGATGATTTAAATGAGACACCTGGTTTCAATTTAAAGAGAGCCCTGGTCTGGCACATGTGTATTGGCAAAACTGAAGTTCCTTTGTATTGACAACAACTAGATGAAAATGCAGTGACTACTGATGTTTGCGTGCTTTAGGTTTGCTAAATGATGCATAGCAGCTCAACATTAATAGCTGTGCTGCCTGGTAACTTTGTCTATGTTAAGCTAAAGTTAATGTCAAAAATTGTGATCTTTCAACCCTATGGCAATTTGAAGTGTGTGTTAGTACCAGGACATGCATTCTCGTTTAAAATCTTGTGGGATCTCTCTCTACCTGCTGTGCCTAATTTCAAAGTCCAATGCCATCATTAGGACAAGGGAGCTGTTTCCTCTTTTGCCTGTGTGCTTTACTTCACATTGATTTCATCAAAAACTTTACAGAATTCTTTCTATAACTTGTTCCTGTGTAGCCCTGCCTGACCTTCTATTGACCTAACCCTACATGTCTGATTAGACAGGATTTCAGTGGGAGTCCTCCTGAAATTACAATACTGTAGTCATGCCCCCTTTCTCTGCGAAGTTGAAATGACATCATAGATTACTAAACATGCCCACTCACATGTCAATGGGTCCATGCAATATTTGTTCTTATATTTGCTTTGAGAATGTCACAGTAAGACAGAAGGTGCAATGAGGTGACTGGCTTTGATAAGTTGTACCTTCTTTTATGGCCTTAGAACGTAATGTCTCTGGCCATAGATTTCTCTTGATACATTTTCAACTGGTGGAAAAGTACTTCTTGCTGTTTGCATTGGAGTCCTTCTATGGCAGCAAAGTGTCTTTAAAGGAGTGTAGAACCACCTTTTTTATTTACTTGTGCTAATGGGACCATATGACTTTTACTGTCAGTTGGAAAATAATGCCACACTCCAGTGTGTTTAACAATATTGCATTTTGCACTCAACTGCTTTTTCTCAGTGAACTCAAGGAAAGCCTGTAATGACAAATGTTCTGGCTAGTAATGACAATCTACCTTTTTAAATTAAAGTAGAATGTGTTTTATAAAGGAGTTAAGGAAAATAAATGATAAAATGTTCTAAGTGCTTCAGCTAAATTAAAGCTCTTGTTTCCAGGTGAAGCACTTTGATTTATTTCTGTAGACTACAAGGACTTTTTGACTACCTTCTGCCATCAGCCAAGAAAAAGGAGCTTTTAATTTCCACAGTGTCACTCCAAGCTTTCCCAGACCTCTGGAGTGAGAGATTCAGATTGTTGAAGGATACAGCAGGTTTAAAAGGGTTTTGGAAAAGACTGGCAAGTAGGAAAGGTCATGGCTGTTGCCTAAATGGCTGTAGGGAAAAAAGACTCCAAGCCAAATTAGGTAGGAGATAAGATAAGGATACAAAGGCTTCAATGAGTCCCCAGGCTTTCTGGAATACCCCAACGCGCTCCCGAAATACAGATATCCACAGTTTTTATAATGATTTTCACCCAATCCCCGTCCAGCCACCACCCAGGTTCTACCCCCGCCATGCCTCTTGGAAATTGTGTCTGGGGGCGTTTTGGGACCCCCTCTTCTTAATCTTCATCTTCCTCAGAGCACGTAATGTCCTTGGAGGCCTTCCAGAATTCTAGGCCTGAAGGTTGTTGAGTCTATGGTTGTATCTTCTTCCGTAGGGTTAGGGTGTTCTTCTACAATTCTACCTTGAAAAAGAGACTAAACAGGCTGTGGAATTTAGGGAATTGATACGGGAATGGGTAACAGGGGTTTGAGCTGGTGTATTAAAGGGTAAAGGGATAATATGCTGCTATTCTAAAATCTACATTTACTACATAACTACTTCTAAGATCTACAAAAATTAAAAAAATCAAAACATCAAAACTCCAAGGTATCATGGCTTAAACCAAAGAGAAAGGATAAGTATGTCGAAGATTGAGAAAACTTAGCAGTCAATTCTCATAACTGGCAGAAAATTTGTCAGCCCTGAATAACCTGAGAATGAGCCCTTGATCCAAGGAAAACCCTCACACTTGGTGCAACTACTGAAAGTAAATGTCTCATGGAGAGCCTAATAATATTTCCTTCCCTTTAGATAGCTAGTCAGTAATCAGAAATATTTCATTAGTGCTAGGTCTTTTACCCAAAGCAGAAAATTTTACCATGTCAATCAAAAGACTTTTCTATTCACATCTGAGCCTTCCACAGAATTCTGGTCAATATTCATTATAGCTTATTAAAATCTAAAAGGTAAATCAAAATTAAAGTAATAATTGGAAGAATCATGTATGTGATTTTTAACACAGTTGGCATGAAACACATTTAATTCTAACAATTAGTTAAATTTAATTTTTCTAAAATTTAATTATAGGCAGTTCTGTTGGACTTTGACATCAGAATTCTACAATAGTACTTTCTACAGAGTGAGAATTGTAGAATTACTAGCATTAATACATATGAGAGATATTCATACTTTCACTCCTCCATCTGAAATTTGTATTCAGGCTACAGTAGAAAAAAAAAAGTAAAAAAAAAAAAAAAAAAAGACATTTCAATGCCAAATTTATTATCATTTTAAACACATAAAGCTGAGTAACTGCCAGTGTTATTGGAACTGTGGTCAGTACCTTCTGTGGTATATCAGGCACTCTGGTATATTCAGTACTAAAAATGCTACGAAGTAATTCAGCACTTTGTAGCAAAAGAAAGGTGAAAATAAAGCGTTAGAATAATAATGAAGTGCTATGTCTAAAAAATTTGTCCCTTTAAAATCAATTGGCTGTTTTGCAGAAATCTTAAAGTAGTTTAAGAGAACTTATTCTCACCTTATTCTTGGCTGTAAGTTCCCAACCCTTTTCTTCTGTCAGAACTTGAGTGATTGCAATCAGGCACACAGCTACATCCTACTGGTCCTACTAAAAAAAAATTTACTTTCTGCATTAGTTTTCAGCAGAATGAATGGTCTGAGTTGGCTGGCTGGAAAGCTGTGCAAGTCATGCTGGCAGAAGTGCTCAACAAAAACACAACATGGAGAGAAGGCTGAGGGAATTCCCTTGTGAAATTCCAGCCCACTAGACCAACTGGAACCAGCTCCGTTTTTTAAATCAGCTCTTTTCTGAACTATGTAGACTATCATATCATCCATATCACATAGGAGTTGCTTTCAAAGACAGTTGAAAAGTATTCCAACACAACTTAGATTAGCACTAACCTTGTTAAGAAAGAAACTTTGCAACAGAATGAAATTTTGGTGTTTTTTCGTTTTTCTAGTGTCACTGGCACATCTGTTTTTAAGGGTCATAGGATGGAATGCACTGTCCTTAGTTTCTTTCATTCAGTTCCTCGACATTGCAGACACCTATGCTACATAATTACTTCCAGAGTTTATTAGGCTCAAATTTTTCAATAAATTTGTTTGTTTTCTTGTCCCTGATATTCTATAAGGAGAGTTTTAACTGAGCTTTCAGTGTTTGCTAGTAGTAGACAAAACTATTGAATACCTCCATGCAGTTCTCAAGTATTATTTTTAAATGTCAGACAAAGAATCCTCATTTCCTCTTCCAAGTCACAGTAAGGTCTCTCATGCTGCCATTCTTATCCTTCCTTACAGGTTCTATAGGTAAAAATAGCTTTTCTGTGTTTCTGTTTCTTGAACAAGCTTCATTTCTCTTGTAATTTCTTCAAGCTCTTCCAGAATCCCAACTTCAGTGGTTTTTCATAAAACCAAACTGGAATTCATTAAATATGTAATTTTCATAATAGATACTGACTTTATTCTGCCATCAAATAAGAATATGGCATCAGGTTATAACCAGGATGTTTAATAATGGCTTTGCAAATGAGAGTTTTAGAAGATTTTCAAAGAAATCTTCTCTTAACTTTTTCAGACCCTGATATGCATTTCAATATGAGAAAAATAAAGAATTGTGCAAGTGCCTTTTCTTGAAGTCAGCAGGAAGTACAGCTTAATCAAAATTTATTACCATTTTGATTATCCTTTCACTGATTGTATTTCAACAGAAAAAGTAGTACATAATATCAAATAATTTGATCTATTTTGTTATTTAATCAATTCTTTAAATAAAACATAACAATTTATTCTCTGAAACATTTAAACTGCTTGCAAGTCTGGCACAGAAATATTTACAAAAAAGGAAAAAAGGAAAATAAGGAAATTCATGTATGCTATACATCACTATATGTATGCAAAATGTTTCAAGTTGTTTGTTATTATACAGAAAAGTCCTTAATTATCAGCAAATATAAAAAAATTTAAAACAGCTCTGAACCATACAAAAGCCAGCAAAACCCACTCCTCCCTAGAATTAACAATAAAGCAAATAAAAGAAACATACACCAAAAAAAATTTCAAAATTTTCAAAAATATAACTAGTAATCTCATTTTATTATAACAGATATTATTTATAAAGCAATTGCTACTTTAATATAATATTGTGTAATAGTGGCATTGCTGCTACGTTGTGCAATACTCCCTGCTACTATGTAAAGTATATTTGGAATCTGATGTCCCAGAATTACTCAGGAATAGAAGGTAAAAAATATACACATTAAATGAAAAATAGTCTTTGTCAGAAGAAAAAATGGATGTTACTCTTCCTGGATCCTACACCTCTCTCTTCTATTTGCAATCAAGCCAGCCAGTAAAGTGAGTTCTTCTAAGGTTTTCCATTCATTATTCATAGCTGTTGTTGGCTCTTCCACAATACAGTACAGCTCATGTCTCACTTTGCAGCTTCTTGGAACAAAAAACACAGGGAAAGTGAAAAGAGAAAATATTTTCATGGCATTTTAAAAGAATGAGTTTTATGTACTTTCCTCTTAGGCCACAGAACGATTTACAGATGAGTTTCACAATCCTGAGCTCTCCGTATTTGGGAGCAGAGCATTGCACCTTTGGAATACATAATTTTCAAAGTACTTTCTCATTGTCTTAATAAATGTGAACAGTTAATTTACTGTCCATTTTATGACAATGATGTTCAGACACTTGGAAGCATAAATCCTAGTTTAGATCAGCCTCAGCCTATCCCCTGAATCATCTACCTTCCTCATCCTTGCTTCACACAACAGAATGCCAACTTCTGAAAGTTCACTTGTTTGAATTTAAAAATTGTAATAAATCCTGACAGAACAAATAAAACAGGTCATCTCTATGACGTGGACATTTCAGTCACCTTAAAAAAAAACCTTCTAAACCTGTAATACACATTTCATACCTGTAAGAAAAATATTACACTCATGCTTCATGGGTGAAATATTGCATATTTATAATGATTCATTAAGCCATACTCAAGAACTCCAGAGTGAAAGGATTACTTTTTTCCCAGTCAATTAAGAAAAACAGAGCTGAAACATGGTAAGCACATATTGTAAATTTAACAGGGAATTCAAAACCTATGCTACAGTGGTGTTATGAACACTGTGACTTTGGGGAAGTTGATACCTTGGAGTTTTGATGTTTTAATTTTTTTATTTTTGTAGACCTTAGAAGTAGTTATGTAGTAAATGTAGATTTTAGAGTAGCAGCATATTATCCCTTTACCCTTAACACACCAGCTCAAACCCCTGTTACCCATTCCCATATCAATTCCCTAAATTCCATAGCCTGTTTAGTCTCTTTTTCAAGGTAGAATTGTAGAAGAACACCCTAACCCTACGGAACAAGATATAGCCATAGACCCAACAACCTTCAGGCCTAGAATTCTGGAAGGCCTCCAAGGACATTACGTGCTCTGAGGAAGATGAAGATGAAGAAGAGGGGGTCCCAAAACGCCCCCAGACCCAATTCTCAAGAGGTGTGGCGGGGGCAGAATCTGGGTGGTGGCTGAACTGGATTGGGTGAAAATCATTATAAAAACTGTGGACATCTGTATTTCGAGCGCGCGCTGGGGTATTCCAGAAAGCCTGGGGGCTCATCAAAACTTTTGTATCCTTATCTTACCTCCTACCTAATTTGGCTTGGAGTCTTTTTTTTCCCCACAGCCATTTAGGCAACAAGTGCTAACAGCAACTTGCATATTGCATGGTTATTTGGATATCTCTGTCAAGTTTTGTTTAAAGAAAATAACAGTTTGAATTCCACACTAGATTTTGGCATATTGGTTCAAGTTCTAGACATTTAAAAGTAAATACAGACCTTTAAATCTGTTTATCAGTGTATGAAGAATTTGCCAGAGGCTGAAATGGTTAATGGCTTAAACACTGTTAAGATCACCAAAATATTTTTGTCCACTGTAGCAAATTGCAAAAGAAACAGCTGCTCACCCACTGATGCCCACCCCTCCCTGAATATACCTACTAATTTGGACTGCAGAAGGACCTTGAGATAAGGAGGTACCGGTACCGTTGTCCAACTACCCCAGATCAAAGGAGGAGAATGCATCCACCAATGTAAAACTGCTAACATTTGACCACCTGCAGTAACTGCCCAGGTGCTGTAAGAGACTGGTGCTGATGGCTCACACAGTTGGATGGCTGCTTTGCTGGTGATGCACAGAGTGGCTTCCCAGGTGCAGAAGGATGTGCGTCCCTGCAGCTACAAACTGGACTCCAAGATAAGGGAAGAGGCTGATAAGAGGCAAATCCTGCAAGGTGGGATAGTCCTTCTTGTCAAGCCAATGTCCTCCCTTACATGATGACTCAGCTGTGAAAACCCTCTGGGGAGCAGTGAAGACATTCACACGTAGCCTGAGCTGTTCAGCTGGGATGATGGACCCTAAAGGGCCTTGACTGATTCAACTACACTGACATAAGTGACAGCTGAAACATCTTAGAAGGTGGCAAAGACTCATGATATGTCCCATGATCCAGTATTACATCATCCAGGGAAGGTACAGGGGGCGTTTCCATGTAGCCTCCACACAATATAAACTCCATGAAATGAGAGTTTTGGGGACTCTTTACCCCCCACCACTTGACACATATAGCCTGCAACCACTGAGAAGACCAGAAGAAGAGGACCAATGGGATGTTGTTGGAATCTACAGAGTGGTGATATCTTTTTTCTGCTTCATCTATTTCTCTGTCACTCTCTTTCTCTCCTCGCTCAACCCCCCTTTCCCATATCTGTCCCTCCTCCCTTGAACCCCTGTTAAATAAAATCTGTACTGTTGACTTCAGCACATTGGTCTTGTTTACATCTTAATTTGGACAAAGGAATTTCTCTAATAATTTTAATAATGGGATCATAACAGTATAAAAAAAATCAAAAGAAGATGTGGTGGAAGACAAAAATCACTTGCTTCTTTCGCATTTTTCCTACACAGTAATTTTTCACTTTCTGCAAAAGCCTAGATTAACTACCACAGAAAAGACACACATAAGCAGAACAAAGCACTCTTTGCTGAAGATCAATCAATTGGATGATGTTGCAAATCATTATAAATATTAAGAATAGGGAGAAAAGTGCCGATTTTTCTAGCTGAAAATCTGAGTATTTGAAAAACAGGATGATTTGGGGCCTTATTTTTTTGTTAATGTCTTGCCTGACATTTTTCCAGCATTGTGCTGTAGAGGATAATTTAACAGGACATGTATAATCTAAAAAGAAACACACTTTTTATTTGAATTGCCATTATTGATCAAAATATCAGGCCTCCAGTCTGAATACATTTGGCTTCATAAGAAAAGTTATGGTATCTTACATGTGTACTGGATAATTCAGTAATGAACAAGTGCTAAATAGAATTCATTGGACCAAAAGTAGTGCTGGCTGAGCTTTTACGTATTAGTTTCAGCAATTGACTGTAATGGCATTATTCTTGTCATATCCATATAAAATATACAGGTAAATTAGATGAGCATGATTAATCTGTCCAAATGAAGATGTCTACAATATGAATGTCTGAATGTCAGCTAGACCTTGTGGGATCTCTTTATATTGAAAGGAGAGAAAATGGGTACACTAGAGTACAATTCATTTAATACTGAACCTGAAATCAGAAGGTTCAAAGCAGGTCAGATGTATGAAAATCAAGGACTAGGAACCAGGACAACTAGGTTAGAGGTACACACACACACACACTGTACATCTAAGGTGTACACACTGTACATTTAAGATGTACTGATGTCCACTTCATACTGGAGGGACCAAGACTGACATAGTCCATGTCTCAACTTCCACAAGCCACATGTCTCAACTTCAGTAAAGCTGATGCCCAGCAGAACTAGTTCAATGGAGGAAAGAAATGACTCAGACTAGCTCAGTCTGAATTCTGGGAGTTATTGATTCCTATACTATTGTGTTTTTTAAGATAATTCAAAATTTATTTACATCTAAAGGAAAGTAGAACTGAATAGAAGAAACATAGAGATGAAAAAGCATTACTCACCTTGATAAAACAGCTTTGCAAAATAAAACATGCTCTATGTCAATTTAATACTCTTTTCTTTGTTGCTTTCTCCCACAGATACACAAGAATGTCATCTGAGTTACACAATTTAATCAGATGGGATTGATACTGATCCACAAATTAGAAAATTGAAAAAACATGGAAAAATGTCTGAAGGCATCTTGGAACATTTATGAGAAAAAAATAAAAGAAATAAAATTTCCAGTGTATCTATATAATGGTAAGCCTGACAGGATATAGAAATCATTTTTCTCATTTAGAAATAATTAGCAAAGTCCTTTATGTATGGCTAGACATGGAGAAATTGGGACAGCAGAAAGAGCTCCAGTGTTCAGCAGGGTCACAGAGGTAGCATCAGCTAAGTCTATGAAAAAGCTGGATGGAAATGATGCAAATAAATATTGAACTCATTCACTGAAAAGGGCATCTCCATCTCAGCCACTGAGGAGGAGCATCAGTGTCTCTGATCTTGCTAGTAGCAATTCAGTTTGCAGTTAGCACATCCATGAAATATTGAGGACCAAAACACAGCTAAGTACACATTGCCTCCTAGGAGGGTATGTTATGACAGTAAATTGACACAGGGAACCATTGCCAATCTCACGTGAGAAAGATATGTGTTAGCAGAAGATTTGATGGAAATTTCCTTGGGCAGAAATCCCCTATCACTGTTCTACTTGCCAATCTAAATGTTAGTGACTGAAACTCTTAGCACTGTGTTAAATACTGCGCTTTTTGGTTCAAGCAATTTCTGTTACGTGTCAGAAGTTAATGTGTGTGTGCATGTGTTTTTGTACACTTGGTTGTTTCAAGAGAAGGGTTTTGCTAAGAAAGCTGTAAAGGGAATTTGTGCTGGCAAACTCTCTGGAGGAATGTGAGGGAGTAGGCATTTATATTACACTAACATTAGTTCCATTCCTGTGCTGGTGTTTGTGGATGGGCTTTAGTGAATAAAGTCATTCATAAAGTGCTACATATAGTCCCTCAGTTGAAAGCACAATGTGATATCACCAGGAACAGAAGTATATATGAGATTCAGCTTTTCTCATTACACTCATTAGTGTGATTCTTGCAAAAACTTGAATATGATAGACACTGGCCTGAGAATAAAAACTTTAGCGGCCATTTGTTGTTATCTTGCTCGCTCTCCCAGTTAACCACATGCAGGAATGAGACTGTACTTGAAAACACTTTAAAAACACCTTCTTTTCGTGAAAAAACACAGTTAAGCTCTCTCCTTTTATCAGCAATAGATGATACTTCTACTACATGGCAACCACATATAGTTTTTCTTTTATGATCATCAGAAATAGTGTACAATGTGCAGAACTTACCATGGGAAACATGAAATGTTCATTCCTCTTCCTCACTGAAGAGATTGGAAAGAGATGGAAATCCATCCTAATTTAGAATCTGCTTTTGTCTTCCTCAACATTTAGCACTCTGTGTGCTGTAACTCTTGCTTTAAAGCCTGTCAAACTTGTTTACAGAAGCATCATCCCCAGAGTAAACAAGATAGCCAAAGCTAACCAGTTTAAAAGACAAGGAAGAAAAAAACCCTCAAATGTAGGATGATACTGTTCTGCAGAGACAACTTGGATTTCTTAATCACTCAGTTTTGTTTTTCAGGGGGAAAGTTTCTCATCTATCCCTTTTTCCCCTTCTTCTTACCCACAGATAAAGGATTTAGCACCCTTGCTTTCTCATGCCTACCCTTTCCATCCTTCCCCAAGCAGGCAGTTATTCTGTAAAACACAAGAAATAAACTCAAAGAAGGGGAAGGGTGGAAAGAAATATAGTTACACAAGAATACTCCATTTTTCCCAAGCATTCCATTACTCGTTTTCCCTCAAATGCCTACGTTTTGTTCCCTGTCCCTAGTTGCTTTCATGGCCTTGTTGCAAGCTTTATAATTTGGACCCAAAGAGCAGGCCAGATGACCAGGTAGAGCCTCATCTCCATCTGCCTCCTGCAGCCTCAGCCCTCCCTAAGAGAGATGGATTACTTAATCACAATTACATTGTGCCAGCTTTTTCCTTTGCAAGTGTAGTATCTTTCAGGAAAGCACTGTCAAGTATAAGAGACAATTACAATTTCAAAATAGAGCTGTTTGAAGCATTCTATTTAATTCAATAAAATGTAATGGCAAATGGTATTTTAAAAAAAACTTCTTAAGACGGTACAAAAAAATCAATGAAAATCTATTATTCCCTAGCTCAGCTGCATCATTAGAGAAGTTACACTTTTTGTATTCATATCTATGGGGCTTTATTGGTTTGATCCTACTTCAGTCTTATACTATTCTTTCTTAAGGAAAGCAAGAACACTGACAAGGGGAAAAAAAAAGACAAACCACTACTATAAGGTCCAATATTTACATTTTACAAAAAAACATAATCTCAGAATATAATATTTAGTTTCAAATTTTTGTAAAATATTAACTTACTGCCAAGGCAATAAACTCTAATAATGAGAGACGTCAAAGTTCAAAGGGTATATTTTTCAATGGTCAAATTACTTCTTTTCTTAGTTGTTTTGTCAGGTAGGGCAAGAATCAGAGAAGGTATATCTGATGTAAGATTTAAGTCGAAAATGCCCTTATTAATATGAAGAAACCTAACACATATAAGCTGTATCCGAAAAACAAAAAAAAAAAAAAAACCCAACCAAAAAAAAACCCCAAAAAACACCACAACCCACCAAAAAATTAAAAGGATCATAGAAGAAAGCTACCACTTTTTATTTCCCTGTCCCCAACACAGCATTCAACATAAGACACAAAATGAACTTTCAAACAGTATAACCTACTCAGGTCTGAGTTTGTGTTTGTTTACATTTTCACACTAGTGCAGAGGAGCACCAGGTCTCCTGGCAGATATGGCAGGTGTGTCATGCCAAGAGCTTTGCCAATACCCAAAGTCCCCTAGCTCTATCTAGTGGATGGAAAGGAGCATCCTGCTTTCCACATAAGGACTGTTTAGTACTTTTGTTTGCATATTTGACTGCAATATAAATACCTTCTCTTTTCACTTTAAATGTAGTTATACTTTCTATAAATTGATTCAAGAAACAGCATGCATTATTTTAGAATATTTAGAATATTTCTGTTTTACCCCTGCTTGTAAAAATAATAGTGAGTTTGGTATATAGAGAGAAACAGTATTTCCATAAGTAATTGATATTATTGGACAAAACCAGGACTTTTTTATTAGTCACAGAAGTTCTGTGGAGTTAAACAAAAATTGTTTATGTTTTGGATGAAACTAAATCTTCACCCAAAAATATTTTTTTCTTCTTTTTTCCCCTCTATTTTCCTTGCATTACTAGTTTATGGATTATGACTCTTTGTTATCAAAGATACTGCTTGCTTCTTCTTTACTCAGTCTTGCATAACTATCTTAATGACAATAACACCAATATAATAAATAATATTTTTAAAATTTTCTTATGGCAATTCAATATGCCTTTTTTCATAATTTTTATATATTATACCTATAAAGACAAAATTAAATGCAGTAGGAGAGGAAAATGTTTGCACATGTCTTTTAGCTAATAACAGCATTCCCTCTTGAAACTTTTCTGTAAATCCAGCCTAGGCTTCCACCTACTCCCACAAAGCCTTGTGCAAGGAGGAAGACCTGCATGTGGATTGCCAAGCTGGGAGCACAGTAAATTTGGGCAGCACAGTGTAACCCTCACTCTGGACTCAACAGATGGCCAAAGGCCTGGGGTGGGGTAATGGGGAAAGACTTTGGTAAAGGTAAGGGAAAACCCCAAGGGAAAAACTACCTTTTTCATTAAATTCAAGAAAGAGTTTAAAATTAAATGCCATGTCCCTTTACAAAAGCAAGAGGAGTTCAGTGAGATTTCAGGTGAGGTCCTTCTATACCTCCCTGAGCAAGTATACTCACTCATTTCTTAAGATATCCCTCAGACTGAAGGATGTGCAAGCTAGAGTACTGTTGGGGTTTCTTTACCATTTCTTTGTTGTTGTCACATGCTGCACAAGTTTAGTGCATATTTAGGGTCTCCAAAAAGAACTGATATTTGGCACAAGAGCTACTTCTTAAGGCCCTCAGGAAATTTATGTTTGTGCTGAATGTAGCCACTAACTTGTTTACTGGAGTGAGAAATAAGTCTTTCTCTTCCAAGAACTCTTGTTTAACTCTGCACGGTGTTCAGCTTTTACTTTTGATCAGTAAATCCTTCTATAGTTGAAACTTTCTGCACTGCCACAGCATTGATCTGCTGAAACATTTTAAAAAACTTCCTTTAACTTCTCCACAGAAAGGCTTTCAATCCAGAAAATGTTTGTTTGAGAAACCATCAACTTCTTGATGTACTGTGATTTCAGTAAAGGACCAGGGTTATAAAAGTCCTGGAATCATAACTACCCAAATATAAATAAATTGGGATGATCCCAGGAAAGGAAAAGAGAAGTGAAAGGAAATGAAAGATCATTGCCTTAGATGGATTAGAAAAAGATATAATTTACGACTGTAAGAAGAGACATCCCTTAGGTACATGCACCTTTAGGTCATGTAACATATCCATCTTCACTCCAACAGAATAAAATGCACCTAGCAAAAATCTTTTCTCTCCAGTATAATTGTGTTTACATTAAGTTTTTAAACAACAAATATTATAGAAAAAACTGTACTGCTAAGTATTGTGATTTTTTTAGTTAATATAGTAATTTTTTAGGTGAACTGACATAGCTTTACAAAAATAGGCAAGTTTTATGTATTAAAAATACATATCATATTTTTTAACATAAAAGTTTTTTCTAACAAAGACACTCATTTTCCTCCCAGGCTTCATACTCTCATAACCTGAACTAGCATTAGCATAACATAAAAAGATTCTAGCATGGACCTAGCCTTAAATCAGTACCTTTTAAACCTTTATTTCCTAGCATTTTTCAAAGTATAAACACTGGGAAAGATCTTCTGGTAGAGATAGTGTTCCAGTAAAGCAAATTTTTCCTTAACGTCTTAATTAGCTTTAGCAGACCTTTGTTTAGACCAAAGATCTTAAGAATCCCATGGAACCACATATTCTGATTAAGTTAATTTCTTTTGAAACAGTAGACACATGCATCACAGTTTTCATAATATGTAATTTTACCTACAATCAATCTGAATAATTGCTGAAGATCAGAGGAAGCCACTGTCAAAGATGAGAAGAGGTAGTTTGGTTTAGTGTTTACCAGTACACTACCCAAGTCTTATCATTAATTACTGGTTTTGCCTGAAGCTGATGAGAATATTAGAGGAAGTCTGGTGAGAGCACAGTACTGTCTTGGGAGGGAATGCTTAGAAAAAAATGTACTGCAATGAAAATGTTATTATGCTGGGGTTAGGAACATCTCTGGTTTTCTTTGGTGCAAGACAGTGGTCCATCAAAATCATATAAATTCTAACATATGGTAATATTCTAATAAATTCTAATATTGATCTCTCCTATTAATATTGTACATATATTCAGATGTTGTTGATTTAGCTTGTTGCCTAAATCAAAAAATATACCCATTTACATAGTTGATATTATATAAGCAACTAGTTAATTTTAAAAGCCAGAATGAAAATAGGAATATTATGAGCATTTTGCAATTCAATAATTTCACAGTCAAAACTCTACAAAATGAGGTAGAACTGTAAAACTGAACACCTTAGAAGCCTACTTCGATGAAAATTTTCAAAATTCCCAAGACTTTTTGTCCTTTGGTGAAGTTTTGCAGAAAATCTAAAAACTCATAAGTAGATAACAGTAATTTATTCTGCATAGACTGCCACTTAATTGAATTGTAACTTGCATAGTTGCAGCTCCACCACTGAAAATGAGGAATGAACCCATCAGATTATTTCTTCTTCATTAGGAAAAAAAAAAAAAAGGAAAAAAAAGAGTGTACAAGCCTCTACAAATTCTGAGTCTTTTTGTTGACAACATAGAGTAGCTGTGCATAATGCATAGGTAGTGATTAGGCATTATTTGATATGCTGAAACACTGTTACCTAACAGTTTGCAATGCATCAGCCTCTTGAATAGAGGCTCAAATATGGTGTGTCCTTATAGACAAATTTTATTTGCACGTTGTGAAAATACTCACTAGGAAGTAAATGCTTCTGGACTTTGGCTGAAGCATTTTCAGCATTTATTTCTTGGACCTTTATGTGACTATTGTTTATATTGCTGAAGGGATATAATTTTACCCCCACCATGTTAAATTATATAAATAGCTACATAGACTGTAAACCATATATTTCTACCTCCAAGTGCTATCTCTATTGCACCTTGCCTATTAGGGTTTAGTCATTTCTAAAGACCGTGAGCTTCATTTCCAAATTGTTTGTGACTGCAGCTTCTCTTGCTTGCCTCCAGACACATAGCTGCAGATACAGTAAAGAACAACTGCATTTTTATACAACACTCCCTTATATCTCTTACTATCACTCTACTTCCAGTTGTAATTCCTGATTTGTAGACTACTGCTTCAGGCAGTCCCTCAATGCAAGTAATGAGTCATGCAGAGCAGTACAAAGTGCTCAGGCAAACAGGGGAAATCAGTTACACGCTCAAGAGTGCTGCAGCCAGTAAGGCAATATGTAGACTTTAGACAGTGGCCATATATCTGAGGCATAGCTGAAGACATAAGCCTTTTCTCTCTCACCTAGTCATAGCACAGCTGGCAAAGATAGAATTCGTGATGGGAGCCCAGGCCATCCCAAGAGGGCTGTAACAACAAATCAGCAAGAATAGTCTGCCAAAGGGAGATCAGGCAAGGGGTCCCTGTGTAAAATATGCTAAATGAAGGGAGCAAGTGCGTGGTAGAGACTGAATCCCTTGCATTGAAAAAGAAACAATTCCAAAGCAAGAAGGGAAAAAAAAAAGAAACTCTCTTTTTAAGGCTCAGTATACACATGGAAATTGATATGTTGTATTGGCACACTTCTGAGTTGCAATTTATATGGAAAAACTAGTATGTCTGATTCCTCTCTCCCCCTAAGACAGATGGATATGCTAATGAAGGAACAGCTACCAGTGTGCCTCAGGCACAGACATGGTCTTCAGGGATGTGTCTAAGCTGGTAATTGCAAGAGATCTTCTATCCGACTGCTACCAAGGCCACACCCTGTCTTGTGGGTGCAAATACTGATCATAGATTGTTTGGGTTGGAAATGACCTTTAAAGGTCATCTAGTCCAACCCCCATGCAATGAACAGTGACATCTGCAACTAAATCAGGTTGCTCAGAGCCATGGGCAACCTGATTTTGAATGTCTGTAGGGATAGGGCATCTACAACCACTCTTGGCAATCTGTTCCAATGTTTCACCACCCTCAGTGTAACAAAATTCTTCCTTATGTCTAATCTAAATTGATTCTTCTTCAGTTTAAAACCATTACCATTACATCACATTACATTACATTACATTTCCTCTCATCCTACTTCGTCTTAGTTTCCGTGGGGTGGAAACCTGGGCATTCTCTGCCAGAAATGAGCCAAAGCACATCATAATCTTTTCCCATTCTGCATGATCAGGGAACAAAGACTCTTGTCCTCTTAATTCTTGTAAACACAAACATATATGTGAGTCATGGCTCATATTCATTACATTTTAACAGGAAAAATATTATCTACTCTGCCAGTAAGCAGAAAAATCACTCCTCATCACACCTCTGGCAGCATCACTGTGTCAGTAATGCTAAGAATACAGATGGTATTTCTTCTGTGCTATTTTTGGAGACATGGGGCTTCCCCTCAATGGCAGTGAGCAGCCAAAGACCAGAGTCTCACACAAGGGTGGGTATGACAAGTCTCTCTGTCCTTCCCTACCAAGAGCCATCAGTTTCAGCAGACTCATCTGATTGTGTATCCTCAGTTTACTGTGCTGAGGAAAACAACCAAGTAGACCAACCAAGTAGTGGGTTTTCCACTTATATCTTTAAAAATGTAAAATCTTACAGGGCAACAGTCTAGAATTTAAAGATGTTAAAAGGTATCTGGGAACTGAATGCTGTGATCATTTGGAGTCATTGCACTAATATAAACAAGATTACAGATATCTCACTGAAGCTAAGATGTGTTTTCTGTGAGAATCTTTTCTTTTCTCCACATTTAAATTCTTAATCATAGTGTCTGTTCAAACTGACTTTAGAATTAAATACACATAGGTTGTGTCTACACTATAATAGGTGAAAGAAATGGGTTTTTTTAAACAAAACTGCATTTGCATCAGACAGAACTAAAAGATATCTGTCTGCATGCTGTAGAGAGAAATAACTATATAGTAACTCATCCAAAATCCTGAACAAAGTTAAAAAATGTGGTCAATTATTATGCACTTAGTTGTCAGAACAGCTCTTAGCAGAAGAAATGATGCACAAGACGGATGAAAAAGATATTTAAAAACTTTTTAATTTTACATAACCCATAACAGAATAATTAATTATAATTGTGATAATTAATAGCTCTGGTTTTGACTGGTATAAGAGAATACATAAATATTAAAAAGTTCTATTCCTGCATGGGAGAAATAAAGCATGTTTACAACACAGTGATTTGCAGAGAGAAGACTAAGAAAATACCAAATTTATTTTTCCTCTTTCCAAGACGAGGATACAACAAAAGAGAAGGAAATTAATGAAAATAAAAATAATCTTGAAGTTCTTTTCTGTCTTAGTAGGTGGTAATTAAATTTCATTATTTTTTTAGACTTTGTGCTATGCTGTTTAATTATCCATTTCTGCATGTTCCCATCTCCACTCGTAACACTGCTGTAGGAAAAAATATTTTTATGATTCTGTTCCAAAAAGTCTCACTTGAATCATTTGGTCTTACTAAAAAGAAGGTACATAGATATTAATAGCATTTTAAGTTTTGCAAGTCAGCAAGAAACACTTCAAAGTTAAACCTCAGACTAATTTCTTCTGTTACCCAAGAATCATAGAATCATGGAATCATAGAATAGATTGGGTTGGAAAAGACCTCCAAGATCATCAAGTCCAATCCCTGATCCAACTCCAATTACTATATCATGGCACTAAGGGCCACATCCAATATCTGTTTAAAAACCTCCAGGGGTGGTGAATCCACCACCTCTCTGGGCAGGCCGTTCCAATGCCTGATCACCCTCTCTGTAAAGAATTTCTTCCTAACATCTAACCTAAACCTCCCCTGGCAGAGCTTGAGCCCATGTGCCCTTGTCCTATTGTTGGTTGCCTGGGAGAAGAGACCAACCCCCACCTGGCTATAACTTCCCTTCAGGTAGTTGAAGAGAGTGATGAGGTCACCTCTAAGCCTTCTCTTCTCTAGACTAAACAACCCCAGCTCCCTCAGCCTCTCCTCATAGGACTTGTGCTCAAGTCCCTTCACCAGTTTCGTTGCTCTTCTCTGGACCCGCTCCAGCACCTCAATATCCTTCCTGAACTGAGGGGCCCAGAACTGAACACAATACTCAAGATGTGGCCTCACCAGCACTGAGTACAGGGAAAGGATCACTTCCCTGCTCCTGCTGGCCACACTGTTCTTGATCCAGGCCAGGATGCCATTGGCCTTCTTGGCCACCTGGGCACACTGCTGGCTCATGTTCAGCTTCCTGTCGATCAGCACCCCCAGGTCCCTTTCCACCTGGCTGCTCTCCAGCCACTCTGTGCCCAGCCTGTAGCGCTGCAGGGGTTGTTGTGGCCAAAGTGCAGGACCCGGCACTTGGCCTTGTTGAACTTCATTCCACTGGTGTCAGCCCATCTCTCCAGTCTATCCAGATCCCTCTGCAGAGCCCTCCTGCCTTCCAGTTGATCGACACTCCCCCCCAGTTTGGTGTCATCTGCAAATTTGCTGATGGTGGTCTCAATCTCCTCATCTAAATCACTGATAAAGATGTTAAACAGGACTGGGCCCAGCACTGATCCCTGGGGGACACCAGTGGTGAACGGCCACCAGCTGGATGCAGCCCCGTTCACCAGCACTCTCTGGGCCCAGCCCTTCAGCCAGTTCTTAACCCAGCACAGAGTGCCCCTGTCCAAGCCATGGGCTGTCAGCTTTTCCAGGAGTATATTATGGAAGACAGTGTCAAAGGCTTTGCTGAAGTCCAGATAGACCGCATCCACAGCCTTCCCCTCATCCACCAGGTGGGTCACCTGATCGTAAAAGGAGATCAGGTTGGTCAAACAGGATCTGCCCCTCCTACACCCATGTTGGCTGGGTCTGATCCCTTGTCCATCCTGTAGGTGCTGTGTGATTGCGCAGGATGATCTGCTCCATAACTCTGCCAGGCACCGAGGTCAGGCTGACAGGCCTGTAGTTACCAGGGTCAGCCTTGCAGCCTTTTTTATGGATTGGGGTGATATTTGCCAACTTCCAATCATGTGGGACCTCCCCAGAGAGCCAGGACTGTTGGAAGATAATGGAGAGCAGCTTGGCAAGCTCTTCTACCAGCTCCCTCATCACCCTAGGATGGATCCCGTCTGGTCCCATAGACTTGTGAGATCCAGATGACTCAGTAAGTCACTGACTATTTCCTCCTGGAATACAAGGGGGCTATTTGGCTTCCTATCTCTGTCTACCAGCTCCAGAGGCCAGTTGCCTTGAGGGCCACCTGTCTTACTGGTAAAAACTGAGGCAAAATAGGTGTTAAGTACCTCAGCCTTCTCTTCATCTCTATTAACTATGTGTCCCTCCAAGTCCATCAAAGAATGGAGGTTTTCTTTGCCCCTCCTTTTGTTATTAATGTATTTATAGAAGGACTTTTTGTTATCCCTAACAGAAGTGGCCAATGTAACTTCAAATTGCACTTTTGTATCCCTGATTTTCCTTCTGCATGATCTAGCTGTCTTCCTAAATTCTTCGTAAGTATCCAGCCCTTTCTTCCATAGTCGGTAAACTCTCTTTTTATTCCTGATTTCCTTCACAATCTCCCTGTTTATGAATATTTAAAATAAAAGTCTTGTCTGTGTTCAAGACTCTTGAAAGTATACTCATAGCCACCAGAAAAACTAAGCTAGATACAAATGTTAATGCCATCAAATATGTGAGCCTTCTCCCTTAACCTCTGAAAACTGGCCAGTAAAAACAGCAAAATATCTAACTGTATTGGATTTCTATTAGATCTCTCAACTGAGAAATAAATTTTGTGGGAGCTTTTGGGAAACAGTTATTTCAGAAATTTTATGCTGTATTCTAAAATTTGGTGGATGACCATCTTTACACAATGGCAGGTTGCACAGAACTGCTGGTGCTCACACAAACTAATTTCGCATTTAGTAGTGTATCAGCTTCAGGAAATGCCACACTGAGGATGTGTGGAAAGACAGAAAATGTTAGAAGAGTTTGCCTTTGGGATTATCATTCACAAAGCCAATGTTTCAATACCTCTTTCCATAAGGTCATCATTCTATGAGGCAACAGGTTTCCAGCTCACACAGTGCACCCAGAGAGACACAGCAGTCTCTGCTATCACAGAAGAGCAATAGTTGACCTCTGTCTTTTCCCAAGATTCGTGGTTTCAAACAGCAGGTAGAATGTAAGGCAGATATTGTGTGATTAATCAACTGGTTTCAACAAGACGTTTTGCTTTGTGTGCTTTTCGAAGGTGCCCAATGCAGTACACAAATGGAGAATATATCTCATACAAGCAGTATGAGCTGCATGGCTGGTCCTGACAGGATCAATGTTGCCCTGCTATCAGGATAAGCAGGATAAACAGGCAATTTCTCTTCATTAAAGCAGCAAGGTGGGTAGGGCAGACCTTTCAACCATCTGCTTCCCTCTAAGCAAGTAACCCAGATCCACAAAAGCAATCCACTAATACTTTGTGGCATCCCAAGACTTAACAAAAATGATGCAAGATGACATTGGTATTTCCTTTGTCATTCCACACAGCTCCTTCTGAAATCAGCACTGAGCATTTGGTTTGAGTGGTACAACAGGAAAAATGACAGCACAGAGATGTTTCTGGCATCCAAAATTCTGGGCATACTGAAGACTACCCATAGGCTCCAAGAAATGTCCTGTATGGTTTCTAGATTTTAGCAATATATTAATCCCTTTTATTCGCACATGAGAAAAAAACTAAGATAAACAACCTATAGATCCGTTGATACTGCAAGTGACTTTGCTGAGCCCTGACCCAAATAACAGGTTACACTGTTTTTTCAAGAGTCAAGCACAGAGGCAAGGGGTTTACAAAAGCATCTCAACTGCAAGGCAACACCCATGGGACAGAGTAAGGATTGTTGGACTTCTCAGATCCAGAAGGACTCAGCTGAAGCAGCAACTGAGCAGATGGAAAACTGCCATCTGCCAGATGCCATTGTAGTACTAGCCTTTTTTTGGTTTTTTGATGAGTTTAGGATAGATCACACATTGGTCCTATTGCATGCAGTGACTCTTCCGGGGGTTAGGGAAACCAACAATTAGACTGAGTGACCACTGGTCTCTATGTGGCTTCTATAACTAGTGTTCGATGTCTCAGTGCAATGATATCATTTGACACTGTTGGTCATGTGTACTTCAAGGTCAAAACCATTCTCTGAGTGGGGAAGTTCCATCAACATGTTGACCTTCCCAAAGCTTTGTAAGCCATCTCCAAAATAACTTCTACTTGGAAACTGTCTCTAAAGGCATCCTTCACAACCATTTCTTCATGGTGATTTATGTGTCAGGTATTCAGTTGGATGAAGGATGAAGCCCTTTGCCTGAAGCAGCCATATGATCGCTTTGTTTACTTTTACTTTCCCATGATGAACAACAGCTTTTCTTTCTTGTTCTTCTGGGTTTATTGATGCCTGTGCATCTGCATGAATGTTGCTTTTCCCCTTCTAACCCTCAGCACACCATACTTAGAGTGCAAACAGTTCTGCATACATATACCCTTAAGAGCACTCCCCGAAGTTTTCAGTGAAAATATTAGGAAAAGAAAATACTGCTATGATCTGAAGCTACTCATCAAAACAAAACTCAAGTGAGTTTCAAACTGATGGTTTTGCTGAGTTTCCTCTGAATGCTGTTTTGTTTAGTGTCTACTGAAGACTTCACTGAATGGGAAAGTATCCCCAAATGAGAAGTGAAAGTTACTTTCAGCTATTTGCTTAAAGAATGCATATGCTGCTAAGGCAACATACAGAGCCCCAGGATTAGTTCATCCTCACTGTCAAGCAAGGTCAGTAGGTCAGCAGTGATGAAGCAATGTGCAGAATACCTGCGCTAAAGAGATCACCTCACTGCCCTTTGATGTTTAAAATTCTTTTGTTAATATGTCCCCGCGTGTTGCAAAGCTACCGGTTTCTAAGCAGAATTGTGAGCACCACAAAGGAAGCACAAATTTGAATCAGCAAAACTTGCCCATGTTTCTTGTACATCCTCAAAGTCAAACTGATTTACCATTTCCCTTAACTTTACCAGTCAATGACAGATACCCCCATATCACTACAGCAATAATAATGATAGCCCAAATAAAGCAAGGTGCTTGATGGGCCTTGGTATAACTTAGTGATTTATTGTATATTACATGGGAGCTTAAAGGTGAACCCTATTGTGAATCTCCATGATTTAGCACATATTACAGAGAAGCTTAGCATGTAATCCAGTTGTAAATTTATATTGATTTGCTGTACAATATATAGAACCTTATGGTGTAGCTTCATTATGAGATTCTTCTTTCTCACTTCCAGTATCGTGCAGCTGCGACTGCACAGTAGTAGCTCCAGTGTGAAATGCTCTGATTTACAGGGGGCACAGACGACTTCACTGTGTGACTCTACTGTGACACTTTCATGATGTGCTCACTGAGTCTTGCAGGAGAATAGGTTGGACTTTAACAACTCAGTGATGTTGCCATGTGGCAAAGTATGTTCATCCAAGGAAATATCTAAACATAAAAACAGTCTCCAGAGCACAGAATCTGGATTAAAGCACATTTGCTTCTAATTCAGCCACTATGACACCTTATAGTTCTCATACAGAAAAGATAATTTTCTCCAAGACATTTAATAGCCATGTATAGTCAGTATGCTATGTGTGCTTCATATCTTCCAGTTCCCAAACCCCTCAGACTTGTCCACTTTTTCAACAAAAATCCTACTATTACCAACACTACACATCATTAGTACTCAAATAGCAGTTTGTGGTGGGTTGACTGTGGTCAGCAACTAAGCACCCCCACTGCTGCCCACTTACCAACCCTTCCATCAGCATGGTGGAGAGAACTGGAAGAACAAACACAAGAAAAACTCATGGGTAGAGATAAAGACAGTGTAACAAGTGAAGGAAAGAGAAAATAAACTTCCAAGTGATGTAAAGACAATCACTCTAACTCCCACAAGCAGATCCATGTGCAGTCAATCTTACAGCAATGGCTACTTTGAGAAGACTACCTCCCACATTTATTGCTGAGCACAACATCATATTGTATTGTATATGATATTGCTTTGGTCAGTTTAGGTCACCTGTTGCAGCTCTGTCTGCTCCCAATTTCTTGTCCACCTCAGCCTACTTGGTGGAGACACAGTGAGAAACAGAGAAAACCTTGAAGATGTGTAAATCCTGCTCGGCAATACCTAAAACATTGGTGTGTTATTAACACCGTTTTACTCACAAATCCAAAACACAGCTCCATATGGACCTCTGTGAAGAAAATCAACCCTATCCCAACCAGACCCAGTACACTGTTGAACAGTGTCTAAGAAAGCAGGTTTTGGTAAGGTTGTCCTTAACCTTAACTTTGAGAACTTAAACAATACAGTATAGAAAAGAATGTAATCTTTTATCTGCTCCTTGGAGGCTTTTATCTCTTTCCACTGAGCAACCAGTGGTGCTGTAGAAGCTAAGGTCCTAACTGGAGTGTGCCACTTAAGAGCCTAAAATTCAGTGGGATGAGTCTGTGTCCAAACTCTACATCATGTAGAGTGTTCATGGAAGAGACACAAAAGAGTGTAAAGTACTAACTGCAATTCTGTAAGTGGTGACAAGTTACATCTCAGGTGTACTGTAAGCCAAACAAAAACCCAAACTAAAACAAAACAAAAAAAGGAGGGAAAAACTAAGGACATAACATTTACCAAGATGGAATATTATAGCCAGTGTGAGAGGGTATAAAGCTCTATTTGTGGATGTTGTTATGATGAGAGCATAGTGTCAGCAAAGAAATCAAAAAGCTCAAAAAGCACTCTGGAATTACAGAATAAATCGAGCAATTGTTATTCTATACCTTCAATCAAAAAAATTGCTTTGTAGTTGCAAACTCATCATGATTTCTCACCTTCAGCCAGTCATTCTTCATGAATGAGCTGGTCTGTTTTTCTCAGGTGATGAATTAGAGCTTGCACAAAGCACTCTCACCTGGTCAGCCCTCTTCACATCTTTCTACCACTGCTCAAGACTAACACACATTTAGTAGAATTTCTTGCAAATAGTTCCTCTCTCTACTTCCGTTACTCCTGCACCCTGAGACCACATTTGTATGTTTTCCACAGATGGTGTTATTAAAATCTGTCAAAACAGCAGAGTTGCAGAGCAGCTAAATTAATACTTTGCAACAACCTTGCATGATCAATTTTTATTTCAAGAATTTAAAGAATTTTGAACATATTTAAGCCCTTTAGTTAATAAAAAAAAACCACCAATAAACCCCCCCGAAAAAGCAAACAAACAAAAAACCAAACAAAATAAAAAAAACACACCAAAACCAACAATAAAAACACACAACAAAACCAACCAAAACCAAAACAAAATAAAACCTCCACGAGAATGTTGCAAAGAAAGGGTTGGAGGAAAAGAATTGTTAAGACTTGAATATTGTAACTTTGGGAAGAAATTCAGTGTGAGAAAAATGTGAGTTGTGGTAGAAGACTGCAGGGCAAAACCATATAGACATATGTAATCACAATTACTGAAAAAAGGCTATCCCATGTGCTGACTGATATCTAGAATGTGTATCTAGATTCCATTAATTCAAATTCTAGGTAAAGTTATGTTTCTACTCAGAAATAAAAAAGGTGGTTGGAGTAGGTGTGTCTAGAGTATGTTTATTCACTATGCATTTATGATTTTCTTCCAGCAGACAAAAAATGACCCAGCAGTATAGGTGAAATAGGAGTCCCTATAAGCAAGCAGACTTCCCAAAGTACTTAAATAAGATGAAAATATGAAAAATATTTCAGTAATGGCCTACATTAAATTACAAAAACGGAATACTGCCATTAAATGATTTGTGCTTTTGTTGTAACGTTATTAAAGAATGCATAAAGATGATACACATACACACTGATATAGATACAAGCCTTTTACTACATTAAGATTTAGATGGTGTTAGCAAGAATGAAAACAATATTTTGAGTCTTACAGTGCATCTTTTACTTGAAAAGGCCATGCAAATGTAGCAATTCATTAAGCTTAACTAAACAAATGACAAAATGTGCATTAAATTTCAGCTGCCACACTATCTTTTTTTAAAAATATTGTAAGTACATATATAAAATACATGGGTATATTTTAATGGGGTGTTTTTCAGCACAGCATGAGAGCTTGAGATCCCAGAGGAACATTGCACAGTGCACTGCTGCCCTCTGGTTGGAGCCTGTAAGAAGAGACTCTGAATATTCACTTGTGTATGTGGTATCAGCAGCTTGACATGCTGGAGAAATGTTAATTAATTAAAAAAAATTCTCTGAAGCCTAGTTAGAAGCATGATTTTTCCAAGTTGAAAATAAGGTACTGTATGGAGGGCTCTGTGGCCTTTGTGTTATTTTTCTGACCCCATATCACTAAAGAGATCAAGACATGTTCTGTACAAGGAGTGTGAGGTACTGTTCACTGCATACATGCAATGTCAAATTTACCTGAACAATGATAGCATAGTGGTTCAATACATTTTCACTTTTTCATTACATGATGTGTCTAACTGTATCTGTAAGCCAGTGTTTGCTAGTCTGTGTTTTCTGGTCTGTGTTCTTCCTGCATACAGTCATTATTGATGGATTTCTCCCATTAAAAATAATGGGACTTAGCTATTGTTTATCTTCTAAAATAAAGTATTTTCTTTTCCTACAAACTCAGCCATGAGCAAAGTCTAGTACTCTGTTTCATGATCAGACATTAACACGAGACCTCAGCAAACAAGGGAAATTAGCCACCCTATTATACCTGTAAACATCATGCAATACCATGCATCAGGATGTACTGTCTTGGTATATCCTAAAACACTTCTCTTCTTAGAAATTGCTGAACTAGTGAAATGTACTCAACCCAGATGACTCTCTGAACAAACATGTACTGAGGAAATTCACATCCTTATCTTAGTGTATTATCTTGCACTTACTCTTGTTCAGATACATTTTTTTTCCAGAACGTTTCTGAAAGTTGTTAACACCGCTTTTTCTTTTATCTTGTTCTCTGACGTAAGTAGTGAAAACAACAACAACCACCACCACCCAAGTAGGGTGTTTTCAAAGACAGTATTCTTTTCTAGAAAAAAAAAAGTTATTTCACTATTTTGAGGGAATGTTTGTTTAATGATTATTAATGGTATTGATCAAAAACCTTAGCTAGCCTAGCAACTGTTTATTTATCTGCTTATATTGAATTCCAGACTTTCATAATGACTTCAATACACTGGCACTGCAAAAGCTACCTTCCAGAATGTTAAATGGCTTATGAATTTATAGAAATGTTCCTTGTAATTCTTCTGTTTATGGAACCAAAGCCTGGCATGCAAAAACATGTAGAAAAAGCAGTCATGATGTATCATCATGGCTAGGCTTCATGAATGAAGATTTGAGAAGGGCTCTACCCACACTTGCTACAAGTGCGCTGATGGCTAAAAAGGCCAATGCGAGATAGACAAGTCCGGTTGCAGAAGGCACAGCAGAAAGACTCCCCAGGTGATATCAATGAGACACGATTCTTTCTGCGTTGTCTTTTCTCCTCGAGAGTGATCCTGTGTGTGTTCTCAAAAGCAGCAGCAGCGTTATAGATGGTGTGTCTCCAGGCCTCCCAATTGGAGGCCAGGGTAGACCAATGGTGGTGATCAATATGGCCAAGGCTGAGGGATTGTTTCAGGGAGTCCTTGTATCTCCTCTTCAGGGCTCCTCTCTTGAGGCAACCAGTGGCAAGTTCCCCATAGAGCATGATCTTAGGGAGGCGGTAGTCCTGAATCCTGGAGACGTGCCCTGCCCAGCGCAGCTGTGTTCTCAGCAGCATGGCCTCAATGCTTGTGACTGCTGCCTGTTCAAGGACAGACGTGTTGGTCACATAGTCAGTCCACTGGGTGTTTAGGATTGTACGGAGGCAGCGCTGATAGAAACATTCTAAGAGACAAAAGTGGTGGCAGCAAATGACCCATGATTCAGATTCATATAAAAGAGTAGACAGCACAACAGCTCTGTAAACGCTGATCTTTGTACTTTTCTTCAGGTGTTTGTTTTGCCACACTCTTTTATAGAGTTTACTAAAAGCTCTGTATGCCTTTGCTAACCTGTTGTCTATTTCTGCATCAATCTTACCGTCTGAGGAGATGATGCTTCCCAGGTAATTAAACTGCTGGACTGATTTGAGTTCTGTTTCACCAATGGTGATATGGGGATGATGGGAGACTTCCTGAGCTATAGGCTGATATAAAACTTCTGTTTTCTTCAAGCTGACTTCCAGTCCAAAAAGCTCAGCAGCCTCTGCAAAGCAGGATGTTAAACGCTGCAGAGCTACTTCTGTGTGGGCGATGAGGGTGGCATCATCAGCGTAAAGCAGCTCACAGACAAGATGATTTAAGGTCTTAGTGGGGGTCTTCAGTCACCTTAGGTTGAAAAGGCTCCTATAGGTACGATATCGAATGTAGACACCGTTTTCATCATCGAGGTCTGCTGTGGCCCTTTGGAGCATCATGCTGAAGAAGATTGTGAATAAAGTTGGTGCGAGAAGGCAGCCTTACTTCACACCATTGGCTATTGGAAATGGCTCAGAAAGTGCGTCGCCATATCTGACTTGACCACAGTGGTCCTCATGAAGCAAGATGATCATTTTGAGGAACTTGGGAGGACATCCTAAACATTCCAAAATCTACCACAAACCTTTTCTGCTCACAGTATCAAAAGCCTTGGTGAGATCAACAAAGGTAACATAGAGTCCTTCGTAGTACCTGATCGTCAACAAAGGTATAAATATCACAGGATCACAGGTTGGAAAAGACCTCTGAGATCATCAAGTCCAACCTTTGACTAGTCACTAGATCAGAACCCTGAGGGCCATTTCCAGTTGTTTTATATTTATCTCTCTCTCTATATATATATATAGATATGCTTAAAGCTGGAAAGATTAAAGAATGCTTTATTAATATCAGAAATTTCTTATATAAAACTTTGCAACATCAGACTGTAGTCTTATTCATAGGGGATCCTACTTAAATGTCTCTGTGCAAATGTACACAGCATAGGCAATAAACAAGAGGAGTTAGGAATGTGCATATGCCTGTAGGGCTATGATATTATAGGTATCACAGAGACATGGTAGGTTGTCTCCTATGACTTTCGTAACAGAAATACTATGATTGTGTCATGGTTTAGCTAGTTCTTTCGAACCAATCAGGAATTTTTTCCCTTCCCCTTGGCCCTGTGTGTAGAGCCATCAAGTATCGCGGTTGGGGTTTTTCCCCGCGATAGACCCTCAAGCACATCTTGTATAGGAGACGAGCCCCCAGATAGGTGACTCACAAAATGGCGTTTATTAAAACAAGGTATCAGTTTATATAGAGGGGTACATAGAAGGGTCTCGAACAAGGGTGGGATTCTTGCCAGGGGCACGAATCCTAAGGGTTAGAGATAAGGGAAAATGGAGGGATTGGCTGCAGGGATATGTCCAGCCATATAGGGAGATTTGGGAGTTAGGGAAGGAAGGGAAGGAATGGTGAGGGGCACAGATAGGGGGGTCCTGCAGGGGTCTGTGGAAGCGGCGTCTTATCGCTGGATCTCAGGCGCTTCCTGCAGTTGCAGCTGTCAAAGCACCTCTAGATCGATTTCTTCCTCCGAGGTTTCTTCGTAGCCTTTCTGTATCTGTCTCCATTCTCTGTAGGCCTCTGCTGCTCCACCCCTGACAATCAAGTAGCTGTTAAGTGAGCACTCACAGCACACAAAAGGAATGGTCGGCTGGCTAATGGCTGAAAAATTAGTCTCCTAGGAAACAGGGGAGATGAGGGAGCTACTGTTTACTTTTTTCTCTCCTCTCCTGGGCGACGGGGGGAGGACTTTGGTGGGTTGGTTGTTTGCTGGAGCACAGGTCAGAGCGGAAGCTTGGTGCTGCTCTCTGCTGTCAGCCATTGGCTAGCTGCAGGCCCTGCCTGAATTCTTCATCGGATAGGAGCTGTTGCTCTTTTCCTGAAGTTTTTTTCCCTTCTTTCCCATTCCTGTTTTTTCCCTGGCAGTGGTCCTTGTGCACATCAGGGGAAGAGAAAGGACTGTGCAGAGCAGTTTCGACCAGCTGGAGACACCACAAGTTCTGCATCTCCTCTGATCCAACAGCACCACCTGGTGACTGCTATAGGACACTACAAGTTCTACACCTCCAGTGATGCAACAGCACCACCTGGTGACTGGCACAGGACATTACAAGCTCTGCGTCTCCAGTGACCCGACTGCGCTCCCTGTTGACTGTGGTAGGAATTACACCAAACGGTGCAAAATCAAACTGTTTACTTTAGCCTTTACCTGTTTATTGGTTTGTTTTTGAAGGGGATTATTTGTGGGTATAGGAGTATTGTTTGATTGTTTTACTTGGGTTTTTTTTCTGTGTTTCTGTTAATACACACATACCTTTTAATAAAGGGCTGTTATTATTCCTTTTCCATAATTTGTTTCTCCTTCAATTGGAGTCTCTTAATTTCCGATTTATAATTGCTTAGAGGAAGGAATTTGGGTCTTTTCTCATAACTCATCCTCAGCAAAAGACCCGTGTCTCATTTAAACTGGGACAGATTGGTATGGGCTGAATTACATACAAAAACATTTGGTGCAAAAGCATCCCAAGAGGAACTTGGGGCTGTTTGCTGATGAGAAGCTCAACATGACCCTACACTTGAAGTCCAGAAAGCCAACTGCATCCTGGGCTACATCAAAAGAAGCATGGCCAGTAGTCAAGGGAGGAGATTCTCTCCCTCTGTTTAGCTTTCATGAGACCCCAGGCTCTGGGGCCTCCAAAGTAAGAAGGGCCTGTGTGGGTACAAGCTGAGCTAGCCCTGCACCTACATTTAGCTAATGAGAACCAATAAAGGAGGATTGACCTTGACTGGTGTTTTGACAAAGAGAGTGCTTGCTCTGTTCTCAGAGATGAACACTGCTTAATGGTTTGCATGATCTGCATGGTTTTCTCGTGGTTGAAAACAGTCACAATATGATATGAGTGTAAATGTGTGAGATCAAAACACCAGTTTAGTAAGATCCTGGGAATTCTGGTTAACTAAAAGACAACACTAGGTGCTGTTTAAAAGAATATGAATAAAAGAGCAATGTGGAAAGAGATCTGGGGACAATATCGAAAACAGAATCATGGAGTGTGCAGCCTCATTTCTTCATTGCCCATAGGCATGGATCTCAGAGCAAGTACAGAAGAGGCCATGAAGATGATCAGAGTGATGGAGCACCTCTCCTATGCAGACAGGTTGAGAGAGTTGGGACTCTTCAGCCTATAGAAGACATGAATCTGGACCAACCTTATAGCCCCCTCCAGTACCTGAAGGGGGCTTGCAAGAAGGCTGGAGAGGGACCTATTACAAGGACATGGTGGAATGGCTTCAAACTGAGAGAGGGCAGGTTAGAGTAGATATTATAAAGAAATTCTTTATTGTGAAGGTGGTGAGGCACTGAAACAGATTGTCCAAAGAAGTGTGAATGCTCCATCCCTGGAAGCGTTCAAGGTCAGGTTGGATGGGGCTCCAAGAAAACCTGCTCTAGTGGAAGGTATCCCTGCCCATAGCAAGAGGTTTGGAATTAGATGATGGTTAGGATCTCTTTCAACTCAAACCATTCTGTGCTTCTATGATTCTATGATCTTGTAAAATCATCAGGATCTTATGCAAAACTACAGATCTGAAATGTCTTTTTTTTTCAATTTATGACACTGCACATGTTTACATTATCTAATTAGCAATGCTCTAGAAACTGATCTCAGGTCTGTAGAACAGTGAAGGGTATTTTCAGACAACACTTGAGGATGAAATGTTACTGACATGTCAGTCAATAATAACTAATTTCAATGGAACAGTATGAAGTAGTTATCTTTTTCTTGTTGCCTTTCTAAGGAACATGTATAAAAATTTGGTTGGGGATGCACACAACTTTAAAAATTCATATCTGCTTATATTGAAATAAATGTGGTTTTTTTGTTTTTCCACAGAGTTGGAGTTATTTTATTTTTATTATATCAAATATATTCAGGAAATGGTTTTGAACAACATATTGACCAAAATTCAAAAAAAGAGAAAAAAAAAGTGGTTTTTTTCCAGAAACATGAAATATTTCCATTTAATCATATAGTCACTGACTTTTCAGAGTCTATGTCATTGAGTACTACTCAGAAAATACATGTAGATTTATCTTACGGATTTATCTTATCGTGCTATAAAATAACTCTTAAAAATCAGATCTAGAGACTTGGATTTTTTTTTATAATAAGTAATGGCTTTCTATGAATCTAATCAGCTACTTGGACATATACATCAAGAGGTTTAGGTCTAATGTTGTTTCTTCAATGTTGTGATAAGAAAACAATATGGATAATACATATAGTGTATGTAATAAACTTCATGTTAATTAAATTCAGTTATAGAAGTTCAACATATATTATCTCTTTAAAAGTGACTATACACAGTAACAGATAATTATAAATCCATGACAAATGACAAAATGCCTTATAAACCCAAACCAAGAAATATCTATTAATCTGTGTGACTTCTGGGACTAAATAATGAGTATGGTAAGTAAGCTGTCTGAGTAAGGATACAATTTTTATGTTTGTCTTCAGCTAAAAGTTTGTGAAAATGAAAGTGGGAAGTACACAGAAAGAGAAGACAGAAGACAGACTTCCAGAGCCCCAGAAGAAGTGTCAAGGAAGTAGAAGAGAATTTTTTTCAGAATGGGAAGTTCTCTTTGCCTAGATCTGGCCAATGTAAATCAGCCTATATCAAAGAAAAACAGTCCCAATCTGGGGCATGCAAAAAAATGTGTCAGGTAAGAGAGAGAATCAAAGCCACCCACCAATCACAGACTGAGACAAGGGAATTTATTGATCATGTTTCCTTAGATTATTTATTTCCTCTTGCTACCTGAGTATAAAATGAGTTCTTCTTTGGAATCACACAAAAAGCTTTAGCACATCATGTGCTACATTTCAAGTACAATACTATGGAGGGGAAAAGTAGAAGATCCATCAGTAGGCAACTAACACATTTCTGTTCAGACCTTCCTAGTTCTGCAAGTTGTCAGAGGCATTGACTGAACCTTTTTTCACTCCGTTGATGACCAAACCCTTTTACTCACAAATTCCTACACAGGGATCAAAATATTGTGACAAGATAGAGAACATCAGAAATCACTGCTTACGTGGAGGTGGGGTATGATACAAGGTTTATCTTTAATAATAAAGGAAGACAGCAGCAACAGTAATAAAAACAAAGAGCAAATCTAAGCCCCACCTCTTGGCAAATAAATTCTTTTTCCCTACACCAGCTGTCATTTCTAATTTTAGGATGTGTCTTCTCTTCCTCTTTTTTAACCATAATTTGTCAGTCTGTGAATCTGCATCTTCACTTTTTCTTTCTGGTTTTAACCTCTTCCTGTTCCATTCTTCACAGTCATCTTCTTTATGCTTGATAAAATCAAGTTTTCCAATAAAGCACGGTTTAAGCTTTAAATTCTCTGCCTTCTCTACCCTTTTTTTCCTCATTTGCAGTTTAACTCTGGATTAACCCATTAACTATCCAAACAGACAAAATAACAGTTCATTTTTTTATTGCACAGTGGCATGACACTGCTGCCTTTCTATGAATTATTCCCTCTTCAAACCACCATTTGATTCCTTTTGGTATCCTTTACTAACCATCCCGGGCAGGTGGGGCTCGTTAGCCCTTAAAGGCAACCCACCTACGTCCTAAGGACCTCGCTGCCACCGTCCAAGCTCGCTTGGCCCCGGCAGATGAACCTTAGGATTAAAGGGTGGGCTCAGTTCTGCGCACACTGTGTCTCACCTAAAAAATCCAACGCGCAGGCTGGAAGGTGGAAAGACCTTCCCCGGATCTTCGCTCGCGAAGACTGGCCATTATTACTAACCATAATTCTTACAAACTTCATTCAGTAGCAGAATTCATGATGTATAGATTATTTTATAATCCCTTTTGCTTTTTTTATTTATGCCCATTAAGATACTGATTACTGGTTCTCAGGTTCTGCAGCCTCAGTTCTTTGCCCTTCTCTCTACAATGTTCATTGTTCTAGCCTATGTTTTAAATGAAGCTCAGATTCTTCTTGTTTAGCAACCCATCAGCTACTGAACAGGCTGGGATAAATTCCACAACCATGCTGAACAAGAAATTCTCTTCCTTCCTCATTTGTAAACCTCACTCCTTTCACTGTCTCCATTACATCTACTTTTCTGCACATTATGGAGTTCTATTACAGTGGTAAACTTGCTACTCTCCATTTCGCCTTCTTTTCAACAGCAGGTCTGTTCAAAAAAAATCCACCTGTTTTTTTAAAAGCCTGTTAATATTGTTTCAGTAATATATCAGCTTTGCACTGCCATGAATGTACATGGAAAATAAAGTGTAATCATCATGTAATATACAAAGGAGGGGGAAAAAAACCCTCAAAGCATTAAAACCCCCATTTTTAAATATATTTCCTAATTTGAGGAATCTTAGTCATTCACTGTATACATTTACACAGCATCACTACAAAAGGGTGCTCCTACTAAATAAAATACCCCAGGCATTTATTCCTTTCAATATCCATTTCTTCAGTTTCTAACTCATAATGTTTCATGGCAACAAAGTATCGGATAAAAGTTTCACCTAATGCTTCCTTAATGCAGGAATCTTTCTCGAGTGCAACAAGAGCATCTTCTAGTTTCAGAGGGACTGAGGAATGCTTCAGATCACCAGTGTGATTTTCTTCCTCGAGCATATCATCATACCTAAGTCCCCTCTTTACTCCATCTAGACCTGCAGCAATAGTAGCAGCAAGAACCAGGTACGGGTTTGCTGCAGCAGAACTTAATTTATTCTCTATGTAAGTGCCTTTTCCACCATGACATTTGACATTAAAGGCACAACTGTTATCATTATATGCCCATTTTGCATTTACAGTCTCTTTTGATTCTTTACTGTATTTGGAATAAGGCTTACGGCAACTGGTGGTAGGTGCCATCAAGCAGCTGATAGCTGCTGTGTGTGCCAAGAGGCCTGATAACCAATTTTTTCCAAGTTCTGTTAGCTCCTCAACTCCATAGCCAGCAGAAAACAAATTCTTCTGGCCATTCAAATCCCACAGGCTATGTGACAGAGCTCCTGAATTGTAGAATCCTGATTCTGAGAAAAAGCTAGCCACGTAGTTATACTTCTTAGCCACCTCTTTAATGCCTGTTCTAAATGTGAAGGCACTGTCAGCAGCATCTATGCCAAATGCTGGATGAAAAGTGATCTCCATTTGCCCAGGCCCAGTGGAAGAAGAAAAGCTTTCAATGTTGGCACCAGCATAATACATTCCTTCAATGAGCTCCTGAATAAAAGTCTGGTCATGGTTATTTAGTATTGTAGCTGCAGGAAAGGATATTGTCTTTGAATTTACAACCTCAGTAATGCCATAAATACAAAATTCATAAGTGAATGCAGAATGCAGAGAAAAACCATTGTCCTGAAGCTGGCTCAGCTGTTTCTTGGCAATGTGCCTCGGTGAGGTCATTAGTGGGTTGCCCAGCACAGTGAAGGAATCACATATCACTCTTGCAGTCTGCTCAGTCCAGGGTAGTATTCGAAACGTTGATAAATCAGGATTCAGAATTATGTCACAATTAAAATTGGTTGCATTTATGTAATCTAATTCATTATCTTTAGGATTCAGCGTCAGCTCAAGGTAACTTCTGGGCATGGCAACACCATGAATTGCTTTTTCCTAAACACAGAGCAGAATGACATATTACCAAAAGAGCTCAGTGGTATTTTTATATATGTAAAATATGTAAAACACAGATTCTCAACAAGAACAACAGTATTTTTCCTAAAAGAACACTAAAATGTAGTGATCACTAAAGTGGAAGGTAACAGCCAGTTACTATGTCATTATAAAGCATAACAACTTTCTTCCAGATTGGTATGAAAACTCTGGCATCAATTACCCTAATGATCATTTTTAAAATTTCTAGACAGTACTAAAAAATGTTCAACACCTATCTTGCACGGTCTTTTTGTAATTATGGGCTTCACCACTTAGGTGCAAACTTTACAAGTCAAACTTCTATCTCTAGTTAGTCTATTTCACTTCTACATCCTCTGAGCATTTCCTTTACATAGACCCAAGTCACCACACAAGATTCATGGCAATATGAATTCAGGACTGTAACTTCTCTTTAAATGCCATAACACGTACCTCAGTGTTTTCCAGCTGCAACATTTAACAGAAAAATCTTACTTTCTGGACTTAAAAAGTTCAGGGTAAAATTCAAAGGAAGCACTTCCAAGTGAGAAGAGCTTATAACAATACTTTCTTCTCCATTTGAACAGAAAACTTCCACTGATCCAAATGAAATGCAGACAGAACCCCAGTGAAGGATTGTCTGCTTTCAAACAAACACCTTTACAACTTACCTCACATCCAAATATTTATCTGATGAAAATTGAAATTATGCCAAGCTATTAAGTGAAATTTGGCTCTTATTTACATCTTACCTTTATTCTTCTAAGCAAAAGGATTGCCATCTGAGTGAGCAGATGAGAATAAATGTAGAAAGGGGCAAACTCGGAACTGAAAAAAACTCACATTTTGCCTATCCAGATGGAAAATTGTTGAAATACTTTTAACTGCATATAGTAGCTTCTTTTAGTGTTAATGAATGATTGAATGAGTGATTGAATGAAATCTGTCCTCTCTTAAGTAGGTGGCAGTCAACAGCATAAATTCTCCCTGTGGGACACCCACAACCAACACTGCACACTCTGGTGAATTCTGCTCCAAGATGTCTAAGCTGTCCATTTGGTAGGGAAAGGGTGTTCAAGCTGATTACCCTGAGTAGTACCACTCCCTCCTCCAACCCTGATATCCCAAAAATTTCTCTTTAAATATACATTTGTGTGTATGTGTGTACACACACACACTTTTTTAGTGTAAAAAAATCTATACTGTCACAACTCTCAATTTGCTCAGAAAGGTCAACACAAAAGCTGTCTTTGAACATGCTGATCTAGACATTTGCAGATTGACATAGCAACTGTAAGAGAGGCAGCAATTAATGTACAACCCTTCACAAGAATTAAAATGGCCGAGAAAAAGTTTATTTTGATAAAACCCAAATTGCATCCAAGAGAGCAAATGATATCTAGATGATACAATTGCAGTTTTGTAACATCTGAAAAGGAAATAATGAAAACACAGCTTAGGCTTCAGAAGGAACTTGCAACAAGAGTGTTCTTCATCTCTTCATGGTCATATTTTTTTTACAATCACTCAGTAAAGTTTAAAATATTCATAGTGATATGTGAGTGAAAATATAATGCAGTTATGCACATGAAGTACACAGAAGCAATATACTGAAAAGCCTGATCGATCAAGGATACACACGGTGAGGATTGCTTCCTAATTTGATTCTTATGTCCTGAATCAGTACTACGGCAAATATTGCTGCTAAGTTATCATGCAACTCAGTGCTATCTTCCTATGTTCATGACAACTATAAAATTTCTCATATACGAAAATGATTTTCATTCATTTTCTTTCAGTGTTTACTTCTTTCTTTTTGTAATTTACCAAACTTTTTATAATGCATTGAATCTGAGAAGATAATTCTGAGGGAAGAGATCATTAGAACTCCAAAGAACTGAAATTAACAGCCTTATTTAATTAGATTACTATTTGGGGGAACAGAGGAATACATTATTGCAATGATGAAAGAAGTCTAGATACTTTGGAAACATGAGCAAGTGGAAGGAACAGATAATTTGTTCTAAGTTCGAGCTGCTGCCTGCACTATGGAAAAAATATAATTAAAGGATGAGGGCATGAAAACACAAAAATGTACAGGAAGAGACCAAAAAACTTACATGAAAAAATCGAGAAGGAACATTCTTTGATCTTGACACACCGTGGAGGTCTATTGATTCAAATCTGACAAACTGCACGTTGTCCCTGGCCATCTGCTGCTTAATAAATTCAATATGAGAGAACAGGTGAAGGAGAGTTGAACTTCCGAGACCGTTTACATCAGGCTCTCTGCTGGATGCTATAAATGAAGAGGAATGTTCACATCAAACAAAATAATGAGCACTTGAACACAGGTTATTCTCCTAAAAATAGTGGGAAATTGTGGCATGGAGTGTAAAAACAAAAACTAGAAAAAACTATGGGTGATAAAACAGTTTTGTAAATGAACACATGTATTTTTCCCTGACACTCTGTATAAAATCCCTTATTTTTTGAAATGGTCTATTAACTTGAACTATTTTTCAAGTTGAGAAGAGAACATGTGGTAAAGTCAGGAATTTCTGAGGGATACCTCAGCTGGTTTGTTGAGTGTTTTTAGGAGCACAGATAGCAACTGGATACCTATTTCCCACTGAAAATTGGCAGAATACAGATGCAATGTTTCTTCAGTGACTTTGTAAAGTGCATGGTTACAGAAGCATTACAAAAAGGGCACCTGTCTTCTACTAAACCTTTCTCGAGACCTCCTGAGGAGGACCACAGTCTCCTTCACCACAGGCAACAATTTTAAGGGAATTTTATGCGTTTAAGAATTTTCTAATACGGAGTTGTCTTCTTAACTGTATTACAGCAGCTGTGGGATTATATAAACTTCTCGACATGAAAGCAGCAACATCTGAGTATAAATTCCATAACGGAACAGAGAATTCAGCACTGTAACTTCCTTTCACCAACCTCTTGATTTCTCAGCCTGCTTCTCTTTTGAGTATCTGTATATTGTTATTATTCAAGTTAAACTCCATAAGGTATTAATTTTCACTCAATACAATAAAGGAAACAGACCGAGTGTAAAATTTTATGTAAGATATGAAAAAAATGCAAAAAAAATATTTCTCTCTACATTTCTGGGAGAAAAGTCCTCCATTCTTCCTGAGGATATGATCAGAAGAACTTTTGCAGATCTTTCAAATCCACAGTGGAAGATCACCATTCAAGGCACTCTGAAGGTTGTTGGGAGCAATCCTAATCTCTCCAGTAGAAAATTACCTGAACTAGAGCAAATCTCCTTTAGCACTGGCCAGCAGGCACAGTCACATCTTTTTGACCTCTCCTTTGGGGCAAGTGGTACTGACAGAAGTGAGACTGTAAGAAGGCTCTCTAGTTGGCCTAAAACAAGGCTGTCAGATTATTCCCTGAGAAGGCAGTAAACTCATCCATAGTCATAGACTTTTCAGACTTTGAATATTACTGGAACATCCTCCAGCTTCAGATGGCAAGGAGGATAGTTCAGGCCAGTAAAGTACAAAGAGGTTAAGTAAGAACAGTGCTCCCTGATGAATGGCAGGTGAAAGCACAGAACAAAATTTTAAGTAAATGGGAAAACAGAGTAAAAATTGAACAGGTAAAAGCAAGGGAAGAATTTTGTTACATACACTTCTCTTTGTGACATCTTCCCCTTTGGAAAGATTTACTAGATTTGACCTCTTTATGAACATGATCATGATCTAGAAGTTTATTAACAGCTAATAAACTGTGGCTGTCTAATAGATTAATGAAATTTTTAAAGATTCTGAAAATTTTTCTACGGTTTATATCAAGAGGAGTTTTCTGCAGCTCCAGAGACAGAAGCCTGAGGCTTTTGCCTTTGTAAAAGTAGTGCTCAGTCCCTTATTCTATACATATTTAATTTCCTCTGCAAAGACGGTAGACATTTCCTGTCTACCACCTGTCACACTCAGGTTTTTATGTCTTTTAAAATGTCTTGAAATGTTGCCTGTTAAATTTCCACCTACTGAACAAACATTTTTCAGGCAAAAACACATAAATCATGAAAAAACAGCAACTTAAATTCTGATCCAATTAATTATTTAAATCAGTATTTCTCAGATATATAAATTATATAAATCAGTATTTAAGAAAAACATAAATGTGATGTGCAGTCATATTAATGATTCATACATTTATTTAAAAAATGAAGCTACAAATGTACTTAATTTAAACATCTACCAATGGTACGTGATTCTCCAAATTTTATATATATGTCTTCCTCAGTCTAAAGTTATTTGACTAAATACATAAATACATAATTACATTATATAAACTAACACAAATTAACAGAAAATTTCTATTAAATAATTTTTTTAAAGAACATGAAGAAAGCAAAAATTATAAACTGAAGAAGCAAGAATTTGTTTTCTTCATTTGGACTTGTTACGATTAAAGGTGTATCTTTTTAAATGATGAGCCTAAATTGTATATATTAGTCTAGTATTAGTCTAAAGTTAATTTGTATACCAGTCTAGACACCCCACTAATCAAAAGTGAGATGTTTCTTCATTTACAAGAGCCTTCATCCAAAATCTTTTAGAATCAATAGAAACAGTAATGCAGCCTTCACGTACTTTTTAGAGTTAATCTTTTATATCATTTGCAGATTAGCTTTCCCATTGAAATAATAAGTTTCTGTAAATTGTAAGACAGCTAAAAATATCATAATGACTTAATATCTCTGATTGATTTTGGAAATATGGAAGAGGATTTGTTTCCTAAGTAATAATTAGTGAATAACCACTGACTATTTACTTGTCTCCGGCACAGGACCCCAAATTTTTTGGTAGCCACTAAATAAATCACTGTCAAACTACATCCATGAAGACAATTATTATTAAAGTTTGGAAAGATATAGTAGGGAACTGAGTACTCTGTCTTTACCCAGTTCATGTAATTATTATCCAGAGCATTAGTTACTGGTAAATAAGGTAGCTAATAAGCAAGTATTTGACAGGCCTAGATGATTCAGAATCACAGTCTTGAAGCCTTATATTGTTATGAGTAAGAATTCTCTTCATAAGTAGAACTGTTTCCCTAGCTTTCTGAACCTCTAGAATAATGGCATCTTCCTTTTAATTTCAGAAAATCTACTTATGGAAACATGTAATTCAACAAGATGCTCAGATTTTTGTTCAAATTTTCATTTTAAAAATTAAATAAAAATCCAGACAGACCATCTTTCTTTAAGCAGATCCTTAGATATCTACATCAAATCATCAGGACACAGAAGTTTTTTTTTCTCTCTATGGTTCTATCTGTATTGTCCACTTAAGTTACCACTGAGAAGTAATTAGCATTATTCCTGTTTCTATTGTAATTACTACAAAATATCTATAAATGCAAACAACATATCTTCACTTATTTAAAATGTAAAAATAATACAAAACTAAAAATATTACCAACAAATCTAAAAAATATAAAAATTATTATTATTATTTCTAGTAGAGGAGTGGTGCCATTCTTATTAATGTTGAAATCACTCAGGTTGCTGAGAGCAGTTGACATGGGACTAGGGCAAATAGTTGACATCAGCTTTCCCTTCTTAGCAACATAAAAATGCCACAACAGAAGAAAGTGCACATCACAGATCAATCCCTCATTTTCTGTTTGTACAAAGGAATCCTTTCCCATGGTCCCTTATTAAATCACACTACAACAAAACCAAACAATTTCTCAGCTCTAGACGAGGTGACAATGTCAAACTGAAAATGAAATGAAAAGAACATGCTGCATGTTGCCAGGGGACTTGACAACCACAGGCACAGGCTGTCCTAACAAATACAGTGGAGGCTGTCCTAACAAATGCAGTGGTACTGTAAACTCTTCACTGAGAAACAAGACCACCAAAGGAACATAAAGCAATAACAGTAGATACCAGCAGGTAGACTCCAGATAGAGATAATGCACTGGTGAAGGAGACATGTTTCTATCAGTGCTCCCCCAGTCTCTTCCTCCCACTGCCTCTCCAGCAGCACCAGTCGTGCCAGATATGCTTCCTGCTGATACAACCCTGCTTTGCAGCCTTCTCCTGCCCCATGACAGCAGCTTGGGCAGGCCAGAGTCCTACACAGTGTCAGAGTGCCCCTCCCTCTGTGGCTCTGTGGCACCTGGTGGCACCTGTCACTGTCTCAGATAGGCGGGGAAACAGAAACATTTGCAAGTGTTGAAATTGCTATTCCAGTCAAGGCAGTATTTCATCGTTCTAGAGCTGACTCTGGCACCAGTGTTAACAGGAAAGGAATAATATTCTTTGCAAAATAATCTGTCTAAAGAAAATCAGGTTTGCAGTTCCTCACTAAAAAGGTGGTCTTGTGGTTAGGAGCAGGAGGCTTAATACCTAAATTTGTTTTAATTTCTTCTACATCCTCTGAAATCTAACACAGTGTGCTCTGAAGATCTATATTGAACCCTTTTATAAAAATGGACATGATGATACTCATTCATGGTATAGTGCATGATATTCACTAGCACTGAGTCCCACGGGGAAATCACAAATCTACACTCTTCTAAATTCTATGGTAATTCCTGTCAGAACTAATTTAAATACATCTGCTCTTCCTTACAGGACTCTGGTTTGTATTTTTAAGAATAGCCAGTTTTCCTGGTTTGTATTGCATGTTACTGTTCTCACCTTTGCCTTCAAACATTAACCACTTCTATATCTCAAAACTTATATGACAGCTTTTCCTATACTAGATGATATCTTTCTTATTGCTGCTTTTCTATTCTCATCTGTTTTTTAATATGGCAAGTAGACAAGAGTAGTGGGCTGCATTTGAATGCACTATTGACGTGAATAGTGATCAGAAGCATCCTCAGCTGAGAACATTATGCAATTTATATTTCTATTTCACCCAAAAAAAGTTTCACTGAAAATATTTACTGATTTGATTTCTGTAGTAAAGTATACAAAAAATTGTTTCCTACCTCCTATTTTTACTCCCCTAAAAGACCCTTATCAGGGAAATAAATACATAAGCATACCAGAAAATCCCAAAGCATGAGAGACAGTAAAAATATTTCCCCAATCTCTTTGATAGTGATACTTTCACCTGTTTCTTTGTCTCATGAGTCTGATTTCTTTTTTAAACTTAACTGCAAAGCAGAGTTTTTTTCTGATTTGACCATGGAGAAGCTTAGCTTTTTCTCGACTTTTATAGTTAATTTAGAGACCAACATACAGCTTCAATCATCCATGAATTACTCTTTCCAATCTGAATGACAGCAAAATGACACAACTTCTCAGAGGGGATACACTGTCAAGAATCCAATGCAAAAAAAGTTTTTATTTCTCAATAGATGAAAGACAAAATAAATAACCCATATTTTTTTACATTCCAAGGTGTTTTGTAGAAATGGCTCTTCTGTACTGAATAAGAAAATTATCACAGTTTTATAGAAAAGTTAGAAAATATTTTACTTAGGCAGGATTATTTGAAAGCAAAATGTGCAGGTGAAAGAAAATTAAGGTGAGTAATACCTAATGGACTACCTAACTAATAATCCTAAATATGATGAATCTACACTGGCATATCTCTCTTCAAACTCAAACAGAAATTTTGGATTTGAGGAAGGAATCACTGAGCAAAGTTGCATGAACTCAGGTATAAAACAATGCAAACTAGGAAACCCCCTTTGGCCTAAGAATAGTTGACCTAATTTAAACAAATCAAGTGAGAAATACAGAATCATAGAATAGTTTGGGTTGAAAGGAACCTTAAAGATCTTCGAGTTCCAATTTCCCTTCCATGGGTAGGAACACATTCCACTAGAGCAGGATGCTCAAAGCCCCATCCCACCTGGCCTTAAACACTTCCAGAATGAGAGAGAAAAATTTGCTAAATGTGAAGTAAGATTATTTAGGGGAGATATTTTGCACAGTATTGAAGGTAAGAACTAAACTCTTTTTGAGTATGTTGTAGAAGGAGAGGCAGCTGGCAGAGAAATCAAGCAGAATATGCATTTCACTTACATTAGGTCCAATTTAACTGTTTTTGTAACCTTTCACTATTACTATAAAGAAAGCATCTCCAAAGGATGGGAAGAATTACTGTCAGAATAAACTTTTCTCACACAGATTCATGGGATGACTAGCTTACTCCAGATCCTAGAGATAGATGAGTTGAATCTCACCTGAAAGGCAACAAAATAGATCAGAAAGTTTGGATGGAAATCTTGTCTGAGCATTTTTGCTTTGTATGGGTTAAGAGGAAAAATGAAAAATCATATGGAGTCAGAGAACAGGAAGATTTCAGCTATTGGTATGGAAGATAAAGGACTTAAGAGTTTTGGTTTTCTTTAAAGAAAAAGAGCTGCTCTTAGAGGTAAAAAATTAGTGAGTTGTATATATCTCAGTTCAGAGGGAAAAGGAAAGAAAAAGGTAGAAAATATGAGGCATTTTTCAAAAGAAAATAAGGGCAATCAAGAAGGTTTAGAAAGGAGCTGAGTTTCAGCCCTGCTATGTTCAAGAGGCGTTCAAAATGTAGAAAAATAAAGAGAAAAATTCTGTTGAACTGCAAGTAGGGCATGAGGAAAGAACATGAAGGAACAGTATGGCTTCGGTTCTTCACTTTAGGAGAGCTGCAAGAACAGAACAGATTATGCAAAATACAAAGCAGAGAAGGCAGCAAGTGAAAGAGACAGTCGTAAGACCCCAAGTAAGACATGGTTATGCTACAGAAATTACAGCAGAGACAGTGACTATGAAGAGACAGAGGGGGATGACACACCAAGAATATGATGTATCGTGATCCTTGGATGCTTCACATTGCTCAAATATAGTTATTTCTTTTTGCCTCCTTTCTGGTTACCATGGCATTAATATTCTAATTTAGTGGCATGCAGAGCAGCATGTAATAAGATCTGAGATCAGAGAGGTCAGTATACAGTTGCCTTATGTGCTGTATATGCTATACATACAGCACATGCATACATTCATTTCCATGTGCATGTAGTAACTACAAAGTGTTATGTAATATTATATTAATGAAATTTCATATTATTCTATAATATTTGGAACACTGAACATCTTAAGAAATATCTGACCCGTCTGCCTCTTTTCTAACATTTTTCCCACATCCATGCACTTCTTTTACAAAAGACCTGACAAGAAATAGACAAAATGCACATGCAGCAATATTTCTGCATCTTTCAATTAGAATTTTGGGAAAAATGTAGGGATTCATTATTTTAGAGAGATGAGAAGTGTGTAACTAGCATGACTTTATATCAGTTCTCTGAAGTACTCTTAATAACTGACACTCAGCTACGTTTCAACCTTTCTACAGCTGATCTCTAGAGATTGTCCTTAGCTGTGTACATTTACAGTATATTCCTGTTTTGTCCATATCTCAACACCGAGTGGATCACAAATACATCCTCTTGTAATTGTTCCAAACATTTTTGATTAGGTCTTCTGATTTCAGCAAGTTCAAATATTTGAAAACTTGAAAATTGTAAGAGGTTGTATTTCAGATCTACTCAGTGTTAAGATATCTTTAGGTTCAAGACTTCAGGTACTTTGTTAACTGAAATATTTAACATAATGTTTTAGTTATAAAAATAAAATATTTAGGACTTGATCTTATCAATCTTAATAAATTATCACTGGCAGCAATGAAAAACTGTTTATGCAAAGTCTCATTAAAGAGTGCAGAATTTCATCTAAAACTTTCTTCTCTTCAATTAAATTACTGAATCTATTCAATGAATATTAAATTTTGAACACATACATTTCTTAATAGTAAGAAACTACTTTTGTGCATTTCATTTTTGAGTGGAAAAGGCACAGTGAGCCCTACAACTTGTTTGGTCAAATGGAACCCAAGCCTCATGAGAATCCACAAATTTTTATTTTTAATGCACTTTTGATGAGAAAAAAAGCAGTTTTCTCCCATTTCCCTTCCTATTTAGTCCTCATCTGTAGTTCCCTTACAATCATTTCTACCAGCAGTGGTACAGAGTAGGATTAACCCCAAGTAGCTTTAGGCATCTCAGAGTTAGACAAATTATTTTAACTAATTATCACAGGACTTCTTTCCCTGAGTGGAAAGATACCCCCACCTCCAGAGGTCAATTATTCATCAACCTTTAATACATCTCTGAAGACAAAATGCCTGATTTTACTGACTAGGTGATAAATTTGGATTAGCTACTTCATGTCAAGTGGCTAAAGCTGGGTTGAAATCTTGTGGAATCTACAATTAATCTCATCAGTTCCCTGTATCTTGTAAATGATGCTATGACAAAGAATTCCTATGTATTAAAATATATTTGCTGGTTTTGCAGACAATGAGAAAACAGTCAAAATCCAAATGTGACAATGCATTTTGCTAACCTTTCAGCAATATGAAAAGCAGTGTAGTCTGGAAAGGGAACAGCATCAAGTGTAGGCTGAAAAATAATCCTCTAAACTCTTTATTCTAATAGACATGAATAGAGAATGGTTCGAGTGTGAAATATTTTTCAAAGCTTTATATTTCTCATGCAGAGTCCTGAGTTACAACTAATAATGGTCATGTGTATCTTATTTAGACTTGTTCAAAGTGGATGACACAGAATGTCTACCAAGAAATCCTGCTGTAGCAAGAACAATTGATATGTTCAAAGTGTCTGTTTTCAGAGTATGTACAGCAATGTTTCTACCCATCTGAAAGGGGACTTGAGAAAAATCAGAATGAATTAATTTCATTGTAAACACTTAGTTTCTACTATTATCTTTTATTACATAGTTAATGATGGATAAAGCATTTTATCAATGAAGAGATTAGTATTTCTTGTATTAGTGAGATAAGTCAGAAGGTAAGGTATCCATTCTGGAAAGATGATAGTATGATCTCAGACTGATGCTTATGGAAATGTATTCATCTGATATCTATTCAACTGGTAAGCTGTTTTTTGTGACTTTCCTGGAAACAGAACAACAAAACTGCTCAAGCCCATTACATCATCACAGCTAATAATCGTTTTCAGTTTGCTGATCCAGCTAGTCCAGAAGTACAGCTTTTGCACTTACAAAGAAATCACAGCTTATTAGTAGCAATTGTCTCTATAAACACTTCCAAAATGAACTTATTGAACGGCATGAAAATAAGTGGGAGTTCTCTACCTCATTTGCTTTTCTTCGCCTATAATTTATATGAGATGTTTTTGCACTCCAGTCCTCTAACAGGACAAATAATTGAAAACATCATCCCTACATGGGAGCAATTG